>NC_046166.1:46059506-46659506 GCF_011064425.1 Rattus rattus | reverse complement strand
TAAGCTTGACAGATCATCCTTGACACAGGGCAGGAGTGAGAAGATCCGTTTCTGTGACCTTTGTCTCAAATATGGAAGGAAAGCTACAATCGAGGATAGACATTTTTCTGTAACCAGCAGATTTCAAACAATACATACGGGGGTGGGGGGGATGTCTGCCCCCTGGTGTTAACCTGGTGGTGTTACCATCAGGTATGAGAGTTTCTGCTTTTTGGCAAGAATTAAGTAGTCACCAAAGTCTAGGTACTTAAAACCTGCCATTCTTTGGGTTAAGCATGTACTAAGGAAGATTCAAATGTATCAGTAACCTCAATAAAACCTTGCAGAGGCATGCACATAGTGTTGATCCCCTCCGGCCTCTTTGTCTAATTACCTTCAATCTCATCTAATGTGTAACTTTCATCTTCAAAGGAAGCCACTGTTGTAGCAATTAACAAAATAATCATTTGTTGAAAAGCGATATGTACCTATTCCTACTATCACCAGAATCCCTGATTCCACATCGATGTTAGAGCCCAAGTATCCTAAGGCCCAGGACAGGGGACAAGAGTTGTGTTATGTCACCGGGTCTGATGAAGTGGAAGGGAACAGCACCCCACGTCAGCAGATCACTGTGCAGGTGTACAGCCCATGGAGAACGAGCGGACCGGACTTCATGTCCGCAGTTACACAGACTGACACACAGGACCCCATGCCCCCTCCTCCCGGGCTGCTCCTCCCGGGCTGCTCCTCCCGGGCTGCCTTCAGTCTGCCCAATTACGTGTCCCTAGCGATGACACCAAATAGACCGTTTAAATTACAGTCTTTCTCTTGAGCACAGGTTGTACATATTCCTTGGAATTAACGTGGAGATAGATGGTAATAATAATATTACTATTGATGAAGTACATAGAATTTAAAAATTAACACACCATCAAACTCTCGAGCCCTCCCAGATGCTGTGGACCAAGTACCTATTAGATAAAGGGACCCTGCCCTTCTTTGTTCAATGGGAGGGGAGATGGCCTCAGACCCCTCCTCTCCTCTCTCCTGTAGGTTGCTCTCTTCACCATGATTCCCTGCAGAGCAGTGCTGACTTTCACACGATGTCTGATCCGGAGAAAAATTGTCACACTGGACAGTCTGGAAGATTCCAAACTCTGCCGCTGCTTAACCACCATGGACCTCATCGCCCTGGGAGTTGGAAGCACTCTCGGTGCTGGGGTTTACGTCCTGGCTGGAGAAGTCGCCAAAGCTGACTCCGGCCCGAGTATTGTGGTGTCTTTCCTCATCGCTGCCCTGGCCTCGGTGATGGCCGGCCTTTGCTACGCTGAATTTGGGGCCCGAGTACCAAAGACTGGATCTGCGTATCTATACACATACGTCACGGTCGGAGAGCTGTGGGCCTTCATCACTGGTTGGAATCTCATTCTGTCATATGTCATAGGTATGCTTCAAAAACAAGTAACAGTAGTGTACAGGGTTCAAAACAGCTCTCCAGAGGATCTCGGCACTAGGGATAATCATGCACTGCTCACCTTCCGGGTGGTCCTGAGGAAACCATTCATTCCCTGTCTCACTTCGTCATTGCAGAAGTCTGATTTTGCTTCCACTTTGAATTCATGATTCCCAGTGGCTTTGAAAAACTGAAGTTTTAAAAATAATTTTTCCTTTTCATGTGTGTGTGTGTGTGTGTGTGTGTGTGTGTGTGTGTGTGTGTGTGTGTTCACATGCATGCTGGAGCACATGCTTCTGTCTTCAGGTGCACAGGGAGGTCAGAGAATAATGCCACAATTTCTCTATGGCTCTCCTACCTTATCCTTTGAGGCAGGATCTCTCCCTTGAGCCCTGTGGTTACAGTCCAGGTCGTCCTGGCCAGCTTGCTCTGGGGCGTAGTCTCTGCCTTCTAAGGCTCGACTTACAGCTTTGCCACCCAGTGCTACTTACGTAAGTGTCTGAACTGACATCATGCAAAGTACAGCTAACGTTTTAACTGCTCAGCCATCTCCCCAGCCCTTAATTTCATTTCCCCAGCTCTTTATTTCAGATAAAGTTGTCTGATAGGAGCATTTAATTGCTGCTATACCTGATCATCATGATGCTGCCTGGGATGCATAGCAGGACTACCTCAAAAAAAAAAAAAAAGAGTCCTTGTGATTTTTTTTTAATTACAATATTAATTTGGTTTTATAATGTGGTTAAAATTTTCAGTTGGTGTGAACTATGCCAGGTTTCTCCAGGAATCAACTAGGCAGATGTTACGTTAATTTTCTACCTGCAACCTTTCTTTTATTCTCTTAACATTCTGTTTTGGGTAGGTACGTCTAGTGTCGCAAGAGCATGGAGTGGCACCTTCGATGAGCTTCTTAACAAACAGATTGGCCAGTTTTTCAAGACCTACTTCAAAATGAATTACACCGGTCTGGCGGAGTATCCGGACTTCTTTGCCGTGTGCCTTGTATTACTTCTGGCAGGTAAGCTACTCCGTCATATGCATTCCCTGTAATGAGCCACACTACCGGGCCGGGAAGAGTAGGTTGCATAGACGTTGGAGCCTGCGTCCTCTGAATGAGGTCAGCATTCGTGTCAGTGCCCATAGGGTCAGTGTCGAGTCGCTGAAGCTTCATTGTCCTGTTTCACAAAGAGGATTACATACACGTCTGTGAAAGGGGGAAGCCTCACATCTGAGGAAAAGGCTCCTGGGGTGCAGTAAGTCAGAGTACGAAGGCATCAGTCTGTGTTTTGAGAGTATCGATTTCTTAATGCTAATCATAGACCGTCAAGAGCGGGAAGGGCATTTGTATCAGACAAAATGTAGAGTTCCATAGCATTGCTTCATCCTGATGATGCAACCATGGTCATTAACAAACATATTATTTCTAGAGAAAAATAGTGTTTTCCTGCCATGTATCCACTATAGACATCTATTTGCAGAGGAAGCATCCAGCTCCCTGGCATTTTCTAATGCACATACTTCTAGTCAATATTATATAACAATAGCATTATTATATATAGTATTCTATATCATGTAATATATACTAATATATAGAATAAGCAGCCTAGTTAATATTAACGTGTTTATTTATAGATGGCTCCATTAAACTTAAAATATCCAGCTTTAATATCTTCATGATGAGATGCCAATAGCTATGACTCATGTTCAGAACTGTCAAATATCATAACAAGACCTCAGCTGTAGCCTGAGTCTTCGTCCTCTGCTCACTGACCTCCAGTCCTCCCTTTAAATGTTCTCTACACTTACATTAGAATTTTGTTCCTAGATTGTTTGAGAATTAAAGTCTCTGTAAGTATTCACTCAAGCTGCAATGCCGTATGTTAGCTGAAACTTGTTGTATTAAAGCGACCAGGGAAGCATGGGAAGCGTTCAGATGAAGACTGTATTTGGGTCCAGTCACCTATAGGTGGAGGATAAGGACTTAAGTAGACACTGCATTAACATCTTTGGGGAACCTAACATAAAACGTGGCTTTGTCCTTCTCAAGTTGGGCACCCATAGGCACCTAACCCGATAGCCACTTACAGAACCCACAGCTGTGCCAACCCCACAGCGTCCCTTCGTGCCACTAGGACATTAGTTGATGCGTCATAGTGGGAACTGTACATGCAGAAGGATGAAATTCAACTGTTTTCATCTATGCTTGCACTACTTCCGGGACAGTAGGTGCTGTGCATGTAGGGAGAGGCAAGCGACCTGCTGTGTTCTCTTCTCATAACAACCACTGCTCCAGTAGTAAAGGCTTAACCGAGATCCATAAGCCATATTATATGTCAGGTGGACTAAAGATACAGATAGGATAAACAGAATAAGGGTTTAAAAACTGAAAGGAAAGTGAATATTGGAAGGTTGAAGTTTAGGGGAAACCTTATTAAAAGTAGATGCTAAAATAGGGACATATGGGTTATTCCAACAAATTTATAAGCAACATATTAAGGTTAAAGCAATCTATAAGGTCAGTTTGTTTTTAGCATTTGCCTAACACACACAGGCCCTGGGCTCTATACTTACCACTGAAAAACCCAAATGAAGTAATTTTTATAATGATAGAGATGGAAAATACAATCTACAAATGACTAGTAGACAGCTAATAATATTAATATGTAAATACCTCTTGTAAATAAGTATGAATAAAATACTCTGACTTAAAACTTGTGCATTGTAGATGAGGCCAAATTTTGCTTTGTATAAAAATGCATGCCTGGGTCTCGGGAGATGACTCAGTGGATAAATTGCCTGCCATTACAAGCATGACAATGTGAGTCTGGATCCCCAGAACTCACCTAAAGGCTGGTAGTGGTGATATACATTTGTAACCCCAGCACTGGGATGGGGGAAACCAAGGCAAGTGCATCCCTGGATCCCTAGAGTCTATTGGACAACTTGTCTACCCAAACTGAGGAGCTCCAGTTACAGTGGGAAACTGTCTCAAAGATGAAGTTTAGAGAATCAAGGCAGACAGCCACAGCAACCTCTGACCTCCGTATGCACACTCATGCACATATGCACACATCCACACCTGCCTGCTCACTTGCAGGCATGCACACACATGCACATGCACACTGCATGCCCTTCTATACACTCTACTTTTTCATTTTCGGTACATCCTGACTGCTGCTCTCCTTCCTCCATTCCTCCCAGTCCCTTCCAGCCCAAACTCCCCTCTCCACCAGATCTACTTCTCTTTCTCTTCAGAGAAGAGCAGGTCTCTTAGAGACATCAACTGAACACAGCGTAAGATACAATGAGACTAGGCACAAACCCTCCCATCAAGGCTGGATGAGGCAACCCAGTATGAAGAAAGGGGTTCCAAGATCAGGCAAAAGAGTCAGAGATACCCCCACTCCCACTGTTAGGAGTCCCACAAAAATACCAAGCTACCCAACTCTAACATGGGTGCAGAGGACCTTGTGAAGACCCGTGCAGGCTCTCTGATTGTTACTTCAGTCTCTATGACCCCTTCTTAGTTGATTCTGTGGGCCATGTTCTCCTGATGTCCTCAACTCCTCTGGCTCCTACAATTCTTCTGCCCCATCTTCCATGGGATTCGCCAAGCTTCAAGGGAGGACTCCTCCCATACACTCTTACTTTATAAAAGACTATTTGCAAGGGAAACGTTATAAAATGCAGAAGGGTATTTATAAAATGGCAATGATGTCAGTGCTGTTTATAAAGTAAAACCAAGAGTGACCTAATTGTCTATAAATAAGGGATGAAACTATCTACACATAGTATGTCATGCAGCTGCTTAACCCGATGACAAATTCGTTGCTGCAGAAATCTATGTATGTGCATGCGTAGAATTCTGCAGGGATGCCAGAATTGATCTTTATAATGCTCGGTTTCATCCAACTACTTGAATGGGATATTTACATTCCTAGTATAAAGTAAATGTTTTCAGGTGAGAATAGATTTAACAGAACCTTTTGTTGGCGTGGCACTTAGACGAATGGTTTTCTGGTGATATGGTCAGAAAGTACATGGCAGACTTAGGATCGGACTTTTTAATATTAGCCCTGGAATAGCTTTTAAGGACAGCCTTTCAAATGTAAGTCTTCTGTCTGTGTCTACCTTAGTAGCAATAGCCATAGTTAACTAGGCTTACATAGGTAATGTGAAATCTCTTGAGTGTGAGCACAGTACAGTATCCTTCCAGACACCAAAATCAGTTCTGTGCCCAAAGGCATTGCCCCACAGTAAAGTGACTAATTACTGAGCTGGCCGTAACGATTGAAGAAATGTAAGGTAAATATACAAATACAGTAATATCCAGTGCGGGTCTCGGCAAAGGGATAGCATTGCCTTTTCTGTGAGCAAGGAGCCCACACTGATGCCTTCTCTGTTCCCACAGGTCTTTTATCTTTTGGAGTAAAGGAGTCTGCTTGGGTGAATAAATTTTTTACAGCTATTAATATCCTGGTCCTTCTCTTTGTCATGGTGGCTGGGTTTGTGAAAGGAAATGTGGCTAACTGGAAGATCAGTGAAGAGTTTCTCAAGAATATATCAGCAAGTGCCAGGTAAAATATTTAGTCCCACTTGTGTAGCGCCCCCTCTCCCTGCCCTCTCAGCTCGCTATGTTGCGTTTTAAGAGTACTCGAAAGTTCTCTGTAGCGCAACGGTCCTCAGTCTTGTTGTCTGAGATCTTGCTGGGGGACGGTTCTAGAACACAGCTCCTCTCCTATCGATTCCCCATCCTAAGGTAGGGGTGTTCTTCTAGCTGAGCGGCTGAACCTCAGTGCCCAGAGTAGTCTCAGCACCGGAAGAACCTCACCTCTGCTGCCCCTCAGCTCCCCGCCTCTAAGGACTTGAGTATCTTGATTGTTTCTATTTGATTTGAATATTTGAATAATTTCTCCTTTGGTACAATCAGTTACTCTGCATGCTTTCAGGCTTTTAAGAATTTTGGAAGCCAGGCATGATGACATGAGGCTTTAGTCTCAGCACTTAGGAGGCAGAGGCAGGAGAATCTCTGAGTTCAAGACCACCCTGGTCTATAGTAAATCTCAGGACAGCTAGGGCTACACAGAGGAACCCTGTCTTGAACTCTCCACACACATAATCTTTGAAGTCATTTTGGTTTTTTTAGTGGCATTAGTTTCATAAGCAAAAATAAAATTACAGAAGTATGTATTACATGGCGTAAGGTGTAAGTGGATTTTTTATTGATACATATAATTTATGATTATCCTGATAAGGAAAAGATAGTATCTATGAATTTCGTAGTTTTTAATATATGGTAAAACACTAACCTTCCATTGTGATTAATCAAGCCTATGGGCTTATGTTTCTCTCTGTGAACCATCCTCTAAGTAAATTTTGTGGTGTTTTTTTTTTCTATTTTCTTGTTTATTTGTTCAGAATGTGTGCGAGGGACCAAGATGAGTGTCTGCATCTGTGCGTAACTGTGTGTCCAGCCATGTATCTGTGTGTATGTATCTGTGCTTATCTGTGCGTCTGTACGTGTATGTGTCTCTTTCCCTCCCCACTCCTCTGTGTGTGTGTGTGTGTGGAGAGAGAGAGAGAGAGAGAGAGAGAGAGAGAGAGAGAGAGAGAGAGAGAGAGAGATGTCTGTGGATGTTGGAAGACACTTGGCAAGAGTTGATTTTCTTCTTCTGGTCCTGGGAATCAAACTCTGGTTGCTGGGTTTGGTGACAAATGCTTTTACATACTGAGTCATGTGACCAGCCCCTAAATGAATTTTAAAGAGGTACAGTCTGCCTTTATTGTTTCATGTTAAAAATTGAGTCCTAGGAGGGAAATGAAGATAAAGCTTTTTGCCTTTCTTGTAGAGCATGGCTCACATGTGGCATCTTTGAGGTCAAAATCCTGCTTGCCTGTGTGTTTCCTCTAGCATAGGTCTATGCAAATCAGCACACACTATGCAAATCAGCACACAGTTGTGCATACAGGAGGACAAGGCAAGAGGATCGACAGGACTTTAAGTCTAGCCTGAGTTATAATGCAGATTCAAGTTAATATGGACTCATAGTGAGAACCTGTAACACGGGGGTGGGGGTGGGGGGAGACAGACAGAGAGACAGAGAGAGACAGGGAGACAGAGAGAGACAGACACAGAGACACAGAGAGAGAGTTTGGACCAGACCTTTGGATTTGCCATTGAGTAGCCTGTAGTTGTATGCCAGTGACATTGAGGGTCATTGTGAGGGAGTCTACCATATTCTCCAGAACAAGATGACAGAATAAAGTTTTCGTTTTATATAACTTAACTTCAAGAAGCCAGTGAGCAGCAACAGCCTCCCTACAATTGGAAAGCTTGAGAGAAATTACCAGAAGGTACAGTTTCCCTGAAGCGGCTCACACTGTCTGTCCTTTTCTTCAGAGAACCACCTTCTGAAAACGGAACAAGCATCTACGGGGCTGGCGGCTTCATGCCCTATGGCTTTACAGGGACGCTGGCTGGTGCTGCAACATGCTTTTATGCTTTTGTGGGCTTTGACTGCATTGCAACAACCGGTAAGGATGATAACTCCTGGGTAGGTAGAAGCAAACACCACAGGGGCGGCCACAGGTACAGCAAAGGATCAAGGGAAGAGGATGAGGTGTAGGGTGGGAAGGATCCTAACTTCTCATCTACCTGCAACCCATGCTGCATATGATACAAAAGCCACTTGGCTAAAACGCTCAGAAGGCCGGTTTCTGTTGGGTCAAGAGCAGCACCTACTCCGAGAATAGTATAAAGATCACCTAAGACAGCACATCTATCTGGCTGATGTGATGAGAATCCCAAATGCTGCTCACAATTCTGTCTTTAATCTTTTAGCTAAAGGTCCTGTCCCCTCCAGATAGTTATCACCTTGAATTATCTTTTCATTCAGCAGACAAGTTGTACCAATTCTTTCCTCTGTATTCCAAATGACACCGTCCTCAGGCCAGAGTCTTTCTAACTTCCCAGTTGCAGAGCCTTGCAACTGACCGTTTGGAGAGCTTCAAAGGCCAGTCTTGCAAGAAGGATATTCTAATGTTTGTTATGGAATCTGAAGTTTCACGTAAATAGATGGAATGAGTTTATGCGAAGCCCTCAAACTCCAAAGCTTACAGAATACCCGTGCAGCTGTTTTCCCAAATGACATCAACTGTCATCCTAGACCTAGATACTGAAGAGTGCTCGTGTGTCTTCCCCCTCCCCCCACCTTTCTGCAACTGGGAAACAGACCCGTATGCTCCGTCCTTCTTTTTTCCCTCTCATTATTGGACTATTTTTGTTAATAGCACAGTATCCTCAAGAAGAGAAGGGAATTTTTATATGAAACAAAGAACCCACTAAGAAGGAACAAGGGACAAAAGCAGAGGAGACCACAGAGGAGGGGAGGCTTTGGTCACAGACGTCCCTCATGTATTTAATTCTTTACCAATCATGCAAACCTTCTGTTTGTTTCCTTAGGCGAAGAGGTCCGGAATCCCCAAAAGGCTATTCCCATTGGAATAGTAACTTCCTTACTTGTTTGCTTTATGGCCTATTTTGGGGTTTCTGCAGCTTTAACACTTATGATGCCTTACTACCTCCTGGACGAGAAAAGCCCACTCCCTGTTGCATTTGAATATGTCGGATGGGGTCCTGCTAAATACGTTGTCGCCGCAGGCTCCCTCTGCGCCTTATCAACAAGGTACATTGCACCGCCCCTGGGACTTGGGCTCTTGGGGTTCTTGCAAAGTGTAGTCAATGTCTTCAAATTTGCTTCTGTGGGATGTGAGGATAGTTCAGTGATAGACTGCTTGATTAGCGCTCTGAAGGCCCTGGCGCCCTAGCCACTGCAACCACGAGATTGATTTTGTATATTCTAAAAATATCCTAACAGGAGGAACACATTAACAACTATGTACTCGATGAATAATGTGCCCAGAATTGCTGTCAAAAAACTTGAGTGATTACAAAAACACGATCATTGTCAGCTGTTTTTTCTCCCCCAAGATAATGCTGGTATAAGCTTCAGTAGTAATATGCATACCACTGGGACATACAAATACCTGTGTCACACAATAATCTCATGTTATGTTGGGGTGGCCATGCTATTGACATCGGCCTTGTCTACATTGTTTCGGTCAGTCGGAGACTATGCACAGACTTGACACTTTGGGCAGTTCTCCATGAAGCCATCGTGTGTCTGGGGCTAGAAGCCATGTGCCACGTCCTTTCTAAACATAAATGTGCTTCTAACTGTGACAAGCTGAGCCCTTCTCCTTCAAGTGAGGATCGGAGTGGATGTATTCAAAAAACAGAAGTTACCATTCTCAAATTACCAGTGGAGATGCTTTCTGTAAAAAGACAAGGGAATTTGAATGTCAAATGTTGAGATTTTCAGTAGCCCCTTATTTAACACGTCACAGCCCTTGTCTCCGGTTTCCAGAGCATCTCGTATGTTTAGCTAGCGTGTCTGAAACAGAACATTTCACTCAGGCCACACATCATAGCACAGTATTCTCACAAAAAGAATTTTTTGGCCTGAGCATTCCTTTTTTAAATTGAAAATAATTTTCAAATTTTTGAAACTAGAAAATTTTTCAAATAATTTGTCAACATGGCTTTTTTTTCTTTTCTTTTCAAAAGTGCTTCTAGTTTCCATTCCTAGTACTAAGTGAGTCTAGGAATTACTTATTTGGGTTTCTTAGTTATCTGCTGTCAATGTGGTTCATTAAGAAGAATTCCGAACAGTTTTAGTTCAAACTGTAAAACTCGTGTGCCACCATGATCTTGAAAAAGGTTCCCCTACGGCTACATCAGCCATTGATACATAGCACACAACTATGGTCGGTCCTTACCCGTATATAATTTGAGTTTCAGAAACTGTAGTTATGCTGTCAATTTTGGAAAAAAAAATTTTTCCCCCTCAGGAAACTCTGTTGTACAGAGACCAACAGCCATATTGACCTAGAAATGTTGAACTTATTCTTTTCCATTTGTGCAAGCATAACACATTAAATATGAATGGTCTTATCTAGGTAGGTTTGAAGACAAAAATTAATAAAGTATTCTCTGAGTAATGAAAAAAAAGGATAAAAGGATGGGTATTTTTGGAGACAAGGGCTTGCTGACCTGGTACTCACTGTGAAGACCAGGCTAGCCATCATCTGACCCAGCTTCTCAATTGATGGGGTTTCAGGTATAAGCCACCGTGCTCGCCCCCCATCCCCCCAATAGGCTTTTAAAATCAAATATATTACCTCTTTATCTCAAATAGTTACTTTTACGATAGAATCATATGTGGAGTGACACAAACAATAAACATAAATAATTCAGTGTATCTTAAGCAAAAATTGTACATTAAACCTCACTGGTACTAACACTTGTAGCTCCTTCTATATACTACACCTCTAATATGTTCAATTCTTTAGCCATTCTTTACCTTGATAATTTTGATGCTTAGAGCTATTGCATATGTCAAAGATACATCTATAGGATGCAAAATCGTGGTAATATGAAAATATGTAACCGCTGCATAAACGGGTGGCTCGCTGTGACATAAAGTTGATTTGATCTTTTTAATTTCCTGTTAATTGGGGAATTCTGTTTTCTGAATTATTAACACTAAGACATTTTAGTGGTTGACACTTCACTTACTTTCGCCAAGTCTAATTCATTTTTAATTCAGTTAACAATCATGGGTAGAATCAAATGACTTGCAATGTTGTTGTTGGTCTTATGATTTGGTTGGGCAAATAAATATCTGCATAAAGAGTGACACAGTGGCCATTACTGTCGGGCATGTTTAAATGCCCAACCGTAGTGCCCTCTAAGACCGTATGCGCCCCCGGCCGTCATGCGGCGTGTTATACGATCACTGTGTCTCTATTCTGGGTGTGGTCTTGCATGAACGTGTTTGCCATACTGCATGTCTTTGCTTTTTACTCAGTCTTCTTGGATCCATTTTCCCAATGCCTCGTGTAATCTATGCTATGGCGGAGGATGGGTTGCTTTTCAAATGTCTAGCTCAAATCAATTCCAAAACGAAGACACCAATAATTGCTACTTTGTCATCGGGTGCAGTGGCAGGTGAGAGAGTTGACTTTTACTAAGAAAAGGGGGATCATTTTTCATGAAGAACTCTGGAAATGTGGACAGGCGGTTTTCTGTTTTGATTAACATAAAGTTCAATATCTTTGTGTCTTTCCTAATTTCATGTCTTTGTGTACCTACAAGTATCCTTAGAGAATAATACTCAACTCATGTTGGATTATGAATTTTTCTGTTCTAGTCTTCTGGGTTCTATGTTCCCCTTACCCCGCATTCTGTTTGCCATGGCCCGGGATGGCTTACTGTTTAGATTTCTTGCAAGAGTGAGTAAGAGGCAGTCACCCGTTGCTGCCACGATGACTGCAGGGGTCATTTCTGGTAAGCTTTTCAATCATAGGTTTCTCCGTCATTGGACTAAACCGTGCTGGGCGCATGCATGGACTTAAAAAAAAAAAAGGGTCTGCATGCTGTGCATGTAAGTTAAAGACAAAATCATGGATAAATTTGTATCTGAGTATTGGAATTAACATCTTACAATTACGGTGATGGTGAAACACTAAATTCATTCTTCACTAATCATTGGGAATTCTATTATTTTACTATGATAACCATTCAGGCATCTAACAAATGTGCAAAGTATTGTTAATGATTCTCCATTACGTTCTATGTATTTCTCTCCTAATTGATGAATAAGCACATAAAATTGTTGTTTGAGCACAGAAAAATACCTAAATTGAATAATTGCCTAATTTTGGAAGTACTAATTTTAAAATAATGACTGCAAGACTTTGGAAAAGCTAAATGCTACCAATTCTTAATCTAATATAAGAATAGAAATGTCAAGATAATCTGAAGTAGTTCTATGTTCTCACTGCCCATAGTGCAGCGGGCTGCCCAGAGTGTCCACTGACTACCCACAGTGCAGTGGGCTTCCCAGAGCATTCTCTGACTATCCACAATGTAGTGGGCTTCCCAGAGTGTCCACTGACTACCCACAGTGCAGTGGGCTGCCCAGAGCGTTCTCTGACTACCCACAATGCAGTGGGCTGCCCAGAGTGTCCACTGACTACCCACAGTGCAGTGGGCTGCCCAGCCTGCCCACACTGCTCAGCCCTCATTCAGAGCCTACTTGTCTTTTAGTAGTTTTGACATATACATTTTGCTCCAGACTGCCTACATTTTGACATGCTATGATGTCCATGTAAACTATGTCTGGCCAGATTCTTAGAGCATGTGGAAATTTCCAGGGATAGTATAGACACAGAGGATGGTATTAAGTAAGGGTCCCGATGCAGGAAGTAAGAGAAGGAGTGCACAAGCTCTATAGCTATATAAGGAGGAACTGCTTGGGAGTAGATGGTCAAATAAACATTTTGACTTTGTTGAGACTCTAAAGTGCTGGGAAGTTGAAATCAAGAATGTTTTGTTAAACATCCAGTTAGGTTTTTTTTTCAGGTAAGGGAGAATTTGTCAAAATAATTTCACCTGGCAGCCATCTTCTGAATCTGACACTTGAGACATGTTGGAAAAATCACTTATTTTCTCAGGCTTAAAATCTTGTCCCAGTAAAAATAAAGATTTTGCTACGTCAGCAGTTCTCAATATGTGGGCTGCAACCCCACAGGGGTCACATATCACATATCCTGCATAGCATATGATTCATAACAGTAGCAAAATTACACTTATGATGTAGCAATGAAATGGTTTCATGGTTGGGAGTCACCATGACATTAGAGTCATAGCATTAGGAAAGGCCTCTGGAGAGCCACGACTGTAGGTGCTGTAAAGTCAGTTTCACACAGTTCACTGTGATGGTAAAAATAACGCATGTCATAATAAATACTTCCTCAGAAAGTAACAGTCTTTCCCATTAATAGTTCTACTTTGAGTCTACAATTTTAAAGATAATTTAACTTTCTCCTTCCTTTGGAAAGATGCAATTTAGCAGTATAATAAGAGAGTGGAGGTGATAATTCAAAGTATTATAACAGTAGAATGCTTTCTAAAGGATTGTATTTTATATTTTCCATTCTCACACCCAGATTTGCATTTTTAAACTTAGATCAGAGAGTTCATATGAGTAATTAGTATTTGGCTATCTGTGGTCATTACGAACATGCTGAAATTTTAATAATCCATTATATAAATATATAAGTATGTCAGTAATGAGGTGTTTACAGATTGTGGCCTGTGGTGCGTGTTCAGAGAGAGAATGAGATACTACAGGGTTGTAGGGCCAAGAAAGCCCTAACCATTTTAACCCTTCTTAAGTCAGTCTGTCTATAAGACAGGGATAATCCCACCAAAGCAAACCAGGAGAAGTTGCTGGATTTAGTAAAAATAATAAAGAAGTAAAGAAGTATTCCACTTTATAAAACTAAAACCCCTCCGCCTCCTATGATCACTGACTTGAAGATAAAGTGAGCTCATAGACTATAACGCTTATAAATAGACCTAGGGCACCATATATATTGAATGTGGTGTTCTCTGTTTACAAAGATGGGGAGTACTGTGTGGTAAATTCAATGCTGGGATCCTGTGAGCAGGATGATAAGTTAATCCATCACATCTAATCATCCTTCCAGAATTTATGCCTTTAATTTGACTAGAGTTTACTCTAGGTGCAAAATGTAATTTCATTGAAAATGAGTGTTATTTTGTAAAGACGATTTAAAACATTTTGAGTTATATGTGACATGATACAGATGGAATTTAAAGGACTTAAATAACTTGCATACAGAGAAGCCTAAACTTTCCTTATGATTTAAACAGCAGCTTCTGACATTTCTTGGCAGCGTTTGTTTACCTTAGGAGACCCCAAAACACAGTGTTCTGTCATATAATATTTTCACTCTTGGACAAGCCAGGTTTTAAATAATCAAAGCTGTATTTAGTGTTTCCTAAAGAACAAGGTAGGGGCTTTGAAGACTTAGTGGTAGCAGTTTGCATGTCCCAGAAAACATGTTATGATGTAACATGATCTGCCATTGGTACCAAAACAGAAAACTGTCAGTCAGTTACCCCTGACTAAGTGAACAACTGTAAGAAATGTCACCAGAGGCCTCGGTTTCACTTCCTTGTCTGTTTCCCAATAGCTGTGATGGCCTTTCTTTTTGACCTGAAGGCTCTCGTGGACATGATGTCTATTGGCACCCTCATGGCCTACTCTCTGGTCGCAGCCTGTGTGCTCATTCTCAGGTGAGCCTCTCTTGGTTCTAAAGGGTGTGTACTGGGTGGAGTGTGGGGAGGAGACACAGTGGGAACTCCAAAAGGGAGCAGTTTCACCAACGTGAAACTGCCATTAAAATCCGTAACATGGAGTACGGGAGCAGACTTGGCCGTTAGCAAAGAGTCAAGTACAGTTTGACACCCATCTATTAAAACATGTGCAGTTATAGAAACATGTTCTGTTTTTTAGAATTCTAAATACTAGCAGACTGACCAATAGAGCCCTCTTCTTGGCTACTACATGGTAGTCATTGTTATATTAGCAATATATCCTGAATATTCTTCCAGGTCAATAAGTGTGTATCTTCCTAATGCATGTACCTATTCTCAAGTACATGACCTATCAAGGATACAGATACCAACGAACAGATATAAAGATGCTCACGGAATAGATTGCCAAGCGTGAGGAAAGCGTAGCTGGCTTGAGCGTCAGTAGGTGAACAGGGACACAGATGAAGTACATTCACTCAGTGGCTTTGTTGACAGTAAACTCTGGCATTTCAGTAAATAGACAACCATTCCAACTTTAGGATACAAAGCTGTAGCATTTGAATTTGTTTGAATGTCATTATAAATCTACATTAAGAAATGATGCCCCTTGGTCCTGTGGAGGCTCGATGACCCAGCATAGGGGAATGCTAGGGCATTGAGGCAGGAGTGGGTGGGCGGGTGGGGGAGCACCCTCACAGAGGCAGGGGGAGGGAGAGGGAGTATGTGGTGGGAAAACTGGGAAAGGGGATAACATTTGAAATGTAAGTAAGTAAAATAACCAGTAAAAAAAGAAAGAAATGCTAAGTGCTTATGTGTGCATACAATGCAGGGTGAACTCGTTTGTACCAGAGTGCAAAAAGACTTCAAGGTGCTGTCAGGTGGTTGTTACTTCCTTCTGTGTTCCTTTGGCATTCGCCTTAGTGACTGTGTTTCTTTACATGAAGGGGAAGTGTTTCTGAAGTAAGCAGGGGCCGCGGGTACTAGGAAGTGAAGCAGGCGGTACCCTGGCGAGCTGTAGAGGAACGGGACAAACAACAGGAAACGGGTTCTCTAGTTAGGTGGCCAAGTAGCTGTGCGAGCTTAGCTAGATAAATCAGGCTGGCAGTAAAGAAGCATGGCCAAGGGGACTGACTATGACAGCCTTAGAATCGCAAGCCAAAGAGACTGTGCACTCCATAGTCGGTGGCTGGTTCTATGCTCTTCCTGTGACTCAGAATCCCGCTGGGCCGCCAAGTCTTCACATTACCATCCTGTCGCCCTAATGGCTTCACCTTTAAATTTTAACTTTATTATTATTTTTTTTTTTTTTGGCATCTACCGTACAACTTTCTAATTAAGTAGCAGTGAGAAGGATCAGAGTTGCACACTGTGTGTTGGAGGCATGAGGAGTGTCACCTGACTGCCCACACTGTCACTGTGTAAATTGTCTCACCGAAGAGTTCTGGGTGATAGGTTCATTTGGGCCAATGAGATTAAAGATGCCAACCAATGTTTATTTGGGAATAGGTACCAACCTGGCTTGTGTTATGAGCAGCCCAAATACACCCCTGAGAAAGAAATCCTGGAGTCATGTACCAATGCGACCTCGAAGAGCGAGTCCCAGGTCACCATGCTGCAAGGACAGGGTTTCAGCCTACGAACCCTCTTCAACCCCTCCGCTCTGCCCACACGACAGTCAGCCTCCCTCGTGAGCTTCCTGGTGGGATTCCTGGGTAAGTCTTCACTGCAGATGTTGACAGGCCCCGCAGATGTGGATGCAGAACTAGTGCTTGTCCATGTGGCCTCACACTGCCCTGGGATATATCAGCAGTGTGAGATGTGACCTACAGAGACTCTGGGAGGTGAGGTCATAGGAAGATCTATGAACAAGAGGGATGGTTCCGTGGGTAAAGCAGGTGCTGGTCAAATGTGAGGCTCCGGGTTAAGGTCTCCAAGACCCATGTGACGCTGGATGGGGAAGTGCATGCCTGTAATACCAAGATAGCTCTGGCAAGATGGGAGGTAGAAAGGGAATCTCCCAGTAGCTTGCATGCCGGTAGCTTGCTGTACACAGTGACAAATAAGAGTCTACCTCAAACAAGGTGGAAGGTGGCGGCCGACATCCAAGATTATCTTTGGTTCTCTATAGAC
This sequence comes from Rattus rattus, assembly GCF_011064425.1. Classification (NCBI taxonomy): domain Eukaryota; kingdom Metazoa; phylum Chordata; class Mammalia; order Rodentia; family Muridae; genus Rattus; species Rattus rattus. The sequence goes on along the minus strand of NC_046166.1, from coordinate 46,642,692 downwards.
ATACTATGGCACACATGTTCCTACCATCCCACACATGCACACAAGAGCAAGAAGTCCCTACAGTAAAAGTGGCAGAATGACAAACCGACACATTTCATTGGCTTGGGGTTTTCCCTATGTTAAAGAATCAGGCCAGGTAATGAAGTTGGATCCCAGTAGCACTGAGGAACCAAGTAGGAAAGATGTGTGTGCTCAGCTGAGGTTACGTAATCATCCATATGTTGAGTAGCGTCTGGGTGTTATCTATGTGCCTGGGACTATTCTGGACACTCGGGGTACTGAGGGACTTTCCTTGCTCCCCAGGATGGTACAGTGAGTTCATGGCAAACCAGAGTAGGTCTCTCCAAGAGCGAGTAGGAGCTGCTCTTATTGCTTACTTGAGGTCAGACAAAGCCTGGCATTACCTCGACTATGAAAAAGATTCACATCATGGGATATTATTTGTCTGCACTCACAAATAATCTTTATAATAGCCTAATATAAGTAAGGTTGCCATTTCTCATATGAAAAACTCTGGAAGCTGTGCACCACCAAAAGCACCCTATCCTGTAGTCTGCGAAGAGGAAATGAGGGCCCCTGGTCACATGACACACAAAGCAGGCTGTTAGTGCCAGATGGATAGAAATCAGAAATGAGGACGTGTGCGAGATCCTTAGACGGGCGAAGTGGACTCTCTCTTTTCCCAACGGAGAGAGCAGCGGGACATCGGTATGGCAGTGTAGATTATGAAATACGGGCTGCCGCTGCACCAGGACAGCCCACTAGGACTGAGAACACAAGGGAAGGGCGTGAACCCATTTGTTTTCTGCTCTGATCACCGTAGCTTTCCTCATCGCCGGCTTGAGTATTCTGACCACGTACGGAGTCCAGGCCATCGCCAGACTGGAAGCCTGGAGCCTGACTCTTCTCGCCCTGTTCCTTGTCCTCTGCGCTGCCGTCATCCTGACCATTTGGAGGCAGCCACAGAATCAGCAAAAAGTAGCCTTCATGGTATGTGCAATAATGATTAGAATCCTAATTGCTGTGTACACTTCTGTGTGTTTTCTGTGTGTGCTGTATTGGTCTAAACAAGACCAAGCAGTGAACGAGAGTGTCAGAGTCCTTTGATGGATTCGTTTTAGTCAGAGTCCACACATGAACTGTCTTACTCCCTTTGTCAAGAACTTAAACATGCATACATATATACATACATGATACATACATACATACATACACGTATACATACAATGAACAGATCTTGTGCTGAACAGTCTACAGTATTAGGAAAATGGGTTTATTCCCAAGTACTAAAAATTAAAATTAAATAGCAGAAGGAAGGAAGATAATTTGAGGGTTTTATTTTCAGAAAATTAGAGCCCTCTTGTGAGGATTTATTCCCACCAAGTGCCTCCCTTTGCAAACTAAATTACCCTGCCTCACTGGAACTAGGCAGAGGCTTGAGTAAGAGCAGCCCTTCCTCAAAGGGTCCCCCAGGATGCTATAGGTACCTAGAGTTCCAGAGGCATTTGCTGTCGATGGCTGGATGAGAGCCATGAACTCTCAGCTACCCTGATACCTAAGCCCTGGGCTGTCTTGATGGGGTCTGCAGGTGTCGCTGTTTCTTTCCGATTCAGCAAGTAATGAGAAAGTGATTTTCCTTTCACTACTTTCTATAGGAATGGTGTTTAGTCAGGTTGTCCTTTTTATGAGACCCTAAGCTTAGTGACACGATAGGACTATAGGTCAGATATTGGCGCTGCCGCCACATAACTTGGAGAATACATTCTCTGTGTAACACTGTATTCAAGGGATGTTTCTTCCTGTAGGTCCCGTTCTTACCGTTTCTGCCGGCCTTCAGCATCCTGGTCAACATTTACTTGATGGTCCAGTTAAGCGCGGACACTTGGGTCAGATTCAGCATCTGGATGGCGCTTGGTAGGTCGTGCAATGCCTCTTAGTCCGTGGTTCACCTAGCTTTGTGGGCTGTGGATACAGGACTGAAAGCTCCATTAATTTCCTTCCATTCCAACTTCCTAGAACATCTCAGCATTTTGTTTCCTTATGTTTTCAGACACCTTTTCTTTACTTTTCCTTCCTTTCACCTTTTCTGTTGTGTTAAGAGCTCAACCGACCCAGGCCCCACACATGCTATCTCAGGCCCCTCAGCCACTGGGATACCACTGAGCCATATCCCCAGCCCTTCAGATGCTGGTTTAATTTCAAATCTCTCAGTAACCCTGGGGTTCACACAAATTTTTATCTTCTCCAACTTATGAATGAGCAAAGGAAGCCCTTGAAAAGTCAAAAACAACGAACGCCAAAGTTTTACCTGGCTTTCTAAAATGGAACTAAAGCATAGGAAAATACGTATTTGTAAGCGATTCTCTTCTAAGGACATTTGAAACATTGTCCCCTTTACCCTGCAGTGAGCATGGCTACTGAAAGTCCTTTGTGTCCCATTTGACAGTAACAGAAAGAAGGGTGTCCATTGTGAACGCTGGGCACGCTGTCCAGACTACCTGAGCATGACTGCAATAATCCTGTGCTAGGGTTTCGTGGGTAATGTAAGCCTCTGTCTTACCTATCGTTCTGCTTATGGTTAATCTGTTGAGTTTTGAGAATGTAAGTAGAAAATCTCCACATAATTGTCAAAAAAAAAAAAAGACTTGAGAGAAAAAATATATTCTATAGGGCTGGGGTGTCACAAATGTCTGTCCTTCACACTCTATTTTTCTTTTTAAAGTTTTTATATTTTTATTTAAATATATTTTAAATTAAAACATAACTATATTACTTTTCCTCCTCTTTTGCCTTCCTCTAACCCCTCCCACACCACCCCCACATGCACCTACTCTCAAGGTGATAGCCTCTACAAATTACGGGCAACTACTAATGACCACTGGGAGAAGGGGAGTTAGCCTCTCCCGGGGATGAGCCCCCTTACTGGTTGTCCAGTGCAGAGTGGTTGTCCCTGAAACATATCCACACGGGTAACAAAGTAGGCTGAGCAGGTTGTATTTCTATATTCTGGACGCACACATTCTTTTTTTCTAAGGCTGCACAGAAAGAAAGGGGGAAGACTTACTGTATTAAATCGTCTACATTAAAACATCACCTAACATCCTGATGCGCTTTCTCTCCCCAAAGGCTTTCTGATTTACTTCGCCTATGGCATTAGACACAGCTTGGAGGGTAACCCCAGGGATGAAGAAGAAGAAGAAGATGTCTGTCCAGACAACGTCAATGCAGCAGCAGAAGAAAAGTCTGCCATGCAGGCAAATGACCATCACCAAAGAAACCTCAGCTTGCCTTTCATACTTCATGAAAAGACAAGTGAATGTTGATGCCGGTCCGCAGCCCTACCACACATGCCTTAACAATGAGTACTCTACGGCAGGACGCCACCATCGTGCTGGGTTGTCATGGGTCTGCTGCAGCCACGGTTTGCCTAACTTATACTTCCTCCTCCGGACAGCTTCTCTTCAGATGGTGGATTATGTGTCTGGGGAGACTGCCTGAGAGCACTCCTCAGTGATACGTATCCCCAAAACAGTATGTCCGTGTGCGTACACGTGTGCTTGGGAACGCGAGTGTTCAATGTTGTCGGTTCTTACTCTGTGACATGATTCCAGTGCAGTAACTGGCGGCATGTACTGCACATGCTAGTAAACAGTATATTGCTGAATAGAAATGTTATTCTGTATACATCCTATGTGGTTGGGGAAATGGTGGTGGTTTTCTTTATTAGGGTATGACCGTCAGTTTGGAGGTACTGAAGCTGCCATCCCCTGTCATGATGTTTAACAGTGGTCAGGGATGGGGAAGGGATAAGGAATGGGCCCTTTCTGTATATTCTTCTCCTACTTGCTAAGACAGTTTTCTTAAGTGGCCAAGGAGAGTGCTTGTTTCCCCTATACGACAAGACGGAGAGGTAGTCTCTGACATGAGATGGCGATCCTGTCTTTGAGAGCCTCAGTCCTTAAACATAACACCTCCACCTGCTTAAGCGATACACCCCTCAGTCCCGTGAAGGTCTCGGGAAAGGGTCTATGGCCCTACTTGAGACCCTTTAAGCCAGAGAATGGTAGTAGTCCCCGTGGCCTCCAAAGATCAGACTTACACAGATGCTTGGATTGGTTTCCTGTTTTTAAATGAAACCGAAGGCAGAATGGGCCTCCACATCACGCATTGGATAGAATGGTTCAGGTCATTACTTCATACCTAATCACAACTCAGTGTCTGCTGCTTCATCAAGTAAACTCAGTCTTTTGCTTCTGATGTATCCTCTGATCTGGATGGGAATGAATGTGGTAGCAAATTCTATTTTTACAATGTACCAAAAAAAGATGCAGATGAAGGGGCATAGGAAAATACCGTTAGTTCAGTATCAGAGGGCATTTGAGCCCAGTTAAAGGATTTTAGACCTAATTTACCTCTGATATTTCTTTTAGAAATGTTTAGAGATTCCCCCATACCCACCCCATCCCATTGGTTTGGTTTTTTGTTGTTCTTTTCTTTTTTGGGTTTTTTGTTTGTTCATTTGTCTGGTTTTTTTTGGTTTTTCGAGACACGGTCTTTCTGTGTAGCCCTGAGACACACTCTGTAGACCAGGCTAGCCCTGAACTCACAGAAATCCACCTGCCTCTGCCTCTCTGCCTCTGCCTCTGCCTCTGCCTCTGCCTCTGCCTCTGCCTCTGCCTCCTGCCTCTGCCTCTGCCTCTGCCTCTGCCTCTGCCTCTGCCTCTGCCTCTGCCTCTGCCTCTGCCTCTGCCTCTGCCTCTGCCTCTGCCTCCCAAGTGCTGGGATTAAAGACATGCACCACCACTGCCTTGCTATTTCGCAGTTTTATTTCATTTGCCTTTAAAGGACCACACGAAGCCTCTTAACAACAGATCATCAATTACTTTCAGAACACAGTTACATAAAACTGCTAGCTAAATAACCAAACTGAATTAAAAGCACAGTGACCTTTGTATATGATTAAATAAACTTTTACACTTAAGAGTCTCTGATTGCTACACTTTTACTTTATAGGGTTCTCAGATAGTGGATTATAAACCTCCAATCATTCTTATTCCTTATGAATTAACTTTGTAGATAATTAGATGGTTTACTGGATAAGTCTAGAGCTAGACACTCATAGGTGTGGCACTCCCAATACCCCACGAATGCTAGTTGCCCTGCACAGTCTGAGGATAAGGAAGGTGGCTGCTTTCCCACAGTTCTTCTGAGAGATCATTTATTTTACTGGTGCTGTTTTGGCATAAGCAGGCAGTCATTGTGATTATCTCTCAGATAAGGTTCCTGGTTGTCAGGGGATGCATCCCTGACCCAGAACTTAGTGCTGACATTCCAAAATTTCCAGGGTGTGTGCGCTAAAATCCAAAGGCCAGATGCTCTTTCTAACTGCTTGCTTTACAGAGGAGGAATAGGATAAAGAAGGGCTAAAATATTTTGGGAAGGACTGTAGGCATGATGTAGGAATTTGTGATGTCATTAATGGCTGCTCAGGAAGGGAGAATCAGGGAGGAGCCCCATGATAGGTTATCTAATCCCAGAGAGTCAACATTAAACACTTGTACGTGCAGGCAGCACTAAATAGACTCAACAGATCACACACACACACACACACACACACACACACACACACACACACACACGTACTATGTAACAATAATAAAGAAGAGGTTATGGATTTCACAAGGAGTGGGGGGCATTGGGAAAGGAGAAGGTAGAAATTATCAAAATATTTTACTTATATATAATATTCTCAAAAAAATTAATTTAAATAAAAATCCTTGCTGCTACAGCAGTGCCCTTCACACAGGAAATGTGAGCGGCCTCACATATGAATCCATGGATCTCTTACTGTAACAAAAACAGAGTCATTCAGACTGTGAAAGGCAACCTCAATTATTGCGCCCACTGTGTTCGGTCAGGGGCAGAATCTAGTCCAAAATGTTCACACCGCAACGCGTTGGAAACATGAATGTCTGTGAAGAGACGCTTTCTCAGCAACCATGCCCTTTCTTTCCTGTGAAGAACCGAATGGACAGCATATCTGTATGTGTATAGTGTTTATAAACACATTAACATATGTATGTGTGATGTATATATGTGTCTGTGTGTTCGTGGGGGGATTGGTTATCAGTGTGTAAGTGTGTTGAGTTTATGACGAGCTTTGGATATGATATTGTTACATAGATTTTTAAAAACCCAATTGATGTGGAGAGAGATTAATGTTTTATACTGATAGATAATTTAGATTTTAAGCTATTTTAAGATATACAATTATATATTTTTTCTATAGATAGATTCTTTAAGACATATTTATCATGTTTCTAATATGAAGTCACTAAACTCTAGTGTATTATGACAGGTGCTTGGGAATCTGAATGGAGTAGGAGTCGAGGCCTTGAGACGTTCTTGTTTGTTTCTGTCGCACTGTTTCTGACACACACTGAATGCCAGCACTACCGGCTCGGTGCCAACCCAGTCCTACACTTGAGTACAGTACACCTTGTACAAAATGTCCTAGTCTGTCTTGGGATCACCAAAATATTTTGTGTAGATTTGACCAGCGAGCAAACACCCAGAATCTCAAATAATTGCACATTGTATTCATCATGATGAAAAAAAGCAACTTGGATTTCATTCTCTCTCCCACCCCCTATCTCTCTCTCTTCCTTCCTTCCTTACTTCTTACACTGAGAACTGTGCTGTTGGCATTTTCGGTGAGATTGTCTCATAATAGCACTTTACCATTATAGCCTTTACAAAAGCCTGTGAACTAGCACATGAAGTTCATGCCAGCCGCACATTTAAAAGGGTGGTTTTGAGATCTCAAGTTTAGAAACCCCTGAGAAAAACTTACTAGAACCCTTGAGATGTTCTCTAATATCTTAATCTCAATTTCCTTAGTGATTAAACTGACATATTATTGTTATTAATATTATTTAAATAACCAAAATATTATAAACATATATATCAACATTAATATGTAAAAGCAACATTGAAACTATTGTTGATGTTAACTTTATTACTAACTGTAATTGATTTTAAAAAAACAACCCCAGCTTCTGACTCATCTCCCTAGAGAATAAAAGTTATCTAATTTTATTTTTCCTAAAGTATTTATTTCAGCCAAAAAAGTTTTCTAAGTCCTCAATGTTTGCAGGTAGTTGTTTAAAAATGTTTTCTAACAAAACACCGAGAGTCATAATTGTCACTAAATCGTTTAATAAGTTTGAACATTTTAGCACAGGTGAAGAAGAAATGTAATTGGTTTAGCTTACGGTGCTAAGGATGCAAAAGGAATTCTGGCACCTTACCTTCTCCCTTATATCTGGAGTGCACATGTGTGCTCCGTGTGTGTGTGTGGGGGGGGTTACAGTGTAAAAATAAACAGAGTGTATCCCCAAATTGCCACCTAGATGATAAGGTTACACTGAAACCTTGCTTCCTGACAACACTACTAGAGATTTCCCCAGATAGACTCCAAGTGATAGTCCTGGGAATACAACTTCAACAGCACTGTAAAAGGCTGGGCTAAGAGTGTTCTTCATGAATGATTCACACTCACATAATGTGTAGGGCTTGGGGCTGGTTAGATAAGTGACGTTAATTGTCCTTTTTGCTAGTACCAGAATAGTGCCTTCTGCAGGCAATGCCTTCTGTACATTTTCTACTTTATATATCAAGGAAAAGGGCTGAAATTCATGCAGTCAATAATACTAGCAAAGATAGTCTTAGCCAGAGAGGTGAAAATAAGGCTTCTGTGTAGCTAAGACTTTGTTTTCCTGGTGTACCTATCTTTAAAGAATTTAAGACAGCTTTGTGGCTTTTAAGAGGCCTGCTTCTACTCTTGTATTCCTGGTGTAGGTGTTGGCTTTTGTAGTATTCATGATTGTTTATATCCACACAGTGTGGGCTTACTGGTTTCAGATGTATTCTGTTGCGTAAGCATAATTGATTTTACACCTATTGGACGGAGCTCTGCACCCGTCTCTTCCTGCCCACAGCCACAGCACTGCCACCGTATCTGGTCTCTAGGCAGCCTTTCTGACCACTGACAGACCATAGAGCTTACCTAGACCCCAGTTGATGCCACAGCCAGGCAGCCTGCAGTGCGTGGATGTCTGTTGTTACACTCTGCTGGTGTCATAGATAGTGCGATGGAGCAGGAAGTAATGAATATCTGAGATCCCTATCTCCAGTTCCAAACAGCTCATGAGTGTGTTAAGATGAATAAGGACCAAGGAATATTCATGACTCATGAAGGGGGTGGCCATGACTTGGAACTGGCATGGTAGGGCCTGGCCTGCTGTATTTCCTGCAGGTACACAGCGTCAAGGTGAGCAGTACATCACCAAGACCCTGATGGCAAAAGGCTTCGTGCTGCTTGCAGGGTGGGCTCCTGTACCCACGCTGCATCATGTCCACTGGCAGTGCCAAGCTGCCCCATTGCCTTATTTTGTTATTGTCATATTTAATAGCAGTTGTGCATAGAGGCCTAAAACCATCCAGAACGTCTACGTCTACAGAACCTTACAAGTATCCTGTTGCAAGTACTTGTGCAAATGTAAAGAACGTGTTGTTTAGTAGCTAATTTTGATGTTTTTAATGACAATTGGTGTTCCTTTTTACATGCAAAGTTGGACTCAGTTTTTTTTTTAGAATTTGTAAATAAAAACTTGCTGCTTTAACTGTTGTAATATATGCTTTATGATGTAACCATGTGTTTTTAAATAAACCTTATTATGACTTACGATGATTTAGTACGCATATATATCACACAAAACAAAGACACATTTCATACTTACACTTGAGGAGCTTTTGTCTGTCTTTGTTTTCTGAATCCAAGGGCCTTCAAAGCTCTGAATCACAATGCAGTCTACTTTATTATTATGTTACTATACGCGGAGGGCCAGCACCGTGGCCACCAAGTCTTATGAGACAGAAGAGAAATGTACACAAAACTTTAGTCCTCCTGATCCATAATGAAAATAATCCGCTGGTTTTAGAAGCATACCATCAAAAGATCCCATATCCCAAGTTACCCTTCAACTGCTATTACATGGACATTGATCTTCAGAAAGCCCTTCTGTCTCATCAATAGAAAACGCTTGATAAGCAGGTGTGGAGATGGCTTGGTGGGTAAGAGTCCTGTGAAGAGGAGGACCTAGGTAGTAATTTCCAGCACCCACATAAAAGCTAGACCTGGCCACATGTCCCTATAAAACCACAACTGGAGGAAGTGTTCTGGGTGAAGACAGGCAAACCTTAGGAAGTCAGGGATCTAACCCAAATGGTAGGTAATCTTGGGTTCCATGAGAGACGATCTCAAAAATAAGGTGAGGAGAGAGAAGAAAGCACTCATATGTTCATCTGCTTCCCAAGTGTATGTTCACAGCTGTGTGCCCTTCTGTAGAATACATGCACATACACACATGGATGTCGTAGGAAGAGACAGTCATTTTGGCCCATGGTTTCTGTGGTCTCAATCCATGGTCACTTGGCTACGTTTCTGGGGTCTGTGCATGATGGAGGAAAGGTGCAGTAGAGGAGTGGCTGCTACAGGCAGCCTGCTTCTAGGACAGAGCAAGGGGAAGAGTCAAGCAAAGACATCCATAATGACTCCTTAACCGGGCTCCTCCAATAGCCTGTCCAGCTACTAACTTCTCAATGGACTAACCCATTGCTAGTCAGTACCCTGGTGATCCAGTGCCAATACTTAGAGACCAAGCCTTGAGTGCCCGAGCATTTGGGGCCATGCAATACCCAAGGAGTAACAGGCTACATAACAGTGGTTAGTATGTAAGTGGGAAATTTATTAAGTTTTTTCAGCCTAGTAGATAAACGTTTCCCAATAATAACTCTATGCCTATTAAAGGGAAGGAACTGCTCAAAGAGCTTCCTAACATAATCCTAAGTCATCTAAATTATAGGTCTCTTGGATCACCTTATTCCATTGTGAAGTTCCTTTGTGTAGCTCACTAGGTCCTGTTGAGTTTTCTCCAGGGAGGAGAACAACAATTGCTTATCAAATAGCCCTGAAAATATACAAGTAACATTGTACAAGCTGAACAAATCACACACACACACACACACACACACACACACTACTTGTATGTAACAACGATTATTGGACAGATATCAAGTCTCTTCAGCAGGGCTTTTTTTTTTTTGTTCGTGATGGTCTCACTATGTTGCCAAGGGTAGCCTTAAACTTGGGACAAAGAGACCCTATTATATCCTGTCTCCTGTTGGCGTGTGCCCCTCTGTGTCTAAGGCCTCAAGGTCTGCATCGCTGAGGGATCATGCTACACATGCTCCATTTGAATGGACATATTTCACAAAGTAACTTAGAGATTTCTCCAAAACACAAAAATAACTCCCATCTGCCCATGTCTTAGAGTTGTACTGCTGTGAACAGATACCATGACCAAGGCAAGTCTTACAAAGGACAACATTTAATTGGGGCTGGCTTACAGGTTCAGAGGTTCAGTTCGTTATCATCAAGGTGGAAGCAGGGTAAGGGTGGCAGGCATGGTGCAGGAGGAGCTGAGAGTTCTACATCTTCATCTGAAGGCTGCTAGCAAAAGACTGACTGGAAGGTGGCTAGGATGAGGGTCTTAAGCCCACACCCACAGTGACACACATACTCCAACAGGGCCACACCTCCTAATAGTGCCACTTCCTGGGCCAAGCATATACAAACCATCACAGCCGGTTACCCCCATTTGTCTTTTCATGCAGCTCAAAGTAAAGAAGTTGTCAGAAACACTGTGTCGCTGTGTGAAGCTTGCTAGTAATAGCTTACAGACACTATGTTACTGTCAGATACCTAAACATGTTCTTAACCTTAAGACAGGAGCAGCCCACTGGGCTACCATGAGGTCCAAATCAAAGAGAAATTGGCATGGTTCAGGATTCTGTCATTCTCTAATTGGTGATTCTCCAAGATGCCAGGATCTTCCCAAACTTGCTCATGTGTAAGCACCATGAGTTTCACGGCCCAAGAGAAATCAGACTTGCATGACAAATGTTTCTGAATTGACTTAAATTGACACGAGGGTATGTCTATAAACAACTCATGTAAATGTTGAGAAGGTCATTTCTTTTTGCCTCAAGAAAATTATGTAGCTGGGATCCTTGTTTTACCCTGTTACCTTAGCTTTGAGAATGTCAAAGACATCTGTTTCGACAGGCGTGGTGGCACCCACCTTTAGTTCCAGCACTTGTGGGGGGGCAAAGGCAGATCTCTGTGAGCTGGCGGCTTCTATATGATGAGTTCAAGGACAGCAAGGGCAATGTAGAGAGACCCCCCAAACAAGAAATATCTGACTTTAAAAAATAATAATTTTGTAAATTTTGCAAACATCCATCTTGATTCTGTTTAGATGGAAGACGATTTTGAAAAGTTAAATGTCTTTATTTAGGGAACAGGCAAGGGATGTCCAGTATTTAGATTTAAAAAATAATGTTCAGTGTCCTAAGCAAATTCTTAACGGTGTGTACTGCTTTGAAGGGATTATTTTAAAGTAAATAAGGTCAAAAGGAGCAACAAGTATCTTAGTCATAGAAAACACTAAGATTTATAATTAAAAAGAGTATGTAGAAAAATCCATAGGCGAAAATCATATAAGGAAGGACTAAAAATTTTTTTTTTTTTTTTTTTTTTTTTTTTTTCCGGAGCTGGGGACCGAACCCAGGGCCTTGTGCTTGTTAGGCAAGCGCTCTACCACTGAGCTAAATCCCCAACCCAGGACTAAAATTTCAAATGACCTTTGATAGCCCAGAACTCCTGATAATGCTGCACCCCCGCCCCCCATTGGGCACACATTTCCTACCAGCGTACTCTGAGGAGTTCTTAGGAGTATGCCTTTCTAGACTTAGGTCCACACTTACAGCCCCTCTACCACGGCCCCTCAGCCAGTTCTTTCCCCGTACTGTTCCTGCCAGCTGCTAATTCATTCCTCCTTTCCTCTCTGTTCTCTGAAGCTCTCCGTTTGGTAAGCTCATACAAGAAGCCGCTGTAGTCCCCCAGTAGCCATCAGATAGGTTTCTCTGGCAGCTGACGGGAGCAGATGCAGAGACCCACAGCCAAACATTAGGTGGAGCTCGGCACACAGAGAGAGAGAGAGAGAGAGAGAGAGAGAGAGAGAGAGAGAGAGAGAGAGAGAGAGAGAGAGAGAGAGAGAGAGAGAGAGAGAGAGAGAGACAGAGAGAGAGAGAGAGAGAGAGAGAGAGGGAGGCTAGGAGCTGGAGGGGTCCAGGTCACCATAAGAACAGGGCACACAATATCTACTAAGCAGAACCCATAGAAGTTCACCGCGACTCACGTAACGTTCGCAGAGCCTGCATGAGTCTGTGCTAGATCCTCTGCATAAGTACTGTGCTCGTGTAGCTTAGGGTTTTTGTGGGACTCCCAACAGAGGAAGTAGGGGATGTCTCTGACTCTTCTGCCTGATCTTAGGACCCTTTCCCTCCTGCGGGGTTGCCTCGTCCAGCCTTGATACAAGCAAGGGTTTGTGCCTAGACTTCTCATAACGTGTTATGCCATCCCTGGGAAGCCTGCTCTTTTCTGAAGGGAAACAGAGGAGTGGATCTCGGAGAGAAGGGAGCTATGTGGAAGACCTGGGAGGAGCGGGGGGGTGGGGGGGGGACTGGAGGAGAGAATTGGGAGGAGTGGGGGGAGGGGCGTCTGCATTCCAGATGTATTGTATGAAAAGAATCAATGAACAGAAGAAGCCACCGTACCGTTTGCTCTTCTGAGAAAGAGGAACCATTCAGGCAAATAACCATGTCTCCTCAAGGACACCAGTGCTCACACATGGAAGGAGCTGGCTCCGGGGAGGTGTGCAACCCTGGCTGCTCATCTCATGGATCTAGAGAATCGGTGGAAAGCAAGTGTGAGGTGGTGGGAACAGGCAGGCTGTGAGCCCCTCTAACTGCAATTAGACAGACAGCCCTGCCCCTCCACCGCTACGACGACTGACTTCACCTGCAGTAAGATGCACAGGTTCATCAGGTCGAGACCTAAGTGGTTCACCAGGTTCAGGCCTTGGTGCTTACTTAGCTCTGACTAGACCTAAAGGAGCAGCCACAACCACCAGTTCCTAGTCTTCCCACTGCATGGCATTAGCGCTATCCTTCACCAGTCCACCAGGGGGCAGGAGAGATCATATTACATGGGGAATTTTTTTTTTTTTTCAATCTCCTACTTTTTTTTTTTTTTTTTACCCCAAATTGTGTTTTCCCCCAGTGAAACCGAATCCTCCAGCTGTGGTGTCCCAGGCGCCACCTCCCTCTGCGCCCCTGCCCTGCCCTGAGCAGCTTGTCTGCAGTCTCTAACTGTTCTGCAGGTCACCAGCCCTGAAGATGAAGGTTTGGCTGTTGCTCGGACTTCTGTTGCTACACGAAGCGTTGGGAGATGGTGAGTGACTCTGGCCTCTGACCGCCTTCGCCCAGGACCCACAGTCCTCGAGATTTTTCCTGGCAACTCCCCTAACTTTTGGCCTTAGGGATCGTCCCCAGCGCTGGTCACCATTCGGTATACCTGGCCTCTCCTAGAAGGGTCCCCTTTCTTCCTTCCTCTCATCTCCCTGGAGAACCCTCTGGGAAGGCGGCGGTTGCGCTGACCCTTAAGAGCCCATCAGTACCTCTCTAGCCTAATCGGAAAACCACAGGCGATCAAACCCATCATCCTCAGTCAGAGCCTGGTCCAGCCCCCTATGTCAACGTGTCGGTCTGGTGGCGCGCCCGCAGTGGCTCGCTTCCACCTTCATTCCGCGGGTCCTCGCCCTGGACAGCAGTGCTACCCAAGCAAAGTGATTCTTGTGGAAAACTCGCTGGGTCTTCATTCCCAGTTACGGTCCTGTTTTGTTTGCTTTTTGCTGTTGTTATATACCAATCTGAACTAAAATCCTGCTAGATTAGCCTAGGTCTTTAACAACAACAACAAAAATGCTGCACTAAACCAAAAAAAAAAAAAATAAAGTTATATTTTTCGTAAAATGAGAGGATGGATGAAGGAAAAAAAGCTACATTTTTTTTGTACCACATAGGAGGGCCTTGCATCATTTAATTTTTTAAATTGTGTTTATTGTATGTGTGTTTGTGTGTGTTTCAACATGTGCATGCTACAGCAGATGTATGGAGATCAAATGGCACCGTGCAGGGGCGAGCTTCCTCCTTGCTATGTTAATTCCAGCAACTGTGAGACATTTCCCAGCTATTGCATCACTTTAAAAAAAAAAAAAAAAAAAACAACAACTTTTTTTTGAGAGGTGTACCTGCCCTGGGTCCATACTGTTGTGTAGACATATGACCATGGGATCAGGCGTTATTATGTGTGAGTATGTGTATGCGTGTGCGCGTGTGTGTGCGTGCGTGTGCACACGCATGTGCGTGTCTGGGTGCATGTGTGTGTGCGTGTGTGCACACGAGTGCATGCATGTGCGTCGTTTTTATACATGATTCATTTTAAAAGTACACGTATATTACTGCTAATTAATTAATCCTGTGTCATTTATTTACTTGTTGCCCTTTGCATAGTATATCTTTCACCTGGCCACCCACCTCAAGGCTTCCTTAAAATTCCTCAGTTACTGCCCCAAATGTGCTTCTTAGATTTGGTTGAAAAGTGTCTTTTGCTGTTAGGCAATCTCATGCCAGAGCCAGCTCAACCTGGCTTGCGATTGATCACTCAATCCTGACCCGTTCATTTCCAATCTCTAAAGCTGCAGTCTCTGCCTCAAGTTTGCAGAAGTTCAGGATGGCAGTGGCTCCTGACGCTGTGGAGGACCTTCTTGAGGACAGAAGGACTTAGTAAACAAACAGTGTAAGCAGAGCCTGGGGGGCAGGGCACAGCAACTCCCCTTTGCCCAGAGAAACACTTCCCTGAGCTCGGTTTGCACAACACAGTTTTAAAAGGTTCCTGGCAGGTCCTTGTATCCGACTGCTAAAATGGTGGAAAGGCAGTATTTGGTGTCATTTTTGAATAGGGCAGAAGACAGCCAGACCAAATAACTCCAACCAGTCCGTTGGAGTTGAAGTTGGAGAGACTCAAGACTGACTTCAGCCAACACAGATCAGAGTGTACAGCAGACATCTGTCTAAATGACTTAGCATGTATTTAAATAAATGTCTACTCATACAAGCAACGAACATTTAAGAGACAGAGAAAGTAGAATGCAGGTCAAACGCGTAATAATTAATAATGGGTAAACTGTGGGTCTCGCCTTTATACTTATAGACAGATATGATATGTATGTGTATATGTATATGATAAATATAAGATATAATATGCCATTGACAAAATGCTAAACATACCTAATGAAAAGTAAATCTACTTCATTAAGTTATTTAACTGCTTTCCTAGCCTTATCAAGAATTTTTGTCATCTGTTTTGAATCCTGACAAGGTGACTGGGAGGGAGCAGGAACAAACAATGACAGCGAATATTCGTGTAGTTCTTCCAGTGCTGCAATCTGATTGGCAGGTCAGGTTGCTACCCCTGTGCCAACCCCTAGTACAACTACAAGCACAAGCTATGACTGTAATTGTCCCTGAGCCTGTCCATTTCATAATCACATTAGGGACACAGCCTCAGAGGAAGCCTTTCCCTGCAAGCATCCATGGAGCAGACATCTGTCCCAACCAGTAGCATTTGTCTTGCCCAGTTCTAAAGTTTCTGAGAAATAATGTTATTTCTCTTCATAATGAGAAGAGGCGGACGCCCCTTTATCCAATACAGTCTTCAGATAGTTTAGAGTTAGATAATCTGAAAGCTTCTAAAATTCAAAAAAGATCTATCAAGACATTAGTGGGTAAAACCAAGTTTGAAAGAAGATAAGGAGAATGATACAGTGACCATGACCCTCTGGCAAGAACCAGGTATCACTTTCTTGTGTTAGTTTACTCCTTGGAAACAGACAGTAGGCCAGAAACCTATATATACATAAATAAGTAATCATAAACTACATCGTGCTTACAAGTGCAATGACTGGACGTTTCAGAGCATGTCGAGTCTTGGCCTGTGTGTTTAACAGATAAAACTGTCTTCCATACTTAGTGCCCATCAAGAGGCTCGTCTGAGGGAGAGAGAGAGAGAGAGAGAGAGAGAGAGAGAGAGAGAGAGAGAGAGAGAGAGAGAGCGCTTGACTGTCAGAGGGATGAGGGAAGTCCAGAGGGAGGGGTGGTTGGTCAAGGCTGTGAGGTCCTTTCTTCCTGGTCTTCATGATCAAATGGAAGGGACAGGGGACAATCAAGTGTGAAGGCGACATCGTTTGAGAAAGTGACAAGCATCATGGAGCTCATTAACCAAAGCATGTCAGCGTCCTAGAGCTGCTGGGACCAAGGACAACCTGACAATGGCTCTCAAAAGTTCTTGGGAACAGACGTGTATCGGGCCAGCATTTCTCTTCAGATTTTTGGTGTGTGTGCATAAGCATAGCCAAGTTTCTTGTATGTGGAACTGGAGTCTAAGCATGAAGCTTGAGTATGTTTCGTGGATCTCCTATACATACGTAATCTGAAGGTGATGTTAGACAGTATTTTTGTGATTTTAGACAGCACCCACGGTTGGCTGTGGCATTTTCCACTTGTGGGGTCAAGTTAGTATTTGCAGTATATTGACTTTGAAAGTGTTGTTGTTACTGTTGTTGTTGTTACTGTTGTTGTTGTTGTTGTTGTTGTTGTTGTTGTTGCTCCCCAGATTAGGAATATTCAATCTACACTAGGAAGAAGGTGGCGTAAAACAATGGACGTCTGTAGGTCAAAAATCAACACATTAAGGTGTCATTAGGGCCTCGCTGTCCCAGAGGCTCTGGAAAGAACTTCACAGCCCCTTGTTAAGTTTTTGGACGCGTCCTATACTCTTTGGTATTCCTTGGTATCTTGGCTAGTTTTTATGTCAAGTTGGCGCAAGCCAGTGTCATCTACGAGAAGGGAACCTCAGTTGAGGAAATAAATGCCTCCATAACATCCAGCTGAGGGCATTTTCTTAGTTAGTGATTGATGTGGGCGGGCTTAGCTCATTGAGGGCGTGGCCACCCTGTCTATTGGTCCTGGGTTCTGTAAGAAAGCATGCTGAGCAAACCTTTCTTATTTCTTTCTCGAAGTCGAGGTGGAAGGACTTTGGAACTTGGAGCTAGAAAAGCCACTGGGTTTGACAGCTCAGTGTGCTGTTCTGTTGGACCTTGGGAGATTCTGCTAAGAGCTGAGCAGACGATGGAGGCCTGGCTTAGAAAGTTCAAAGGGAAGTTTAAAGACCCTATCGGGGCCATTTGCTGGTTTGAATTAAGAATCAACCGTGGGGGGTTGGGGATTTAGCTCAGTGGTAGAGCGCTTGCCTAGGAAGCGCAAGGCCCTGGGTTCGGTCCCCCCAGCTCCGAAAAAAAAAAAGAACCAAAAAAAAAAAAAAAAAAAAGAATCAACCGTGGTTTATAAGAGGTGGTTTATTTATGGTTCTGGTCAGCTGGGGCTGAAGAATCAACCGTGATTTGTAAGAGGTGAGCCTCTCGGAGGTGTGGCTTTGTCCACACAATTGATGCTGGTCAGCTGGAGCTGAGAAATCGGTGAGCACTGGTGGCCATCATTGTGTTCCCAGAAGCAGCCAAGGTGTATTTTGTGCTGGCAGCTACGCTCGGCGGTGTAGGAGTTACCCAGGTGGTGCTAGTTTTGAAGGCAGTAAGGAGTCGTGGAGAGCAGCTGAGGCCTGGCATTGTGAGGCAGGGCAGGAGTCCCTGAAGAGAGCCCAGGAGAAACTATTGGTGAAAATGTAGCCCAGTTGCAGCAGGAGACTGAAATATTTTGGAGACTCCAGTATCATGAAAAGGCTACTAAGGACAGGAGCAGCCATGGAATGTGGGCCTGAGCCTAGGAGAAAAGCTATGTACGGTAGAAAACTATTTGAAGGATCCCCGGAGAATCCCAGACATTGGACCCTGCTTTATTTACACTGTTGGAGTGTGGTTTGGCTTTGCTCAGATGGTAACTGTGCCTTGGTTCTTCCCTCTTGAAGGAAGAAAGCATTTAACCTACTTTTTATTTTTCAGGAGCCTGCAGTTGAGAGACTTTAAAGTTTTAAAGAGATTTTGGAGTCTTAGAGGTTTATATTTTCAAAAAGGAGATGGAGTTTTGAGGTGTTCCAATTTATAAAGGTTGTGGGAGCTTTAAGTTTGTAATATGATTTATACTGTGATATTTATTAGTATGAAATCTTGGACTAGAGAGATGGCTCAGTGATTAAGAGCACTGACTGCTCTTCCAGAGGTCCTGAGTTCGATTCCCAGCTCTCAACTATCTGTAATGGGATCCAGTGCCCTCTTCTGGTGTGTCTGAAGATAGCAACAGTGTACTCATATACATGAAATAAATAATTCTTTAAAAAAGTATATGAAATCTTGAGGATGAACAAAAATGGAAAGATTATTGATAAATAGTGCTGTATTTGCTGTGTTGAGTTAACAAGGGGCCAATTGTCCTGGCTAGTTTCTATGTCAACTTGACACAAGCTAGTGTCATCTGAGGGAGCATCAAATGAGGAATGGCCTCCAAAAGACCCTTTCCTCCCCAACTTGCTTTTGATCATGGGTTTCAGCACAGCAATATAAACCCTAACCAAGACCTGTGGCCTACGCAGCACAACTCCAGTGTCTGCTTTTGCTGTCACATGTCTGCCTGTCTTCTGTGTGTCTCTCCATATGGCATTTTCCTCTCTCTCTCTCTCTCTCTCTCTCTTCTCTCTCTCTCTCTCTCTCTGTGTGTGTGTGTGTGTGTGTGTGTGTGTGTGAGAGAGAGAGAGAGAGAGAGAGAGAGAGAGAGAGAGAGAGAGAGACTCCTGAGGACGTCTGTCCTCATCTCAACAGGATTCCATCTGTAAAAATTATTTACAAGTACCTAGGACAGGACTTCAATGTTTTTCCTTGAGGAACACAAATCCACAAACAGTTCAGTGTGAGATATGAGAGTGGATTGGGGGTGTTTGCTGGATGGAGTTCAAAGCCTACCTGAGATACCGAGGCGACACCTACAGGTGCCACAAGGAAGAGCTAAGGCTGCCCCAGAGCTCTCTCCAGTACCTAGGCAGGCTTTCTTGCACATTAAATGAAGACCCATGAGTGGCTCTGAGTAGAGACGATCCCCTGATCTGACTTACATTTTTAAAAGTTAAAGGCGCCAGAGTGGAAGCCAACTGCCTCCTTAGGGAGACATTAATAATCTAGGAGAAAGCAGGTCGGGCCAGGTGTGGTGGCAAAAGATGGAGGGAGACGACCTTCAGGACGCCGCCCTCAGGACGTACTGTAAACCCCAAACCAAAAGGGTTTGCTGCTGCCTAGGAAAGTAAGGGACTAGCGTGTTTGTCTAGAGTAACCGGGTGGAGGAACTTCCTGCTTATAGGCGAGAGGGCGCCTGGGAAGGAGCAGGTCTGAGTGGCTTTCAGAGTTCAGTCTGAGGTTATTAAATTTAAGATGCCTGCCAGTCTTCCGGTGACAGGGTGAGTAACACAGTATTCCGACCAGGAATTTTGAGGCAAGGGCAGGGTGGGAGTGAGGCAGCTTTCGGCACAGAAATTTGGGTAGAACCTCTGAACAGGCAAGCCACTGGGTCTTAGGACAGGCTGGAAAAGCAGGAAAAGCTCTGGGGGAGACTATAGAGTTGTTAAGAACTGGGAGACCCAAAACAGTACAATGCCCCAGGTCAGGGTGAAGAGAATAAAGGGGTTTTAATTATTTATTTACATTCCAAATGTTTCCCCCCTCCCAGTCCCCCCACCCAGAGTTCTTCAGTCCCTCCCCTTTGTCTCCCACCCTCCACCCCACCCTGGCATCCCCCTTCCCTGGGGCATCAATGCTTCTTCGGGGTTAAAGGTTTTTAACTGTCAGCTATGCTAATCTCTAAGTGAAAGGAGGGTGTGGAGTAGAGAAAGCTCTGGATTTGGAGGCATGGATCGATCCAGCTGTTTCCCTATCTCCTTGATGACCTGGAGTGAGCTACATGGCACCTGGAAATTCATTTAAAAAAAAAAATTAGTGAGATAGGTATAAAATAAGGAGCGCTTAGTGGGCACCTAATGGGAGTTCAGCACACAGAATACGTTAACTCAATTACCACAAAATCCATGAGATGGGGGCTGGAGAGATGGCTCAGCAGTTAAGAGCACTTGCTGCTCCTGCAGAAGACCTGGGTTCAGTTCATAGCACCCACATGGTGACAGCCTTCTCTATCTCCAATTCCAGGCGGTATAGTCCCCTCTTCTGGCCTCCACAGGCACCCGGCAGTGTCTGCAACGCACTTACGTACACACAGACACTTACATACATGCAGGCACCATTTGTACACAGGGAATAAAAACAAAATATCTTCCAGCCCTGGAATGGTTATGACCAGCATTGTCACCCTGCGTGCGTATACGAAAGCTAGGACACACAGAAACCACTACCCAGGGCTGCTGAGTTACTAAGTGGGATCTGAGGTCACTACTATGTCGGAAGTATTTACCACCCATTTTTCTATACAGTATATTCTACAACCTCTACAGTGCAATGGTGATGAGCTCCACTTCAGTTGCTTAAAATATAAATTCTTACATATTAATGCTTCTGCAATATAACTATTTATATAGTTCATCAGAAGTCATATCCTTTTCTCTCTTTGAGATTATAATTGCATTTCTCCCTTCCCTTTCCCTCGCTCCCAAACCCCTCATATACCCCTCTTTGCTCTTTTAAATTTATGACCTTTTTTTTTCCTTCAGAAAGTCTTTTCCTACACTATATTGCCTGTTTTCTTCTAGCAGGTTCAGTGTTTCAGGTTCCATGTTCAGATGCTAGATCCATTTAGAGTTAGTGTTTGTGCAAGGCAATGAGCCTGTGTCTAATGTGTAGACAGAGTTCTCTCAGCACCATCTGTTGAAGATGCTTTCTTTTTCCAGCAGTATTTGTCAGACATTAAGTGGCTGCGGTTATGTGTACTTATGTGTGCTCGGGGATTTGACCTTGTTTTATTCTTCTGTTTTGTGCCAGTAGCATTGTTTATATTGCTGTGGCTTGGAAATCTATCTTAACATCTGAATTATAGTCCTCCTAGCATTGTTCTCTCTGTTCAGGGTTGTTACAGCTATCCCGGCTCGTTTGTGGTTCCATCTGCAGTTTTGGACATCTTTTTCTCTGTCTGTGAAGATAGAGATTGGAATTCCGATGGTGATTGCATTGAGTATATAAATAGCTTTGGGTAAAACGGTCGTTTTCGAAATGCTAATTCCCACGAGCCTGGGATGTCTTTCTACTTTCTAGCGTCTAGCTGTATCTTTTTGTTCATAGGTCTCAAGTTTTCATCGTAGAATTCCTTCCATCTCTTTGTTTGCTTCGTTCCTAGATGTTTTCCTCTGAGGCTGCTATGAGCGGGAGTGTCTCTGGTCTCCTCTATATGTTTGTTGGTGGTGGATAGGAAAGCTCTTGATTGGTGCGAGTTGATTGTGTATCCTGCCATGGTTCTGAAATTGTTTACTATTTCTAGAAGTTCTCTGGTGGAATTTTTGTGATCTCTGATGTATACTATCATATCATCTGCAACTAGCGAGTTTGAATTCTTCCCTGTTCGTATCCCTTCGATTTCCATCTCTTGCCTTATTGCCCCAGCTGGTACTTACACCATGACATGAGTGGGGGATGGGGGACATCGTTGCCTCGTCCCTGACTTCCGTGTGCTTGCCTCAAGCTTTTCTTCATTTAGGGTTATGTTGGCTGCGGGTTTCTCATACTTAGCTTTTAAGGTATGTTAAGGTGTGTTCCCTTTAGCCCTACATTCTAGGACTTTTAGCATGAAGGCATATTGAATTTTGTCAAGATTTTTTTCTGTATCTGTTGTCATGAGCAGGCGAGTTTTGTCTTTAAGTCCATTTATGTGGACTTGTGCGTGCTGACGCAACCCTGAATGTCAGGGACAAAGCCAACTTGGTCATGATGATCATCTTTTTGATGGACGTCTGTATTCTGTTGGCAAGCATTTTATTAAATATTTTGAGTCTGTGTTTATCAGACACATTGGCTGTGGTTTTCTCTTCCCATTGTGTTTACCTGGTTTGAATATTAGAATGATGCTGGCTCTGTAGAAGAGGTCTGGGAGTACTCCTTTTGTTTTGCTTCTTTGTTTTCTTTCTTTCTCTCTTTCTTTCTTTCTTTCTTTTTGTTTGTTTTATTTTTCAATATAGGGTTTCTTTTATTATTTTTTTTCTTTTTTACACTCCAGATTTTATTCCCCTCCCAGTCTACCCTCCTACTGTTCCATATCCCATACCTCCTCCCTGTACCCCCTGTCTCCACAAAAATGTCCCCATTCCACCCACCCCACCAGACCTCTAAACTCCCTGGGGCCTCCAGTCTCTTGAGGGTTAAGTACATCTTCTCTGACTGAACTCACACCCAGCAGTCCTTTGCTGTATACCTGTTAGAGGCCTCATACCAGCTGGTGTATGCTGCCTGGTTGGTGGCTCAGTATCTGACAGATCCCGGGGTACAGGTTAATTGAGACTGCTGGTCCTCCTACAGGGTTGCCCTCCTCCTCAGCTTCTTCCAGCTTTTCCCTAATTCAACCACAGGGTTCACCAGCTTCTGTCCATTGTTTGGGTGCAAAATATCTGCATCTGACTCTTTCAGCTGCTTGTTGGGTCTTTCGGAGGGCAGTCATGATAGATCTCTTTTTGTGAGAGCACCATAGCCTCAGTAATGGTGTCAGGGCTTGGGGCCTCCCCTTGAGATGGATCCCACTTTGGGCTGTCACTGGACCTTCTTTTTCTCAATACAGGGTTTCTCTGTGTAGCCCTGGCTATCCTGGAAGTAACTCTGTAGACCAGGCTGATCCCAAACTACATAGATCTACCTGCCTCTGCCTCCCAAGTGCTGGGATTAAAGGCATGTACAACCAGCTATGTTTCAATGTTTTGAATAAAGAAGGGATTGGCTGTGGATCTTTGAATGTCTGATAGAATTCTGCTGTGAAACCATATGGCCCTGGACTTTTCACCTAGTAGGCTTTTTTATTTCTTTTCTTAAAAAAAAAAAAAAAAAAAGACTTCTTGGTTTAATTTCGGTGGTTTGACTGAATCTGGAAATTCATCCATTTGTTTAGGTCTTTCAGCTTCATGAAGTATAGGTTTTTATAAATATTTGCATATAATATTCTTAATTTCTTTGGCATCTGTTGAACTGTTTCCCTGTTCATTTCTGATTCTGTTAATTTGGGACCTCTTGTTTTTTGCCTCGCGGTTGGTGGGGCCAAGGATCTGTCCATTTGGTTTATCGTCTCAAAGGACCAGTTCTTGGATTTGCTGATTCTTTGTATTGTTTTGTTTCTATTTCACTGATATTTGCTCTAACTTTCATTACTTCTTGCCATCAAATGGGTTTGGATTTGATTTGTTCTTGTTTTCCCAACTGCTTGTTTTTCCATTTGTTTGTGCTCTCCTAGGCACTTAGAGCTATAAATTCCCCTCAGAGGACAGTTTTCAATGTGTCCCAGAGGGTTTATTGTATTATGTTTTCATTTTCATTCAGGTCTGGGAATTTTTTTTTATTTTGAGATCTTCTTTGACCTCTTTGTCATTCAGTAATGAGTTGCTTACTGTCCATGAGACTGTATTTTCTAGGCGTTTGCTCACTATTGATATCTAAGTTTTATTGCATTGTGTCAGGATGCAAAGGGTGATTTCGATCTTTTTTAATTACTAAAAAAAGCTCCTATGTGCTTCTGGGTAGAATATATATTCTTTGGTTTTTTCGGTGTAATATTCTGTAGATAATATTAAGTACATTGGATGTCAATTAAAACTGATGTTTCTCTTTGTCCAGATGTCTTGTCCATTGGAGAAAATGAAATATTGAAATCAATTGCTATTAATGGATTATTGTTAATTGTTGTCTTTAAATATGGTGGTTAATTCTTTAATGAAATTTGAGGTTGCTTAATTTGGTTCATATGTGTTTAGGATAGTTCAAATAGAAACGTCTCAAAACTGTTCCCTTGCTTAGAATAAAGCGTCCTTCTTTACCTCTTTTGAGTAGTTTTGGTTTGAAGCCTATTTTATTAGATATTAGGATTTCGACGCTCCCATTTGGTTAAAACACTTTCGTTCAACGTTTTACTTAAAGAGGCTCCTGTCTTTAAAAATAAGATACTTTTCTCAGATTTTGTTTCTTGATCCATAAGAGAATCAAGGCCAGTGTAGTTTAAAGTTATCACAAAATGTTGGTGTTACCGTGTTGTTGAGTTTGGGTATTGTTGCTTGTGTTCCTAGTGTTATTGTGTGTTTTAATAATTACACCTTTGTATTTTTTTCCAGAGACCCTCTGCCATGCTCATTCCTCTCTTCAACCCGAAATAATGCTTCTTGCATTTTATTTAGGTTTGGCTCATTGGGTACTAAGTTTCTAGGTTATTTATGCTGTGCAAAGTTTAGTTTTTCCTTGGCTTCTGGCAGATAGTTTTGCTGGGTATATTAATCTAGATGAGCTATCATAGCCTTTTAGCTCTTGGAATGCATTGTTCAGTCTCTTCTAGATGTGAAAGTATCTATTGAGCAGTCAGCTGTTATTCTGATGGGTTTTTCTTTATCAATGACTTATGGTTTGGCTTTCAATACATTTTCTTTGTCATGTAGACTTAGTGTTTTAATTCTGATATGCCATGGGATTTTTTTTTTCCTAGTCTTGTCTATTTGTTGCTCTTTGGGCTTCTTGTATTTGTATGGGTGTCATTCCTAAGTTTGAGGGACTTTTCTGTGATCTTGAAGATCTGGTCTATGCTATTGACTTGGGATTCTTCTCCTTCATCTATATTTACAATTTGAATGCAGCCACCCCCCAAATAGTGTCCTACCTTGTATGTTTGTTCCTTACCCTGTGGGTTTTTTGTTTTTGTGGATTTGTGGTTTGGGTTTGTTCTTTCTTTCTTTCTCTCTTTCTTTCTTTCTTTCTCTCTTTCTTCCTTTCTCTCTTTCTTTCTTTCTTTCTTTCTTTCTTTCTTTCTGTCAGTTTTTTCATCCTTGCTTATTTGGCCTAGATTCTCTATTGTATCTTCAAAACCTGATATTTTAACTTCTGCTTGATCCATGTACCTGTAAGGTTTTCCTTTGAGTTTATGGTTAAGTTATTAGGGTTTACAATTCCATCTTCATTTTAGCTTAATTTTTCAATGTTTTTATTTCTGTATTGAATTCTGTTTTCAAGACCTGGATTGTCCTTGTCACATCCATCAACTTTGTGTTTGTGTTTTCCTGGGCATCACTTGGGCATTTATTCTACGTGAGCACTTTCTTCTCAAATTCATTAAGCTGTGTGTGTGTGTGTGTGTGTGTGTGTGCGCGCGCGCGCGCATGCGCGCGCGTGTGTGTTCTTTAAGGTCCTTAAATTATTTTAAGTTTATGGTTGTTCTTTTAAACATTTGTGTGTCCTGGAGTTCATCTAGATTTGGCAAACATTTTTACAGAATTGGTAGGTTTTAGAGAAAAGATAATGGCTTGATCCTTCATGGTATTTTTACAACTAAATCTGGGGTCATGTGAACTTCTTTTGTTCTGTCTGTTATCAATGTTGGATATGTGAGTGGGTTAGGTCTACGGATTGGAAATGGGTTGACATCAGGTGGACAGAGAGAACTATCATGGTATATAGGATGTGCTTCCTGTTCCAAGCCTGGGGTGTGGGTTAAGTCTAGCTGAGTGGAAAGGTTGGACAGGGCATTGGGATCCTGTAGGTTAGGAGATAGAAAGAAATGGTCCTGTCCAAAGATTAGAGCTTCTCTTCATTACAGGTAGGGAAGGTGCACTGGTTAAGAACTGGTGGGTTTCAGGAAAAGGCATGGATGGGTTGTCAGGGCTAAAGCCTGACAGAGGACCTGTGAAGTCTCAATACTGAGCTGAGTGGTTGGAAGCAGCTCAAAAGGGACCTGTGTAAGTTGTTACCAGTAGGGCAGGGTCTGTAGGAAGCCTAGAAATTGGCTGCAGTGCAGATGGGTTGTGAGATGTATTCTTTTAGAACATTAGACATAGGAGTTATCATTCAATCCCAGAATGCTGGGTACCTATGTGGCTATTAAAGTGGCTCCTTGGTAAAGAAGATTCTGGGGGTTGAAACAACAACCTCATATACACTAAGAATGTGCTCTATCACCCAGCTACATCTACAGCCCCCTTGGTTTTCTTTAACTTTGAACATTAAACTACGGATCATTTCATTTTCAGTTAGATCAATAATACAGTTAGAGCAACTGGAGTCTATTGGTCAAAAAGATGGAGTTGTTTTTCCTTGTAGAATAGCAAATATTTGGATGGGTAATAAGAGTAAAACTTCTGTTGTCAAGCTGTGTTGTAGCCACACAGGATGTGATAACTCTGACGTTAAATAGATAGCACTGGTTGGGTAAATTCCATGGGATGCATAGAAAGGTCTGTTATGATGTAACTTAAAGTAGAAACACCAAATTAAGAGCAACGACCAAAAGGTCAGCCAGTCTCATAAAAGTGGCATGACTAAGATACATATGTGACACAGGATATTTGGACATCAGGATAGTAGTCTTTTATTTTCTGTCTTTGGCAGAGGGGGATAGGGCTTCTGACATAATTCAAAGCTGAGGCTTGTCCCTCACACATGGTGATGCTGAATCAGTGCGTTTCTGCCCATCTGATCTGGTCCCAATGGCTACAATGATTCTCCCTCTAGGCAGTTAGCTAATGTGTTACTCACACTTCTCACTGCTATAACACAGTAAGAAAGGAATAAAAGCACAGAAGAAACGTGAGGAAAGAGTTTGTGTGGGGTTGTGGTTCATCATGGCAGGACGGCATCCTGGGAAGAGCATAAAGCAGTTGGCCATATGCCTATAGTCAAGAAACAGAGAAAAGATGGTTGGTATGTTCCAGCTTGGGTCTAGGAATCGTGGTTTCTCTCTTGTGAATTTAGTATGGAACTTGGGAAGATCTCTCATCCTCAGATGAGCCTCTCTGGAAACACTCTCACAGACACACCAAGAGCTGTGTCTCCTAGCTGACTCTAAATCCTATTGGCATCAAGCTATAGAGACAACTAAAATGAACTGTGAAAAAGAGCCTACCCGTGTGATCCACTATGTCTAGCTCATCATTAGAATCAGGAGTGAATAAAGAATAATGTGCAGACTTGGCAGGGCTGGGCAGACAGCAGGTGTTGGGGATTCTGCCTTGGAGGACAGAACCCAAGGACACAACTCTATACCTTGGTAAGGTAAGCAGCTTATGTGCCTAGTGGAAATGAATAGAGGAAAGAAGAAAAATAAGAGGAGACTTGAGTCTAAGAGCCTAATTATGATGGGGTCTGAGGATGCAGGAAAAAATGCTGACACAGGGAACAAGGTATACAAGCCAGAAGGAGGTTGGTAGGATTGGGTGTGGACACCAAGCTAAAAGCTCAGACAGCAAATTAGCTGCAAGGTCTGAATGGGGCTGATCTTAGAGTGAAGGTTGAATAGCTCCTGTCACAAAACTCAAGGAGCCGTATACAGGGAAGCATATAAGGTTAGGCTTTGACAATGATTTTCCCCTGACATCACATTTCCCCACTTGATACAAATAGTCTGTAAGTCCCTCTACTGACCAGGGTTGTAATCTCTTATTTAAAGTGCATACATACATGTCAATCTCCATGGGATGAAATGTTCATACTGGAATGGGTTACAGAGACTTGAGTTAATCTATATTTTTTGCTATTGATTAACTGAGTGATTTTGTCTAGCGTATTTTAGAGCGTGCTGTTTTCATCTATAGCATGAGGACTTTGCCTAAAGGACTTTTGAGGACTCTATAAGTCTGAGCACTTCTGTAATTTTATGGACATAAAATGATACTTTTTGCCATAGGCAGAGATAGTTAATCCAAAGCCCAGCTGAATAGCCACCTTTTCACCTTTCCAGGGTGGACACAACAGCACAGCTGAGAGAGACTTGGTTGAGATTTCTGGAGACTAGCGGCTTCCAGAAGGTCCGGAGGGTAGGAACAACTCTGCCTGAGTAAAGCAACGATGGGTACCTAGTACAGAAAACAACCAAACAACGTAAAGCAGATCAGCTTTGTGCTATCACTGTTTGCTGACAACTCCCAACAGTGTTGATGAAAAGATGCCTCCAAAATTAGTTCATTAACCAAACTTCAAGCCATTGCTACAGTTAAGAGTCTTGGTTGATTTTCGTTTCTCATGGTGATGGTGGTGGTAGTGGTGTAGGTGGTAGTGTATGTGTGTGCAGAGACCAGAGGTCAATGTTGGGTTTCTTTCCATATTACCTTCCCCCTAATTTTTAAGACCGTCCCTTCCTCACCAAACCCAAATCAAGCCTATTGGCTAGACTGGATGCCAGGGAGTGCTAGGAATTTACCCATCTCCATGACTCTCCCTATCTGCTTTCTCTCCTTCAGCACCAGGGTTGCACACCAGCTCTCTGTAGGTGCTGGGGATTGAACTCATGTCCTCACGGTTCCCTTACAGGCATTCTACCACCCGAGCCATCTTCCCAGTCTTACAATTGAGTTTCAGTAGCTTGCTTGTGAAGCTTTCATCTGTCATGCGTTTGACATGTCTTTTTTAAAGACAGGGTGGCATGTAGCCCAAGTCAACCTTAAGTTCGCTGTATAGCTGAAGAGAACTTTGAATTTCTGATTCTCCTGCCTCTACATCCTGAGTGTTCGGTTTACAGCCATGTACCACAATGTCCTGTCTTATACAGTGCTAGGGATTGAAACAAAGGCTCGGTTGCATACTAGACAAGCACTGCACCACGTGTGCTATATCCCCACCCCTATAAATGTTATATTCTACATCCCCAATAAATATATAGAGCCCACCCTACATTTCCATTTTGAGAGAGGTTTTTAAGTCACCTGAATATATTTCTAATGCTACTTGTGCATTAGAGATTAGCATCTGTGCATTTAAAGAGTCACCTTAGAGTGAGCACCAGGAAAAGTCATTAGCGAGACCCAAAACAGATTCTGGGTGTCTTCAATGCAGCCCTCCTAGGTGATCACTTCTGTGAGGTGGAATATGAACAAAAGAAAAAATGATCTGCTTTTATATAATTTTAATTTATATTTTGCTGATTTTGAATAATATCCTTGAAACCAAAACGTATCACTTTGCTGTGGGTTTCTTACACTCTTCCACTGTTACTCAGTGTTCCACTCTCACATCTTTGCAGTTGCTGGACAACATCCTCCTAAGAACAAGCGCCCAAAGGAGCAAGGAGAAAACAGGATCAAACCAACCAACAAAAAGGCCAAACCCAAGATTCCTAAGATAAAGGACAGGGACACAGCAGACTCGACCCCAAAGAGCCAGTCCATCATGATGCAAGCGATGGACAACGGTCGCTTCCAAAAGCCTGCAGCCACAGTGAGCCTCATGGCGGGGCAAACTGTAGAGCTCCGATGTAAGGGAAGCAAAGTGGAGTGGAGCTATCCCGCCTACCTGGACACCTTCAAGGACTTCCGCCTCACGTAAGCATCACTGGCTTCCTGTTCACTGTACCGGGCCAAGGGCTTAGTTTCTCTTCCATCAGCTGATGTCTGACCTCTGACATCCGCCATCACATTCCACATGACTATAAAATAGAATAAGTGTCTTCAGTGTCACCCTCCCGGGGACCTCCATTGGGAGATGGGGTCTCAACAAAAGAATAATGTTCTGGTTTTCTTTTACTTTTTAAAGAAATGTTCACCTTTTATTTAAAAACAGTTTTATTTTCTCACATAATGTAACCAGATTACTGTTTCCCTTCCTCTACTCCTCCAGTTCCCTTCCTATCTGAATCCACTCTTTTTGTTTCTCATTAGAAAATAACAAGCTTCTAAGAGGTAATAATAAACTATAATAAGGTGAAACAAAAAAAAAATCACTTCAGAGTCAGACAAGACAAATCAATGGAGGAAAAAGAGCCCAAGAGAAAGCACAGGAGTCAGAGACCCACTCATTTGCACACTCAGCAATCCCATAAAAGCACTAAACTGGAAGCCATTATATATGTGTGGAGAACCAGGGGCAGCCTCTGTGCTCACCGATCCCGTCTCTTTGAGTTCATATGAGCTGTGCTCATCTTGATTCTGAGGGACTTGTTCTCTGGTCTCCCCCATTGTCCCCTGGCTCTCTCATTCTGTCCACCTCCTTGTACTCCATGTTCCCTAAGCTTGGAGGGGAGGAACTTAAAGGGAACATCCCATTTATGTCGGAGTGTTCAAAATCTCTCTCTATGTTCTGGTTTCATAAGGGGAAATTTTAGTTCATACTTTTGCTGATTTTGAGTAATATCTTTGAGGCTGAAATACGTTTCTTTTAGCATATTGTCTTAAAACCAAAGAATGCATGAAGAGAAGTGGTTGCTTTGTGATTTTTAGCAGAGACTAGTGTAAATCTTTCCACAGTTAAAAAATTGACACCCATCCCACAACGTTCCTTGGAGGAAAGGGTTTTATAGGAAACCACACAACAAAAAATGAATAGGAGACCAAATGTTTTTTTTTTTTTTTTTTTTTTTTTTTAAAAAATGTAGTGCAAGGCAAAGCAGGCCTCTAGAGGGGAGGCAGAAAGTGTAGTCCATGAGGAAATGCGCTTAATGAGTTTGCTAATACATTCAAGCAGAAGTCTGGGGAATATGTGTGGGAATGGATTTTTAAGGGTATGAGATAATAGTGGAAGGAACATAAAATGGGATCAGGCTGAGTTTATTAATATAGGCTCACTGACTGAAGATTCTAGGTTTAATACATTATACTTAATATAATAATCTCACAGGGTTAAAGACAGTGTCAATGGTTTGTTTGAATTGTTTGAACGGTTTAAATGTCTGTTGAATGGTTGGCAGAAGCAGTTGTCAAAATATGGCCTATTGAAAAGGGGTTGGAGATGCCCGACATCCCTTGACTTAGGATTGATGAAGGAATTTTAAGGCTCAGAAAAATTGCAGTGCTAGAGTGACTATGCTGTGTACAACCTAATCCTCCACAAAGGGAAGACCCAGGAGATATACCCTGCATTAACCCTGGAAGACAGAAAATGGTGAGAGAACGCAAACACATTTGAAGAACTTCGTTGTCAACTTTCCCCTTGTGCCGTACCTTATGATTGAAATGCAGTGGGTTTAGTTGGACTCCAGAGTAGCAGATGGTAGCAATGGGTCTCCTCCAAAGGCAAGGCGATTGTTGCTATCCTAATGAGCAGCACAGGCAAAGTCATATTGATAGTGGTCTAACCCATGGTGTCCAGCACAGGCAAAGTGAATTTTATGGTACATGACTCATAAAGACCTTTGGTATCAGCTAATCAATCATGGTGTTTCCAGGCATGGAGTAGATAAGAATCCTACTGCATTTTTCTTTGGCCTGTATAAATGGGAAAATTCTCAAATGAAAGGCTGCACAGAATGGTGGCAAAAGGGAATCTCAGCCAAGGAACCAACTTTGACACTTGCGCCAGTTTGCAGACTCAGGATACCTTGAGTGAAGAGATGTCTAGGTTCCCCTTGGTAAAATACCTAAGAGTTTTACTGTTAGCCTTTCTCCAGTTCTTCCCCAGAGGGACCTATGGCCTTTTTGTAAGGGTAATTTACACTGGGATAAAAGAAACAATCAGACTCTCCAGAGTCTATTGGATTGTGGTTCTGAATTGACGCTGATTCTGGGAGAACTCAAGAAACATCGTGGCCTTCCTGTTAAAGTGTAGGGGCTTGTGAAAGTCAAGTGATTGAGTTTTGGCTGAAGTCTGATTCATCGTGGGTCCAATGGGTCCCCAAAATCATCCTGGGGTTCTTTCCCCTGTCTGAGGATGTATCTTTGAGATCTATAAGCTTAGAAGTTGGCAGAATTATCCCATTGATTCCCTGAGTTGTAGTTAATGACCCTGAGTTGGGGATGTTATGGTTAGAAAGTCTAAACAGAAGCCTTTAGAGTTGTCTCTGCCAAGAAAACTAAGGAATCAAAAGCAATATCACATCCCTGGAGGAACTGCAGAACTCAGTGCCACCATCAAGGACCTGAAAGACGCAGAGGTTCCCACCACCTCTCTCTTTAACTCTCCTGTCTGGCCACTGCAGGAGACAGATGGATCGTGGAGAATGAGAGCTGGCTATTGCCAAATCAGGCAAGTAGCAACTCCAACTGCAGCTACTGTATGAGATGCGATATCTTTATTGATCAGATTAGCACATCTCCTAGTACACAGTATACAGCTATCAATCTAGCAAATGTGTTTTTCTCAGTCCTTGTCCATAAGGACCACCAGAGGCAATTTGCTTTTAGATGCCAAGGCCAGCAATATATATACCTTTCCAGTTTTACCTCAAAGATATATTAACTCCCCTGCCCAGTGTCATAACTTAGTTAGAAGGGATTGTGATCATCTGTCTCTTCTACAAAATATCACGTTGGTAGACCACGTTGATGACATTATGCTGATTGAACCATGTAAGCAGGGACAGCAAGTACTTTTGACTTGTTGGTCACACATGCATGTATCAGAGGATGAGAAGTAAATCCAACCAAAATTCAAGGGCCTTCTCCCTCGGTGAAATCCTTGGGAGTTCAAAGGTGTGAGTCATGCAGAGATAATCCTTTTAAGGTAAAGGATGAGTTATTTTACGTGGTTCCTCCCACATGTTTAGTGGGACTATTTGGATTCTAGAGCTAGCACATTCCTCCTTTGGATGTGTTAGATTGGCCCATGTACCAAATGACTTCGGTTTGACTGGGGCCTGGTACAGGAGAAAACTGTTCAAGTCTAGGCTGCTGTGTAAAGTGCTCTACTATTGGACCATGTGCTCCAGCTGACCTGAGGTGGCAGCGGCAGATAGAGATGCTGTCTGGAGCCCATTGCAGGTGTCTATAGGTAAATCGCTTTGGGATTCTGGAGCAAGGCTCTACCCTCATCTGCGGACAATCCTTCTCCCTTTGAGAGAGGAAACTGAGCATGTGACAATGGGCCACCAAGTTACCATGCAACCTGAACTGCCCGTCATGAGCTGGGTGTTACCTGACCCTGTAAGCCATAAAGTAATGTGCATAGCGGCAATCTATTGTCATAGCATATATGTGATTGGTCCTGAGTGCGTCCTGAAGGCACAGCAAGTTGCATGATGAAGTTACCCAGATGCCTATGGTAGAAAGCAAGCGCCTATAGCCTACAGTGTGTTCCCTATGATTGCTTAGCTGAAGAAGAGAAGACTGGAAACTATTTTTCTGCACGTCATGCAGGAACAAGCCAGAAGTGGACAGCTACAGTATTACAGCCTCTTTCTGGAACAACCCTGAGAGACACTAGTGAAGGAAAGTCTTTACTGTGGACAGAACTGCTAGCAGTTCACATGGTCATACATGTGTGGAGGAGAAGTGGCCAGATGTGTGATTATTCACTAGTGGGCCGTAGCCAATGATTGGCTAGATGGTCAGGGGCTTGGAAAGAACATGATTGGAAAATTGATGAGAAAGACATTTGGGGAAGAAGTATGTGGCTGGATCTCTCCAAATGGAAAAGGATGTGAAGATACTTCTTGTCCCAGGTAAATGCTCATCAAAAGGTCGCTTCTGCAGAGGAAAATATTGTTAGCCGAGTATATTGGATGAGCCATTCTGTGGACGGTCAGCTTCTTTTCCCAGCCATCCCTGTCATTGTCAAATGGGCCCATGAACAAAGTGGCCATGCTGACAGAGATGGAGGTCATGCACAGACTCAAATAAATGGACTTCCACTCACCAAGGCTGACATGGCTACAGCTACTGCTAGGTGCCAGATCTGCCAACAGCAGATACCAACACTGAACAGCCCCAGATATGGCACCATTTCCTAGAGTGGCCAACCAGAGACCTGGTTTCGGGTTACTACCCTAGACCACTTTCTCCATGGGAAGGACAATACTTTGTCCTTTCCAGGGTAGATACTTGCTCTGGTTATGGATTTGCTTTTCTTGTACATAATGCTTCTGCCAAAACTACCAGGATAGACTTACAGAATGCCTTATTCATCACAATGGCACGCCACATGCTATCACTGATGACCTAGGAACTCACTTCATAGCCAGAGAAGTGTGACAGTGGGCCCACGATCATGGAGCCATAAGTACCAGCCAGGGCCACACATAACCAGTTGCAAGAATGAGGGTTGTAACTGACATGCGTGTTTCTGTCATATTTTGTTAAGAATGTGTGTGTACAACTTTTTTTAAAGATTTATTTGTTTTATTTGTATTAGTATACTGTAGCTGTCTTCAGACACACCAGAAGAGGGCAGCAGATCCATTATAGATGGTTGTGAGCCACCATGAGGTTGCTAGGAATTGAAGTCAGGACCTCTGGAAGAGCAGTCAGTGCTCTTAACCTCTGAGCCATCTCTCCAGCCCCATACAGATGTTTTTACAAAGGTCTCACCATGTTCCCCATTAACCTGAAATGGCTATCCAGATAGAAAGGTGGAATGGT
Source organism: Rattus rattus (assembly GCF_011064425.1). Lineage (NCBI taxonomy): Eukaryota > Metazoa > Chordata > Mammalia > Rodentia > Muridae > Rattus > Rattus rattus. The sequence goes on along the minus strand of NC_046166.1, from coordinate 46,608,221 downwards.
CTTTTGAAGACACAGTTACAGCAACCTGAAGGTCTGGGGCAGGATTCTCCAGAAGGTGGTGTATGCTTTGAATCAGCATCCAGTATGTGTTACAATATATGTTTCTCCCATGGCCAGGATCCACAAGTCCAGGGATCAAGGGGTAGAAAAGGAAATAGTTTCGCATACTATCACTTCTAGTGACCCACTAGGAAATTTCTTGCTTCCTGTTCCTACTTTTAAGTTCTGCTGGTCTAGAAGGTTTGTAACAGAGAAGGGAGCACTCTGTCCCAGGACCACAACAATCATGCTGTTGAATTGAAATCTGACCCCCCTTGGGCACGTGGGGCTTCTGATATCCTGAAACCAACAAGCTAAGAAGAGAAAAAATAGCGGTGTTAGGAGGGGTGATTGATCTAGATTACCAAGGGGAAATTTAATTGCTTCTCCACAGTGGAGATAAGAAAGTTTAATATGTCTGGAGTGTAGTAGACATATTAAACTCTTGGTGCTACCATGTCCAGGGATTAAAGTCAATGAGGAACTATGATAACCTAGCCCAGGCAGGATGACAAAGGGCACAGACACTTTAGGAATGGAGATATGAGTCACACCTCGAAGAACAGATCCAAGACCTGCCGAAGTTCTTGCTGAGGATAGAGGAAATACAGAATGGATAGTAGAGGAAGGTAGCTATAAATACCAGCTTAGGCCCCATGACCAGATGCAGAAACAAGGATTATAATTGACAGGAATGTTTTTGTCATGTTTTGTTAAGAATGCATTTATGCAGGCATTTGTGCTTTCTTTCCTCCATTTCTTTATCATGTAATTTAATATCACTTGAGAGAACCCCAATGGTTATCATACATAAGTTTCAGATACTAAGAGAATATCCCTCAAGGGACACTGACACCCATTCTAAAATCTATAATGTGTTTGCCCATTCTAATCTATAATTAGGCATAATTATGATTGCGTTAAAGATACAATGCACTTGCTTTGTACATACAATAGTTATATCATGTTAGGTATCATTATGACCTGGTTATTATTTTATTTAGAGATGAAGTATGATGTAAGTCAATGTTGATTGCATGTCAGGTTGACAAAGGGTGGACTTTTATGGCTATTCTTGATTTTCAACTATATCTAGAATTAACTAAAGCCAAAGCTACTAGGCTTTTTATTTTCCTTAAATCATTTGAAGTGGAAAGACACGTTTTTAACCTGGATCTTTTGTGGGGGAAAGATACACTTTTTACCTAGATCTTTTGAGGTGGGGCGATCCTCTTTAATCTGGGCCACCCCCTCTGCTAGCAGCCTAAACAAAGGCCGTGGAAGAAAGAAGCTTTAACTCTTTGCCTGCTTGCTCTTGCTCTCACCGGCAAGCCTATTCCTTTGCTGGCATTAGAGCCTATGTCATTGGGATTCCAGTGTAGACTGAAGACCAGCGAGACATCAGCCTCCAAAGTTGAACAACTACCAGGTTCTTGGATTGGTAGAAGGTCACTGTTGGACTAGCTAGACCACTGTCTGTTAACCATTCTAATAATCTCATTATGGGTATATACTTATAATATATTATCTCATATAATCATATACTATATTTCATATAATCTCGTATAATATATGTACATGTATTACACATATATTTAATATAGTTAAGATCTCTTCCTCTAGAGAACCCTGACTAATACCTTCTGTCAAGTCTTATTTTCTATGTTTCAGTGGGGAAGTATAGGGTGCTACATCTTTGGGGTGACAAAGGGACGTGGGAGGCGGTCACTGTAAACTCTGCACACCCACCAGCAGATTAATTTTTCCACAGAAACTCCACTTTTACAGAAATTTACCAACAGCACTCAAACAGAAAATTGGAGATCAACTTCCCCTTCTTCCTCTCTCTCTCTCTCTCTCTCTCTCTCTCTCTCTCTCCCCCCCCCCTCTCTGCCCCACCCCTAACCCAGTCAATCATCATGTTAAGTCAAGTAAGCTGTCTTAAGAGCTACAATCTACAGCAGCCAGATCCTAGCTGGGCCTCCTTGGGTTTCCTTCTAGTAATGTTGAAGAGGGCAGAGCTGTGTCTCCCCTTGCTTGACCTTCAGGAGATTTCGTCTGTGGACAGAGGTCAACCTTATCCCAGCATGGATGAGCCCCTGATCCCGCACCAATGCAGAAGCCTCTGATGCCTACTGTAACATCTCTTCTTCACAGGCTGTGGTTCTAAGAGATGCTCCCAGAAGTGCGAGCCTCTTGGGACTTAGAGCTTTCTCCTTTCATTGCCTGGAGCCCTCCTGGTCCCTGGATACCCACTCACTTAAGTCTAGTTAGGCATGTTCTCTGGGAAAGCTTTGGCAGGCCTTGCTGGGGGTGCACTCCGATGGTTCCTCCGGCTTCCTCTTTGCACCTCTCTGCATATTGGTCCATGCTCAATTCTCACCGAGACTTGGCTGAAAGGTGGCATATTACATTATCTGTTTCATGATGCCTGTCATCCCAGTAAACCTGCCTTTCTGCCCTGTAGACACAGAGCTTTGAAGACTCAACAGTAAATGAGCCTGAGACGGAGTCAAAGAGGAACATCCAGAATCAGGTCGTGGGTGACTTTTCACTGTTAAATAGCATTTGTTTCATGAACAGTTGGGACCTTCTTCAATCAAAAGCACACATGTGACCCCCACCCAGGGCCTATGAAACATGAAAAATGTAGAAACATCCAGACAGAACTCTGTAACAAACAACCATAAAACACTGTGGTTTATTTGACACAAGTTTTAAGAAACGGACTCTTGCCGTCTTCCTTGGTACCTGGCACCTGTGGAGAGTAGAAAACTCAGCCCAGGGGCTGGGGATTTAGCTCAGCGGTAGAGCGCTTACCTAGGAAGCGCAAGGCCCTGGGTTGGTCCCCAGCTCAAAAAAAAAAAGAACCAAAAAAAAAAAAAAAAAAAAAAAAAGAAAACTCAGCCCATGCTCTCCCTCCTGTGGACGGGGTTCTCTCCAGCCTTCTACAACTATGGGGCTAGGGGTCCCTCAGGTGTGCTTCCTGTGGAGCCAGGAGCTTTTAACTAATATCAGGAACTTTCTGAAACAAAGTTCCTGTGTTAACACGTCTGTCCACATTTAATCTTTTGACCATTTTGTTTCTTTCCACTGAATAGAAGACTGTCCCTTGTCACTGTAAATTTGGGGAATTATGAAGAAGACAGGGGTCTAACATGCAGAGTCCTGAATATGTAAAACAGAACCCACGTGGAAACGACATTCTTCCCAGTTGCTGCGAGTGTCACAAGTCACTCATTACATATGAAGCAAGTTGATATGTGTCTTAGGGTTTTACTGCCGTGAACAGACACCATGACCAAGGCAAGTCTTGTAAATGATAACATTTAATCAGGGCCAGCTTACAGGTTCTGAGGTTCAGTCCATTATCATCAAGGCAGGAACATGGCAGCATCCAGGCAGGCATGGTGCAGGAGGAGCTGAGTTCTACATCTCCATCTGAAGGCTGCTAGCAGGATACTCACTTCCAGGCCCACAGTGACACACCTACTCCAACAAAGCCACACCTTCTAATAGTGCCACTCCCCGGGCCAAGCATATGCGAACCATCACAGTATGGGGCGTATACCCATTGAGGCACACCATTTCTGACAGGATAAAACGTAATGTCAACAGGAAAAAAAAATACCCACCCAGATATAACTTAGTCTGTATTTATTTAGTACTGGAGGTTTGCTGCCCACCGGTTTTTCAAAAGGCTTTTGCATGAATATTGCTTGATTTTGCTTGTTTTTCATAGGACAAAGTGTGGTCTATGAGAACTTTCTCTATAATGAGTCTGGCATTTGAGAAAGTTAGTTTTAAAGTCAACATTTCAATATATTGTCACAGTGAGTTTTAGCCAGCAATAGTTTTACATTTATGATTTCACAGTCTACCAATCTGTTATTTCAATAGCAAAAGAGTGTTGTGTGGATGAAGTGTAGCATCGTTTCTTACCTGACTCCAGTCTGTGGCAGTTTGACAGGCTTAACTCTCAGTGTAGTGTCACACACTGCACAAGTTACTAAGAGTGTTTATTTGTTTCCAGTGAGAGATGTGTTCAGGTCATAAGTGTAGGGTTTATCCTGTATCTTTTCTGCCCTGAGAGCAGCGGTGGAAAGAGTTGTGGAAAGGAACAGCGGGTGGGGCACAGCTGGGACTGAGACCTGCCTTAACCAGAAACCAGGAAAGTGATCTTTGGTTAGTGACTTCCTGAGACCCCGCTTCCTCATCCAGGACATGAAGGTGGAGACAGTGTTACAAACAGGTGTCACCGGTGTAAGGTCTAACCCAGGGAGGTGGGAGCTTTTAAGAAAAGCCACGGTATTGTAATGAACTCACAAATCAGAACATCACACAGCTAGACGGAGGTAGCCATTCAAACACTTGCTCAGTCCCACACTTGACATACATTAGTGAACTTCTCTGTGGTTAGGACAGCCATACCTCTGTGAACTTCTGTACAGTTGGGACAGCCATTCTGAAGCCATTCATTCTGGGCTTTACACAGTCACCATCAATCACATTCTTAGGCATACATTCACCACAGAAAGAAGAACTGTGAGAGCAGAAACTAGAGAAACAATTACCTTTATATCCCCTGTCATGGTTCATGTGCCCTTTTGCCTGCACTCTGACCTTCCGAATCAGTTCATATGATCCCTTTTTGGGCTTCTTTCTAGATATTATTCTATACCCACACAGAGAGCTGTTTCCACATATGCATGTACACCTTATAGGCTAGGATCACAGATGAGGGAGACCATGCAAGGTTTTGTTTTCTTTTCATGTTTACATGACTTCATTTAATAGTCTACATTATAAGTTTGTCCACCTAACTGCAAATTCCATGACTTTCTTTTTCTTTAAAGTTAAATAATATTCTATCTCGTACATGTACCACATTTTCATTATCCATTCATCTATGGATGGACAACTAGATTGGTTTATTTATTTTTAATTAATTTTACTTATTCACTTTTCATCCCACTCACTGCTTCCTTCCCAGTCACCCCCTCCCACAATCCTTCTCGCATCCCCCATCTCCTCTTTCTCTGAGTGGATGGGCCCCCTCTTGTGTATCCCCCAACCCTGGCACTTCAAGTCTCTGGGAGGCCAAGGGCTTCCTCTCCCACGAGGCCAGACAAGGCAGCCCAGCTAGAACGCATCGCAGGCAACAGCTATTGGGACAGCCCCCGCTCCAGTTGTTCGGGACCCAAATGAAGACCAAGCTGCATATCAGCTACATATGTAGTGAATTCTATAATGGCTGCATTAATTTGCACTCCCACCAACAGTGAATAAGAGTTCTTTCCCCCACATCCTCACCAACATTTGTCAGACTTCCTGTCAGAACCATTTAAACTGGCATGAGGCAGTATCTCGAAGTCGTTTTAATTTGCATTTCCCTGATAGCCGGGGCTATTGAGCACATTGAAAAAAATAATTCCCAGCCATTTGTGTTTCCTGCTTTGAAAACTGTTCATTAGCCCACGTGTGGATTTCTCTGTGGTGTTCATTTCCTGCAATTATGACAAAGACTAACATGAGCAAGAGAAGCCGGCAAAGCCAATCTGCTGACATAGGAGATCCAAGCACATCTGCTCCTCTTTCTTGCAGTGTAGGTGAGGTCATTTAATTGACTAATTCTTCTGTAGCCCGATGTTTGTATCCATCTCCTCTCCTAAAGAAAGAGCCCCTGCATGGCAAATGCCACCACTGGTTGCTGGTCAGATTCCTAGCCCCTGCGACAGTGTCTGCCTCATGCCAGGAATCAGGAAATACCTTTGGTGTCCCCAGAGTCTCAGAATTCAGGTCACAGTCACGCGCCCTCTCACTCAACATTGAAAGATACTTAGAGCCGTGTGTGCACTATGTGTATGCACTGCATGTGTGTGCTATATGTATGCACTGTATGTGTACACTGCATGTGTGTGCTATATGTGTGCACCATATATGTGAGCTATATGTGTGCACTATATGTGTGTACTATGTGTATGCACTGCAGGTGTGTGTTATATGGGTGCACTGTATGTGTGCACTGCATGTGTGTGCTATATGGATGCACTGTATGTGTGCACTGCATTGTGTGCTATATGGATGCACTGTATTGTGTGCACTATGTGTATGCACTGCATGTGTGTGCTATATGTGTACACTATATGTGTGCACTATGTGTATGCACTACGTGTGTACTATATGTGTGCACTATGTGTATGCACTGCATGTGTGTGCTATATGTGTGCACTATGTGTATGCACTAGTGTACTATATGTGTGCACTATGTGTATGCACTAGTGTACTATATGTGTGCACTATGTGTATGCACTAGTGTACTATATGTGTGCACTATGTGAATGCACTGTATGTGTGTGCTATATGGATGCACTGTATGTGTCCACTATGTGTATGCACTACGTGTGTACTATATGTGTGCACTATGTGAATGCACTGTATGTGCGTGCTATGTGTGTAGCAAAAAGACGGAAGGAAAGACAGTCAACTCACCTCCTTTGGCCTGACCATGGTGAATACGAATCGCTAGCGAGTTCATGTTTTCTCTCTCTCTTTTTCTATTTTCTTCCTATTTTTCCTAGATGGGATCTTGATATGTAGACAGGCTGACCTTGAACGCATGATTCTCTTGCCTCAACGCCCCAGTGCTGAGATTATAGGCTTCACCACCAAAGCTCAACTTTGTTTCTGTTTTTGTTTTGTTTTGTTTGTCCTTAGCTGACTCCTTCTCTTTCAGCTATTGAGGTCATTACCTAATTCTGGGAGGAATCGGAGTCATGGGGTCCTGACCCTCCCTTTATCGTGCTTCCCGCTTCCCTGCTCTTACATCACCAGGAGGAGGGAATCACCTTGGATGTTTGCGTCTTTCACGCCCACATCCAATCAAAGGTCTTGTCTCTTAGCAGAGATGGAGAAGGCCTCTGCCCTGGTGTTCCCTGGCACCCAGCACAGTGCCTCCTGGCAAATGCAGGTTATCAGAGCGATGACAAGCGATGCTGTCAACAGGAGCTGAGAGCCGGTCTAGTTAGGTACCATGATCGATATGACCTGTGACCTGGGAACAAGCTTTAAAGACTTTACTTATTTACTTGTTTGTTCTTGTATGTGTCCACACAAGAGCCAGAAAGAGGCTTTCAACGACTCATAACTACAGCTATAGGTTTTGTGGAATCCCTGGCTTGTTACATGGGCACCCGGATCTAAACTCTGATCCTTGTGGCTGTGTCGCAAGAACTTCTAACGAGCCCCATCGCCGGACTTCCAAGCTGAGAAAAAAAAAAAAAAAAAAAAACCTTTAATGTGTTTGCTTAAGTTCCCCCTCCCTTTTTTGTCTTGTTTGTTCTTGTTGGGGAGAAAGTTGAGACAGGTCCTTCCTTTGTAACCCAAGCTGTCTTCATACTCGTGGCAATCCTCCTGCCTCTGGGTCCTAAGTACCGAGAATAACAGGCATGGACTACCATCCTTGGCTTCTGTTGTTTTGAAAATTTGCCTTCTTTATTTTTATTTATTTTATTTGATATGTACTGGGGATGTGTGTGTGTGGGGGGTGCCTTCATATATACCGGGTGCCTTCATATATACCGTGTGCCTACAGAGGCCAGAAGAGGGTGGTAGCAAATCCCTCTGGAACTGGAGTGAGCAGCCACGTGGGTACTGAGAATTGAGCCTTGGTCTTCGGAAAGACAGCCATTGCTGTTAGCCACTAAGCCTTGTTGCTTGCTTTGACACATAGTGATGACGTATATTAGCGGAGGTGCAGCGGAATGATTTTATATGTGTACGTGATGTGTATTAATCATATCAGACTATTTAGCATATTTATTACCTCATACGATTTCCATTTCTTTGTGCTGAGGACATTCACAATCAACTCTTCTTATATCCAAAAGCATTATTCGCCAGTCACCCTACCAGCATTACCAGGAGGACCAAATCCCCAAGCCTACTGGAACTTTGTACCCACTGACCATTCATTTCCTTTCTCCTTGCTCTTCCAGCATCTGGTAACCACTCTCAAGAGGCAAGTGACTCCCAGAGACAGATGGCTGGAGCTGCTGGGCCACAGAATAAGTCCAAAAACTTGGGCTGGTCCCCTGATTTTGGCTGGCACATCTGTGATAGGTCCCGTGGAATAAACTTAGATCCATGTCACTCTTGGCCTGGGGAAGCCAGTTTCAGGAGAGATATACTTGAGACATCCTAGGGTAGACTATATTAATACATCTAGTTTCAAGTTTAAGACTGAAAACTGGTCAGAGGAATGTACTTTGACTTCCTGTGATAGCTTTAAAGTGGGTCTTTTTCCAAATCATGTCATAATCAGAATGCCCACTAGGTGGCAGGCTTTATCGGCGTTACAATTGTCCTCAGTAAAAGATTGCAAATGAGGAGTGGCTAAACACTGCACAAACAAGGTCCCTCAGAGGCTACAGCAAATACTTTCGGGTGCTATGGTAGAGTTGAATATCACTTCCACACTGAATCATTCCCAGTTGCGTAGACATCCCAACTCTTGAGACCCAAAAGGGGCGGGGGAATGTTAACTTGAAAAAACAACCAGTGTGCATTGTAATTCACCATATGTTCAGGTCTCCTGATCTCTCTGCACCCTCCCCTTCTTCTACTAATGTGCAAAGTCCCGTGGAGGCATGTGACTATGAACTTATATTAGAGGAAGATAGACTATTAAATAAGTGGTTTAATACAGGCGATGTGCGCAAGGCTGACGGAAATCAGGAGGCAAAATCTCAAGCTGATATCTGAAAGTTGAGTAGCCCAGAGGAAAGGGGACAGACTGTAGAAGCCACCTAGAGCTAACAGTATCTGCAACTGGAAGTGTGTTGAAGGTAAAGTGGGCAGAGGTAATGGAGGAGGTGAAAGGGATTTACTCAGGAGGCAAAGGCTATGCCAAGAGGCAAGCAGGAAGCATACCAGGGCAGTCTTTCTCAGCCACTTAGAGCAATTTAGAGCGACAGACACACACACGCACATGCACATGCACACACGCACACACATTATATTTATATAATGTGGCCCTTGCCTTTAGTCCCAGCACTGGGAAGGCAGAAGCAGGTGGGGCACTGTGAGTTCAAGGCCAGCCTGGTTTACATTTCAAGTTCTAGGTATAGCGAGATCCTGTCTCAACAATTAAAAACCAACAGCCAGGTCATGGTAGCACACTCCTTTAATCCCAGCACTCGGGATGTAGATAGATCTCTGAGCTCACAGCCAGCCTGATCTACAGAGCAAGTTTCATGACAGCCTGGGATACAAAAAAAAACTGTCTTGAAAAAAAAAAAAAAAAAAAAAACAATGACAGAAGCAGCCGCCGGGATGGACGTGTTTCTCATGATCCAGCGCCACAACACCACCATCTTTACGGACACCAAGGAGTCGAGCACCGTGTTCGAACTGAAGCGCATCGTCGAGGGCATCCTCACGCGGCCGCCAGAGGAGCAGCGGCTATACAAGGACAACCAGCTCCTCGATGATGGAAAAACTCTGGGCGAATTGGCTTCACCAGTCAGACAGCAAGGCCACAGGCCCCGGCCACAGTGGGCCTGGCCCTTGGAGCAGATGACACCTTCGAAGTGCTGCGCATCGAGCCCTTCTCCAGCCCTCCGGAGCTTCCGGATGTGAGGAAGCCACAGGATTCTGGAGGCAGTGCCAATGAACAAGCCGTGCAGTGAGGGCCCCAGGCCTACCCCCTAGAAACCCATTCCCCCAATAAAAAAAGACTTGGCTGTCAAAAAAAAAATGAAAGAAAGAGAAAAGAAAGACAAGTGTTAAAGGGAGACTAACAAGCCACGGTGTCTCTTCCCAGTCTGCGTGTGCCACAGTGAAACATCTAGTGAACCAATGGTCCGGAGCATAGGATAAACTCCCGCTGGTTCATCAGCCCGGTTCGTTTCCATCCGTGCTGCAAACATCCCCCTTCTTAAAATTCTTGGCACTCTTCTGAGTCAGAAAACAAAGTAAGAAACTTGGAGTGTGTGCCCAGCCAAAGGGTTAAATAAATCACTGCGGGGGAGGAGGAGGTGTGAGCTGGGCACCCTCACAGCCAGGCAGCTGACAGGGTGGCCTACCCTAGACCTGCTCCACAGGAAAAGTTAAAAACGGAAAACAACCAGAAGGGTCCCAACATTGTCCTTCAGGATGTGTCTGTGGTGTGTGGTGTAGGATGTTAACATTTTTCAGTCAGGACCTGGGAGGAGTGGGTGGGGCTCAGCTCTCTTTGAGGGCTGGTTCCTCTGAGAACAATAAACAGCTTTTAGGAGAAGAGAAGGCATCTGTATTTCCACTTGGCCGCACTGAGCAACAGCTCACTCCACCCACAGACTGCACAAAGGAGGGTGGGCCAGGGAAGCAGACCGTGGGCTGCAGGCCAGTCTCCTAAGCGGCCTGTCTCCTCAGCATACACAGGAAAAGGAGTCTCTCCGAAGGGCATCTTCAAAGAAAGGAATGTGAGGGAGTATTTATGACCAGAAAGAACTCACTGTTGAGCAAGAAGGAACTGCATAATATGAACACCCACTGGTGGTATGTGGAGAGGGAAGCATCTCTCTTCCCCAACTACCTCGCTGTGGCAAAATATACACAAAAACCAGCCTTGAGACCGCTTTAACTGTGCTTACATATACACCTCAGTACACATAAGGAAATTCGTTTTGTTAGGCGGACTTGTTTCAAATTCAAACTCTTTTTCCTTCAAAACTGGGTAATCCTGGCAGAACAGATAAAAATGATGTGGGTTTCGCTTCTCTTTCTCTTGATGTGGAGCTGCAGGTTGGGTCCACGGCACAAGTTGCTGTCCTAGTTAGCATCTCGGCACAGCCTAGAGTCACCTGAGAGGAAAGCCTCTGTTGAGGAATTGCCTAGACCAGGGAGCCCTGTGGGCATTTCAGAAGGAGATTGTCTTGACTTCTGATAGAAGCCCTACCTGACTATGAGTGGCAGCATCCTTAGGACAGTCGTGGCCGTGGTAGGCTGGATAAGAAAAAATGCAAAGCTTGAGAGAGATCCAGTAAGCCGTGCTTCTCCGTGCTTCTTCCTGCTTCGTGTTCCTCCCCTGGCTTCTCTCAACCATAGACTGTAACCTGTAAACTAAAATAACCCATCCCCCCTCCCCCCACACTCCCCACCCCCTCCCTGAAGTTGCCCTGGGTCACAGCAGGAGCAAGAGTGAGCTGAACGCATTCTCAAGGGCCACTCGTGGAGCTTAGCAGCAGAGCACCAAGGTGCTGAGTTAAATCCTCAGGGTGGCAAGACATCAAAAGTATGCGCTGTAGCCAACCTCTGACACCCATCTGCAAGTGAATTTCCACCCTGGAAATTAAAAATAAAGAACTCGCCCCACCCTAAAGGTAGGACATTCTATGGCACCAGGACAGGCCCCCACATGTCCCTAGAGATATGGTGGGAAGGCTGTCTTCTCTGGGTGAACTGAATGTTCTGACGGTGTTAATGGTGCAGAAAAATCACGGCTATGTTCCTTTGGGGGCATGGGTGGGGGAGGGTAATAATAGAATCTGTCTCCTCTCCAGTTATCAGCATAGAATGAGGTCATGTGTGGAAAGCACTTGGCGTATGTAGTTAGCCTCTCCGTGAGGCTGAGCTATTTTTATTCATTCTATTGTATCCCACGGAGGCAAAGCGCAGGGAAATGGCTGGTCTGTCAGAAGTTTCAGTCACCTGTCTCAGTCTTCTAGATGTCCCAGACTGTAGTCTGGGTCTGGAATATGCCCCAAAGCCTGGTGTCCAGCCAATGGGACTGTTGAGGTCTTTAGAAGTGGGGCCTAGGGGAAGGAAATTAGACCATCAGAAATGTATCTTTGAAGGGACTACTGAGACACTGGTACCTCTCCAGCCCACCATCTCTCCCTCTGTGTGTGTGTGTGTGTGTGTGTGTGTGTGTGTGTGTGTATACTGTCTCTGTCTCTCTCTCTCTCTCTCACTCAGCTTCTTAGGTTCCATAAAGTTATATATATATATATATATATATATATATATATATATATATATATGTATATATGTATATAAATTTTTTTTGCCATGTATTCCCACAATGATGTTTTCCACTGGGACCACCAAGTCATTATAGACTGAAACGCCCTAAATTGCCAGCCAAAATAAACCTTTCCTCATCAAAAGTTGATTCTCGTGGGTATTTTGCTGCATTTAGGAAAGGCTGACGTGCACAGTCCACAGCACCACAAAGTGCTGAAAGATTCACGCTCACTGCCCTGGGGCACTGTGGGATCCAGACATGCAGTGCCCCCCCCACCTCACCCCACCCCCACATCCACCCCCTCCTCTCCACATACTTTTGAAGGAAGGAGGAAATGCTTTCTGCTAACTTTTATTTCAAAAGAATGTTAAACAAATCCTCCCATTTCTTGAACGTTATGAAAAGTCTTCATGTGATTTTCCCAGATGTGCTGCAGGATATTAAAATATAAAAAAGAATGATGCTGGTAAAGTCAAGTCCATATGCTGAATCAGACAGGCTAAGGCTACCGCAAAACTCTTGCAGATGACAGACTTGGAGACAGTTTAGGGTGTCACTGAGCGACTCTGCCTGCTTTCCTAATGCGATCCTGCTTTAACACGTGTGTCTACATGTGGGTGAGCTTTGGGGTTTTATTTGCAAAAAAAAAAAAAAAAAAAAAGGATGTTATTGAGGTATGAAGTTTTTTTGCCAAGAATTTCAATATATGAAGTCTAAGTAAAACTCTTTAAAAGGTTTCTGCCAGACGAGGAAGGCAGAAAAGGGGACTAAAGGATAAGTTATAAAATGGAGAATTTTATGTCCTGTGGTAAGCAACTGTTCAAAAGGCCATGCCACAAAAAGGGGCACACCAAGACGTCAGCGCTTTCCTCTGTCATCTGGACCCAGCTTCTCTGACAGCTCCATCCACTTGCCCTCCACTGGCTGTGGATACTCCCTGCCTTCCTCTGCCCAGAGTCTCCCGCTTCTCCTGGATTCCTGACTTGTTTGCCCTGTCATGTGGCTTCAAGATCCTGTCACCTTTTAGACTCTATCCTGACTTCCCTGTGGGTCAGTCCTGCTGCCTAAGGCCTCTCCCCACTCTCTCCTCTTCTCTTAGAACACAGGAAAATACAGTGTCTCATTTGGTTTGGAAAGGAGGCCAATGTCTTCACCAGCTCAACTCTCCCTGTAATATGACTGGTGCTCAGTCAGTGGCTGAGACAGGAAAGGTGACCCAAGGTATGGAACCCTGTGTTAGCGACCAAAACTGATACGAAAGAGTGTCTTCTCCTGTATTTATCCCCTAGGTGACTCTTGGCATGGTCTAGTGTAGCATATCTGGCTGGTAGGCATTGGGTAAAGAAAAAGAACACAGCAATTATCTGTATGAGAGAGCATAAAGGGGGATCCCCACAAGTGTGTTGCAGTTTGAGCTGAATGGAGTGTAATAGCCTATGAATAAGGACTCTCCTAAGTTACACACACACACACACACACACACACACACACACACACCATACCATACTACACATATACACCACACACATGCAACATGCCACACATACCATACATACCACACACACCACACACACACACCCATATACACACACATACACCCCAACCATACAGACACACACAAGCGAAGAACAACAGAATGGGCTCCAACCAGAAACAGCTTATGAACTAAATGACATGAAACACATACCAGACACAGAATTTCAGAGTAGCAATATGAGTGTGTGAGGCCGTGGGGAACTTTTCCCCAGTCACCTGTTCTGCGTGGAGGAAGACAGTCAGGAACGAAGGAGCCTGAACTGGAGGAGAGTCAGGAATATGCAGTCTGGGGATGTAACATCTTGTCTGGACTCCATTTTACAAGTGAGCAGGGTTGACCCACAGCGGGTTAAGAAGCTGGCCCAAGTTTACAGCTGTTAGCAAACTGGATTTTACTCATTGATGGATGAATACGCTTGCCTGTTCCACGACTTGCCTATTTTGAGTAGTGATGTGTTTATAAAAAGATAAAGAGAGGGGATATGTTCTATGGAGGTGTGGTGAGGTATGGGGGATGGGGGTGCCTTGGTGGGCCCCTCCTGAGGCATCTCTTTCTCCTGAGGGACCAGCCACACATAGCATAGAATAGAGTTTATCCAGGGCATGGGGAGGGGAGTCAAGAAGGTAATGGAGGCAGAAAAAGGCAGAGAGAGAGAGATTAGAGAAGTAGGGAGTAGAGGCCGGCCATGACTAGGTGGTGGGGAAGTGGGGGCAGGAAGGCAAGAGCAAGAGAGGAGCAAGAGAGCAAGGGGGGCAAGCAGCCCCCTTTTATAGCATCAGACATACCTGGCTGTTGCTAGGTAACTGTGGGGTGGAGCATACTTGGCTGTTGCCAGGTAACCGTGGGGCGGAGCTTAGACCCAATGCTAACAAGTAGTGGCGCACCAGGCGCAGTTATCGCTGCTGTAAGCCCAGACTCCCAGAAGCGGAAGAGCAGAACCATACGGTAGTTCCGTTCTGGTGAACATAGTCTGTTTTCACTCATGGTAGCATGCTTTATGAAACCCAGCCATAAAGATGGATGCTGTGCTGTAATTTGAAGAGAAATAGATGGAACAGGAAAGAATTGTGTTGGGTGAAGAAGGCCAGACTGACAGACAGCTCAGCTCCTCTGTGAAACCCAGATTAAGAGAGAAAAAGACCTGAAAGCAGAAGTTACATTTGAGAGGAGGAGAGGAAAGAAAGAACAGTATGAGATGAATTAATCAAAGCACATGAAGCCTTTTATTCTTAGTAAATTTATGTACTTAATAAAACAATTGCTCTGTGTCTTCCTGTTTCTAGTTAACTCAGGGGATTCACCAGCAACTGGGCATTAGTTCTTAAGAGAGCCAGGGCAGCCTGCTTTAAGATGGGCTCTCTATGTGGTATACAAATGGACCAGGCCTATGGCTTCTGCATTCACTATTCTAGCTTGGCCATAATACACTCGCTGTAGCTGCAGCCTGCCCGTGCACACTAGGAATCCTCAGCTTGTTTTCCAGCAAGGGTGGCAGAGGCTTGCTCCATTGTCCTCTGTCTCCCAGAACTATCCTTTCTAGAGGAATGAGTCGAGCTTTTTCTCTGGTTTATCTAAATGCTAATGAGCTGCTTCTACAGGGTGCGACTGGAAGGCCCAGAACCTAAGAAGCTTGGGTGGCAGGGAGCTGGGGTTAAGCTTCAGGGAAGTACAAAGACTGAAGACAGCTCAAGGCCGAACGCTTTTTGCACACCAGTGGGCGTTATTTTTGTAACCAGCATGTATGACATCCTGGGTTTTTTATGCCTCTGAAGGAATTCCTGCTGGCCCTGCCAGTTGGAAGTTTATATTCTAAAAAGGTGATGTGAGGTCACTTCCAGATATTTAAAGCACCCGTGCTCGAGCGTCTATAGAGTGTCTGCTCAGCGGTTTTGTGAGGTTTAACTCCGTCTGCTGTGGTGGGAGTTTTTCTTATTATACATCAGTACATGCTCATATGACTTATGAACTTACAAAGCTGGAGATGTCACTCAGCAGAAAGAGTGCTTCCCTGATAGACACAAGATTCGAGCTACATCCCTAGCACTGAGCAAAACCTAGGTGTGCGACTCATGCTGTAACACTGACACTCAGGAGGTAGAGGCAAGAGAAAGAATTCCAAATTCAAGGTCACTCTCAGGCTCGTATCCAGTGGACGGGCAACCTGGGACATATGAGTCTACCTCAAAGAAATAAACATCAACTTAAACGCTATGAAAAGCAAGTTGAAGGGCCCACCAAAAGTCCAAATATTCACTGTTGACTCTAGAGTATAGAGTCCTACAGGCTTCCTTTTTTACATGTGTGTAAATGTTTACACACATTCATAAATTAACTTATGCATCTTGAATACCTTTCTGCATTAGAAGGTGATATCACAGAAGGGCTAACTAACTTTCTCAGGACTCAATACCTTTTTTTGACTAGCTGTTGGAGGCAGCCATGCCCTGTTCCGTTGGAAGAAGTGTCGATGCCTGCTTCCTGTGGAGGCAGTAGAGAGATACATGCGTCTTTAAGGTCTTAGGCTAGGAGGCCTCGTTTTGGTTTGTGGTGACAAAGGGTGTGCTGTGTAGAGAGGTGAGAGAGGTGAAGAGAACGATGATAAAGCAGGATAGTGGGGTGGTAGGTGAAAATCCTGGAATGGCACTTAGGGTCCGGTCAGTGCTGTGGACAGAACTCAAGAGTGCGGGATGGACAGACAGAGTGTGGGATGGACAGACAGAAGGACAGACAGAAAAACCAAACTGAGAGGCAGACAGACAGACAAACCAGACAGACAGAGAGACAGACAGACAGGCTGCAGAACTGGAGAGATGTCATGCACACCATCCTGCAGTGTCATTTCTGAATAACAGGAAGACTCAGGCATGAGTTACTGTGGCAGAAAGTCCAGAGTGACATTTCACACACATTACCACAGCTCATTTTTGGAACCTAAATATTGTAGTTACATGACAGGGTTTGGAATCATTTATTGGATAGTACCAAGTCATGGAGAGAGATGATGCGTGGATGGATAGACATATTATTGACAGGTAGATGGTAGGTGGTTATGGGTTATGGATATGGATTTAAAAGTATATGGATTCAAAGATGATAGAGGAGCGGGTGATGAATGATAGTTGGAATATTTCAACCTGATTTCCTGTGTGCGAGAGAATGTGAGAGTGAGAGAGTGTGAATGTATGTGTGAGTGGTGTGTGTGTGTGTGTGTGTAGAGTTGTGTGAATGTGTGAGTGTATGTGAGTATGTGAGCATAAGAAAATATGAGTGTGACTCTGTGTGTATGCACCCGTGTGTGTGTTTGTGTGTATGATCTCTTACTGACTTAGACTTCTGCCTCCACTTCCCCACTGCTGGACCACCTGCCATCACAGATACTTTAGTTGTTTTTGTTTGTTTGTTTGTTTGTTTGTTTGTTTTGTAACCATAGGTTCTAGGGATGAACTTGGGCCCTTGAGCTTGCAAGCCAAGCACTTTACCAACTCTCTTCCAACTGATTTCAGATGTTAGAACTGTATTGACAAACCAGACAGTGGTCGCTCATTCCTTTGATCCCAAAACTCAGGAGGCAGAAGCAGGTAGACCTCTGTGAGTTTGAGGCCAGCCCGGTGTACAGAGAGAGTTCCAGGATGGCTAGGACTACACGAAGTAAACCCTGTGTCAAAAAAGAAAAAAGAAAAAGAAAGAAAAAGTAAAAGAAAGGAAGAAAGAGCTATATTTACTTTGAGATTCCTTAGTTTGTATATTTAGTTCTCTGTGAGTTTTCATGCATATAACTTTCTTCCTTAAAAAAAAAAAAGTAACTGTGTCAGACAGCTTCAACATGTTTCCCCAGCAGTCTGTTCCCACATTTGAGCTCTGTTCATACGAAGCCATTCCCAGCATCTCACAGAGTAATTCTTCTCTGACACATTCTTAAGCTGAGACTTAGAGTAAACACAGGCCCTCTGAAAACACTTGAAATGCTGACCAGCAGGCACACAGGAGTCTTTATCCCTGCTGACACTTGGCTCAGCTCCTTGCATGTGGTAGAAAGCAACCAATTAATTCTTGATGCGAAGGTTGAATGCGGATGTCTAACGCATCTTTGATTTTATGCCATCTTAAAATAGTGTCCAAGACCGGAAGTCTGAGTTTAGATGGATGAGTGGCCCTGGGGCAAAAATGAATTAAATGGAGCTTCCAATTATCCTGAGGCTTCAGGTCTTCCTGGATAATGTTCGGGTTATGTCCGAACCATTCTGGCCTTGGGCTGTTTGCCTACAACACAGGGTAACGATAGTGTTTGCCTCATGGGGCCTCATGAAAACCAAGGCAAGGGAGGTAGAGGATTTAGCAGAGCACCTAGAACCATGGTTGAGAAGAATGGTTAACATGTACATCCTGAACTATCATGTCTGTGGTAGATGCTTAACTGGTAGTTTCCCGATGGTTACCTGCCTTCCAGTAGTAATAGATGGTTTAGTATGGCTTTCAGTAGAACAAGGGGCCTTGTGTCCCTTAACTTACTTTCTACTAATAAACAGATTTCATAAAGTCATGCAAATTTTTCTTTGCCATGGGTGTTCACAAGTGTTTGTGTGTGTGTGTGTGTGTCAGGGGGTTGCGGAGTAGGCTAGCACTTCTTGGTCAGATTTGTATCAGTTTGTCTTGGTTTGGTAGCATGAAACCCGTGCCTTTCGTTTATGAACAGATCAAGTCCGTATGACAGATACTAGGTGAGACAAGAAGAGCCGGTTGGAGGGGGTCAGTTCTCCACCTTTCAGGGGTCTCCCCATAAAAGGAAATATCAGCACCTTCATGCTAACGTGTCTGTAAGGTTGATAAGGAGCACGTAGCCTCATGATCATGATCCAATCCAAAACGCTCATCTGTAACTCATCTGAACAGCATAGTGTCACATTAACTGTTCTCACTACAGATCTGCAGAGGTCGGGACACAGGACGTGGGAGAGAAGCACTCTACTCTGAAGTCCTAATGTCACTACGGGGCTGGGATTTGAATCTGGTCAGCGTGGCTCTGCAGCTCATGATAGTTTCCCCGGGGCATGGATTCTTTCACAAAGCAGCCTCCCGAGTCCCGGTCATGTTTCTTCCCGTTGGGCACTTGTCTTCCTATTTTATCCTCTCAGGACATCTTTGAGTGCCTCGCTCCCAGTCCCTGCTTGCACTGGCTAGCGTCTTCCCTGTTCCTAAGACCCCCTCAGGTCTTGAGGCTTTTTTTCTGGCTTCCCTCTTCTAAACTCCCTTGATCCTGTACAGAGGTTAAGTGAAAGAATTCTCTAGAATCTCTGCATCATCTCTACTCTAGTGTCTTCAAGTTAGTTTATAGCCATAAGTACTTGCGGAACCAATGAACAATTGTCTAATAGACCACAGCGTACACCCTGCCTATGACTTGCAGAGGAAAAGACTCTCAATGATGTTACCTGGTGGTAAGAGGTTCCTATTTAGGAAATATCCTGGTGTTTATCTTTGGGAGGATGTGTGTCTGTATCCATGACTTGGAGCACTCTAGAAGAGAGTAAGAGAACAGAAATGCAGGGGGCTTCAGACCTTCACTAACATGACCAGAAAAACACACACACACACTCACTCACACTCATGGGAAAAGATCACAAACATTGAATGAATGCTCCTTCAAAACATTTTGAACATTGAAGAAGCACTCCTCAAATCCTGGCCTTTTCCATTACTCCCCAAGTCAGAAGTGTCCGTTTGAAAGAAAAAAAAAAGTGTTAGGATGCTCAGAGCTGTTCTAGCCAAGTTCATCCTGATATTCCTGTCCCACCTTTTAATGGTACTTTTGCTGTGACAATTGTTTTTAACTCCCACCTCCCATCCCTCACTTCTTCCCGCTCCACTGGAGTCGTTCAGTGGTTGCAAGAGAAAAGAGTCCTTGATTGAAGCATCTCCGCCTAGAGAGTGGTTCTACAGGTCTCAGCCTTGACAAACATTCGGCACCCACCAGATTTGACCGGATCCTACTCTCTGGGCAGTCCGATGCTTAGACTATGTAAGACCACTGGTAGAAATGGACACTTTAAATCCAGGTATTTAAACCGTAATCCTTTTAAATAATTTGTTTCCTGTTTGATGAGGTTTGCATAGAAGAGGGGGTGGAAATATGCATGAATGTTTTCCAGGGCATTTCCTTCCTTCCACCCCCAGTCTGCTAAAGATACAGCATTGCTGATTATGGTGGCGGCTAGGTTATCCTCCAGTGTTAGGTTTTATGTTTCTGCTTAGTTCCCTGGTAGGAGGGACCTCTGACCCTTTCTACCACTACTCACCCTGCAAACAAATGCTGGGCCCAGAAAAGGTACTTGTGTGTGTGTGTGTGTGTGTGTGTGTGTGTGTGTGTGTGTGTGTGTGTGTGTGTGTGTGTGTGTGTGTGTGTGTGTGTGTGTGTGTGTGTGTGTGTGTGTGTGTGTGTGTGTGTGTGTGTGTGTGTGTGTGTGTGTGTGTGTGTGTGTGTGTGTGTGTGTGTGTGTGTGTGTGTGTGTGTGTCCAAATGTCATGTGGGCCAGTTCTCCTGAGGAGACCCCCCCAAACTCCACTTTCTTTTGCCATTTTTTAACCTCTGAAATTATTTTCTCCTCCTCCTCCTTCTCCTTCTTCTCCTCCTTCTTTCTCTTCTTCCTCTTCCTCTTTCTCCTCATCTTCCTCTTCTTCCTCCTTCTTCTAACATTTACTTATCTTATATGTACAGATGTTTTTACCTGAATGTATTTGTGTCTGATGCCTGCAGAGGACAGAAAAGGGGATGGTGTACCCCGTAACTGGAGTACAGATGGTAGTGAGCTGCTATGTGGGTGCTGAGAACCAAGACCGGGTCTTCTGCAAGAGAAACAAGTACACTCGATAATCACTAAGCCATCTCTCCGGCCCCTGAAATTAATCTTCTGATGGTTGCCCAAGAGTTTCACACTGCCAAATGAAACTGTGTGTGTGTTTATGCTTAAAGGCTTCTCCTAAAGGCATGTGACCCTCTCAAGCATCTACTCTTGAAACTTTCTCTTGGGACCTCCATGATGAGTCCTGTTTCTTATCTCCTGTGTGTGTGTACATACATGTGCATATACCTAGTTGTGTATGTGTACAGGGGATCAGAGGTTGACATAAGGTATCTTCCCCAATTTGTTTCCATCACAAATTTTTCTATCCCTACTAATGCAGAGTTTTAAGTTGTGAGACCATTTCTGATAACATCTCAGTCTGATGCTCTTATCCAGTCCATTGTAAATCTCTGCCCTGCTGGAGGATTTCCACATCCTCCAGTTCCCGTGCCTAGGGACCTCTTCATTGTCCTAACAGCAGCAACGTCTCAGACTCTCTTTTCTTTCTACCTCTCCCTTTCTGGTTCTGTCTGCTCATGTCCTGACACTGGTGGTCCCATGTCTTCCTACAGAGTGAAGGTTGGTTCCCACTGCTTAATAGATGACCACACTCTGTGTCACTGTTCTCAACCATGACTGTGTCTGTAACTCCCCACACCTGCTCCTGTCTCCTTCTGTAAATGGTGGGTGAAATCACCAAGACCTTGTTGTCTTCTTTCTATGCCCTGCATACTCAGGTCACCACGGTGAACTCAGCAGGCACATGTCAGCAGCCTGCTGTGGTATACAAGCACACTGCCTGTTCTCTATCAGATTCCTACTGCCCCTCCTCCTCCTCCTCAAGCCCCCGGTCAGGCTCTCCTCTTCAAGGCCTCGTCCCTTCACCCCACCCTTTGAGAATTTCATTGTCATTGTGAGAACCTGGTTAGTTATTCTTGGGTCTTTCCATGGTTGTTAGTTCAAACTCTTGAATCATAATGCAATCTCCTTAAAGCCCACTGGTTGTTTGCAGTGCTAACGCCCTCCAGTGCCGGGTGTGTATTATTTCTTGTTGCTCTGGCGGTAGCATTCACAATAGCTAGTCTGAACCTGACAGTGATATGTGATTAGAAATGATAGGGAAAATGGTGAACAAGGCACTGCATTAAATGCTTCAAATGCACTTCATTATCTAAGTCCGTGCTAAGTACACAACTAACTCACGTTGCCTTGTTTAGCCAGTCGCCAGCTGTGTGTCAGTGATTCATCCTGGTGGCAGTATACCATGGGGCAAAGCCATTTTCCCTGTGTCTAGGAAGTCATAAAAATGACAGAGAAAGGGAAGGGGGTGAAGGTCTCACTCTCCTCAGGCACCAGTGACCAGAAAAGAGAGTTCTGGTGGGTACTCTGTATCTAAGCTGTCTGCAGACTAGGAATCCGGGTGCCTGCTTTTTGGCAGGTTTCGTGGTCAGTGTTGTGTGTCGATTCTGTTTCAGTCCATGTGTACTTCAAGAATCCATACCGCGTACTGTGCACAGATTTCCCCTCCCCCCCCCTAAGAATATGAAACAAACGTGGCTCAGTCCCTTTCCCTGTCAGCATCCAGTGCCATAACAGGAAGCCAGGAGTGTCAGAGGGGCAGAAAAAAAAGGGGCAGCCACTTCATTAGGAGAAAGTGTGGGAGATGCCTGAGTCCATTGTAATTAGAAGCTTCCTGAGGGAGGAGAGATTTCCGTCCAGTTTAAAGGAGAGAGGTGAAGGGGGAGGAGTGGTGGGCGCACTAAGCCATCCAGCAGGGAGCGAGAGCGGGGCTGTGTTCAGGACCCAACACCCAGAGGTTTTGTAGGTGCTAAATTTAACGCTGTGCTCATACCGATCGGACGGCAAGATGAAAAAGAGGCCTTCTACTCCATCTGAAAGCTATGTGGATCCCAGAGCGCTTGGCGCGTTCGGATCTCTGAGATGAGTGCTTGGATTAAACGTGCTTATTTCGGTATTGCATGCTGGGACTCCTGAACTCCCGGGGAGCATCCGTTATGAAGATCATGCTTCTGGGTTCTGGTGATGATACAGTTATCAGGACAGTTGGCTAATGTTACTAGTCAGTAATAATGTCTTTATTTCAGGGAGAAATGGGGAATTTCCAGACCCTCTTATCAGTCAACTTAGATAAAAGCACAGGGGAAAAAAATAAAAATAAGATCAGAAGAGCCAGGAATGCCAGTGGCCCTGAGTACTTCAGAGGCGCGCCCCACGCCTGCAGCTCACATCTTAGCAGAGAAAATGGGGTCCGTTTTTCACATAATGATATGATATCTATTAGCTTAACCATAAAACTCCATCTAATTCTGTGTGCTGTCTCCATATGGTTTGTTCTCTAAACCCTTTCTTTTTTTTTTTTTTTTTTTTTTTTTTTGGAGCTGGGGACCCGAACCCAGGGCCTTAGTTTGCTAGGCAAGCGCTCTACCACTGAGCTAAATCCCCAACCCCTCCCTTTCTTTTATTTATTTAATTTTTTTTTTTTTTCCGGAGCTGGGGACCAAACCCAGGACCTTGCACTCTCTACCACTGAGCTAGATCCCTAACCCCTCCCCCTTTCATTTAAAAAGCAAGCAGCAGTCTGGCTTTTGTTTCTTTCTTATTTATTATTTATTTAGGGAGGACAGCCCAATATACATTTATTTTAAGGTTTTTAAAGTTTTCTCTGATAATATTTTGAACTTCTTTGGTGTCTGAATGTTAACTCCTCTTATTACGTTAATTTAGGTAATTTCTTTGTCTTTTTTTTTCTTTCTCTCTGTTTTATTTATTTATTTATATTTTTGTTTGTGTAATTGGGCCAAGGACCTGTATATCTTGTTTATCTTCTTGAAGAACTTGTTATTAAATTCTTTCATTTGGGGAATTTTTTCGTTGTTTGCATTTTATTGAGCTCTACTCCTATTTCTATTATTTCTTGTCATTGTCTGGAATTTGCTTTCACTTGTTTCTTAAAGTTGTTTTACATTAAGCCATTTATTTATCATCTTCTTTTTCCTTTTTTTTTAATGTAAGAGCTTAGTGTTACAGATTTTTCTCATGATACAGTTTTCCTGTGCCCCAGAGGTTTTCATGTGAACCAGAAGTTTTCATATGACACAGAGGTGCCAAGAGCTTTTCCTATGCTCCAGAAGTTTCATGCACCCAGATCTTTTCTTCTGCTTTTTTCATTTTTATATAGTTTCAGATTTTTAACTATTTTTCTTTTTTCTTTCTCCATCTTTATTAAATTAGGTATTTCTTATTTACATTGCCAACATCCCCCTCCCCCTCCCTCTCCCCTTCTATATGGGTGTTCCCCTCTATATCCTCCCCCCATTACCACCCTCCCCCAAACAACCCTGTTACTGGGGGTTTAGTCTTGGCAGGACCAAGGGCTTCTCCTTCCACTGGTGCTCTTACTAGGCTATTCATTGCTACCTATGAGGTTGGAGCCCAGGGTCAGTCCATGTATATAGTCTTTGGGTAGTGGCTTAGTCCCTGGAAGCTCTGGTTGGTTGGCATTGTTGTTCATATGGGATCTCGAGCCCCTTCAATCTCTTCCAGTTCTTTCTCTGATTCCTTCAACGGGGGTCCTGTTCTCAGTTCAGTGGTTTGCTGCTGGCATTTGCCTCTGTATTTGCTGTATTCTGGCTATGTCTCTCAGGAGAGATCTACATCCGGTTCCTGTCAGCCTGCACCTCTTTACTTCATCCATCTTATCTAGTTTGGTGGCTGTATATGTATGGGCCACGTGTGGGGCAGGCTCTGAATGGGTGTTCCTTCAGCCTCTGTTTTAATCTTTGCCTCTCTCTTCCCTGCCAAGGGTATTCTTGTTCCCCCTTTTTTTTTTCTTTTCTTTTTTTCGGAGCTGGGGACCGAACTCAGGGCCTTACACTTCCTAGGCAAGCGCTCTACCACTGAGCTAAATCCCCAACCCCTCTTGTTCCCCTTTTAAAGAAGGAGTGAAGCATCCGCATTTTGGTCATCCTTCTTGAGTTTCATGTGTTCTATGCATCTTGGGTAATTCGAGCATTTGGGCTAATAGCCACTTATCAATGAGTACATACCATGTGTGTTTTTCTGTAATTGGGTTACCTCACTCAGGATGATTATTTTCCAGTTCCATCCATTTGCCTATGAATTTCATAAAGTCATTGTTTTTGATAGCTGAGTAATAGTCCATTGTGTAGATGTACCACATTTTCTGTATCCATTCCTCTGTTGAAGGGCATCTGGGTTCTTTCCAGCTTCTGGCTATTATGAATAAGGCTGCTATGAACATAGTGGAGCATGTGTCCTTGTTGTATCTGGAGCATCTTTTGGGTATGTGCCCAAGAGAGGTAAGGCAGTCTGGCTTTTTTGGCTGAATTGGTAAGACGGCATGCTAAGGCCCCCAGTGATCTTACTCTAGAAACTTCCGCTCTGAGGCCAAGGAGAATTTCCCCTAATGGCAAACACAATCGTCATCGTTTATTGTTTCCTTTTAGGAAAAGGCTTTCTGTGCCCCATTCCCCCCACTCTGTTTCCTCTTCAGCAAACACACTTGTACTGGCTTTGCCATTTAAGAGGTCACATAGGGTCAGTGGGATATTTACATTTGGAAGCAACGGAACTGACTAGAAGGCCCCCTGGCTGGGCTCTGATCTGCCCTGATGCCCCAACCTCTCTTGCAATTACAGCGTGAAACAGAATGAACGCTATGGACAGTTGACCCTGGTCAACTCCACCGCAGCCGACACGGGTGAATTCAGCTGCTGGGAGCGACTGTGCAATGGCTACATCTGCAGACGGGACGAAGCTAGAACAGGGTCCACCTACATCTTCTTCACAGGTATGAGTTTGGTTCACGGCAGAACTCCTTGAACTGCCCAGGTTACCTCCAACCTGGAGTTCCCACTGTATGAAGAACCCCAAGTAAAGGTGAGGGTGGGGTGGGAACCTTTATTGTTCAGGCTCAGGGCTAAGTGCTTTCATGTGGAGTATTTCGGGTAAGTATTATGACAATCTTTCAGATAGATACATTATTTATGTATATATATACACATATATGTGTGTATATATATACATATGTGTATATATATATATATATATATATATATATATATATATATATATATATATATATATATATATATATCTTCCAGAGTTCCTTTTCCAGATGTAAAACTTGAGATTTAGAGAAATTAAGAAAATTCTCAAAGTCCCATATCAAGTAGATGGTAAAAGGATTTGAACACAGGGCTATCTGATTCAGGGTCTATGCCTATATTAGCCAATAGGACAGCCACTTGACACATGTAGCAACTTAGATTGAATATGAAATGCAATTTATGTGCATTTAATTATATAATATGCAATGTGAATTAATTGAAATTGCATATTAACAAAATGCATAACACTATGCACTCATGTGCAGCTATGATTAATATGCAAATGTCAGTAACGTAATACTAAGCGATAATTATGTATTAGAATGAGATATGACATTCATTTCCTCACTTGCCGTGCCTCAGTTTGAGTGCTCAGTTATGACCCGTGGAATTGAAATCTTCTCATAGTGGCCTGCAGAGGAAGGAAAACTTCTATTGTAATGAGTTCCAAGGCTGCAGGGTGTAGCTCTTGGCTGCTCGTCCCTGTTCTCAGACCTGAGACCAGCTCCTGCTGGAATCTCCATAGCAACAAGGTGGGTTGCTAAAGGCTCCCTCATATTTGTTCTTATGAGTTCCAGGAGCTGACGCTTCAGAACAGGATTCCTGAAGTACCAAACCCTCGGAACTTCTATCTTGTCTGAGTCCAGGAGGGGAGCGGAAAAACCTGCGGGTCACAGTGAAAGCCCCTGTTCCCTAGGATGCCAGGATTCATTGGCAAGGCAACGCCTAGGCTCTTGTTGCAAGCTGGACCTGAGCCTTCTTCCCCCTTGCACCTCAGAGAGCTCCAACACAGGGGGATGAGGTCCTTCAGCAAGTCCAGGGGTCAGGGACAACTTTTAAGAATCTTGCAAACTCTGTCTCCTGGTGCTGTTAGTCTTGGGTGAAATAGAACCCTTTTTTAGTATCTGAACAGAGGCTCTCATGAGATTTGTCTGAATCCTGGCAGGTCTGTACTGAACTGTCTATGACCCAGCGATCTTATCCCTCAGCCACTAACCAGTGCATTAGCAGCAGCTCTTGTATTTTACCCTTCCTGCTCAAACAGCTCCTCCATGGCAAGAAGACACATTAGCAGGGCCAGTTCTCCAGTGCAGGTGTCATGTTCTCCCTTCTATGATATCCCAATGAGAAGCATCGACTCATTTCATTATTTTTGTTTTAGAAATAATACAGATGCTGAGGCTTAAAAGGGCAAGATGACTCTTCTAGTGATCTGGGGCGTGTGGCAGCATATTAAGGAGTCACACTCATTTTTCTGACCCACAATCCAGAGCTATCATGCCTTGAGACCTTCCTAGGACAAAATAGTAGATTGGTGGACAGAGAGACCGTCACTAGCACGGTTGCAACTGTATGAGAATTTCTAGTGGGCTTTCATGGGAAGTCCTGAGAGATTTTCATCTTGGGATATGCTACACAGAATTATCTGTGTGTCCTTTCTTATGCCACATGGCCAAGTATAAAAAAAGACAAACAGTTCAGATGAATAGCAGCTTGTCACTCTAGATAAAGATGGATTTCATATTCAGATTGCAGGCTGAAGATTCTTTCCCAAGCTTAGCACTACAGGGTCCTCTCAAAGCATTAGGTTTCAATCTGAAGATGTCACCGGAGCTGTTATGGGCTGATAGGTTAGGGTCCATGGATGCTCTGTGAGTTTTGTAGGTGTCTCCTCTTTCTTTACCTCCCAAAGTGGATCAGAGGAGGGCGAAGACATGTTGGTTTCAACTTTGAGGAATTTTTTTTTTTTTTTTTTTGCTGAGGGAAGGTGAATGTTATTTATTTTAAAGATTTATTTATTTATTATATATGATTCCACTGTAGCTGTCTTCAGACATGTCAGAAGAGGGCATCAGATTTCATTACAGATAGTTGTGAGCCACCATGTGGTTGCTGGGAATTGAACTCAGGTCCTCTGGAAGAGCAGTCAGTGCTTTTAACCACTGAGTCATCTCTCCAGCCCTTATTTTTGTTTTAACTTATTTACTTTACATCCCACTCATTGCCCCCACACACAGTCCTTCTCCCTATACCCCCTCCCCTTATCCTCTGATGTCCCTCTGGGTATCCCCTCCATCCTGGCAAATCAAGTCTCTACTAGGCTAGGCCCATTCTCTCCCAGTGAGCCCAGACAAGGCAGCCCGGCTAGAACAACATATCCAGAGTTCAGACAACAGCTCTGGGGATAGCCCCAGTTGTTAAGAGCAAGCTGGGGATATAGATCTGTTGGTAGAGTGTTTGCCTAGCATGCACAAAGGCCCGGGCTCTATTCTACCCTAGCGTCATATAAAGTCAGGTATGGTGATGCATGCTTTTATCCCAGCTCCCGGGAGGAAAAAGTGGGAGGGCCAGAAGTTCAGCATCATCCTTAGCTACCACATAGTGAGTTCAAGGACCAGCCTTGGCTTACATAAGAACCTGTCGAAAAAGAAGAACGGGGGTGGGGGTGTGGGTAAAGGAAGCAAGAAAGAATGAGGAGAAGAACAGACAGACGCACAGATGAAGAGGTGATACTCTTTTGATGTTTTACTCAACACACCCTAAGTCCAGGTAGACTTTCAGTACAGGATTTAGCACTCTGTCTTTTGAAGTGTTCGTGGTTTTTCAAAAAACAAGATGGACTGCCACAGAAGCTGAGGTTCCGGCTGCTGGCTCAGGATTCCCTCAGAACATATGGTTCCCAGCTACCCGCATGGAGAAGCATCTGCTGTGTGTGTTATGTTTGCTTGTTTCCCAGAATTTGATGGGAAACACTGCGCATTTTCTTTTGGGGCGCTGCCTGTTGTTAATGTGCAAGGCTTGATCGATAAGTGACTGCCACATTTATGTCCCCTTATCCAGGAGACAGTTTCATGTCCTCTCTCTCAACACTGAGGTATAGCATACATAAAGAAAAACTTCAGATCCTAAGTGTACAGCTCAATAAACTGTCCTCAAAGGAACATACATGTGTAACCACCACACAGAGAGATCAAGGAGGAGCACTATTCCAATGGGAGGTCCTTCTCAGTGGGACACACTCAGGCAATGATTTTGATGTGTGGGGAGACCACACTAGTAAGTACTTTACTAGAGGCTGAGTGTGCTGTAATTTGTATTTTAGTTTATAGGCTGTTGGCTTTGACTTTTAAAAGTCTAAAACTCCATGTGTTAGTTTATAAAGTGATATTATAATGAATAGATACAAGCACATTTGTAGGAGGTGGGTAACCTATAAAACTTTTTAAAGGAATCTCAACACATTTCTTTTTAAAGATGGAAGTTACTGCTATGGGGGAAGTGGAAAGGGAGGGGTGACAGGGAAAGAGGAGAGAAGGGTGTGTGTGTGTGTGTGTGTGTGTGTGTGTGTGTGTGTGTGTGTGTGTGTGTGTGTGTGTGTTTATATGTAATGCTGAGTATTGAACCCAGGGCCTTTTACATGTTAGGAGAATTCTCTACCATTGAGCCATACCCTGTTCTCCAAATATTTTTAAGGCAACTGACATAGATTAATTTTTCCCAAGGCAGGCACTGTACAACAGGAAATAAGACTAATTTTGCATTTTGAAATTCAAGCAGTCTCTGAATCTACTGGCTTTGCCAAATGAGGCAGGTAACTTACTCATCAAGCCTCACGACTAAAGTTGCCTCTACAATCCTACAGCCAAAGAATTCTGTTCTGTTTTCTTTCTTTTGTGTTTTAACCTTTATTTTGATGCAGTGGTAGGGACTGAATGTAGGCCTTCTACATCCCAGGCAAGTGCCCTATCACAGAGCCACACTGTCAGCCACTCAAAAGATGTGGCTTTAATATCATTTACTCTTTACAAATGGAGCTTTTAAAGCACAGTGAGATAACCACACGTAAAGCTACATAGATTTTTTTTCTCTGTCTGAACAGGGATATCAGACACATCAGAAGGGCACTGGTGGAAAATCAATTTACAAAGTAACAAAATCACCCAGTCTGGTTAGTATAGAGCTTGGTAATGATGACCTCTAAGCTTTTTCCATAGAAGCAAGTCCGTGTTCCTGAACTTGGTCCAGGGAACCAAAGAACTCCTGCCCCTGAAGACCCTAGATGTTTGTTTCCAGGAATACTATGCCCAACGTGAACTATCACACAAAGGCAAGGGGGAAGGCTGGTGAGAGAGCAAGCCAAGAATAATTGCTTGCTTGGGAACATTGAAAGGGAAACGCAGGAAACAATTTAACAAGTGTTCTGTGATTAGCCTCAGAGAGTTCTCCCAGCAATTACTATAATATCCCTTTACAGAACAATCCAGGAAACAAAGGATTTAATGTGTCACACCAAACCAAACAAACAATATAAACAGGTGCCCCCAAAATCCTTTTGCTGTTCTGGGGATGTTGTAAGACAATTCTCACTTTTTTTCTTTCCTGTGAGACAGGAATGTCATGTAGGGTTTAAAATCTGACAGGCTGCAGTTTGTGTGTGTGTGTGTGTGTGTGTGTGTGTGTGTGTGTGTGTGTGTGTGTGAGAGAGAGAGAGAGAGAGAGAGAGAGAGAGAGAGAGAGAGAGAGAGGGTGACAGTCCCCAACTACATGGTAGGGTAGAAGCCAGCCCTGAGACCAGCGGGTTTCCCTCTGCCCTGTCCCAGCCCCCTCCACTAGCCTGGGCATATACTCTCTTTTCTGTGCTGAGTGTGAGGACAGTGATAGTATGGTGACCCTTCCAGAGGACTTCAACTGTCTAAGGAATGCCCTTCTGAACAGCAGTCTCTGACTCTTGGCTGTGAGGACATTGTCCACACAGAAGCGCAGAACAGCTCAAGGTCTTATGACTGTTTCTCATGGGGTTGGAAAGATGGCTCAGCAGGGAAGAGCATTTGCTGTCCTTTCATAGGACCTGAGTTTAGAGCCAAGTACCCATTCGGTGGCTCACAATTGCTGGTAACTACAGCTCCATGGGGATCCAAGGTGTTCTTCTGGCCCTTCGCACAAATATAACACACGCGCGCGCACACACACACACAGAGAGAGAGAGAGAGAGAGGGAGAGAGGGAGAGAGAGAGAGAGAAAGAGGGAGGGAGGGGGAGAGAGAGAGAGGGAGAGAGAGAGAGAGAGCTAGAAAGATAATAAAAGCAAACTTTTGAGTTTAAACTTAAGAAATCTGTCTCCTTCCATGCTTCGTCAGTGTGATCCATCAGTTCTAAGTTGAATTAGTATCCTTATGATCTCCTTTAAGGAGACAGGGGAAGTAGGTAAGTTACCCCTCCAACGCTCTGATAAAATACCTAAGAGGAAAGTTTTGGAGGTTCATGTCCATGATCAGTTGACTTCATGTCTTTGGTCCTGTGTTGATACAGGGGTCATTGTCAGGAATGGGGGAAAGAGAAAAGAAGGTTAGTATCTTACGAAGTATCTTCAAGACACATCTACTGACCTATATAGCCTTCCCATCAAACCCAAATAACTTCCAGTAACCAAGCCTTTAACTCACGAACCTCTAGTTCAGCATCGAAATTACAGTTAAATTATAGGCTGCAGAACAATTCCCTCCTTTTTTTAAGTCACTGGTCCTCTTTTAGAGACCCAGTATGCTTGTTGGTGTTGTCTCATCTTCGTGCCGGTTTTAAGAATCATTAAGACACCCTTACTTCACTTTTTCTTTTTTCTAGTCACTAAGCCTGTGTCTTCTCCTCTGCAGAGAAAGGGGAGCTGTTTGTGCCTTCTCCCAGTTACTTTGATGTTGTCTACCTGAACCCGGATAGGCAGGCTGTGGTTCCTTGTCGAGTGACAGCCCCGTCAGCCAAAGTCACGCTCCACAGGGAGTTTCCCGCTAAAGAGATCCCTGCCAATGGAACAGACATTGTGTACGACATGAAGAGAGGTTTCGTGTACCTTCAGCCTCATTCTGACCACCAGGGCGTAGTCTACTGCAAAGCGGAAGCCGGGGGCAAGTCTCAGATTTCTGTCAAGTATCAACTGCTTTATGTAGAGGGTGAGTCTGCCTTCCTTCCCCAACCTAGATTGACACTGCCTGCTTGTTGGGAGGGAAATACTAATGTCTGTATCCTCCACACCCTTCTCCTCATTCTGTCAGAGTTTGATGGGCAAGTCCCTTACATCCCCAGTCTTGTCTCTCCTAGCATCACCATTCACTTTCCTCCTTGGGGCTGGCATCATGGCTGTGCCCATTCCTACTCCTGCCGTGTGTTTTGTCAACCTCTATTAGGAACCTCTGCTCCTCCATGGTGCCCGCTGTGGTCCCTGCTAGCTTTCTCATTTCTTGTCACTCCCTGTCATCATTTCATAGTGGTCTTTCTTGCCATTACATTTTCAGGACGACCTCAGTGTCTCCCTGAAACCATTGGCCTGCTTCTTCAGCTGCCTCTGTTCTACCCTCAACTTGAACACATCAATAGACACTGGTCGGATGTAGGTCGCATCCCTCACTCCCCCAGCTCCAACCACGGGCTCTCTTCTTTGCAACCCACCACTCACAACTGTTCAAGGCTTTTCTGCTCTGGGTTGATGACACAGGGATGGGCTAATGAGAAGGTCTTCTACAGAACCACATAATACTTCCCTTCCCTGGCAAGATTCTCCTGAGCCTGTTTCCCTCCCTCTCGACTTCCTAGAGAGTGTACCCTACCCATATTGTAGCCCCTCCAGTATAAGCTTTGTGTCTCCTGAGCACTCCTGCACTTATGAAGGGTTGGGAGCCCTGTAGTAAACTTCTCTACAGCAATGTGCTTCCCTGTGGACAGAGGTGTCTCCCAAGTTAGCTGCTTTTAAAGACAGAATTTGGGTTCAGTAATTCTTTCTATTCTCTGTCGAGGGACTTGTTTGGTATGCCAGGATTTCTAATATTCTAAAAAATCTGCTTGACAGTCCCCAACTCTCCACAGAGGTCACCTCTTTCTCCACAGTAGCCAAATAATCTGAAAACCTTTCTATCTCCTGACTCTCTCCCTCCCCCACCCCCTTCATCACCACACAATTGGCTGTTGCCTTTGCCAGAGACCTCAGGAGCCTAGTGTCATTACATCCAGCAGACAGCACACGTCTTCCGACTAGACTCTACTTCTCAAGTGAAATCCCTTTCACCTCAGCCCCCTTTCACTTGGCATTTTCAGTTCTTTCAAATTTTATTAACAGATTGTTAATGATCTGAAAGAATAGCAAATGTTTCTATATGGATATGTTGCCTGCATATATGTAGAGCTCAAATGTGTGCAGTTTCCAAAGAGGCCAGGGGAGGGCAATGGATCACCTGGGACTGGAGTGGCTTGGGTGCTAGGAATCAAAGCCCGGTCCTCTGGAAAAGCAGAAAGTACTCTTAACGGATCATCTTTGCAGCCCTTCTTTGCCCTTCCATTGTTTGGGGAGCAGAACTGGGGATTGAACCTGTAGTCTTATGAACATTAAGAATACCACTCTAGCATTTCTTATAGATTCTAAATGTGGAAGTACCTGAGGTTCCCTTCTTTCTTTATGCCTTGATCTCTTTGTGAAAAATGCTCACTTTTACCCATAGCTGTGAACTAATAATTTCCTACATGTGTATCTATGGCCCAGGTCTTGGAGGTAAAGGCCATGTGTCCAAGTAGCATCTGTACTCACATGCCCCAGTCCCATAACCATCAGTAAACTCCATATTACTCTGACAGCATGGTCCACATGTGCCCTCTACCTCAGGGATGGTCGCTCATCATTCACCTAGTGTGAATGGTCACACCAGAAACCCAACCCTTTAAGCTTCATTAGTTTCAGATCTATTTTTAATTCCTGAACTAATTATTCAAGCTATCATTATCTTTGGCTACTACTACTAAGAATACCTTCCTCCCATAATAATGCCCACTTTACTTTCCAAACCATATTCTGCACTGTTACTGACTACAGTTCTAATCAATCCATTCAGCCAAGTTCTTACTGACAGAAACACAAAGTCCCGACAAGCCTTGCCTGGGTGGTGCCACTGCTCTGGCCTTGCTGTTCTCTCCCAAGTCACCTCCTATTAGCTCACAGCCTGCTCAGGGATATGTGTCTCTTAAGCTCAGTACCAAGACTTCAGTTTAGCCGCTTGCCTGATTCTCAGGTTAACTTGAGGCTCGCTCTGGGCTTCTTCCAAGTTCAAACAACACGTTACAGTTGCCCACTTAGTGGCTGCACACTCTGCTAGTGTAGGCTGTGAGTACTCGAGCCACCATCTGTCTGGCTTGCTCCTGTAGGCCCAGCTCTTAGCACTTCTCCTTGCTCAAGGCCGCCATCCAAATTACCCACCGAGGGGCCTGACCATACTAAAGACACGTTTCTAAAATGTTATGATGTAAGAGTACTGTACTAGAAACCCAGGTAGCACTCCTGGTGTTCTGCAAGCAAACATCTCTCTCATTCCCATATCTGAACCTCTTTCATGATGGATGTCACATGCGTGCCTGCCCCGCCCAGCTGTTTTCACTTACTCTTTCTGCTACCAACCCTTTTCTGTTTTCACATGACCCTGGTCAACTTGTTAGCTCCTCCCCTGACCACAAGCATGGGGGTGGGGTTAAGAGAATTCTGGATGACTACCCACTTCTGGATTACCAAGGTAGAGAGGCAGAGGCAGCTTCGAAGGCAGCATTTCTCCACCTGTGGGTCAAGACCCCATTGGGGTTGAACAACCCTTTCACGGGGGATCACCTAAGATCAGAAAACACAGCTATTATGATTTGTAACAGTGGCAGAATTAGTTAGGAAGTAGCAGTAAAAATAACTTTATGGTTAGACCCCACCACAGCATGAGGCACTGTATTAAAGCATTGCAGCATTGGGAAGGATGAGAACCATGGTTCTAAGGCAATCAAAAGGGGTGTCCAGCATTGGCCTCATGAAGCTATAGAAAAGGTGTCCCCTCCCCAGAGAGAATGATGTTGGTCTCTACCATCAGTTAGGGCTCTCATTCCTCTGTCCCCTGCTTGTTCCTAGTTCCCAGCGGTCCTCCATCAACAACCATCTTGGCCTCCGCCAACAAAGTGAGAGGTGGGGATGACATCAGTGTGCTCTGCACTGTCCTAGGGGAGCCTGATGTCGAGGTAGAATTCAGGTGGATCTTTCCTGGACAGAAGGTAAGTGCCACACCCCAGCCTTGGCTAGCTCTCTCACTTAGTGAGAGACCATACAAGGTTTGTGACAAGAGCCAGGGAATGTTTGTCTTCTAAGATATTTCAGTCCCCTTCAAAAAATCGTGTAAAAGGAGACAAAAGAGTGGATGGCTGTATCAGGCAACTGCTCAGGATATGTGTGTAATGGTCATGGCTCCTCCTTAGGGGTCGAAGCATGAAAGGCCAAGGTTACTTACATCTGAACCTCAGCTTTCAGTCAGCATCTTCTAGGTCCACTCCAGGCTGCTCTAACCTCTTCCAGGAGTCTTTCACAATGCACAAATCTTCAAAAACATGAGTGGGAGAAAGGTAGGCACCCACGGGGCATACCCACACAAGGCCTGTGCAAACCTTTGGAGCAGACATTCTCCAAGGGGGTATATAAACATAGACCCTGTTCACAAGGTGACCTGAGGTCAGCATCCATTTAAAAATAGACTTCTATAAAAGCAGCCCTCAGTCTGGGTGCACAGTCTGCTCACTGAAATAAACAACTCTGCCACCAACTTTGTTGCCAGAGGAGACACTCCCAAGACACTCTAGGTAGCCAGTCTCTTTGAAGCCTGTGAGGGGCGGAAAATGAGGATTCCCCAGAGGGCAGAACTTTCCAGCATCTAGATGCCAAGTTTGCTATTTCAAATACATTGTTACACTTACTTAGACATTCTTGCTTTTCGGTAGAATGACCTTTTACATTGCTGTTATTAGGAGAAAAAACATTAAGTAACATTATAATTACTCTTATCAAGTGAATTTAGAAAACACAGTGTAACTCACTGCTGCAGCCTGAAATAGATCTTACAAATCACCATTTTCTAGAAAAGATGTTCATGCTGTCTAGGGCATTATCTTAGCCTTCCTTGATACAAGTTGCCTCCCTCTGGAGTCTCAAGGACCATTCGCCTAATTGCTTTCCTGTCTCTCCCAAATTGGAGTCTCTTCAACT
This sequence comes from Rattus rattus, assembly GCF_011064425.1. Lineage (NCBI taxonomy): Eukaryota > Metazoa > Chordata > Mammalia > Rodentia > Muridae > Rattus > Rattus rattus. The sequence goes on along the minus strand of NC_046166.1, from coordinate 46,572,608 downwards.
TACACAGCCAGCGCTTTGGGGCTTTTGACCTTAAATTCCATAAACAAGAACCACTTGGCAGTGAAAGTTGGGAGGGTGAGGCTGATACAATGGGAAGAGATTCTGCCTGTGTATTTATGCTTAAGCACAGTCCCCATGAGAGCCCCAAATAATCCATTTTACATATAAAAAGCAAAAAAAAAAAAAAAATCACAAAAAACCAGCATCCTGAAATTCAAGACCCCTCTTGGAAAAAAGGGCAGTTTTGAATAATTCTGCATTCATGAACAAAACAAAAAAAAGAGCACAGCGAACCCAACAGCCCTCAGTGAGATTGTGCTGAATGTATCGGGTGGATGGGAGCTGACCCTGGGGGAAGCCGCTATCAACCTGGTTTCAGTCTGTGTGCCATGTTTAAACAGGACGAAAGGCCTGTGACCATTCAGGACACCTGGAGACTGATTCACAGAGGACTGGGACACACCACAAGAATCTCGCAGAGTGTCATTACCGTTGAAGACTTTGAGACCATTGATGCGGGCTATTACATATGCACAGCTCAGAATCTCCGCGGACAGACCACAGTAGCTACCACTGTTGAGTTCTCGTGATTTGGAAAGTGAATGGTGAACTAATGGGACGCCCATCTGCACACACAGCTTCGAGGTGCTTTACAGGAGGCCCAGGGCCAACCGCTGCCTGTGGGTCAGACAGACATCCAAATTCAAAGGAAGTCATTAGTCTATTAATAGAAGTATAAACTTTTGTAACAAAGTATGTATTTTGACTAAGCCATGTTTCTACTTTTATACCAAGAAAACATGTCAACAACTTTGTATCAGTCATTTCTATTAAATGAGCAAGATTTTATTAAAAAAAAAAAAAAAAAAGTACGCTAAGGATTTGTGTCTCATTTAGCCTGAACATCCAGGACTCAATAGCAGTCTTTGTGTTGGTGCCTGGGATTCTGTTTGATGTCGGAACCAAGTTCAGCTGTTTACTCACAAGCAACCACTCAAGATTCAAATGCTTAGATAGGCCATTTTATCAAAGCTAATGTGAGTTCATTTATAAAGGTATCAAAAATCACATCTTTTTACATTAAATTGCCACACTCGGTACTGATTTTAAATTCCTCTATTCAAAATAACTGCATGTACACTATTAACAGAACACAGATGAACAGACCGAAGAAGATTCAGCTTTGGCTAAGACCTGTCCTTCCAGAATACTTAGACCACAGCTCTTCCAATTTTCTTATGCCGTACAGAAGAAACTCTTTAAACTAGCCAAAGTTTAGTTCTCTGATAACCTTAAAACTCAAGCTCTGTGAGCTAATTTCAGCCCTAAAAAAAAATTTGGCATTGGGTTCTAAGTTCCGTAAAATAGCACAGGGGGCCTTCTTGTCTTAATTAAGGGGGGAGAAGAAGGGGGAGGGGGTGCATAACCTAACACTTTGGAAGAGTGAAGTAGGTCAGAGGCTGTCATTCTTATACTGAATATTTCAAATATTTTATTTGATCAAAGTAAAATACACTTTCCACTGCTATAAACTACAGTTGTTCACACACCCACATTTTTTTTTACGATGTGTCAACAATTTTGTATTCTACATAAAACATTTGGTTTAAACAAACAAACAAAAAAACCCCTTAAATGCTATCTTCTCTCCTGTCTTCTAAGCTCTTCAGGCGTTTTAATTGCTGTAAGGTTTGACTTCCCAGATATCTAGATGGTATGAGGGATGGTGGGTAATCACATGAACTTTAACCATAACGAGGGTATCAATGACAAACCTGACTTTGGCTGACTTCATTGAGAACAACTTGGGACCAGGAGCAGAGATATTCCAGGAGGTGGCAGTGAAGCTACATTCCTATTTATCAGGAGCAAACATGGAAGGTTCCATACGTCATAAACTAGGGGAGATAAATGACTTCAAACACAGCCAGCAATGAAAAGCATGCTCATGAGTACCAATTAGCTCTGTGTGTAGGGGTCTCGGGGTCAAATACCCACCTCTAGTGTCCTAAATCTATCCTTGCTAAAGGGGTTATTTGACTAGCATTGACCATGGACTAGTAAATACTGATATCGGAACGTTGACATGCACGGGGAAGCTCGTGGGTCGGGTGGTGGGGAGTCACAGCTGTCCTCCTAACTTTCACAAAGTCTTGGAGTCTCAGGAGATGGTAAGTGAACGTTTCAAATTCGAATGCAGGGTGAAAGAGTTGCATAAGCCATACTTCTCACTCTTTGGCTGGCTTGTTGCATTCCAATAGCAGGAAGAATGCTCAGAGGGGCCTCTGTCAGCATTACTGCTCAGACTTCTCTAGATCTAGTCACCATGGGAATGCTGGCTTACCACCGTGCTTGAGTGGATTAGTACATGCTAAAAGCCTTTACTGATTTTCCCCAAGGGTTTCCAAAAATTTGTAGTGTCGGAACCAGAGCTTAGTTTATTTGCAAAATAGGTTCAGCACCTCAAAGATAAACTGGCCCTGGAAAAGCCCATTCTGTAATTAGGTAGGAGGTAGGCTTGCCTCTGTGGCTCTACGTGGAGGAGGAAAAGCGGAGGTTAGAATAACAGGAGGGAAGACGGAGGATTGCCACTGTGAAGATAGCTTGGGTTCAAGGGGATAATAAGTCAGAAACATCCATTGGTACTGCCCTCTTATTCTTTATACAGATTTGTGTTTAGAAAAATTAGGGTACTACATTTGCTCGTAGCCTGAGAAAATGAATCAGAGTACAGTCATTAGGCTCATAGAAATCTACAGGGGGAAAAAAAAAATCAAACTGGTATCAATGGATAATGCTAAACACAGAAAAACTAACAGAGAAATGTACAGACATCAACGAACCAAAGGCTTTTCCTTGTCTTACCCTAGCCCTGCCATGTCATAGCGCTGAGACGAGTGGGGAGAAATTCAAGCACTATTGCTCTCTCTTCTATGGCTTTTGTTGACACGTGTATGCTGATGATGACTTGATTAATACAGGCACAGCTGTATCCAGCTGTTAACTTTTAATACACAGCAGTGGGGGGGGAGGGTTGACAGTCATGTGACACACCAGTACACCCAATTCACTCACACACACACCCCTGCCCACAGTCAGACCGAAATAAAAATCACAAGAAGGTGTCTCTGGTGAAGAACATTATAAAGGTTATAAATCTTTATCTTAATAGGCCCCTGAGAGTTTTCCCCTTATGCTTAGGTGAAGGAAGGCAAAGAACAAGGTTCCCTCGTTCCGTAAGTGCTTTGTGCAACTATGTCCACTTCAGTTCCGAAATCTGTCTTTGGAGGAGGCTTTTGGACCAAGTTAAAAGTCATCCTCTGGAGCTCTCGATGCATAAGGAGCTGATACGGCTGGTGGCTGCTCTCCAGTTATCCTGTGGATAGCCCAGAAAGCTAACACAGGCCTAGTTCCCACGAGAGGGTCAGTCCTGCAGAACCACACCTCAGTGCCTTCAGAGAGTCTCCTGTGTTCAGAAACCGTCATCTGGGTGAGATGCTGGGGCTGGAGAAGGAACCAGAATTCCTGGGGGACTGGAAAGGGATGGCCGAGGAGGTGGGGGATCTCTTGGGGCTGCAGAGGTCTCCGTTGTGCAGTTTCCACAGCAGCTCCTCGTTCTCCATGGACAACCTCTTGTTGACCTTTGACTCCTTCTCAAGGGACTCTTGCAGCGCTGCCTGCTCTGTGGAAAGTTGTCTTGAAAACAAAAACCAGAGATCATGTGGAATCCAAGGCAAAAAGTAACAACTACTGTTCACACCCGAAGGTTCAAGGAGCTTACTGCTCTGGGGGAGTAAACAAGCTCTTGTCCAAGGTCATCCATTTTTTTTTTTCTAATTCTTCTCTCATCTATATATTTTCATTTTCAGTTTCTCCTCCTCCCACACCCCTCTCTCCTCTTCTCCCACACCCCCCCTCCCCTCCTCCACATACCCACCTTCTCTTCCCATTTCCCTTCAGAAAAGGGCAGTCCTCCTAGGGCTATCAACCAAACACAGGGTCCTAATTGGGTTTTTTGACTTGGTTTTCTTTGAGACGGGGTTTCTCTGTGTAGCTCTGGCTACCCTGGAACCCACTCTGATGACCAGGCTAGTCTTGAACTTAGAAACCTGCCTAAGGCAGTCTGGGGTGCTGGGATGAAAGGCACGGGCCACCCCTGGCATAAGGGTCATAGGTTTCTAAGCTGAGAAACCCAAATTTGACAGGAAGGCATATAGCTGGGTGGTAGAGGACTTGCCTAGTATGTGTAAGACAAAAAAAACCCAAAAAACAAAACAAACAAACAAACAAAAAACCTCCCAAAGACCAGAACCTCAAGCCTGACCCAAATAATCCTATGAGTAATTGCTGGCAGCTCTAGTTTTTGGGAGATTTCCCGGTAGGCAATGGGGCACTTGCACAAGGCTTGTGTTGTTTCTGTCTTAACTCGAGGGCTGCTTTCTGTTCCCATGTGTGGTTACCCCTTGACGTCTCTGACAACGTCATCACAGTTAGTGAGCTCCAGGCAGGTGAGAAGGTCTATGGCACCTTGGTAAAAGCACGGACTGTCCATCTGCTTCTCTCGCTTGCCCAGGAGGTGCCCAGTGGAGTGTAGCCAGAAGGGACAGCAGATGTTCGAGGGCGAGGGAGAGGGAACTAAGACTCTGGTAGTTACCTTGAAATTGCCATGTGTCTGTCCATGCGAGCTTTCAGCTCCTCGTTTTCCTGCTGGAATCTCGTCAGCTTGTCAACCAATGCTGTGTTGTTGTCCACCTTGGTATAAACAAGGTTTGTAGTCATAAAGACATGAATAAATAAGTTCTCTCACTTCTCAAGCATCTTCCCAATGCTCGATACCATCAACAAGTTGAGTGAGAGGATGTCTTTATGCACAGACCAGTGTCGACTGGGAAGTAAAGCAGGAAACGGGACATCTAGGACATGTGTTTATCAAGCCACATAAAAAAGATAGCTAGGTAGCAATGTTTTCCTTCTAGGTGACACTTTCAGAATGTCCCTCTGGGAGCTGGTGTCCTGCCTAGGTGACTAAGGGTGCTGGGCCTCTTCTCAAGGTGGGAAAGCAAACACTACAGTTTAAGAGGAGGAGGAAGGGGGTTGGGGATTTAGCTCAGTGGTAGAGCGCTTGCCTAGCAACTGCAAGGCCCTGGGTTCGGTCCCCAGCTCCGGAAAAAAAAAAAAAAAAGAGGAGGAGGAAGGGGGAGGAGGTAGGGATGAGGAAGGATGAGAGGAGGGAAAAGGGAGGAAGAAAGGGAGAAGGAAGAAGAGGAGGGAGGGAGGGAGGGACCTATAGAAGGCAGCCTAGGTCTTGGCCATACTGAAGAAAGCCTTAAACTTATCCCAGGTTAGTTTTGGCATTTGCCACCACACAGCCCTATGGAGATTCGATGTGGTGAGGTTAGGGGAAGAAGTAACTGCAGTCAGTATCCCTGGCTCAGCTTGGTCAAGGGACACTTGTGTCCCGCTGGTCTTCCCGATCAGTTGAGAGATTAAAGGCTTTCAAAGCCACTGATCACGGTGGCGAGCCGGTCCCATCCTGGTTCCCTTTCCTAAGGAGTGGTTTATTGCTTCTTTAGGAGGTACACCGGAGCTTAGAATTAACGAGAGGTCGGAATTGACCCCCAAGTCCCTGCCACAGCAACTATGACTCATCCACTTGAATCACAGCACCCCGGAATTCTTGTTCTTAAGGCATACCCGTGTCCAGAAAATGCTCATGACAAGCTACTCAGATGAAATAGTTTTCTAAAAATAAATATGCAGAATGAAAAAAGGGGGAGGGGGGAGAGGAACACCTTGAAATGCTTTTCAAGGTAATAATGCAACCTGGGAAAACTTGGAATAAAAAACTGTGGCAATTGGCCTTAAAAAATGTCATTCTACCAAAGCTGTGTTCTGCAGAGGTAAGAACTCTGTCCTTAATGTCGCAGAGCTTACCGCTGGCAGAGCTAGCTCTCTGAGCCTTAGACAGTTTTCCTCATGCTGAGTGTATGATTGCCAACCCGACAGCACCTTAGATTACCTGAGAAGAAGCCAACGAAAGATTGTCTACTGGCCTGTGGGCGTGCCTCTAGGGATCCACTAGATTGCCTAATGGTGAACAGCACCATCCGGTAGTGACTCAGCCACACGGATGCAGAAGGAGCTTTGGACTTGCCCTTATCCTCACTGGGGGAGGTTATGGACCCCATTGCTGCGGCTGCCGATTCTGTCTCTGATATTAGAATCGGCTTCTCTGGGCTTCCAGTGTGGACTGATGATCAAGAGGCTCTCCACAAGTCCCACTGGCCTTTGGCACCACATTGGAACTACAGAGGTACCCAACCTTGTGGGTCGAACATGTACCAGGTCCTCAGCCTCTCCAGCAGCCATTGCTGGACTACTCTAAGCTCATCGTGTAAGCCCATCTGGCCAATCATCCTTGAATATATCACTGCGTTAACCCTGTTCCTTTAGCGAACCCTAATTTACTAAGTGTTTCTATCTTCTCTGAAGGCCTGGAGCTGATAAGTACACAGCACAGCAGAGGCAACAAGTGTACCCGTTGTCATAGCAACCTTTCTTCCTGTAAAAACAACGGGGTGCTGCCGACTGGCACTGTTACGATGCCTCTTTGGCTGTGACACAAAACAGAACTATCCTGGCTCAATAGAAGTTAAAACGTGTTCGTACTCTTACGGTCGGGCCTTGTATCACTTGAGATCTGATAAGTTCAGGTACATGAGTGGGAGATGGAGCAGCAGTGTGTTAACAGGGTTTCCTGAGTCATCGATGTCGTCCTGCTGAACAGGTGTCACAGGACGACCTTTGTCAAGACCTGCTGTGTGCACTGGGTTGGACCTATTAACAACTAGGAGTTTCATGCATTCCTTTAAAAAAAAAAATCCACTTCCTGTACTTCTGGTACCTCCAAGACGGGCAGAGGTGACGAGTCCCAGCCGTACATATCTGCCGCCATTCCGACCCCCACGTGATAGATGGGAGGTATTCTCTCAAACTGGAACTGGGCTGGACTTAAAATGCCGGTTGGGAGAATTCCTTAGCGGCTTGGGCGACAATATGCTTCATGGTGGGCAAGAAAGCAATCCTGAGCCACCCAGGCGAATCACGACTACCAAAAGCCATGAGGATGGACTCACACTGAGCCGCTCTCTGGTTCCATTCCTAGAGACAGTCGCTGCGTTGTAGGCCTGGGTCTACACTCACACCACTGGCATCTGGGGGTCTTCACTGTGACTGCACTCAAACCGGCTCTAGTGAGCCCTTGCCTTCACGTTTGTCAACAGACTAGACTGCAGTGGCAGCTCTCCGTCTGCCAGTGCAGCCGGCGTCCAGACCCTTGGGTGGCCTAAACCCTGGGAACTTTAGGGTTGACAGGACATAACCAATGTAAAATCTTAGACAATAATCTTTGTATCAGAGGTGCTACCTGAACTGCCACACGTGTCTCTATGACTGGGAGAGCCCACAAGGACTCCACAACACTCCAATCATCCCCAGGATATCACGTATTCCAGGAGGGGCCCCTGAACCCACCAGTCTGCAAAGCGTCAGTGTGGGAGTAAGGCTCTTTGTGACCATTCAGTCCCAGTTGAGCCACAGTGATGTGTCAAGTGACCAGCCTGATCACGACACCAAGTTTGCTATACAGTGAAGGTACAGAATCTAAGAAACACTCATGTCTGATTGCTAAAAATGGATAGGTCCCCTGGTCACTACGTATGTATTCCCTTAAAAATCACTAGTACATGTTTACTGTGCACAGTAATAAGCCTTCACAGTGCCATTTTTAAGTGTATAACGCACATTAACTGTATCTGCCCTCTGTTTCTCATTCCTGCCTCTCTTTGCCAGCCCCTACTCTCTTCCAATGCCCGTCCCCCTAGTCTCATGTCATACGTATGCTTGCTCATCATCTCGGCTCCACATAGGGGAGAAAATGATATTTGTCTTTCTGGGTCTGGCTTTTTTCACTTAATAGGACAATCTCCATCAATTATTTCTGCAAATGACGTAATTCCATTCTTCATTATGGCATTCAAACTCCACTGTGTATAAAAAAAAAGGGAATACTCTCCCCACTCCCACATTTCCTGACGAAGTGAAGTAATGCCTTCGTGTTTCCTTAAGCACTGCCTCCCTCAAAAAGCGGTTAATTATCTCTAGGAAACAAAACACTAAACTAAGCCAAATCTCCCCAAACCAAAAAGCCAAACAGATAAGAGTAACCTCTATGCTCCCTTTTGTCCAAGGCTAGTCTAACTTTGAATGAGACATTTCTTCCAGGCGTGGTGAGTCATCCACAGCTGGGTGGAGGAGGGACAGGCAGCCCTGGGTGGCTGGCAGTTGGGAGCAAAGTACAGCAGGCAGCCGCTAGCCAGGGTCACTTAAAGCTGCTGAGAAATGCTTCCAGCTTAGTTCATGTCCTGGCTAGCAGACTCTGAGTTTCAGGGCTGGACCAAGGCTGACAGTACACATCAGGCACACCCCTCAAACACAGCATCGAGTAGGTTCAAACTCTTATTATGGTTTCCAATAATGCTTGCTGTTTTCCAACTGGGCTAATCTTATCAACACACAATTCTTGTATCAGATTCAAATTCTTTATAAAAAGATACAGAATTCTAATAAATTCTATGGCACTAGTTAACTGAGACGTTCACTGTCTTTCTATCCAGAGTGGGTGCTGCATTAACGTACTGGTTTTAGAATAATTTTTTTTTCTGGTTAGGCAAGTAAAGATTCACAGACTACTGAAATGTGAACTTGATTTGTTATAATTTTTCCAAAACTAAATGCTTTGTGTGCATTCTATAAAAAAGGTTCTAGAAAGCAGCAATGAAGCTTTTAATAGACTTGGAAATGAAAAATGCAGGTCTGACCCTTTGTGTACTTTCCAAATATCATTAAGTACAAGAGAGCTCAACCCCACAGTTCCAAAGCTCTAAGCTCTGCCGTCCTATTTCCCAGGCAACACTGCTCGCGCATGGACGAGCGCACTCACGCATGCGCACCCACACAGGATGTGCTCACTCCGCCCTCCAGGAGACCTACCAGCTTTTCCATCTTCATTAGCTTCAGGTCCTGCTGATGCAGCTTCTCGTTCTTGATCTCCAACACAGCTTTCAGGCTTTCTAGTTCTTGCTCCAGATACATGACCTGAGGGTTTTTCTGGGAAAAACACATTAAGATAACGGCTGATTTATTTCACATATTACAGAGTCCAACCTCTGATTCTCTGATAAGACTTGGAGAACAAGCAGCAGGCGACTTATCCCCCACCTCTTTAAAAAAAAACAAAACAAAACAGAGTCATGCTTTGAAACCTAGGCTGACTTGATATTTACAGTAATCCTTCTGCCTCAGCTTCCCATTGCTGGGGGAATGCATTCCCTGACAGGGCCAGCTAAATGTAAGTTTCTTTTCCTCTTTTGTCTTTTTTAATACAAGGTCTCATTCTATAGGCCAGGCTGACCTGGGACTCATTCGGCTCAGTCTGGCCTTAATTTGTGGCTATCCACTTGTCTTAGGCTCCCAAGACGAGTCACCATGCTTGGTTTAACTTCTTACAGCATTTCAAGGAAGTTAAAAAAAATTAAGATCTGTTTAACCCCAAAGACTTTGGTCACAGTATTGACAACAAACTTGTTCTTCCAGTTATTTAGTATGGTAGGTACCGCTTTCATCAGATTTTAATAAGAATCTGTCACTTACAACCTAAAAACAGAGCTCAGGATAGGGAGCTCGCTCCAGTCCGTATCTGGTATCTGGAGGGAGACAAGGAAACAGTGGTTTTCTCTAAGCAACGTCAGCACCTGAGGAGGAACCCAGGCAAAGGCAGTGGTTACGCTGGCTTGGCCATAGCTCCAGGGCAGCCATCACACTACCACAGAACACATACGGTCTCCTGAATGGACACTCGTGATTCCACCATTGTGAAATGCCCCAATAACCCACTCCTGGTCTGATGGAAACTCAACTGAACTACCCAACAATCTGATACAAATCAACTCTGTCTGTCTGTCTGTCTGTCTGTCAGTATATATGTGTGCATGAGTGAGTGTGTGTGTGTGTGTGTGTGTGTGTGTGTGTGTATGTATGTGTGTGTGTGTATGTATGTGTGTGTGTATGTATGTGTGTGTGTGTGTGTATGTATGTATGTATATATGTATGTATGTATGTATGTATGACCTATTGGCCAGGTGTTGAGTGGAAGTTTCTCCGATAGGATTCAATGGTTTAGAAGACAGACAAGCACCTCCTGAATCCAAAACTACCTTCCCTTCTGGAAGGGAATCCTGAGGGAGGAATCCTGAGGGAGACTTGGATTTGCTTTATTCAACTCTTCAAGTTCTTGACTTCGCAGAAGGAGAAAATGTGTTCTGTGAGTCAAATAACCTCCTTTGTAAAGGTCAGGAGAGGGCCCCAAACATATCGCACATGTAACTTTAAATCCAGGCTCTTCGAAATAAAACTCCATGTGGTTCCCCTTAAAGGGTTGGGGGGGGGGGGGACTTAAGATAAATCCCTTCATTTGAGGGCAGTCACATAATTCCCTGTCAACTTCTAAAAATTAATTGAATTTTATGTAAGTGAATACTTGCCTGTATGTATGTATGTATGTATGTATGTATGTATGTATGTATGTATGTTCTGTGGCACAAGGATGCACTTGACATCAGGTTAAGTGGAGAAGAGAGTTATGAAAAGGCTATGTATCGCATGGTTATATGGAAGGTTCAGAGCAAGCAAACTCATAGAAACAGGAAGTAGAACAGTGGTTAGCTCAGGGCAAGAGGCTCTTGGGAAATAGAGAGTGGCTGTTGATGCATATCTCTCTCTCTCTCTCTCTCTCTCTCTCTCAGGGAGATAAGAACATTCTAGAGTGTAGATACTAAGTGTCTAACACACAATGTCACAAATACACTATAAAGCTTAATGGTTATGCAACCACATCACAACAAGGCAACTTTTGTTGTTGTTGTTGTTGTTGTTGTTGTTGTTGTTGTTGTTATTGTAAAAATATTCCCAGTTTTAGATTTTTCTCAGTTTCCCATGGGTATTTGCTTAGATCTCTGGATTTCAATCTACGAATCATTTTTGGAGATGTGAAAAAAAAAAAAACCATCAGTGAACGAAGTTGTTTCATACAATAAAACACAGCAGGCGTTAAGATTCTAAGCCTCTGTTGTCTCTCTGGCTGCTGAAGAATTCATTGGCTGGAAATGGCAGCAAGGAAAACCCAGTAGCACCAGGAATACATGACTTACTGAGTTCGCCTTCTCTCTTGACAGTTGCTTTTGTTCCTCTGATTTCAACCTTTCGTTTAAAGCATCGTTCTCACTCTTCAGATCATTGATTTGTTTCTAAAACACAAACAGTAACACGTGCAGGCATCAGATATCAGGAAAGGACCGGAGACGCACAGAGGAACTCAGAGGCATCGTCCACGCCATCTGCCGGTGCCGGGAGCAGGCACTCACCTCTAGTGATTCCTGCTTCTCATTAAGTAGATTCTCCAGTGACTTCTTTTCCATTTCATGGCTTTTCTTGATTTCTGGAAGGCAGGGGATTTTGTTGTGCTTTTTTTCTTTTAAGGTAATAACACACCCTATGAGATCACTACTCCATAGCCTGGCATATACGGATAGACGCAGGAGCTGATGAAGTACGACTTTCCATTCGTGAGATGCAATTCTTAAGGTTAAGCGGCCTCTTCTCAGAATAGCTTTATGAGGTAGGGCATAGATTTATGGTACAATGACCAGAAACCCTGATGCCCGCAAAGGCCAAGGACGCTTTCAAAATCTCAAAATGAAGGCTAGCATCTCAAAAGACAGGTTTCTGATTCCTGGCTTGGGGCCCTGTCTTCCTTTCAATTTGCTCTTCCAGAGACAACAGAAATCTAAAATTAAGCCCTTTCCCAGCAGGAAGACGACGATGCTTACTGTGTGTGTAAGTCAGCCATCACCTCTGACTCCCCAGAGCACAATCTCTTAGGAGAAGTCTCTCCCAAAGGTCATAAAGCCATTTCAACCACACATCCCCCTGCTACACCGTGAGCTGCCACTGACTCTGGTAGACACTCCACAGCACTGCTGGCTTTGTCCTCAAAGGAATGGCTTCCCATTCCTTCCTTTTGACTTCAGGCTTAGCAGTGCCAGTGAGATCACAACAGCACATCCTGTCCTTGTCCATCAAATCCCACCTGTTCTCTACCACCGTCATGAATGCAACAGTGCTTACGTGTGGATTCTGTACAGCACTATGCTAGAAGCTGACACCTTGACTTTCCCGGGATCTAAAGTAGCAACTACCACCAAACACAACCACCACCAAAAAGGCTCCTAGAATCTTTGGAAGTTCATCCTGCTTCCTAAAGGCCTGGCATGTATAACTATCCACTATTTGCATCCTTAAGGGAGAAGGGCATCCACTAACAATGAACAACATGCAAAGAAAACAAGAGGTCTGGGGAGAATACAGGGTATTCTGCGCAAGGGAGGTTCATCAGTCAGTTTCATTTTAGTGAATACCACACATTCCCATTGCCGGTCTCCTCAAGTAGGAAAAGCACCCTTGCCTGAAAGGGAGGTTTCGTAGGTCTTCTTCAGTAACTCCACTTTCTCTGAGTGGCTAGCTTCGATCTCCAGCTTCGTGGTTTCATGGGCGGCATTTAAGTTGTCAAACTGTAAAAGGAACAAACAGAATAATTCACTAGCAAGAACAAACGTGCTAAGTCAAATGAAGGAGCATACACTTGGGGCCTCCGTCATCCATTTGCAACCCACCCTGGCCACGCCCCTCCCCAGCTCCAACCCATCCTCCCCAGGAACAAAGACGGTCCAAGCACTGTGGGGTTCACTGATGGTAATGGCTGAGTCCACCCCAAGGCTGCGCCTCACAAGTCCACCTCAGCCCCACACCTGTGACACTGACCACTCTGCTCTCAGCCCCTGGTATATGCCTATGCAGATACTAAACTAAAAACTAAGAGGAATAGGGAACAGGGAAATTTAAAGTTTATGATACTAACAGGGAAAAGTGGTTATGAAAAGGCATTAAAAAAATTCAGAATTTTTTGTTGAAGCCAAACACCAGGATGTTTCCAAGTGGATTGTCTGGGAAATATTTCTATCCCTTCTATTAAAAAAATATTTTTGGTACTCCTAGGGATTGACCAGAACTGTGGACACACTTTGCAAGCTCTTGCTGTACCTCTAAACTACAGCTCTGAACACCTCTTTTCCTCTTTATTTTGAGACAGTCTTATAAAGTTGCTTCAGCCTCTGTGATGGTTTGAATATGGGAGCCTGGGAGTGGAATATGATGGTTTAAATGTGCTTGGCCCAGGGAGTGGCACTATTAGGAGGTGTGACCTTGCTGGAGTAGGTGTGTCTTTCTGGACGTGGGCTTTAAGACCCTCATCCTAGCTGCCTTAGATCCAGTCTTCTGCTAGCAGCCTTCAGATGAAGATGTAAAACACTCAGACTTCTGCACCATGCCTGCTGGATGCTGCCATGCTCCCACCTTGATGATAATGGACTGAACTTCTGAACCTGTAAGCCAGCCCCAATTAAATGCTCTCCTTAGAAGGCTTCCGTTGGTCATTGTGTCTGTTCACAGCAGTAAAACCCTAAGACAGCCTCTCTAAGTAGCTAGCTGGTGGGATCAATAGCACTTGTTTTTGTCTGTTCATCTGTCTGTCTGCCTGCCTGCCTGCCTGCCTGCCTGCCTGCCTGCCTGCCTGCCTGTATTGGGGATTGAATTTGGAGACTCACAAGCCTTTATATCATTGAGAACATATTTGGTCCTGCTTTGAGCCAGGGACTAAGTTACTTATGTTGTCGGCCTTGAGCTCTCTCTGCAGCCAAGACTGGGCTCGGCTATGAGCTTCCTGGTTCGGCTTCCCGAACATTGGGATTATGGGTGTGTACCACTGTGCCTGGCTACTTCTCCCTTCTTTAACTCAACACTGCTTCATCATAAGAAAAAGAAATCGCTCTCCAAAGCTTTCTCCAACTAAATTAAAAGGCAAGAGGTAACTTAGTAAGAACATAAACAGCATCTAGAACCTAGCCGACAGCCCGGCTGCACAGACCTGCTCTTGCAGTTGAGTTTTGTATTTTTCTGCCTCCTCAATGTAAATGCTCTGGAGCTTCTCACACTCTGCCGTGTAAAACTCCTTCAGCCGGTTCTCCAGTTCCGTCTGGTCCGTCTGATGCTGCTGGTTTAGTTTCTGGACGAAGCCTTCATACGCTGTTTGCAAGTCATTCCTGGCCTTTTCTAGCTTCTCACAGGTGCTGGAAGCAGCAACTGGAAAGGGCATAAAGGAGAGCATTTTACACTCACCCAGTGCCCGAGACACACCACCCTGACACACCGGAAACTCTGCAGGCATAAACATGGCACTGTCCTCCTCGCCCTGTGACCAGCACTGCAGAGTTCAAGCAAGAAGCGTCGTCAAAGGCCTGTGTGCTAGAGCCCCCCAGGCTCAGTGGACGGTGGCGGACCTTAGGTCACTGGGACATCCTCTGACAGGGACACCATGATGCCATCTCTCCATTACTTTAATTTCCAGGGAATGAGGCAAATGCAACCATGTGCTCTCCCTGCCACAATGTGCACCTTGGCACAAAGGAATGGACGGGGTCAACAGATCCTGGTCTGAGACCTCCGAAACTGTGAGCCAAGATAAATCTTTTCTCTCTGTAATTTCACACACACACACACACACACACACACACACACACTACACATACACACACACACACACAATGCATTTTGATTATTGCCCGCCATATTGCCCACCTCAGTAAGCATCCCTCTGCCATATAGTGCTTGTCTTCTTTCACTTAGCACAATGTCCTCAATGTTCTTCCACACTGTGGCTTGTGCTGGGACGGCCTTCCCTTTCAAGGTTGGCTCTGACTCCACTGACAGGTACATATCACGCACTGACCCATGGATGGCATGGGCTGTTTCTGCCACCTGTCTACCCTGAGCAGCGCTGCCAAGAACATGGGTAAACCAATGCTCCATGACCCTGCTTTCAGCCGTCTCTCGTACGTCTCTGAAAGAGGAGTTGCTGTTTCGTGTAGCAATTCCCCTTTTAGTTACAGTGGTTTTACAATGTCATTAGGCAAGATTCCACTTCTCCACATCCTTACCCAAAACAGGCTTAATTTAAAAAAAAAACAAAAAAAAAAAAACACAATATTCTGAGGGAGGAAAAGGAAGAGGGACATGATCAAGTTATATTAATTTTAATGCACCGTGTGAGGGGATACATTATGATTTTGGTTTGAGCAACAGACTTTTAAGTAGAGTCACTTACAAATACATTAATAAAATTCTAGTATGAAGACTGAAAATCTTATTCCCATACAATCCATATCTAATGGTATATAGTGTTCCTGGCTACTAAAAGAACCCACAAAGAAGCAGCCAAGTTCTGGGGTGTGTGCTGCATGCCTGTGACCCCAGTAATGTGGAGGCCGAAGCAGGTGGATCTTTGAGTTTTAGTCTGTCCTGGGTTACATGGCAAGACTCTATCTCAAAACAAACAAAACCACCTTGAGCGGACAGACAAACGTCATAAACAAACCAATTCACGAAGCAGAAATGTTGAAGGGGAAAAGCCAAAATGACAGATGAGAGCCAAATGCCAGGGCCATCCCAGAAAACATGTGGGATTAAATACTGCAAGACTTTCTTCTTTCTTTCAAAGAATTTAATAAGACATAAGGGAAGGCCTTCTTAATTGCTAACAAACATCCTCTTACACTGCTTATGAAGAGGAAAAGGAGATTCAAGACATCCAGTGGTACTGGCAAACAACATTAGCTTCTGTCAACTGACTTTCCAGCCTGTGAATATGAGAACAGTGAACGTCTTCCCACGAGGTCCCCTGCATGCCCCAAATAGACCTTTATGTGGGCAAAGTCTGTAAAAAATGTTTTGTAGCCGATCAATGAGGGGTCCGTTTCCCATGAGGAAAATGCTAGTTTTAGAATCTGTCAGCAGATAATGATCAAGCAAACATGGCCAAGCTCATCCAGAAACCCACACCAGATGCAAACAGCTGCGTACAGAAGCACCTTGTACCTAGGCACCTGGCCCACAAACATCTCGGCAAACCTGTCACTCAGGAATAAACTAAGAGTCAGCATTGACTGTGGGCACACAGGGCTTCTAGTGCAGGCTACTCTGTCTACACCTGCCAGATCTTTACACATCTGCTTATAATCAAACCGTTGTCAGTCTGAATATATAATTGTAGTACGTCAGTGTTTAAGATCAAGTGGTTACACAGACATC
Source organism: Rattus rattus (assembly GCF_011064425.1). NCBI lineage: Eukaryota > Metazoa > Chordata > Mammalia > Rodentia > Muridae > Rattus > Rattus rattus. Next base: position 46,556,291 of record NC_046166.1, on the reverse strand, counting down.
CTCTCCCATTAGCCACTGATAGGGCTGTTTGCTTTGTTTATACACACAAAAACCAGTAGCCCAAACAGTGTACAGCTTTGCTGGCTACTGTGAGCTCAGTGAGCGGGGAATAGATGGGAAGGGAGAACCAGAAAAGAGAAAAGGAGATCAGATGGGGGATCGGACGGCTTACTGCTGCTACTTCCAACAAGCGAAGGGCAGGCCAGGCTCCAGAAGGTGACATCAGCCTGCAGCTGTGCAAGGGACCTTCTGCTGTTTACAGTGCTGTGCACAACAGCTGGGCTACACTTCTCACTCCCACAAATGGCTTTTGCTTTGATCAACTGGCCTGGGCTCGTAAGGAGGCTACGATTTGGTAGAGAGACCCCTGAGTACTCTCTTAGACTGTAAACATTGTACTAAGGGTTCTCAGAGTGCTTCCTGTCCGATGGGACATACATGTTTGTGGTAGGGGAGTAAGGACTTCACCCCACAGTTTTAGGCTATAGATTATCGCTGGCTTCTCATAGCATGGAGGGGTTACAGCTGAGCTGGCTCCTGCCTCTCCTCAGTCTGCCTTCTGGCTTCTTTGCCTGAAGTCCACTGCTGTCAGTTCATCTGACAGCCAACGACAAAGCCAAAACAAAAACAGAAGGTCATACAGGAGTTACCCCATGTACAGAAAAGCTCACCCTGGCCTCCCCACCCCCAAAACAAGTTCTCACTATGTAGCTCTGGCTGTCCCCACTCCCCTCCGCCGCTGGAGTGCTGGGATTAAAGGCATGCACTGCTACTCTCCGCTTAAGTCTTTGTTTTTAAACATTCCATTGGTTGAGTTTTGAAAGCTTGTGCATGCTTAAGCACACATGAAATACTTTCGAGCTTTAAAAGCTGGTTCCAGCAATCTAGTTTAATACAGCAAGAGCCTGGCGTAGTGGTGCATGCCTTAATCCCAGCACTCGGGAGGCAGAGACAGGTAGATCTGTGTGAGTTCGAGGCCAGCCTCATTATACAGTGAGTTCAGGGACAACCAGAGCTACAGAGTGAGACCTTGTTAAAAAGAACGGAAAAGAAGTATGGCTAGATACGGTGGTGGACACGCAGTATTCTGATATTCAGGGAGGTGTGGTAGGTAGCCTGGGCTAAGTGGGCGTACAAAGCTAGCCTGAGTCACACAAGAGTCTCTTTCCCCAAAACCATGGGCTACAGATGTAGCTGAGTGGTAAAGAATGAATGTAGCAAGCACAGGTTTGTGAATTCAGTCCTTAGCATCACAAAAATAATTTTAAAAAAAACCTTTATGCTTACAGACATAAGCTCATTTACAAAATTCTCTCTAAGGTCTAAGCCATGTCAGAGATATCGCTCAGAGACGCACCAGCCCCGAGACTATTAGGTTCAGGCCAGAGCAGGAAAACCAGGGAGCCCTCTCTAAGTCACAGCTATTTGAGCAAGGAAAAATCACTGCACGAGAAGTAAAGGCAGGCTGGCTTTGATTTTCAAACAGTCATTTGGATGACGTCTAGAACAGGCTCCACTGTACAGGCCAATCTGACCTTGGGAAAACACAATCATATTAGTCTCAGGCCCTTTGGCAGCTAGAAATGGAGAGGAAGTGAAGCCATTACTTAATTAGTCCCCAGGGGCTTTGGTAAGGTGGGGGACAGTTGGACTGATTGTTCCCATCTCACAGAGATAAATTTCCCTTTGCTCGCTGACTAATGAACGTTCTGTTATGGAAGAAAACATCACACACCCAGGGTCTGAAAAATGTCGATGTTCTTGGAAGTGATATGGAGCTGCCTTCTTCCTTCCTTTTTAATATGGGGACAGCAGGCTTCACCGGGACAGCTAGCAATCGGTGCTCACACTTCCTCACCTCTAACATAGAGGCCACACTGGTCCTTTCCCTGTGGAGTCAATGATAACACACGGGAAGTGCCTGGTCCTGTGCTCGACCATATTTAAATGTGCGATATGTGTTACTGTTGCTGTTCCCCGAGGAAGCAAACCTGATTGTAGTTTCCTTGGAGACATGCTAGAAGTTCAAAACAGACTATGATGGTTACTGAGCTTGAGCTCCAACACCCACCCTCCCCACACCCTATCCGTGTACTTACACATACATACACACACACCCATTTAAAAAATATCATTTGTCTAGAATTTAAAATGTTACATCTGAAGCTGGGTGTTGGAGGCAGTGGTGGTGGTGGCCGTGCAAGTCTATAATCCCAGCACTCGAGAGACAGAGGCAGGCAGAGAGATCTCTGTGAGTCTGAGACCAGCCTGGTTTACATAGCTAATTCCAGGACAGCCAGGGCTACACAGAGGAACCCTGTCTCAAACAACAACAACAACAAAACAAAAAAGCGATAAATATTCACACACACACACACACACACACACACACACACACACACACACACACAGTAGGGTGCGTCTGGAGTCTCCGTTTAAAATCTACTACTACTGTTCTTTATATTCTAGACAACAGAACCTCCCTGCTTCCTGGAGATTTATCTGTCTTCTAGAAATAGACCTTAAACACAATGACAAGGGAGCGTGGGAGAGGTGAGGTCGCATGGAAAATAAGGCAGTGACAGAACTAACTGGAAGACAGGAATACTCCATTCTGTAATCATGTGGCTCTCCTGATAGGCTTCTGTCTCCCAATAGGAGCTAGCTGTGTGGGCGGCCTTCAGAGCGCTCCTCCACTGGGTCACACATGAGGAAAATGGCGGAGCCCTTTCATCTAACTTGCCTCGCCTGTCTTGAGTCCTCTTCCCAGTCTCTCTCTCACCTGCTTATACTTCTGGCTCTTTGTGTCCTTCTTCCGCACATTATTGAGAACTTTCTCTTACTTCTCCTGGATTCCCCGCTCCAGAACCACACCAAAGAACAGGGCCTTCCCCCGTGATTACTCTATAATCTTACTCTATGAGATCCTATCATGATACACTCTCGGGGCAAGTGTGGGTCTAATCTGTTTTAAAACTCGAAGGTGTCCATGAGAAAACTAACTCAGAAAGGTAGGGCCCAGACTGTCTGACCAAAAGGCATTTCCGACTTTCTGGGCCTCTAAGTCCTGATTTGCAGGGAGAAAACCACTCTGTGTTCTGCTGGGCTCTCAGTTAAGGGGTGATAGATAAAGGCAAATATGGAGTTGTTGTAGACTGTACAGAGAGTCGGGGCAGCAGGGGCCTTGAGCGTGCCAAAGGGTGGGGGCATTCAGGAAGGTGATTGCCTGGCAGGAAGACCTTCAGAGTTTGTTTCTTCAAAGGTAACCTTTCACAGAGCCAAGTAACCTGGGAGACACATGGTAAACAAGGGTCACCTCTAAATTTCAAAAATTAGCTGTAAATGACTTTGATTGTTCTTGTGCATGATGTCTATGTGAATAATTTCAAAATCTCCCACGAACCATAAACTTTTGGGGAACTGACTTTTTCTAAAGCTGTCGGCACCATTACAGCAGCTTTCCCATAAATAATACCACTCTACCTGTGACACTTACTGCAGACCTTGCAAAGGGCTCTCAAGATCACATTTTCAGGCGGGCTCTGATCTGGCAAGTAGGTACCACACCGGAAGGCTCAGTTTACCAAATGGAACTGGGAGGGCAGACCTGAATAGAGATCCTGAAGTCCCTGTGTTCCAGGTGTGGAACTCCAAACTGGATCTCACCGGCTACCTCTGTGATTTGGGATCCAAAGGGAGAAGTTTGTTCAGGCACCCCATGTGCACCAAGGAATGCTCTAGCTCAATTCTCTGGAGCCACAGAGACTGAAAGGTAAGTGAAGAACAATGCTTCCCCGGTCTCAATCTCTCTTTCCTACGCTGATTAGGTAGTTTGTAATCTGGCCCTATCGGCCTATCTTCCACCTTCCGGACAGAGGTGGTCAGCTGGGCTTCCGGGGAGCGGCCAGGTTCCCCCAAACAATGTCCTTCCTCCCACTGCAGGATCGAGTTTAAAAGGTGTATCTGGCTGTTTCCATCTTCCTTACTAGGCCACGACAGGCTGCAGAACAGCTGCTCACCTTGTCATAACAGCACGCACTCCGCACGTGTGAAAAAGATGTAGCAATGAAGGCCAGAGACAGAAGCATGGCTCAGTAACTGGCAGTGTGTTCTAAGACTCAGGCCCGAGAAATGGGAGTCCCCGTGTATGTAAAGCATCAGGTTTCAATCAAAACAATACAGTGACCTCCCCAGCCAGGCATTAACTATTTTGTCATTTATGTCACACATAAAGAACATTCTAGAGAGTGTGGTGTCTGGGTGTAGTCCCAGGTGCTCTGGTGTCCGAATCAGCTGGATGATATTAGAAGTGCAGATTTCTGGACTCCATCCCAAACTTGAACGAGTTAGAATTGGTGGATGTGAGAACAGGAAATCTGTTTCATCTCACAGTGACGTTTGCGAATCCGTGTTCTAGACAAGTGACCACCCCGGGGTTAGGGACATTTGGAATTTTAGAGTCAGGAAAACAACAGGACAAGAAAGAAATCTCAGGGACGCTCCAAGCCAGGTGCTGTTGAGGCAGTATTTTGCTTATCTGGGGGTAAAAGAACATGGGCTTTTCTAGATAATGGAGTCAGCCAAAGTCCAAATTTAGGACAGACACAGATAACAAGAGAATGGGCCAAGTCTGAGGTAGCTATCAACACATCCTTCAAACACCTCATCAAGATAAAGAGCTCTAGGTAGGGTTTCCTCATGCTATTTCATACTTCATATAGTAGAGAGAGAGAGAGAGAGAGGGCGAGAGGGAGAGGGAGAGAGAGAGACTGTCTTGAAATTAGCTATACATGGTGTCTAAATCTCTTCAGACACAGGCTTGTGACACTAGACTTACAGCTAGTGCTGGGATGGTGAATGCATTCACACACTGCAGGAGTTGTGAGCCGGTCTATGAAGGGTTCACTGGGTAGGTGCTGTTCAAGTGGCTCATATTTTTTAAGTAGTATATACACCTTCTTCCCTGCTTGATTGGAAAAGGTGCTCACAAGCTGTTAGTACTCGGTGAATGCTTACGGTGGCGTCGAATGGTTTTCCACTGTTTTGCAAAGTTACACAAAGCACTTTCTGTCGGGTCTGACAAACCTGCTAAGCTGGCCACTTTGGGTTCTTATTCAAACCCATTGTCTCCTGGGCTGGTTAGCACTAGGAAAGCATACTAGGTCCTGAGCCTCGATCTCCTTCCTTTTATATAATATAAACTATGTAGAACTGAATATGGCTCTTTTTAGGAATGAACAGAACCCAGAGAATGTCCCCAACATGTGTATGAATGTCTATGGAGGGGAAAGTAGTGAGGTTTTAACATACTTATCCTAGACATTTTAGCAATGTTTAGTATCTTAAGGGGGTAAAGTCTCTGGGGGATGCATATATATATATATATATATATATATATATATACATATATATATTTATATATATGTATATATATAAATTTATATATAATTATGTGTGTATGTATATATACATATATAAATATATGTATATTATAAAACATCTTGTCTTTAGCTGAGTTTTACCCAACTTTCAAACAAGTTAATATTACTTTTTCTATCCTTCTGGTTACTGGGTTCACATTAAGAATATAAGAGTGAGAGAGAGAGAGAGAGAGAGAGAGAGAGAGAGAGAGAGAGAGAGAGAGAGAGAGAGTGTGTACATTTTTTTCCTTGGGGTTATAGTTATGGCTCAGTGGTAGAGGATTTGTCTATCATGTACAATATGTACAATGCTTTGGGTTTGATCCCTAATACCACAACAAATCTTTCTTTTTATATAAGAATGTAATTTTAAGGACAACTGAAATCTCAAAGATTACAGTGAGAGGCCTCCAAACAACACTTTTTATTCAATAGGACTCCAGAAAGAATCAGAATGTCTTTCTCAGTCATCCAAAGGTTACTTTGGATGTCGACCATGAAATGTAACAGTAAACTACTTGCAAAGACTGACATTCAAGATTCTCCGGTGACCTGCTATCACAGTGCAAGCTAGCACTCCCACCGTCATTATCATTTACTCTGAAAGATGGAGACATTCTTCTGAAAGCACTTCATAGGAAACGTTTGTGCACAGACTCGTCAAACATTGGCACACTGTAGGGAGAAGCCCACCTTCCCTGCTTCCACCTTAGGTTGCAAAATCCATTCTTTTCCTGCTCTCTATGCATCTGTGCACCCCAGGCCCACACACCTGACAGAGGGTAGTAAGTGACTTTGCCTTTGAAGACCTCATAGTTCTAAATGCCAGAAAGAGGTGCCCAAGCAAATAGCTCTAAGTGAAAAGTCTTAATGTGTACCCAGTAACCAGAAAGGTAGTAAAAGTGAAATCAAATTGTCTGAAAGATTTGGGTGAAACTCCACTGAAGACAAGACGCTTTAAACAGAACTTAAAACAATGAGTAGATAATCTGAGAGGCCAGAGTAGAGGGACAGCACAGTGGAGAGAGCTGTGAAGATATGCAGAGGACTCTGGAAGCAAGGGACCATCCAGGAGAGAGTGTCATCTTACTGGGCCAGCTCACCTAGTGACAAGGCCTCTAAGGAAGCACGCACCTGCAGCTCAGGCGGGAAGGGCTTAAAAGATACACCTGTGAGTCCCAATCATATGGTCTTATTGTAACAGCACTCTATAGACGCTCCACAATCATTAAAAACATCTTTAGTGGAGGCTGCAAGGTGCTCTGGGAAAATCCTGGCTGATGAAAACACCCCAGAAGCAAGGCCCTCTGCTGAAAAAGCCAGACATGAATGAGACTACAGACTACACTTTCTTTTATATGAAACTCAAAAAGAGACAACACTGGTACTTGGGTCATGAAACCCAGATCAATATTTGCTTTTAAGGAGGGGACGCTTAAGGGAGTTTTCTGGGATTACGTGGAGTCTTCTCAATGCACGTGGACATGATATGAACCTGATTATATAAAACTGATGGACTGGCTAGATAGCTCAGGGAGGATCCAAGGCCTTCCACCTAAGAACCAGAGTTCATGGGTGGAACTCATAGGGCGGAAGGGAAGAACCCAATCCTGAAAGCTGTCCTCTGGCTTCCACACATTTGCTGTGACACACACATGTGGATGACATGTACAAAAAGTAATTTTTAAAAAAAGGTATGGGACAGAGGCACAGAGGTTTACTTTAGAGCCAGCCTAGTCACATATTGCTGCCCTGTCTCAAATGAAATCGTGATGGTGCATAAGATATCACTGTACATAAAATATGCTCTCCTTAAATAATGATGGTACGGAGTTCTACATGTTCTATAAACAAAGGCAATGGGTACGCAAAGGTACACCAGGATAGTAGAACTATAGAGTATTTCTCGTTTATGCACTGGCCTTTAAAACTTAAACTCTCAGATGCCAATAAATGTAAGCCATTAGGCTATGCCAATGGAGAGTGCATTATGATTTCCTCCCCCAGAGAAGTGGGAAAGACTCTTCCTCATTGAAGACCATACAGTCTGGAGATAACAGAAGAATGAGAGATATATTAAATACATCAGTGCGAGGTACGAGGGTCACTGGCGTAGGGGGAGCCTCCTGGTTTGGTTCTGTGTAGACAGAGGGGTTTCTTGAAGGTTTGTCCAAGCAAAGAGCTTTCCATGAAGGGATGTGGGTCGGATAAGAGAAACGGGCTGCTTGCATGCCAAGTGAAAAGGCTTGAGTTAGGAAGAGACTATCAGGGGACGAAATGAGAAGGCATCCGGAAAGCCTGCCAATGGGGAAGATGGATGGAGGCCATTAGATTGTGAAGGGCAAGGCACAGACGATGACAGTTGCAGGGTCCCCGGGCTTGAGTTTCTTTCACTCTACACAGTTCTTCGATTGTGAGACTCTTGTCCCAGTGTTTAAGAGAGACAGTGGGGAAAGATCACTGTTGACCAGTGACTCTAGCAGCCCCTGGTTATTCCAAGGGACAAGGTGGATATACTTGGATGGTGGAAATGATGGAAGGTCAGAAGACAGCAGTGATCTCTAAGTCACCTGTAAAACATCAGGAGCTAGGCCCACCACCTCATACTTTACTACCTGTTCAGACTCCACACCAATCCAGCAAAATACACAGGCATATCACTAGAGGGAAAACTGTGTCCTCAAAAATGTGTAGTCACTCTTAACTGGGGGTGTATGAACAACGTACGCCTCCAGCCGGGCAGTGAGGGTGCACACATTTAATCCCAGCACTTAAGAGGCAGAGGCAGTAGGATCTCCCAGTTCGAGTGCAGTCTGGTGTACAGATTGAGTTCCACGACAGCCAAGGCTACATAGGGAAACTCTATCTCAAACAACCAGACCAGACCAGACCAGACCAAACCAAACCCCCTATTCCACTAGCCCACATTAAATGCCAACAGCAGCCAAGAACTGAGGGATTTCTAATGACACTGCATCTACTGACTGTTCCTTCCCGTGGTATGGTTTGTGCTTCCCTAAGAGGGCAATGTCACCAATCACTGCACAGCTGGAAGACTGAATCTGTGAGTGTCTGTGGGTGTATGTGTTTGACACAGGCCCTCACTATGTAATCAGACTGGCCTTTCACTCACTATGCTGGCCTAGGACTGGTAGCAACCCTGTCTTGGACTCTAGAGTCACTGGGATTACAGACACACACCATGACGTTAACTTAAAACCGTGTACATTCCTGTATGTATGGCTAATAGCAGTTAACCCTGGCATGGACGCTTTGCAGTCTTTTACCTCATGTGACCCTTACAATGATCCTTATATACTGTCACTTTAGAGAGAATGAAACTGGGGCAGAAGAGATGTGACATGATAGGCTCTGAGACACCCAACTCCCAATCCAAGGATTCAAACCTAGATATTGTGCTACCAGAGTTCGACCCATTTCAGTGCCTTAAATTGAAAAACTGAGGTCTTGGCTCTCATATATAAACTCTTATCTTTCTCCCATTCTGACCCAATACACAAATCCAGCTGAAAGCTTCAAGAACTTTCTCTTGGATCAGCTTCGTCACACCTGTTTGAAGGTTTCCTTCCTTCTATTCTCGGCCAAACCAACCTCTTCCCAGATGCTTTCGCTGGTCCTTGAGCAAGCAATGGTCATTGAGCAAGCCTGTCTGATTCAGTAGTTAACAGAAATGACACCATTTCCCAAGTCCAGCCTAGGGTGACAAAACAATGTGGACAGGCCACCCATAACATCCTGACACTTTTGACAGCGGCAGGAAAAACACACCAGGCCCCGTTCTCCTTATCACGGACAGGGAGGTGAGAGGACAAAGAAAGGCTGTTTCCTGACGGGCTTCGTGATAAGGGCAAGAGCTGTGGACCTGGGCTCCAGTTTAAACTGCTTAATGCTAAAGAGGCTCACCATTCAGTCAGAGTGAATGAACTCAGTGTCCCCTTCTGTCTTGGTCCTCTGCCTTCTCTCAGAGAGTAGAAACCTGAATCATTAGGCAGGTTCATCTCCACTCCCACTGTGTTCTGACGAACAATGAAACACACACACACACACACACACACACACACACACCCTACCTTCCCTTGTCTCCTTATTCTGTATCCATTACAATTCTTAAGGCACAGACAAACAAATCCAACTGGTCACTGGCTACCCAAAAGGGAGGCAGCCAGATGGAGCTAGAAGGTCTTCACGGAGTCTGAGAACAGGGCCGCACATGCCGTGGCTTCTGTCCTGGTTCAAGAGAGCTCACCCACCACTGGGCTTCTGTACTGTCATCTGCCTTAAAATTAGTTTTCCGCAAGGGTCCTTCCTTTCTGTTACTTAATGCCAGCCAGCACTGATGGCTGCTCTACTGATGTGAATCTCAAGGTTAGCTAGGAATCGGCCTTGACTTCAACTGGCAGGCACAAGGAGTAGGGAAGGGCAAGATCTTGACTCTACATGCTCTGGCCCGTGACCTTTGCTTTGGCTGGGCCAGTGTAGTTGTGGACAAATATTCTAGGCCAGCAAATCAGAATGGCAGCATTTAAACTATGGTCTGGTTCTCAGTGAAAAACAGGATTCTTTGAGAATTAAACCAACAAAATTTGTTCTATCTTTAGCCGTTCCCTTTGAAGAACGCATGCTACACGCACTTCTAACACAGCCTATCAGCCAGTAAAGCCAAGGACAAGGCAGGTGACATTTGCTGAACAACTCCAGATCTAGTTGAAACTAAGTCAGGAAGCCAATTCTTAGGGTGAGATGTCCCCACAGACAGGGCGAGGGGGAGGGGGCCACAGAGCAGTCAGTTCTCTCCTACAGGTATTTGAGATAAAAGGGCAACAACTGTCTTTGTCCTTCAAGTCTAGGGCTCTTCAGAAGCACCAAGAACTGGAAACATCAACCAGCAGGACTTCCTAGAGAATTCTGCAGAGCTCACTGCTCCTGTGGTTGGTAGACATTCCTCCCAGCTCATCCTGGCTATTTTAGTAGTATGGGGCACGCCTCGTTCAGATGGGTGGTCCTAACAAGCAGCATCCCTTTAATTGTAGACTCACTGTACACTCACGGGTCCGCTGCACTACAACAGAGATGTGTAACGCACTCATGTTTATCAGGGAATAACTTTTCTTTAACACCCTTTAAGATAAAAAGCGGTTCCAGAAAAAGGGAAGGAAAGAAATGAAGGAAGGAAGGAAGGAAGGAAGGAGAGAGAGAGAGAGAGAGAGAGAGAGAGAGAGAGAGAGAGAGAGAGAGAGAGAGAGAAACAGACAGAATTATTTAATGAGAATGCACACAATTACAAAAACCATTCTGTCCCCGTCTACTCAATACGAAGCGGTGCTTTACGCTTTGGTCATCAGAAAGCTGTGTTAGCTTACTCAGATCGGTGCCAGGAATTCTGTGAGCTTGAGGTCATACTGCCAAGATTCAAAAGTAATGTCGATAGTAGGTGTTTGCACAGATACGGGAGAGGGAGACAGGACAGTCGCCCCCTGTAACTCCAGCCACAGGGCAGGAGCGAAGAGCACATTTGTCAATTTCGTAAACTTTACCTAGGGCAGGGGCAGGAAAACAGGCTCTTACCTAGCTCTCCCCGGAGGCTGACAAGTTCTTGAGAGAGGGTTTTGTGTTGCTTCAGTGCTTCCTCCCGCTGCAGAAAACACAAAGCACGTTACTAACGTTTTAAAGAGGGTCCCTTTCCAGTAAGGTACACATTTGCCATTGCCAGGAAAACGAGACCCAGAGTTGAGAGGCTGAGATAAAAATCACTGAATCACTTAAGCTAACAGTTTGTGTTGTTGAAAACAAAGCAAAACACAGATGTCCCTTTGCTGTGAAGGAATTTCATGTTTCAAAAATCTGTTATTTTCCCAGGTCCTATCGAAACTTTCCTTTGAGGAACAAAGTGGCTCTTTAAAAAATATTTGCTTTGGGCCTTGTACTTACTGCAGATCCATAGACCCTTTACGCTAATGCACGCTGTACTTAAGATGTAATGCACTCTCTCTCCCCTCCAAGGGCAATAAAGGCCTAATCAGTTCAAGATAAATATTTAATGTTCTAAACATAGGCATTTATATGGACTTTGTCCCACGTCTGCAAAGAAAAAAGTTTTGTTACAAGGCCAATCCTATATTCTAAACAAGAAAAAAAAAAGTTTGCTTTTAAGCTAAGACAAAAGAATTTAATCTCTTAAAGATGAAACAAAGTCGATTTTACCCAGCTTCACCACTTTCCAAGGACTATTACATCAGGAAGCAACCACAATTCTAAGTAGATTTGAAAGAAGCCAAAGAAATCAGGAAGATGGCTCAGTGTTTTTTAAAAAAGAAAGAAAGAAAGAAGCCCGAATGTCAGTCTTGTGATAAGGAATAATTTTCACGTTACCTTCAGGTCTGGTGCAGGCACACATCCACACATACTTATACAAACACAATCATCAGACACAGTTCCTCAAGACACATTCCCTGGTGCCAGGGTGAAACTAGGAAGTGAGAGGATTGCCGAGCTCTCAGTCCGTGTCCTTCCTGAGATCACCTTAGATGTGGGGCTCCGGCACCTAGATCGCAGTGTTGCAGAGACCGGCAGACCGACCTCTGCAGTCTAGAGTGGCTTCTCATTCAGAGCACTTTCCCCTGGTTCCAGACAGGGTCTGCCTAGTCCCTGACGCCCTTCCAGAAAAGCACTGTAAACAAATACTAATTACCCTTGCTGCTGCCTGTGGTGGAGAGAGGCACATTTTGCTGCTAGGGCAGCCCATTTTCCAGCTCCGGTCTCTCCAACTCCCCCACCCCCTGCACTGTCCAAGAAAGTGCACAGGTGGCCACGCCTCCCACCAGTCTGGTCTGCCTACATTCAAAGCTCCACGGGGAGGAGCGCCATCGCCCCGGTGGCCTTCCCTCCTGTCCCGCCGCAGCCGCCGCCGCCGGTACCGCCTCAGACTCCTCTCTCTCCTCTCTGAAGCTGATCCTGCAGCTTCTGCCTCTGGCACAAGCAGCGGATGATTACTTAAAGCCACAGCCCTTCATTTATGAGAAACGAGAGCCAGACATCATCCTGATCGATTGCCACTTACTTAATATCAAGAGGAAACAGAAACGGGACCCTCTCTGAGTGGATAATGGAGTTATTTTTAGATGTGTGAGCCTTTTTACTCCCCTCTCTAATTGAGGTCATTAGATTATCGAACTTACTAATAGAAAGGGGGAACTTGTTCTTCAGAACCCATGTACTAAAGGCATGATGAACGAGGTGAAGGGCAATCAGAGTGCTGTTACGACTCGGAATTTTAAATGACATAGAGTATAATTCATTGACTTTAAAAAAAAAAAAAAAAAACGGAGGTGCTGACATGGGTATTGGAGCTCGCATATATTCGAAACCACCCATCAGGAATTCCAAATATCAAAAGTAGACAATTGCTTTTGTAATGCAAGGACTAAAGTTTGAGGACAATAAAATCATACCCCACAGATATAACGCTCTTCTCTTTGCCCTTCTTACAGGTCTCACACTTGCTTTCCTTTGCCCCAGTCTCCCAAGTTCTGGGCACGTGGCACTACAGTCTGACTATTCTAGCCCTGTCATGTCAAGCCTTAATTTTATTCAAGCGCTTTGGGTAAATGGCAGACTTGGTCACTGGAGTGAGAGAAAAGCAGAGGACAGCTCTATTAGACATGCGCAGTGAGTCTGAAACTGCGAACATTCTTCAAAGTCCCCTTTCCCACAGCAGCCAAGTTGCAAATCAAAGGGGACTGGGGGGGGGGGGTGTTTGGTAAAAGCACTGAAAGGAAGATGGCAGAAACTATGCCGCAGATGCTTATCTTCAAAGTACTCTGGGGAAGCCACACGCCCTCCAGAAATGCACAAGGGGTGGCTAGCTTATTAGTGGGCTACAGGAGGCAACAGATTTCACTGTGAGTGTGAACATGCGTCCTAACCCGCTTCCCTTAACCAACCTCAGCCTTCTCCAGCTCTAGACAGCAAGAGGACATCAAGGTCAGTTGTCACTGGGTCTCAATGGCCGGAAGTGGGGGGCGGAGAAAAGCCAGTCGACTCTTCCTTTACAATGGCTTTTGCCCTTGGTGTCACCTTTGCTCTAGTCCTGCCTCTTTAAAGCGTGGAAGGGGTTTCTTTACACCCTAGAGGGCTGTTAATCGATACTTTTGGGGTGCAAACTCCCTTCTCTAAAGAGCCTCCTGTTGAAGACGACAAACACGGGGACTGAAGGTGGAGCTCAGATAGCTTCTATACATGAGTCTGAGTTCTTCCTTCAGCAAACACAATATACATGCGTGTGGCAAACATGAGTGGGCGGCCGCCTGTGTGCGCTTCCATGGACTAGAATTGTCCAGCTCCTTCCTGTTCAGCATCCTGAGAGCTTCTATTCAAGCTATCCTTCCTTCCTCAGGATCTTGTCCATGCTACCCTCTTCGGATGACTGGCTTTCTTAACCGGACTCATTTCATACACTTTCTGGAACCCAAGTATCAGAGACAGCATCCCTTCCCCCAGATACCCAGAAGGGACATTTATCTTTCGGAATCATGAGTTATTACTCATGTAACTAAGCACATTCTATATCATATACCATAATGATATGTAAGAAAATTAAGACATAGCTCCTGCCTTCAAGGAGCCTGGTACTTAAGGGGTGGGGGTGGGGAATGTCCAGGACCAATTCTTCGGTCATCAATCAAAGCAGATGACATCATCTGAGGCAAGTGCAGGACGATGGGAAACCCAGGGCTTTACTATGATCTACTAAAAAATGCAGACCATAGAGCCCAGACTCTGGCAGACATTCTGTTAGTTTCTGCATGACTGTCTGGGTTGCTTGCCCTTTAAATGTACTTATGATTTACTCCCAGATGATAAAATACATTCTGGCAGCTAGAGACAAATTTTTTTCCCCACTGCTTAGGTTAGTGTCTCTGTCATAGATGATAAACCATTTATAATCCAGAGAAGAGGTTTATTTGATTATCTTTGCACTATAATGTGCAGGCCCCTCCCCCCAGCCCCCCCCCACAGTGAGACTAGAGAGAAAAGTGGGAACCCACACAAAGACGCTTTCATACTCATGCATTAAATATATGAAACGCTATAAGGAAAAAAGATGGGATTCTCCGTAATTTAATTAGGGTCGCCGGGATGCAGGCAAGCACTTAGTGGCTGGCTGTCGGCCCACCAGTGTGCCTGACTTCTGCTGGCTATGGAATGGCATCAGCAACACGGGACATTTTACAGGAACGAGCTGCATCAGACAGTTCGGACGTGGCTACGTCTGATTTCCTCATATCATCCACATGGTACTTTTAGCACTGTGGACACCTTGCCCCCCAGTCCCGCCTTTAAATCTGAGATGTGGACTGTTAGCATCATTTAAAACCTAACTTCTTATTTTTGGTAGGTACTGGCCTAGTTAGATTCTATATGCAAACAACAACAACAAAAATCCTATCTGGACTGGTTTTACCTCACCAAGATAGATGCCTAGAGACCCTAGGGTAAAAACAGCAATGCTGGCTAATAGTGTCCAAATGTTTCAACAGTGGGCACAAGAGAAGGAAAGGGTTAAGGGGATTTTACTTGC
Organism: Rattus rattus; assembly: GCF_011064425.1. Taxonomy (NCBI): domain Eukaryota; kingdom Metazoa; phylum Chordata; class Mammalia; order Rodentia; family Muridae; genus Rattus; species Rattus rattus. Next base: position 46,541,273 of record NC_046166.1, on the reverse strand, counting down.
TCAACTTCCCCATCCAAGTCTTTCTCTCTCTCTGCCGTTTCATAACAGTGCCTTGTACACACTGGACAGCTAGCGAACATTCGCTGAGGGATTAAAATGAAAGGAGTGAAGACCATCTGCATGGGGACTCTGTGCATCTGTAAGACGTATCTGCCGTCCCACCCTTACCCTTCACTTGTCCGCTCAGATACTGTATGAATCACCAACTACAATTCGTCGGGTGGTTTCACAAGGAGGGAGTGGAGGCAGACTCTGCTCTCAGTGAACTTTCTTCTGGAGAAGTGACCCAGTGGTTAAGAGCACGGGCTTGCTCTCCCAGAGGACCCCAGGTTCAGTTCTCAGCAGCTACAGGGCAGCTTACAACTGTAATTCCAGGTCCCTCTTCTGGCTTCTGTGGGCACTGCATATCAGTGGTGCCAAGGCTAACTTGTAGCAAACACCTAAAATAATAAAATATACTACTCTTTTTTTTTTTTTAAGGCAGAAACAAGCACAGAGTGAGGAGTTTTATCATCTAGAAAACAAAAGGGAAGTGTGAGGTCCTGGCGGAGTCCAGAGGGTAGGTAAAAGTGCGGGCAGAGCTAGAAGCCCCAGGGGTCTCCTTAAGGAGGCGGGCTCCTGGGCTGGATATTAAGGTGGTGGTTTGGATAGGAATATTCAGGCACCAAAGAGTTGACACCCCAGCATGCTGGTCCTACCGAGAGACCATGAGGATGCTAACTTCATCGGTAGTGGGTTAGAGGTCAGAGCTGAATGGGCTGTTAGGAGACAGAGCCTGACTGGAAGTAAGTTACTCAAAGTGGGGCTTTAAAGGGTATAGTTTGTGCCTGGTCTCTTCCTTTCTCTCTCTCTTCACCAGGTCTATGATGGCTTGAGCTACGGCTCCATCACTTGCTTCCTGCCGGGATGTTCTAGTTACCCAATAGCAATGGATCCAAATATCCATGGATCTTTTTAAAAAGTTCTTGAAACTCATTAAGTGTATATCGTATGTCACCCAGGTTGCATACCAAACCCAGGGCCATTGTAATTAAGTGCTGCTACATCCATTCATTTCTCAACTGAGCAACTGATGAACTACATGGATTGGGTGTAGGGACCACTTCATCTGGGCCAAAATGTCTTGTGTTAACACTACATATGCATACTCTGTAGAATACCCTTTCCAAAAGAGGTCCCTCAAGAGGCTAAGAGTCGGATGGGAGATTCCTACTTCCTTCTCAAGTGCATTCCTGGATCTTTGCCCGCAGAGGACCAGGGAAGGAAGGACTGCCTGCTTGATTCAGCTAGCATTGGACCTTCATTGTCCGTAGAATCAGTCTGTGTGCACTGGGCGCAGGCCGTGACTCACGGATGCTTCCATATGGAGGTCGGAACATGCAGGAATCTGGGGGAAGCCTGGTCAGGATTGACAATGCTTGCTGTATGGAGTCACTGAACTATGCGCTTTGATTTTATTTGTAAATTCCCATTCGTTATCGATAGGGTAAGCATTTAAAAAGATAAATAAGTCCTTACTAAGTGCCGGGAATTACTAACAAAATGCTAACCCCCTCCTGCTGTTCTTTCGCAGCTAGCATTGGGCAGTGAGGGTCACATTTAAAAGGATACTAATGTCAAATTATAAAATCCTATAGTCCAATAAATCTGAATCATTCCTAACAAATATACATAATTTAATAATTTGCCAGCGGGCACATTTTTTAAAAGTTAATTTTAATAGTCTTTTACTGGGCTCAAATAAATACAATCTAATCAACATAAAATATCAATAATATATGTGTATCTTTAAGTCTTGAACTAGCATGTGTTTAAAAACTTAAGACACCTATTGCTCCATTCACACTGATTATTTTATAGAGGCTCAATGTCCTGTCGACCACATCAGATCATCTGTGGACGGTGGAGAACTACTAGAGGTCAGACAACAGGATGGACTTCCCTGCCAAGATGCAACTGTTAGCAGTGCTTGGGATGAACTGCAGAGAAAAGGCTGGAAGCACAAAGGAGCTGTCCAAACCCAGTGATCAGCAGGGTCGGAACAGGATGGGCTTTGAAGGAAGGGCAACTTCATTTTCCAAAGCATTCACCATGTGGGAAAGTGTATGTAATTTAGACAAAAAAGTAAGTGGAGTGAAACCTTCATACTATTGTACGTCTGGAGTTTTATAAAATAGCACAGATAATTAACGTTTCACCACCATCTTCCCAGTGAAGAGTCTCTGGGAGGGAAAGGGGAGCACTAAGAAAATATTCGTAGGAGATGACTCAGCAGTTAGGAGTGCTTGCTGTAAAAGCAAGCGGACCCCAGTTCAAATCCTCAATACCCACGTAAAAAGCCAGGCACGGTAGGGAGGGCCCAGAACTTCAGCCTTAGAAGATGAAGACAGGTGGATCCTGGGAACCCACTACCCCAGCAGCCATCCTGACTGAAACTTCCCGTTAAAGGTTCAATGAGAAACCGTGACTCAAAATGTAAGGTGGACAGCGCTAGAGGACCCTGCTCTAGCCTCTGCATGCATGGGCACCTGCACCGACATGTACACACGCGTGTGCACCACACACAAGAAGAGGGAGGGAAGATAACAGAAAATGATTGTAACCCCACGTGCTAGAGACTGACACAAGTGTGGAACGGGTGATCAAAGTATAGCTTGGGGTCTGGGAATAGCTCGGTCATAAGCGCAGATTCCTCAGTTTCACCTCTAGGACCCTTTAAAAAGCCAGGCACAGTTTCGTGTACTGGAGTACTGGGGATGTCGGGCGGGACAGGCAGATTTCTGGGATTTGCTCAGTGGCCAGCATGAGCAACTAGGAGAGTTTCATGCCTGTGAGAAACTCTGTCTGGAAATGAAGGTAGATGGCTTCCAGGGAATAAATGATGTGATTCTTCTCTAGTTTCCAGCATAAACACACATGGGTGCGCGTGCGTGCATGTACACGTGTACACACACGCACACACACATACACACACACACACACACACACACACACACAGACACAGATTTGGGTGGAGAGGGGGGCGGGGGAAGAGGGTGGGAGGGAGGAGAGACCAGGTCGTCCAGTCATTAACATAAACATATCTCTAGGACAAGTCTGAGCATCCTCTCCCCCCACCAGCCAGGGTTGATAGCCTTACCTCAGACAGGAGGTGCTGGATCACGACTGTGAGTGCTTCAAGCTTGGTATTACCACAGGAGAGAAGCTGCTTGAGGTGCAGGATAAATCCACTCTGGTTTTCACATTTTGTCTTGTATTGAGCCAACTCAAGGGTCCTTTCGGTGGACAGCACATCTGGAGCTGTCTGGGTCTGGATGCACAGGCTTCTGGGGTTTTTCTGCCTGCCTTTTTCAACTGCAAGAGGAAGGAAAGAAGACACAAAGATGTGTGAGGCTAATTTGTATAACCCCTGCCACAGGGGTTCAAAACCAGCCTTCTACGCCACACAGAGCATCTGGACCATGCACACTGAGGCAGGCTGGAGTTGATCAGGGATCAGGATGGGTGGGAATTCATAAACAGGCCAATGTCTTTAGTTCTCAGGGTGGAGTTATGCACATGAGCCAACCACTTCATAGTTTTTACTCTTCCAGTTACATTGGCAGAGAAATCTGAAAGTCAAAGGCCTTTTTCTGTGTCTGTTGGGGTAATCCTGCGATTTCTGTCTTTGAGTCCATTTGTGAGATGAATTACATTTATTGATTCTTGTATGCTGACCCATCCCTAAATCTCTGAGGTGAAATCAATTTGAACAGAATGAATGATGTTTTTGATATGATCTTGATGTTTTTGATATGATCTTGAATTCAGTTGGCTAGTATTTCATCATGAATTTCTCCATCTACGTTCATCAGAGAGATTGGCTTATGACCTTTTTATATGTGCCCATGTGCATGTGTGTGTGTGTGTGTGTGTGTGTGTGTGTGTGCGCGCGTGTGTGTGTAATGTGAATCTGATGTCATAGTAATGCAGTAAATTATTCTGGGAGACAAAAGAAATAAGAATGGCATTGTATTCATGACACAGGCTGAACAAAGTACAAGACAATTTTACAGTAAGCAGAACTAAGACACACTATATTCTCAACTGGTTTTGCATTTTGGAGAAGTAGCAGATGCTGAAACTAGACAGTAGTGCAGCTCAAATCCCTTCATGTTTTCAAACAGAAGGTGAAAAGGTAGGATGAAAAGGCAGAGATTTTTAAAAGAGAAATCATAGGATACACACAGGGAAACTTTTCAAACTATTGAAGAACTTGAAATGCTTTTCTTTCCTCCTGCATTTTCCTTTTTAAAAAATTCATTAGACGGGGCACGGTGGCTCACTTTTAGTCCTAGCCCTTGGTGGGCAGAGGCAGGTGGATCTCTGTGAGTTCTAAGACAGCTTGGTCTACTCAGGTGTTGTAGCCGACTGAGGATGCACACGGACACAGGGCCTCCAAACACAGGGGCAAATTTGTTTTGTTTGTTAGCATGCTAAGTAACAGGTTTCATTATAGTATTTCATAGACGACGGTACATTTGCTGATCCTCCTCCCCCACCCCAAAATCCTCCCACTCCCCAGGAGCCCCCTCCACCTTCCCCCTGTTCACTTTCCCACAAACGCCTCCCAGAGTTGTCCTCCTTGCTGTCTTTCTGGTTATTGCTATGGTCGTCTACACTGCAGAAGTCACTCCGAATCTAATGAACCAGCATATACACCGGAGGTCCCGCACTTTGCTCCTCCAAGGTTACCGTACAAAGCACTGTATGCCTGAATACATTGCTTCATTTTTACATTAAGTGCAAACTTGGTTCGCCAAGTAGTAAAAATGAATGATTAAAAAATAATTCTCAAACACGTGCTACTAGTCTGGATTCATCTAAGTTTGAAGAGATTGTTCACTTCCCATGCTGTGCCCTGGGAATAACTCGTTTCTAAATGAAAATCTTCTCTTCCGTGTTGGAGGCATTCCAAACGTCAAGTTGCTCTGGATAAAGCAGGAAGCGTAACTGCTTAGGGTCTGGAAATAAACAGGCCCAACAATCAAAACAAACATGGAGGAAAAGGCACACAAAACTAAAAAAAGAAAAAAGAAAATAAATGTTTTCTTATTGTGACAAGCAGTCCCCGTGGCGCCGTCTGCATTCAGCGCTGACAAGTTTGACAGAACTTTTTGAGCAGCCAAGTTTTCCTCTCGTTTTTCAAGGATCCACGAACTATCATCATCCAAGAGTGCTTAGAAGACAGGAAAGAGACACAATCTGTACAGTGGTCCAAGAACCAATGGTTCTTGCTTACACTAAAAATAATATTTAAGTATAAGTTACATTCAAAACAATAGTTTAAGAATCAGGTAAATGTGTCCTTGCTTCCTGTGGCTGCTTTAGGTAGTGAAACAGTTCCTAAGGTTTGGTGAGCCTCAGTTTAAAATGGACTAAGATTCCCACTGTGTCTACGGCACTTGGAGACCAGGAAAATTCTTTACTGGCTGGAGTGTCCAAGCTGCTTGTCACTAACTGCCACGTCTCTAGACGCAGACCGTACTTAGCTTGATATTGCCAAGATAAAATAGGCCAGAAAAATAAATTATGAATCACTTACTGTATTAATGACAAAACCATAAATATTTAACAGTGTATCTATATTTTCTGTGTATCAGTTCCTTAACAGTTGCCTTTTAGAGTTACAATTGCTGTGAAGAAACACCATGACCAATCAACTTGGGGAGGAGGGGTTATTTACTTACACGCCCACATAACAGTTCATCACTGGGGTAAGTCAGGACAGGAACTCAATTGGGCAGAAGCCCAAATGCCATGGGGGAGTGCTGCTTACTGTCTTACTGCCTTTGGCTTGCTCGGCCTGCTTTCTTATAGCATCCAGGACCATCAGCCCAGGGATGGCACCACCCACAGTGGGCTGGGCCCTCCCACTAACTAAGAACTAATTATGGAAATGCCCCACGGCCTGATCTTACAGAGGCATTTTCCCAGTCCAGGCTTCCTTGTCTCAGATGACTCTAGGTTGTGTCAAGTTGACCGAAAATTAGCCAGTAAAATATTCTAAGAAATTATATTTGCCACACAATAGGTTAAGAACAATGGCAGTTTTTACAGTCCAGAATATTTCCTCTTTTCCTCTCTTCTTTGAGATTCCGTCTCTCCGTAGGCCAGGCGAGCTTCAAATTCCTAGTCCTCTGCCATAGCCTCCAGAGCAGCCAAAGGTTCCTTTGTCAGGAAGGTAAGGCTGGCGCAGGTATAAACAGCTTCTCGGGACCAACTCGTCTGCTATCCTCATACACTCTGGAAATCGGGCTGAATAGCAATGTAAATTATTACATATAGAATCAATCAAAATGTATGTAGCAAACTTATCAGACTTCTGAAACTAATGGACGACTGTGTGAGGGGTAGCTCTCGCCTGTTCCCTTTTCCCCACAGTGTCAGGGATTAGACTGGCGCCTTGCATACTTGTCACTCCAGCACTAAGCTACAACTCCAGCCCGAGGTCAGTCTTTTATGTTAACATTCTAGAGAAGTATTCGTTAGTATTCCTGGGCACTTACAAATACATCATCAAAGTACAGCATATAAAACTAACAGTGTTCACCTTCTTGGGCTAAGGACTAGAAGCCACATAATAGGACAGTTCAAATCACTCTCATATGTTTCGCTCTTTAAAAATGCGTGTGTGTCTGTGCTGTGGGTGAATGTGTGTATGCATGTGCCTGCGGGTTTGTGTGTCCATGCACGGGACTATTGAGGCCAGAGGAGGACACCCAGTGCCTCTTTCCACTTCATTTCCTTGAGGCCATATTTCTCACTGAACCTTATACTTGCCGGCTCAGCTAGCTTGCCCGGGCTTGGGAGCTCTTGGGGTCTCTCTCTCTGTACTGCCCCGCTAATGTTGGGGTACAGGCATGCATGGCAGGTTCTAATGTTAAGTGCGGAGGGTTTGAAATGCAGTTCTCAAGCTTGCATACATAGGAAGGAGTACTTTTACCCACAGAGCCATCTCCTCAGCACCCACTTTTATAACTTAAAATGACGGGGCAACTATTATCTACACAAATATTAATATAAAACAAGTAGAGAAAATTGTTTTCAAGATCATTAAAACTAATTCTAAGCCCTTAAATCTTTACACAACACTTAGAGAGCAAGAAAATACAATCCACCCAGAGTCTTTCCTAGAGCAATCTAGACAAGAGTTTAAACTCGGGTTTTGTTAAGGGCTTGAACAAAATTGACAACTAAGGAGGAAATGACACCGCGATGTATTTTTTTCAGAATACACACCTTCCATTGTGTGGGGAGCCCTGAGTCTGGGGCTGGACAAGCACATGGTGACCTCGATCTTCGCTCCACATACTGTACTCCCTTAGGAGAACAATCCTGCTGATGACCTAGTTCACACGTCCTTCCCTGTCCCCATTCCAGAGGATGAGAGAGAACAGGAAAATCTCCAGTGATGCTCAGTGCCCCAATCTCAACAGACAGGTTACTTTGTAACATGAAAAGACACAGGGCTTCCCCTGAGCCCTGTGGGATTTACTGGTTACATGAAATTATCGCAATGCGACAAATTTAGCGTAATAGGAAGCAAACTTTGGCCATCTCTCCTGGTGTGCCCTTATGAGTTTATCAGATGAGGATGTTATTGTTTTGATAATGTGGCTGTATTTAAAAAGATAAACTGTTTGGCTTATCATATCTATGTAATGTATTAACAGATCAAGTTTTGACTTCAATGAATCCACTTTATCTGAGACATTAAAATTATCAACAAAGTAACTACCACTGCCACTTCTGGTCTACAAGTACTAACGACCTCAGAATGGTAAAGCACAAACCGGAAAACGAAACTGTTTATGCACAGATTTGTATAAGATGTGGGTCCTGGGATTGAGCCCAGGTGTTCAGGCTTAGTGGCAGGTGCTTTTTACCTGCTGAGCCACCTTGCAGGCCTCCAAAAAGTCTTAACCAAAAGCATCTGCTCACAATTCCACTACATCAGGGACAAGACAAGGTTCTCCACTCTGGCCATGTCTATTGAATACAGTTCTTGAAGTTTTAGCTAGAACAATAAGGCAACTGAAGGAGATCAAGAGGACACATATTGGAAAGGAAGAAGTCAAAGTATTTTTCTTTGCAGAGGATATGATAGTGTACATAAGTGGCCCTCAAAATTCCACCAGGGAACTCTGCTGAAATGCACTTGCTGCAAAGCAACTACATACGAAAAAGTAAAGACAATCAGCAGTCCTCCTACATACAAATGACAAATGAACACAGAAAAGAATCAGGGAAACCACACCTTTCATGATAGCCTCAAATAGAATACCTTAGGCTAATTCTAAGCCAAGTGAAAGAAGTGTTTTAAAAAAATTCAAGTCTTTAAAGAAAGTAGCTGAAGAAGATATCAGTAGATGAAAAGATCTCCCATGATCATCTTATCAAATGGCCATCTTATCAAAAGCAATCTACACACTCAAGGCAATCTCCATCAAAAATCCAACACAATTCTTTAACAGGCCTTGAAAGGACAGTCCACCACTTCAGAAGGAAGAACATAAAACCCAGGATAGCTAAAAACAACCCTGAACAACAAAAGAACTGCCGGAGGTCTCACCATCCTTGATTTCAAGCTGTACTTATACAGATCATTAGTAATAAAACCTTCATGGTATTGGCATAAAAACAGACACGTTGATCAATGGAATCGAATTTAAGATCCAGACATTGATCCAACACCAATATCGACTCCTGGTATTTGATAAAGCCAGAAATACACACTGGAAGACAGTATCTTCAACAAATGGTGCTGGTCTACATGATGTCTGCATGTATACCGTATGTAATACATGTAAATAGATCCATATTTATCACAGTGTCGAAACTCAAGTCCATGTGGGTCAAAGACCTCAATATAAAACCAGCTACACTGAAGCTGACGGAAGAGAAACTGGGGCTTGAACACATTGGCATAAGAGACAACTTCTTGAACCTAACACCAATAGTACAGTCACTAAGATAGACAATGAATGGGACCTCTTAAAACTGAAAAGTTTCTGTACGCCTACAGAATGGGAAAAGATTTTCACCAACTACACATCTGATAGAGAACTAATATCCAAAATATAAAGACATCAAGAAACTAGATATTCAAAAACCAAATAACCCAATTAAAATAGGGGTCGCAGAACTAAAATCTCAATAGAGGAAACTCAAATGTCTGAGAGACGCTTAAAGAAATGTTCAACACCCTCGGACCTCAGGGAAATGCAAATCAAAACTATGAGATTCCTTCTTACATCTGCCACAATGGCTAAGATCAGTAACGCAAGTGACAGCTTCTGATGGTGAGGATGTGGAGCAAGGGGAAGACTCCTCCATTGCTGGTGCAAGTGCAAACTTGAACAGACACTTTAGAAATCAATATGGCAGCTCCTCAGAAAGTTGGGAATCGATCTACATCAGGGTCCAATTATACCACTCTTGGGCATATACCCAAAGGACACTCCATTCCACCACAAGGACACTTGCTCAACTATGTTCATGGTGGCTTTATTTAAAATAGCCACAACATGAAACAACCTAGATGTCCCTCAATAGAAGAATGGACAAACCAAATGTGGTATATTGGCACAATGGAGAATTACTCAGCTATTAAAATAATGACACCATGAAATGTGCAGGCTAATGAACCAGAGAAAAATCACCCAGAGATCTGGACCCAGAAAGATAAATATGGTATAAACTTGCTTATAGATGGATATTAGACATTAAGTAAATGATAACCAAGTTACAATCTGTAGAATCAGGTTAGGTAAAGAGCAGAGGTATGGTAGTGGGGTTTGGAGGTGGAACTAGAATAGATTTCTCGAGGGTTGGGGATTTAGCTCAGTGGTAGAGCGCTTGCCTAGCAAGCACAAGGCCCTGGGTTCGGTCCCCAGCTCCGAAAAAAAAGAAAAAGAAAAAAAAAAAAAAAAGAATAGATTTCTCTAGCAGACTGGGGGCAGGAGATTAGGAAGATGGAGTGGAGGGAGAGAGTGGGGGAGAGATGGCTGGAATTGGGAGACATTTGGAAACCTAGTGCAATGGAAATTTCTTGGAATGTATGGCGGTAATCTTACTTAGGACTCCTCAGGAAAATGGAGTCTCAATGACCAGTGGTGGGACTGGGTTGCATTCAACTGAGTTGTTAGCAAAGGGGGTCCCATAGAAATTCCAAAACACAGGCTATGGTAAGACAAATGGTTGCTCTTCTAATACCTGAAGGTGGGGTCCTATAACCAAGGTCAACACCCATACAAGTCATTGAACTTGGAAATGTAAGGGCTGGTGCCTACATGGGGCCTCCACCTCTATATTCTAGTGTCTTTGGTGCAGAAAGGTAGGTACTCTGCAGACTACTGAAAGATAAACATGGACACCAACCTTTGACTTACCATCTGTTCTGCCCTCAAAATATGCTACAGCAATGGTGGCACACAACTTTTGGGAGTAGCCAACCAATATCTGATTTGAGGGTTACTTGAGGAAAAGTAACCAATGCACAACACTGCTTGGGTGACTAAGAATCAGAGACTAGATGGCCCAGAGACCTAGGGTAAAATCAAACATGGCTGGTCTTAAAAAACAATCAATACAATGACTCCTAATATGATATTCTTCCATACTCATAGATCAGTGTCTTCTCCAGTCATCATCGGAGAGGCTTCCTCTGGCAGGAGTTGGAAACAGATGCAGTCAGTCAGACATTATGTGGGAGATAACCTAAACGGGATCTCTGCATCAAATCCTCCCCTTAGAGCTCAGGGAACCTGGAGGAAGAGGAGCCAGGAGCATAATAGCCAGAGGGGATGAAGACACGAGGAGAGCAAGGGCCTCTGAACCAACAAAGCAAGGTACATAGGAGCTCACAGAGACTGAAGCAACAAACATGGGACCTACCTGAGTCTACACTCGGTCCTCTGTATTTAGATTAGAGCTGTTAGCTTAGTATCTTCATGGAATTCCTGACTGTAAGAATGAGTGGGACTCTCACTCTTGGGTCCGCTCTTTTGACTCTTTTTCTCCTGTTGGGTTGCTGTCATGTCCAACTTTGATATGGTCCAATCTACCATAACAAGGGAAGTCAAGTAGACACTGGGGGCCCAGCAGGGACCATCTCGGAGGACAGCATTGCTCTGGGATAATGAAAGACAACCTGGACCTCCACCAGCCTAGACAGCCCAATGGGTCCCAGCTCCTACACTATTACCAATCCACATCTGAAAGTTCTAATGGGAGCACCATATACTTGCTTTTTGCGGTCTGCATCTCCTTAGCATTTGATGGGATTTTTTGTCATGCAACAATCATGAAACTAAAGTATTAAGATGAGAATCAGTGGGAATGTTTTCAAACATAACTGAGAGCCCAGATACGCCATGGTTATCTAAATGGTTACTGCTCCTTCTGTAGCTGTCTACAGAATGCATCTAAATAAACTGAACCTGACTTTTTGTTTTTGTTTTTTAAGCAGAAACTTGTGCAGCAGACAGAAGTGTGTCACCCGTCTTGGGGCTGTTAAATGGCATTATAATCAGATACTGGAGTCATGTAAACCGTGGGATGGGGCTGTAAGCAGAGTGTGTCCTAGGTAGAGGGGCAGAGTCTTACCTGATTTTGCCCGTGTGGCAGACAGGTAAGTAATGGAGGTAGCCAGGAACTGAAGACAGAGCCAGAAAATACAGAGGCAGAGGCTCAAGGCCCCCAAAGCCTGTGTCTATCAACACATCCACCCATCCCAAAGTAAAAGAAAGCTGCTGGGAACAGAAACAGGAGCAACTGTGCAAGATTTTATCTCACAGGAAACAGAATGGTGCTGAGCCGGGCCCTGTGAAAGGAAGGGAGATCTCAAGGGGCAAACTTGAGGCAGAGAAGTCAGGAAGGAGGCCCAATGACACCAAATCTGGGGACCAAGGCTGTGAGAACAGGCAGGAAAAGAACAGGAAGCCCACATAGCCGGTTAGTTTAAGAGGCCCTGGGGTAGCCCAGGCTTGCCATCTGGGAGCTATCAGACTGACAGGCTCAATGAGGGCAAAGGCAGGAGGAGAGGAGGAGTTTGGAGCAGCACGTGAGGAAGGTGTTAGAACCTTCTCTCACACTCTGCTCCCCGAGTCTCCAAGAATAGCCCATCCTAAGCTCACCTGCTCTTCAGATCAGTCACCTGACTTGTAATTTTCTCAAGGTGCAATCGAGCCTAAAGACTGCCTGCAACACACAGGAGAGTCTGGACGGACACACACACACACACACACACACACACACACACACCACAAGTTCTGTCAACAGTGGCAGTAATTCATACAGACTCACAAAAACATGATTACTTATGTCAGCAAACATTAGCTTAAACATAAAGCTCTCTGTGTGTTCAAGGAGGAGTTTGAGGTTTTAATCCTCCTGCCTCTACCTCTAAAACTCTAGGATAGCAGGTATGTGGCACTATGCATGGCTATATAGTTCTGGGGACTGAATCCAGCATGCCCCATGTATTGTAGGCTGGCAGGTAACCAACTGAGGTACATCTCAATCTTATCTATTGGTATCGTTGTTGTTGTTGGTGGTGGTGGTGGTTTTGAGACTATGTCTGTACATAGCTCTAAGTATCCTAGAATTTGCTGTGTGTACCAGGCTGGCCTTGAACTCACAGACACACGCCTACTTCAGCATCCCTGCTGCTGGGATTAAAGCATGCACCACAATGCCAAGCCTACACTTTTATCTTAACAGTAGCTTTTTGGTTTTTTTTTAATGGGCCTTTGGGTTGTTTTTACCTTAATTCTTTGAACTTGCCAATCTTTCTAGAGACCTAAAAAACTGCTCAGTAACATCAAGCCTACTTACACCAGTGCTGTCTTTAATTTTGCCAATGACAACAGTCCCCAACAATGTGTCCTTTTCTAATCAAACACATGGGAGGAAATAGTACCCCAATGTCCTGTCACCACCAGGAACCGATCTCCCAAACAAGTTATAGTAGCTTGCTGGGGCCTTCTTGTCGTTACTCCTCCAAAGTAATTCAGATTTAAACTTGTAGATACTGTGTCTCCTGTGATGTTTACATCCTGAGCTAAGCCAACTCAGATGCTGTCACTTCCGCCTCTCAGGCCATGCCCCGTGGGTGGGTGCTATGGAGACACACATGGTACCTCTAGAACTGAGATCTGCTGCCGTTGTGTTTATCATAAAAGAACACCCAACAGCTGAGGGTAGACCCTTGTGGACATAACTCACTGAGTGGTAGCAGGATCTCCAAAGCGTATGAAAACTGTTAAAAACCAAACAAGACAAAAGACCCCAAGCCCGATCATCCTCGTTATTACGATGAAGCACAGTAGATTTTCTTGTAAAAGAACTGAAATTCAAGTGGCCAGGTTAAAAACCATTCGATGTACATAAACGACAAAGGAAAAGAGAATGCCATTCTCAGAATAGTAGCCCTTGATGTGGGAGGCACCTAGAACCAGGTTGTAGAACCAGGTCATGGGGGAAAGGGCAAATCTCTCAACCTCACGATAGTTTGAATGAGATATTCACCCACCATCAGTCTTGGCTTTTGAATACTTGGTCCCCAGTGGGTGGTTGCGTGGGGACAGTTAGTGGGTGTATCAGTAGGGCTGGGCTTTGAAGTGTCAAGACTTGGGGTTAGCACTCTCTGCTTCCCACTTGTGGAACAAGCGGTGAACTCTTAGCTGTTGCTTCAGCTTCCTGCCACCCCATCAATGCTCAGCCACTGTAGACTCTAATCCTCTGCAGCCATGATCCCAGTGAAGCCCTTTCTTTAAAAGTTGCCTTGGTCAGAGCTGCGGCCGGTACTTGGGATGCGTTCTTCTAGCTGGGCTGCTTCTCTGGCCTCAGTGGGAGAGGAAGTGCCTAGCCTCAAAGAGTCAGGGTTGGGGGACACATGGGGGACCTCCATTCACTCAGAGAAGGGGAGGAAGGATGGGGAAGGATTGTGGGAGAGGTGACCAGGAGGGGGACAGCAAGCAATATATAAAGTGATTAAGTTAAAAAAATTAAATTGAACAAAAAAATAGATTGTTGAATTTCAAAACTTCTGATATCCCTACATTTTCACAGGATGTCGAACATTGTAGTATAAAGTCTTATAGTTTTAAAAATCAGCATTTTCTTGTCTATGATGCAACAAACTGAGCTCAGAGCCACTGAATTTGTACAGGAATGGCTTTCAAGAAAAGTTTGCCTTGGTGATGGTATTTTATCACAGCAATAAGAAAATAATAATAATGTTATTACTATTACTATTAATAATAATAATGTTTATGTATAGCCCATAAAACATTTTTAGTCTTACTTTTCCCCAGAGCTACAAAATCAGCGAGAAAAGTACTTCTAAAATGATTCAAAGTATGGCTAATGCGGAAGAGGGCATCAGAAACCCCACTGCTGTCTTCTTTCCCAAGATCACAAGCAACGTGCACACCATTCTTATTTGGGGTGAGAGAGATAAGGTCTTGGTACAGCACTGCTGACCTTTCTCTCTCCATACTGCCTCAGCCTCTCAGGAGCTAAGACTACAGATGTCTGACGCCATGCTTACCAAAGTGTCATCATACGTATTGTTGGGGTGGGTGTTTTGTCTGTTTCTCTGGGTATTCTACACAGAGAAGGTGACCTTGAACTTCCTACCTGCCTCTGTCTCCTGGGTGCTAGGATTAAAGGCCTGGCCATAATATGCCTTTTAATTTTAATTATGGTAATTCCCAATGCTCTTGGTAAGTAATCGTCAAAGGGGTCAGAGGCCAATGAGGTCATCAAGATGGCTTCCTCAAGGAAGCAAAAGGGTTGTAAATATTCATTAGGACAATAAAGTGTGGTAGGGATACATTACTGATCCGTTATCCTTCAATCTGGCCCTTTATGTGTTCTGCAAACAACCAACTCTCTTGACATATAAATTGATGTGTGTATATATTTATACAATACCATAATATACATATATATTATCGAAACTAGCTCTAGTTAATGGCTTCACTGGCACCTGTTATGTTGGCGTTTGAGAAAAACACACTGATCTCAACAGCACATGAATAGAATAAATACCATAAATGTTCTACTAATACTGAGGTAAAAAAAAGACAGATCTGAAATGCAGAACATCCCCCCCCCCTCCATGCGTTATTTTAAAATGGAAAGTTAAACGTATTTTAAGTAAATAGAGTCAAGTATTAAGATTTTGTCCAATAATAAACTAGCTTGAAAGTTGAAACTAGTTTTGGTTAACTTGGCACGAACTGGAGATACCTGGGAAGAGAGCCCCTTAATTGAGGAATTCTATCAAATTGGCCTAGGTGCATTTCCTTAATTCCCAGTTGACGCAAGGAGCCCAGCCCACTGTCAGCAGTGCCTTCCCTCGGCAAGTTGGCCTGGTAAGAAAGGTAGCTGAGCATGCGTTCTGGGGTGGGGGTAGGGGGAAGGGGGGGATGGGGAGCAAGTCAGCAGTGTGTCTCCATGGTGTCTGCTTCAGTCCTGCCGTGGCTTCCCTTAATGGTGGACTGCAACTTGTAAGCCAACAAAGCATTTCCTTCCTAGGTTTGTTTTGATTGGAGTTTAATTACGATAACAGAAAAGCAAACTAAAACAAGTGGGATTATTACAAATGTTTATCGTCAGCACCAAAACTAATTTGTCTTAGTTCGGATTTAAAACAGAAGACCCAAAACAAAACTGCAAGGTCACTATAGACTCCATTTGTTGAATAATAAATACTATTCTCGCTTTTTAAGTGGCCAGTGGCAGCCTCTGAGAGGACAGACTTACCTTCAGAGACCACAGACAGGAAGCACTCAGTTTCTCAGCCTCTGTCTTTTTAAGATTTTAGCCCTGTGACTGGGACTGGAGCTTAAGGGATCTGCCCCCACCTCCTTCCCTGTTTACTTTGCCTTCATAGCCTGAGGCAGGCACCCATAAGGAAGGAGCTAAGGAAGCAGCAGAGCTGCCCATCCTGGCTTCAGAGCCACAGACAGCACAGCTCTGTCTCAGGAGGAAGTGTGTCACTTCTCAAACTGTCTGGTTTTCAGGCCCAGAGCAATTCTAAACAAAGTCTCCAAAGTAAACACCAAATGTAAGAACGTAACTTGATGAGCTTTACTATAACTGAATAGACTTCATACACATGCTGTGTGGTCAAGATGGCTCTTCAGGACAGCCTCAGGTATGTTGTTCTGGTACTGCTTTGGTCTTCAGTACTTCCTTCCATTGCTAAGGTACCCGCTCCAACCCTTACTCAGGTTCTGGGATCAAACTCAGGGCTTTGCACATCAGGCAGGCATCACTGCAATGCCCAGACTTGCCTAAACCGCCTAAACGCTGTGTGACGTTATTCCCGGGGAGACACAAACAAGCATCTACTTCCCCCAGAATGGGCACCAACAACTAATCAAATTGAGACCACCACTAAAGTCCAACTCAGTACTCAGTTTTATCGGGGTTTCTTAAGCCGGAGTATGGGGTGAAAGGAGCTACTTATAGAAATGACTCAAAGACAGCCATATTACCAAGACAAAAGTTGACAAAAGCTGGGAACCAGATGCTCACTGCCCAGCCAACAGGCGTGCCACAGGTGGGCGTGTCTCCGTGAGCTTCTTCAGCTCAGAGGGTTCTGCCTGTTTCAGGCAGCTCTGCTTTTCTGAGTGGCTGAGGAGTCCCAGCTGCTTATACATACTCAAGGAGGAGGGAGCCTAGTGCTATCTGGTCAGTTTCAGGGACTTCCTGAGCCTAAAAGAGCTTCCCCACTGGAGGGAATGTTTTAATCTGGAGGAAACGGCTACGGGGCACTACAACAATCACTAGCTCAGCAAAAATAATTCAAACTCCTTAGTGTAATTAATTAACTGCCTCTACTCGAGTTAAGAGGACATTAAGTATTGGAGGATTAAGGTATACAATCTGTAATAATTAATATGGGTTTACTTCCAGCCTGGAAGGAAAGCTGAACTGAGAGGCAAGGAGTATTTATACTTAGAAGTGCATTTCCCTTACACTCTCTGAGTCATCATAAAACTGGGACCCATGTGATAAAAACTGAAAATACACTTAGCTTAGCTTAATACTCTGTCAAGAAACAACTCTTGAACAAACAGAAACTTGAGACAATTAGGGAGGTTATTCTAGACTTTCAGGATTCCTTCCTAATCCTGACAGTCTTCACCCACGTCTGGCATCTACTTCCAGTATCACACAAGATCCCTACAGGGGGCCCTTCTTTCTTCTCCCAACCCTTCCTTACAGAAAACAATGACATCCCTAATTCAGTGACAGCCTGTCAGTAACCAGTACCACAATGCATAGTGGCCTGTGCCCTTATCCCAGGCTCTGACCGGGTACCTTTCCCAGCCTCCCTCTCACCTCACCGTTTGCTCAGAAGTATTGCTTTTTTTTTTCCTTTGAAGGAGCCACCTGTCCTCACCTCTAGGCTTTCCACATTCGTTATGCTCTTCAAATGAAATGATTTTTATCCCTCAGTGCCTTCCACTTCTCCTAAGGACCACACTTGAGGCACTTGAGAAACACCTGGATAAAGGTGCCAAGAACTTCCAGAGGGCCCAGGCCACACCCTATCATGATTACCTGCCTCCTGCCCAGCTATGGGTTTGAGGCAGGCCCAGGGCTGTGGTGGGACCTAGTCCTGGCTACTTTCTCAGCACCAAGCCTTGGGTCTGGCATATGGCACGTGCTAACAGATACTTATAGGAGACGTGAATGCATTGCTCTTGCAATGTGAGAAGAGGGTTGGAGTCAGAGGACAATCTGGCAGCATAAGGTCAGTGTGAAGCCTTCCGGGAGGCTCTCACCCCTTGGTAGCTGCACCGACTGGTCACTGTCAGTGTGTGGTTACTCTCTAACAGGATCCGGTGGGGGATTGCAGCTCGATGGTGAAGCCACTGCCTAGGATGCAGGTAGTCCTAGGTTCCATCTCTAGCCCCTCAGTCCCACAAGAGTGAGCTTCACCCCCAAATTCCTGAAAGAGGGCGTGAAAACAAGGATCACCTCCAAGGGTGGGGCCTTGAGTTTTCATAAGCAATTGTTGTAGATCACCAAGGATGAATAATAAAATGAGTCACATTTGATGGCCAGATAAGAACATGACGTCACAAAGAGAAGAAAGCCAGGATGATTAATGGGACCTGGGCGGTAGTTAGTTAAAATTAATGTCCAAGTACAGTAGTGCAGTCAGGGCTACGAGCAGAGCCGACACCATCTTATCCTGGTTCTCCTGAATCCAGGTCAGTAGCCCCATCACTAAGGCAACCAACCGAACTTCCTTTACTAGGAATATAAAACGAGTCAGAGCTCACAAGTCTAATTAGATAAAAACCAATGGCAATGATGTCACCAATTCATTTTTAGAAACTTTCTCTGACCTTAAAATGGTATGATGCAGATGAACTCAAAGAGACTTCTAGGGATAACTAAAATTATTAGAATTGAATTCTTTACGTAATCTTTTTTTAAAATACCAATTATTGTTTTTACAATATTTTGTTCTATTCCATGTGCATGTATGTGCATGCATGCACTTGTGAGCTTTGTGGTATAAAGGCCAGATGTCACCCTCATAAGTCTTTTGTCTTACCTCTCCCTTATTTTTATAAACAGGGTCTCCCCGCTTGAGGTCAAAGCTCACCAATTTGGCTTGACTGGCTGACCAGCCAACCCCAGGAATCCTCCTGCATCTGTGTCCCCAGCACTGGGAGTAAAGGCCATCCCACTACACCTAACTTTTCATGGGTCCTAGGGTAGAGGCCTGGTCTTTATGTTTGTCCAGGAAACACTGCATGAACTGGGTCCACTCCCCAGCCTCCGATTTCTTATAGGAACTTAACAATCTTCACGAGGAAAGCACTCCTTCGTCCCCAGTCTCTGGTGCTGAGAGAGCGCCATACTCACACCTGGGGGAAAAATCTTTAAGGTAAAAAATGTAAACAGAGCTCACAGGTTGTGCTCCTGTCTCACTTACTGTGTGCGCTTGGGCAAGTCAGTTCATGTGCCGGGGCCTCAGACTTCCCAGGGTAAAGTAAGGAGCACTCTCCCTGCTACGTGTATTATAGGTCTAAGGACTAGGACTCTCAGCAAAAGGGTTTTAAAATACTTCTATACGCTCAGAAAACAACATGGGAAGAAAACACATTATTAACTGAACTCTGGTCTTTCAGGCTCAAACTACCAGCTTCACAAAGGCGCTTACAAACAAACGTCAAGCCATCGGCTGGTGGAACAAATAAAAGCACTGTTCAGTCAGCAGCGTTTCACACTGTTAAAGGTCTGGGATAAAGGCTGGGTTGTGCGGCTCAGTAGTAGAGCGCCAGTCAAACAGGTACCAGACCCGGTTCCATCCCTGGCACCTTCTCCACCCAAAGAAGAATGAAGTGGGTAACCATGAAACGCTAAGATACGGTAACCTTACGAAGGCAGCAATTAAAACAGCAAAACCAAGCTTCCAAGGCTGCCTAACGACGAGGCTATGAAAGGCTTCCATACGCTTGTTTCTGGCTAACCTACTGTAGGAACGGTAACCAGAAGACTGTGACAGTGAGAGAGGATAGAGTCGGGGTTAGAAAGAGGCACATTTGGCTGACGCTATGCCCTCAGACCTTCTCTTTCTGATTTTATTTTGAAAATTTACTCTTTAGACATTTCACACACATATAATGTATTTAGATCCTATCTGCCCACTGCTCCCAAGCCTTTTACCTTAGAGCAGGCCCTACATTAGTTTTAAAAATTAATATTGGGAGCTGCTTGTGCTTTGGAACACGGAAATTATTAACATAAAGCACACTTGTTTGTATAATGTAGGGGGGTGGGATGAACCAGGAAGAGCTGGAGAGGAGAAAGAATAGGATGAAAATTATATGAAAAAATTAATAATATAATAGTAACAGTAACAGAGCACACCTGTATTTTTTTTTTACCTTTTTTATATAGTTGTAATATATTTTTATTTTCAGGGGACAGGCAATTAAAGCCAAGGCCTCAGCAGACAGCAAGCTCCCCTCCATGGCCCCCACCTTTTTTTTTTAGGGGTGAAATGAATCACAGTGGCATTTGGGCTGGGCATGGCCCCAGTTCTCTTCATTTACCTTCAGCCATCAGACCTGGAAGGAAAGGCCAGCCAACTCAAATGCCCGGCCAAGGGGAGTTATGAAACGAGGAAAGGAAGCTGGGGAAAAAAATATCAAGATCATCCCACAGGGAAGGCAGATGCCGCTGGGAAGATGAAAAGCTGTCAGCACGATTTAAAAAAGAAAATCACCAGGGACAGTGAGCCAACTGAAAAACAAGAGGCACACAGGAAACACACACACACACACACACACACACACACACACACACACACACACACACACGGCATGGGAAAATCGTGCATTCGCATGCCCACGAAGCAGGCCTGTCAAAGGGAACACAGGGCAGCCCCAACCAATTATAAGGAGACTTAGGCTGTCACACAATGGAATCAACTTAATTCACCACCACTGCGGTCTTAGTCGGTACCTGAGCGTACGGGTTTACAGGTGCTTGAAGGGATGCACCCAGGAGAGTTCCCAGTTACGCACAGCAGAATGAAAGGCAGTGGCAACAGCATACACAGACAGCAGCAGCAATATTCCATGACCACAGCTGTTTGCACTAGGAAGACTGGAAAACTGAAGGTGGGGTCTGCTTACTGGCCCTCCGCAAGCATCTGGGTGATTTTAGGAGTGTTTACAATGTGTGTGTATGTGAGTGTGTGTGTGTGTGTGTGGGGGTCTTTCCATATACTGAAATGCCGTCTTAGTGAGAAACTGCTAAACTGCAAAACAAAACCACAGAAACCATCTCCTTTCCCAATGCAAAGAGAAGTCGTCTCAACATGCTCACTTCCTATTTCCAAAAATCATTTGAAGACAGGTGTGAATTAACAGGTGTTTGGTTTTTTAAACAGATTTGGTGGCTGAGGAGAGTTTCAGAAAGTTGCAAAGCATCGACCCTGCATCCATAAACACAGACAAGCCTACAGCTGCCTAAGTACCCTCCCCTCCTGCTCGACACAAGAGAAAACTGCTCCTTGTCACCAGTCAAGTCTCTCCCTTTAAAGAGGGCTTTATTTCCCAATTATCTGTCGCCATAGAAATCTGAGAAGCGTTTGCAAGTTCATCAGCATATCCCTCCCCGGTTCGGTGCTGAGCAGAGACCAGGGCATGACCAACCTGTGTGGAAAATGACAGTGTTTTTCCTGAGCCCCGAAGGAAGCCGGAGGTTTCGAAGCAGTCCCTTGGCGGTTAGGCGGACGTGGATGGTGGATAAGGAGAATTTGGGAGACAACAGCATCTCTTCGAAGCCAGTGGGAGAACTTCGCAAGGGAAGCAGCTTTTCCAGGGACCATCACATACTGTCCCTTTGCAACTCGGTGTTCTTCCAGGCCAAGAGACACAGCCAGAGCAAAACAAGCTCACATAGCTGACGCCAGGCCACCCAGAGGGGGAAATAAAGCTATCCTAGGGCTCCAGGCTTCCGTTCGCACTCCCAGATGTTGCTAAAAAAACAATGCCCTCCGTCTGAGCAAGAGCTGTGGGGAGCAGGTCCGGAAGCAGGCAGCCCTGGTTACATCACACTGTACATGCCATGGGTTGTTGTGGCTCCCATCAGAGATGGAAAGGGGAGGAGAAAGTGGGTGGTCTCAGGAGCTTTATGTAACAGCCAATGATGTCGCAGGTCCTGTCACTACTTGGAACAGGGAGAAGGGAAATTAACCACCTCACAAGCCTAATGTCTACTTATTAGCTAGGCAAAAAAAAAAAAAGCCATGAGATTTCATTAGAGTGATCTGTGAACTGATTCCATTTCTTTTTGTTTTTTATCACCGGGCATTTTTCCAGGTATTTTACCTAGGTGTGTGTAAACCTGATTACCTGGATTAAATAAAAGTGAGCAAACAGATCAAACCCTTCAAGCAACCAATGCTTCCAAGCTTTAAAATAAAATAAGCTTTGCTTTTTTTTTTTTTTTTTTTTTTTTTTTACTATGCTAAGGACAGGCTGTCAAATTTTCACCTCTAATTCTCATTAGTTTGAGAACCAAACTAAAAATGTAACAAGTTAGTGTACTTTCTGTGTACCAGATCTGCTTCAGAGACTCGGTAAGCAATACCATGAGACAAGCAAGTCTTACACCGTCAACAGCTCACTGAACGTTGCAACTGCTAAAAAGCAGTTATTCCGAAATCCCACACAGTATCTGAGAGTCGGATCGGACAGGAGAACGAGAGAACTGGAATAACTCAACCCCTTGCTTGCACCCCATGCCCTGTCCTGTCAGAGGATGACAGAACACCAGCAGCCCACAGAGACCACACCCACACCCAACCAATCTCCTAAAGAACACATCCAGGGCAACAGGAATAGCAACAATGGAGTTACAGCAGTGGTTCTCACCCTTCCTTATGCTGCAACTTAATACAGTGCCTCGTGCTGTGCCCCCCACCCCCACCATAAAATTGTTTTCCTCGCTACTTGACAACTGTGATTTTGCTACTGTTAGGAGTCGTAATGTAAACGTCTGTGCTTTCCCATGGTCTTCGGTGACCTCTGTGAAGAGGTCGTACCACGGAATTAGAGTCAAAGAAACAGATCTTTGGGCTTTCTTTTCCTCTGTTAAATCACAGGTTGTTATTTTTAAAACCATTAAACTCCTTTCTCCAAATTCAGAATATTAAAAAAACAAAAACAAAAACAAAAAAACCAGAACAAAACCAAAAGCCAAGCTCCTCATTTGCTATCAAAAATATGTTCTAAAAAGGTATCAGTAAGAATCAAAATTGTAAACTGAATGAGAAATAAAATTAGTGTCACAAATGGACACACCCACGCTTGTCCATGTAGTCAGTTTTTTGGTTTCTGGGTGGGATCTTTTTCAGGGGTTGTGGTTCTTTTGTTAATAGTAAGCTATTCTGTCACAGAGAAACCCATTGGCTTACACTACCCAAAGGAAGAAATAACCAATAATGTACATTTACTAAAAGTTTCGTTTTAAGGGGCTTAAGAGAAGGCTTGGCAGTTAATGGCTAGACTTCCAGAGGACCCATGTTCCGCTCCCAGCACCTACATGTGACCCCTCACAGTCATCCCCAGTCCCAAGGGATCAGATACCTGCTGCTCACCCTTTCAGGCAGGATTCCTGCATGTGATACACAGACATGCATGTAAGCAAAACACCCACACCCATGAAAATAAAGTAAGGTTAAAATAAAAAAAAATTTTTTTAAATAGTTTATTGAACTCTACTGTCATTACCTACCCCATGCATGTTAATTATTAACCTTTTCTCTTGGATGCAGAAAGAGGCTGAAGTAATACAAATAATATCAGTGTGGAGGAAAACCAAATGCAGCTCCTGTTTGTAAAAAGCGCCCCCACTCCCAACAAAACCATGTGCTTAGAGACAAGCCTCAAGCTGCTCGGTTTCGACTCTTTCCCAAACATCCTCTGCCCCCTGGTGGCCAGCTGGCATGAGTGCAACAAAGAAGAACGGTGGCTTCTGCTGTTACTTTGTCAAGTCCTAAGGATCAGCACGAGGCAACGATGGCCAGAAAACCAGGGGAGCAAAGTTTAGTACTTAGGATGGAGCAGTAAATAAGGATTAGACTTTAGTTGGCTTTTGGTGGTAGTGGGTCTTTTGGTTTCTTGTTTTAGTCGTCGTTTGTTTTACTTTACGTTTGTTTGCTCTTTGACTAGTAAAACTATAAACTACCAAACCATCCCTCTAAGTCTCCATTTCCTCCTCCTATTTTAAAGAAGTCTGAAAAGTAATTTTAAAAAAATCATCTCTTCCTAGGCTCGTTCTGATCGTGCATGTCTTGTCTAGAAAGCCATTCCTTATGCAACGGCTCCCAAATTCACATACACTCTGGTACAGAGTGTAAGCTCCTGGTCTTGATTCATCAACCACTAGGTACCGGGCTAAAGAGAAATCAGCCCAAAGGGATCAATCAGCTTCAATCAGCTAACAGTTCTTTTTCCCGTTTCTTAGTCCTGCATGTTTTTTTTTTCAGTTTCTTGTGTGTTCATCTTCCCTGTTATTAAGGCAAGAACACAAAATCTACCCTCAACAAATTTTAAACCTATGCTCCTTACGGTTAAACTGTGCTGTAACCGTGTGTGCTGTCACAATGTCCTGATCTTTCAAAACTGAATCTCTCCAACAGCAACTTCCCATTTCTTGGCCAGCACCACCAGGCCGGGAAGCATTACGTGTTATGCTGCTACAAAACCCAAAGATGTAGATACCAGTGTAATCGGTGTCAGCGGTGTCAGCAAGACTCCCTTCTCACTTCTGTGCACTGCACGCCCATGCACTTGTGCCTGAGAGTGCCACACGTGCCACACGGTGCATGGAGAGGTCAGGGGACACCTGTCGGGTGTCAGTCTTTTGATATCTATTGCTTAGGATAGTTTGTCCCTCTTTCTGCTGTGTTCACCAGGGCACCTGGGCCACCAGTCCGCAGAGACGGTGTCTCCCCTCCCAACCTCCACCCACACCCCCAATTGCAAGAGTATGCAAAGACCATGGCAGATCAAATCTCCTTTCCATATCCTGATTTCACTTTGGGTAAATCAGCCCTTATTGCAAAATATGGCTTGCAGGCAGTCCCCTCTGTCTCGTGGGCCACCCGTCATGCTACCGACTGCCCCCCTTGCTAAGCGGAAGAGTTTGGGCTCCTCAGAATCCCACTTGTCCTATTCTGCTTGCCACATTCTTCTGGTATCAATCACGGACGACGACAAAGCCATGAAGCTCTCCCCTCTGTCTTCTCCTGGTTTTCAGTTTTGAGTTTTACTGTAATTCACTGAGTTGTTTTCTGTGTATGGGGTGAGGTGAAGGTTCGAGTTCAGTGCACCCACAGACATCTACTTCTTCCCACACTATTCCTTAGAGAAATGATGGTTTCTCCACTTGTATTCTTTGGCAGTCTTGCCAAGGCTCAGCAGAGTGTGAGTGCACGGATTTGTTTCTGGGCTGTTCCATTCATTGCATTGGTCTGTGTATCTACCTTTGTGCCCACTTCAGACTGTTTTAATTAGAGATTTGAAAGCAAGAATTACGGCACCTTCACCTCTCTTTGTTTTTGCCCCCCACAAGATTGGTTTTGGCGACATTGGAGTCTTATTTGGTTCCCCTGAATTTCACGTAGTGACTTTTCTTTTTCAATGAAAAAGATGCAATATGGATTTTAACAGAGGTGTTTTAAGACTATAGGCCCTTTTAGCATCTATTGTGAGGCTGGCTCTGCCTTGCTTGTTTTTGAGAGCGCTACCCAGAGCAAATGTGGTGTCATTGTATGGCTTTGTTCTTACTACTGTTTGTAATGATTTGACAAAACAAAGCTCAAATCATGTGCTGTCATAATTATTGATCTCCTTTGTTATATGCATGTTACTGGAAAGACCTTCTATACCCAGGTCTGTATTTGTGGTGCTTTTATTCATCTCTACACTTAAAATGTTTCTGTGTACAATACATTCACGTGCCCTTGGTGAGGACATCTAGTGCCGGGCCAAAACGGTAGCCACTGCTGCAGTGGGATTCACTAAGCGATTCATTCCTCCCAACACGAAGCACCAGATTTTCCACATATCCAAATGGGATCTGCTCTTTCAACATGAGAGCCAAGTTGAGATCACCAACATGTAATAAGGAAGGTGTACAGTGTGGCAGCATCTCATCCCCTCCCCAGAGTAGGTCTGCAGCTCTCAACCACCTCCTGACTTTGGAGCAAGGAGACGCAGAAAGCCACACGACCCTGGCCCATGTCTATGAAATGGCACAGGAGGAGGCATTCCCACTTGGCAAGGCAGACACCATGGCCCATGACAGGGATGGTATATAAAACAGTCAAGAACTGGGTAAGCACAACTTGGGTTGGCTGAGGTATCCCGAACAGCAACTATGGGTGTCAGAGCCACGTTTATAATAGTATGCTGTGGTGTGTGACAGCCCCTCACAAACAGCGAGCGCGTTTTATTTAGAGCCGGTGCTGCCTAGAATCTCCTAATGTCATAACCTTTAAATAAATCACAACGGCTAGACCTCGGGGAGGGGGTTCATAGCTTTGGTGGGGTTTCCCACTTGCTTTGAGGGTTTCCTGGGACTCAACACCCTGAGGTGGGGGGTGGGGTTACCTCCAATGTAAAGCCATGGGAAGTGAATGACTAGGAGCACTGTCAACCTTGTCAGCCCTAACAGCAGTGGCCGCTACCATGTGAGAGCCTGGGATGAAAATAGTCTCCACGGTCAGAACAATTCCCACACTGGGATTTATCTGCTCAACATTCCCATGCTGCCACACGAGAAACTCAAGCCCTGGAGAGGCTTAGCAAGTAGCCAGAGGTCGGGACAGAAATAGAAAGAAGGAGAACCAAGATTTACGCCAACCTCCGAGCCTCACAAGGTCAATCTTCTTTCATTGTCTTCTGAGGTAACAGAATTTCTTTAAAATAACCGTTAAACTAAAATAATGATGGAACATTTCAAACATTTCACACACACACACACACACACACACACACACAAAAGCCAACCGGGGCCTAGAGAGATGGCTAGAGATTTAGAGCACTACTAAAGAACAGGGTTCAGTTTCCAGAACCTACATGACAGCTCACAACTGTAATTCCAGATCTAGGGGATCTGACACTGTTCACAAAACACATGTTGGAAAAAAAAAAAAAACTTTACAACATTAAATTAAATACATAAAATTTTTAAAAAATAATAAATTAATAATCTGAGATTGACCAGAGAAAGTATGACTGATGCTGTAATATTGTGGATCATATCAGAAACTAGTATGAAGCTTTTTGGAAATAATATGATTATCTAAGCAACTCTAAAATGCATGTGCTTTAGTTTTTTTTAATTCCCACTTTGAAGTATCTGTCACCAGAAAACCCCCCAAACACAGACAGAGATGATTGTAAAACAGCTCATAACGCGATCTCTGTGAACGTGATAGAGAACCAACTCAAGTACCCAAGAGGCTCATTGTTATCACACTGGGTGACCCGTTAAACCTGATCACGCCGCGGCATGTAACCAAATGGAATGCCCATAGTTAAGTAGTTTTCCTTCCAAAGCCACATGGGGCAAGCTTTCCTCATTAGGCTCGAACTAATTCCAGGCCAGCCTTGGGTTGGGAAACTAACCAACCACCATGCTTACAGCTAACCGGGGGGGGGGGGGAACCCGAGGCCCACAGATGAATTCTGTACTGACAACGTGAGACTCTGTCTAACAGCTACTTTACATGTTCCTTTCTTTTTTCTGGCATTCTGTCCTGATGTGCAGTGGACTTGGAAGCCACATGACTCTGCTATCACTGCAGTAAAAAGGAGAGCACGTAGGCAGTGCATGGCCGGCTGCACACAGGCCTGCGTGTCATACACGGAAACCTGGTGAGGACACATTATAAGAGCTTTAGATGCTCAAAAGGAAGTGCTGGACTCTCAATGTAATTCAATCGCTTTAAGCTATAGGCTGCCCTAGAAATGTACATCCAACCGACAGTTAAAAAATTGTATCTTCAGACCATTTTACAATTAAAGATGACCCAGTTTAAAATAGCATGTATATCTGAAGGAGTGTCCAGTTGTATTTCACGTGAACCATGTTTAAAAAGTCATCTTAGGCTAAATCTACCTGTTTTATCTTCTGTTCGTCCTAAGCAGTTAGTTACACCTTAAAGCCTGAATTTTGACTTTTAACTATACAAGTAAAGTAATTACAAATTTCAACGTGTTTAATCATTACTTTTCAAATGGAAATATTTTAATGTATTCATAAAATGGCCACTTGCCTGAATTAAAAGCTGTAAACAGACTCTTTCTCGAAGGACCTAGAATAGGACAGAAACAAAGACATGCTTCGTTAGAAATGCTACGCAAACCTCAAACTATTTTGTAAACCACGGTGGGTTTCATTTTCCAAAAGCCCTTCTTTAATGTCTAAAATTTAGGTTCCAGCTATCCAAGATGCAAACAACCTGATCAAGTACACTTTTTCAAATATAGATAATATAGTAAGTATCCACTTGTTAGTAGTAAGGATGCTATGAACTAGTCATCAAAAAAAGTATCCATTTTAAAAGGACAAAGCATGGGAGATTTGTAGTCAAGGACAATTAAAGTTCATTTAAATTTTAATTAACTTATTGTTTATTCCAGTGCCTGATTCCAGGGCCCAGAGATTGGGAGAGCACTCCACCACTGACGTAGACTCCAGCCAAAAGGGGCCCATCTCTTAGCGCTGAACTTGTGCTTTCCCTGTTGTACTGCACACAGGGAACAGGCTACACTTGGTCAAAGAGGGATGCTGGCGTGTGCCTTCCCAAGGGCCTGGCTTCTACTCAGCTGTGAAGAAAAATACATGGGGGACGTTTCTCCGTATAGCATGCAGCCAGGAGCCACCCAGGTAGATGCTTGGAGAGCTGTAAGCTCCGAGCTCGACATCAAATACTCATCAAGGGACTAACCATCTGTAGAGGACTGGGTGGAACTGCCAGAGTCCATCTGCGGGAGATCATCTCCCTTTAAAAGGTTGTAGCCATCATAAATGGAGGGACCTCCAGAAGATGATTATAGACTGCGGGGTTTTCAGGAGATCGGCGTGTCCTGTTTGCACTCATCAGCGGGGTCTCTAACTCTGAAAATCACCTCAGGATCAAAGCTCTATGAACAGAGTTTACTTTTAGTTACTGTTGGGGGGTAGTACGGGGTTTTAAAAACCATGGTAAAAACCACAGTTTCGGATATTACTGCCATCTCAGCGGGGTCTACCTGATGCCTCAGATCCGTGTGCAAGGCAAACGGGACCCAGACGGCACAGTGAATAGCCGTCCCCCAACAGGACTCGCTCGCTCCACCCTCTGTTTTTGTTTTCCTCCTTCAACCCAGTAGGAAGAAAAAAGCATCGCCCAGTGTAGACTAGGTCAGCAGCAGCAAGTTAGCACATAATCTTCCACACGCGTGCCAGCATCCATCCATGCAAAGAGAGAGAAAGCAGAGGGGGAAGGCTGTGGTGGCTGCTTCCCCAATTTTCTGATATAAATATGGGTCTCAGCCATTCTTCCAGAAAAGCAAGCTTTCAAGGACCTGTAAGCAGAGTTTTGCCACACTCTGTGCTGTGACAAGACTTCATGGGAAGGCTGCAGGCTAAGTATACGCTACACACTGCCTGTTCTCTCTCAGCAGCCACAGCGATGGTGAGGTGAACCACACAGACACTG
Organism: Rattus rattus; assembly: GCF_011064425.1. NCBI lineage: Eukaryota > Metazoa > Chordata > Mammalia > Rodentia > Muridae > Rattus > Rattus rattus. Next base: position 46,511,962 of record NC_046166.1, on the reverse strand, counting down.
ATGTCGGAGAGGAAAAAAGAGCAAGGCCGTGCTCTTGAACAAGGCAAGCAGGTAACAGACACGAACCACGGGCACGCAGAGGAAGTAAGCCATGCTCCTGCTCCTCTCTCTCATCCTAGAAGAACTGAACACTACCTTTATTTGTCAATGTTCCTGAACATCTCTGTTCTACCTGCCTTTTCCCCTGAGATTTGTTTTCTTATTTTATGTGATGGGTGTTCTGCCTGCATGTGTGTGCGTGTATCTGTATGCGTGTGTGTCTATGTGCACATGTGTGCTGGTGTGTGAGTGAGTGTGAGTGTGTGTGTGTGTGTGTGTGTGTGTGTGTGGTGCCTGTGCGGCCCCGTAGACTGAGCCTCAGGTCCCCAGATCTAGAATTACAGACGGTTGTTAGCTACCTTATGGGTGCTGGGAATTGAACTTGAGTCCTTTGTGAGACCGGTCAGTGTTCTTAACCACTGAGCCACTTCTCTAGCCCCTCCCTATTGATATGCACTATTGGGCTTCACCCATCATATAGAATTTGGAGACTCTTGGGGAACAAGAACATCTCAGTGCTAATTAACATTTATTTTCTTTTCCTACTCACCTGGTGTTTAAACATGTAATTGTTAAATGTGCCATAAACCTGCTTGTCAAAATTTAACCTCCTTAAAAGCCAAGAGTGTAAAATTATTTCCTTCTGACAAAGACAATACCTTTTGGAGGAGTTTTGAGCAAGTGTGCATGAGCTCTGGGTCCCAAAGGCTTCAGATATAAGGGTCCCGAGCCATTCTGAAAGGCTTGTTTGGGGGGTTTCTCTTCAAATTTGTTGATGGAAGCATTACTACCTAGAACAAAACGGAAAGATATGTCTTATTTAGTACATGATTGCAATAGCAATCCCCAGTATTTGTTCCGAAGAGACTACAATTTGATAACAATTACCGAGTGTAAAGAACACAGATGCAATTTCTGGTCTCAAGGATGTGAAATAAATAAGTGTTCCCAGAGTGCAAAGGCCTACATTTTGTTTCCAGGCACAGTCCAAATGTATGCATATTTCCAGCTCGGTTTTTATCCCAGAGAGGTGGAAGATAACGGTTGCCCACGCTGTGTAACAAACATTCCCAATACACACACAGGTAAGCATTCCTCTCAAGGAAGATGAGACAGACTGTAAAGTAGCTGATGCTAATGAAGTAAAAAAAAAAGAAGAAGAGGAAGAAGAGGAAGAAGAAGAGGAAGAGGAAGAGGAGGAAGAAGAAGAAGAAGAAGAAGAAGAAGAAGAAGAAGAAGAAGAAGAAGAAGAAGAAGAAGAAGAAGAAGAAGAAGAAGAAGAAGAAGAAGAAGAAGAAGAAGAAGAAGAAGAAGAAGAACCAGATAAAACCCTCAGTGGCTTCAAGATAGAGATCTGGTCTCCAGAGGAGCTGTATTTCGAAGCTAGACAGCCATCATCCACTCTTGTTACAAAGGTTCTCAACCTCAAACTGAAAAAATATAAAAAGACTCTCACTTGAGTAATGGAAACCACCCACAAGAAAACACGGAATTTCCTAAAGCCACTAAAGAACCTGACCTATTTTCTCTAAGACACTGCCTACACATAATTCTAGGCATCCGCTTTTATTCTACCATATAATAAACAGGTCATAATTCCTTTCTGGTATAGAATGCTCTGCATGAATTGTGCCGTCATGGTTCAGAAGCCATGCCAGGAGCCCTGTATCGTTTTGGTTTCAGTGCATGCACGGTGAAGCCAGAGTATAAATTACCCACTTCATACACGTCCCCTGCTCACAAATTATCGATGTGAACACACAATGTTTCTCACTAGGCTAAATGACCTCCACCCCCACCAACAATGCCTACACACATACACATGCTCTCTTGGTCCTCACCCAGCATCCATGCACTGAGCCATCTGTTAACAGCCATTATGCCCAGACAACATTCCTAATATTAGATCAACACAAACCCACCCTCCTGCCGACAAGCTTCCGCCTAGTTCCTGTCCTGATTTCCAATTCTCACCTCGCTTGGGAGTAGGGCTTCTCAGACTTGGCAGGATAGTGGACACCGAGGTCTAATACTCGGCATCACATTCTAAAGGACACGTGGGAGACAAGGGCACCAACCTTTCAGAGCATGTCTTTTAAGACATCCATGAGATATGGGCATTGGGTTTCAGTAGGTGTTTAACTGACATGACTCCGATCCAAGGGGGTCGCTTTGTTCTAGCAGTCGCATTTCAGACTTGCACTTTGGAGCAACTTTTGTTACACTCAGCAGTAAAGTTAAGTCACTTGTTCTAATTTTGAAAAATTAAATTCAGTTCAGTTTACAAACTGGATATAGGATTGCCCATAAGTCTGGATGCATTCTTCACTTCTCTGAGCCTTAGTCCCTTACACAGGACTTAGTGAAAGATTTTCTCACCGACGCAAAAGAGACCCCCGGCTACTGGCCTCATACTTCAGTAGATACTTGGCTCATTGTGGCAACAGATCTAGCACCAGATTCCATCAACTTTTGAACATACCAGACTCAATTGCTATATCTCAAGGATAAAAGACACGGATCTCCGATACAAATATATATATTTTATGCTTGCATTCTTAGACATAATTACATACTTATATGAAATATGTGTTAAATATTCATGCTCCGTGATTAACCATTGTCTTAGCACCCAACTTTACCAGTTGTAATAAGCTGAACACACTTATGACCTAACACTTAAGTATTCTCTCCATTTTCTAAGCACGTTCCTCTTGGCTGGCACATTGCTGTTAAATAAATTCCAACTTGAAGGTTGAATACCAAGAGGCAGGAGGCCCTTGAAGTGTTTCTCCTTCCTTAAACTCAGCTCCTAGCGCGGCGACTGGCCCAGGATCCTGTCGATTTCTGTTTCCTTACCTAGAACTGTCCTATTACGATATCCTCTTTAGTCAGAACTGATTAGGCTGCAACCGATTTTTCTAAAAATCTGTATTTTCATATCCCCAGCCCAGGGAGTGTTGCAAGTGGAATAAGACGCAGAGAAGACAGAATGTGGAGAGAAGGAGAGAGGATGCATTGACCTTTTCAGAAAAAAAAAAATCTAAGCAAAAAAATTTCCCTGCTCCAAAGAGCTTCTCTCCTCAGTCCAATATTGGCTTGTTAAGCATTTCTTAGCACATTCTGGCATTTGGTCAAAATGAGTTTTTTTTTAATTAAACTCCATGTGTCTGCACAGAAATAAAACTCTCCTCATTTCTGGAACTCCTTGCTAATCAGCTTAGACTTCTGCAACTGTGCCCAATCAGCTGCCTCCCTGGCTTAAAATCAAATCACGTAAGTCTGAAGTTCATAAGCAAAAACCATTCCACTTTATAATTACAAAAATGTCTCCTATACCCCATATAGAGATACTAAAAGAGAACAAACACGACTGATAGTGATCTGATTACTTCCTCATGAAGTAATTCACTCAGGTGGGTGTGCTCTCTAACATGCCTTACATGGAGACAGCGCCATACACTGCCCACCTCTCACCTCGTTGCCTGTGTCAGACATCACTAGTCAAAAAGCCGTTTCCTCTGAACCTGAACCTGGAGGAAGCCTGAGAGAAAGGATCAATCGGTTCTTACCAACTGCCTAGTGGTGACAGATAGGACCATACTCACTAACCATTTTTGCCACAAGAGAAACACAACTGGGGATCAGGGAGATTCATCCTTCTGCCCTCTTAGTTGGGCAAACTGGAGTGCTTTCCTCCTAAATGTCGAGGCATCGTGGGACGGCGGTGAAGAAAAGGAGTCAGAGGCTGGGAGGATGCTGAACTCAGTCTCCCTTCGTCAGATTTACAGACCGGTGCTAAGAGATGACTGTCCAACTCGCCGTGAGTTAATAGAAACCAGAGCAAGCCCCAGGTGAGTAGTGTCCTTTCCTATAGATCACTTCCCTCAGTCAGGCTGCCACCAACGCGCGAGAGAGGATGGCCCATTTCCTTATTTAGTCCTTCGGATCTCCCATTGCTGATAGAGGGCAAACAGCTTTGGCTTGCGTCTCTGCCATTGCCCCACACCATCTGTCCCTCAAAAATAAACATGCTTTTGTGGCCGAAGGGAAAGAGGAAGGAAGCCTCTAGTCTTCATAGTCCTGCTACTGTGGCAAAACTGCTTTCTCAAGACCTGCTTCCAAATTGCACAACGATCTGCCTCATGTGGTATAGAGAACCACTATGCAGTCTTTACGCTCACACCCAAAGAAGTTATTTGAACGTTAATGTTTCCTATGCACTCATTTAAAAAAAAATAACTGCTAAGCCTTCAGATTAAACAAATATTGCCTTATACATCTCCTTTCAACCAACTTATAACTCGGTAACATTGCTTCTAAGGATCCCCAAGGACCAGATGTGAATTTCCCAACAGTCCTATGCTATGAAGTTCTTAACGGACACCACTAACAATATAGCATCACAAGGCAAAAGGAGGCAAAGGAAGCAGGTGTTGCCCTTCAAAGAGGCTGCCGTGTTGAAGCTGGTCAGAGCCATGATGCCCCAGCATCATTAAATTATTTCCCAATGAGATCCCTTATCTCAGCAAGATGATTTGGGCGCAAAATGATTTTTTTTTCATATTTTAAGGTAGTTTTAAAAAAACACATACACATCTAATACTGTTATGTGAGTCATATATTAATTATAACTAAAGACAACAACAACAACAAAAAAAAAACCCCTGGTGCTTTCATTTAAATTCTAAGGAAATATTTCTCTACATTTGCACAACTGCCAGTCACACACTCAAAACTTAGTATTTAATCAGAAATTAAATCAAATGGTCTTTTAATCAGAAATTAAATTAAATAGTTCTTGATAATAGGAAAACATCATACCAAGAGCACTGACAAGCTGAATTATAAATTTTTAAGCCCCGAAACACAGAAAACACACAATAAAATTGTTCCCGACAGATCCGTTTGCATCGTATGTATATATAAATACAACCACGAAACGCCACAGTCAACATAAATCACAAGCAACAACAAAGCTAATAGCCAAGCGGTCCTAAAATCAATTTATTTAATAAAAATTTAAGCATGCTTACAAAGCAAAGAATCAAATGAGAAACCGTCGACCTACTTCTTTTCCTAGAAAGCGTGGCTAACAAAGGAATTATACAAAGGCTGTAGGATCCCACGACCAGCAGTGCCAATAAGGTAGCATCGTACTGCCTTTCTGAGCCAGCCGGGGGTGTGAGTGTAGAATTGATAAAGATCGTCGAAGAAATATCAGTTTCTGTACAACTGCGAAATCCTCCTGGTATAGTCATTTAAAAAGGAACAAAGCAAGCTCAGGCAGGAAAAGCTGCAGCCATGTTCGCGCTCACACCCCTCATGCTTGCTCTCTCTCAGTCAATTAGAATGGGGAGGGGGAGAACTGTATGCCGCAAGGCACTACACGGAACAGATTCAACCAGCTGCGAACCGGACTAAGAAAGAGACTCACTGATGTGCATGCTTAATCTGCTAAGAGGGACACATGGCCACTAGACAGGCTCTGTGGGCACACCGTGAACCCTTTTGTTAACAGACAAAAAGGAAAGGACAAAAGCGTTTCGAAACCTCCTTGGCAGGATCAGACGGGCTACCCGGGCAGTGGCCAGATCAACATGGCTGTTCGATAGAAAACCCGGGTGGGGTGTGATATTATGGAACGTGTCAGCTCCAAGGGTCACAAGGCTCCATCGTTATGGCTCTCGGGGGTTGCTGGTGATTCTCTCTGGGTGGTTTGCTTTTTAAATTTTACCAAGAAGTCTAGATGAGAGACGAGTTCAGAACAATACAAATTCGAGACACATTTTCAGGTTCACAGAGAATTACCCGATAGGGCAAACCCTCTGGGGTTTCCCCGCCACTTTAAATTTCAGACAATAAATGCACACAAACATAACGACCCTCTTTAAGTAACAAAGTCTAATATTTGTCATGTACCACTATGCAGTTACATATGTGCCTATGAGACTCAGTGACTTATTTGAAATGAGCCCTTTGTCATTAACTCAATGCCTGCTGCCTACAGTCCATTCTGTCATGTACTTGCTGTGTGACTTTGAATTGTTAAGTCTCTGGGCCTCAGTTAAGTCTCCTAAAAGTCCAAGGTGATAACCAAGGTATTGGTGTAGAACACAGTGAAGTAGTAGATAGTGTACGTGTACCGTAGCCCTGTTGCTGTTCCGCACCCAAAGAGTTTGACGACTCTGGCCCCACCCCACCCCCCAAAAGACGTGGATTTGCTGTTAAAGCAAGGGCTGACATCTCCACCTCTTGCTCACAAATGTGCAATCTGTATCTTTTCCTCATCTGCTCTTTATTAATAAGGATATTTTCGGTGCCCTGCACCCCTCCCTGTACCTATTACAACCCCCGGCACATCAGGCCCTCCCGGGCTATTTGTCTGAACTAATTCATGGATTATTTTGGGAGGAAATTTAAGGAGAAAGGGAAAAAGAAAACAAACAGCGCTTTTCTGAATACATCTTTTGAATAAAAAGGGGACGTCTTTGGGGGATGGGGCGAGCTTAGCTTCCTTGCCCTCTCGCCACGCAGAGAACATGGCAGAAAACGAAATTCACAAAAAAACTTTCAACCTATTTCCTTAACTTATTTATGGTTAAAGCTCTATGATTTGTACCACGCTGCATCTGGCATCTAAAGTAAAAGATTACAAAGCACTTCTACAAGGCACTCTTTCAAAAACAAAACCAAACAAAGCCTCAGCGATAGATTTCCTGATCTCCAGCTGAATTACAAGAGCCCCAGCTACTACTCTTTTCCAAACAGCCCCGCAAACATGTCAGCTCAAGTATATACCTTAAGCTTCTGTATACAGCCGGTGCCATTAATGCACAATCATTTCAGGGTCCCCTGGACGGTCATCCAAAGAAATCTAGTCCTAAAAACTTGTTCCCCTGCCAAACTTTCTGAGCAATTACAAAGAAGCAATGTGTAGAATTCCCCGTAAGATAGAGACAAAATTACTCGTGGACCATTGGCTTTGCCTATGACTACTGTCTCAACAACTCGCAAACTGTGACGTTAGCCTGACTTACAATCACTGCTGGAGGAGCTCAGATTGCTGTGGGTGCTGGCCCTGACCGGGTACTTCCTGCCCTGCATATCAAAGATGCTTCGTATATAGGAAGTGGTCTAGGCAAATTCACCCAAGAAGACAGTGCAGCTTTCGAGCACGAAGGCTTTCCTTGGGTGGGATTGAAAAAAAAAAAAAAAGTTTGTACTTTAAACTGCTACACTCAAACTTCTATGCTGACTACTGACTCAGAATACAAAATTAGTGCTCAACACCACGATGCTTCAGATGAGAGACAGGAAACGCACACATACTTACTTGTTTTGAATAATTCAGAGGCAGAAGAGCAGAAGCGATGAAGCAATTAGGCTACAAAAAGCGTGGCTATAAACCCTCGAGCCTGAAGTCATTAGCTCGCACATCTTCTCTGATGTGCAAGAAGCATCAGGGAAAAAAATTCATTTAAGAAAGCTTTTGGTACAACCATGATCAAGGCAGAAACAATCTGATGTGATGCCTTTCCTTTAACATTAAAACAAGCACATTGTCCCATTCATGCATGAGGTGGCCATATTTAAAAAGAAATAAAAGAAAATTTAAAAGCACTCAAAAGCAAAAATGTGGTTGGGAGAAATCTTTCATTAAATAAAAATGCTTGCGTCTGAACAGCAGGTGGCGCTGCGCCTACTCTTTTCCCCCTTCCTCTTGTCTTTCATCTTTACAGTTTATTTGCCAAATGGAATGTGAGGAATGCCTTTCACTCAAATTTCTAACACTGTGTTGCTGGAAATAAAAGGCTTCCATGCGTATATGTTTCTTAACTTCTGATGTCTTAGGAACACAACAAGAGCTCGCACTTAGTGCCTAAATGTGCACTTGCCGAACAATTTTTTGGTCATTACTGTTCAAACATGCTCTCCTTCTCTTGAGAGGTCTATTTGATGTGCTGTATGCTCTACTCAAGGACTTGAGATTGAACCTCGAATTCCCAAGCTCATCCCCATCCTCCTCCTGAATACCAGACCCGTTCACACTGAACTCCTTTATTGAGTTTCAACTTGGACACTCTCTGTGGACACATTCATGCTTTCATTAGACAATCTGCAGACCGCGGGGATCATGCTCTCTCCTGGCACCGAGTGTCTCCGCGCCATCTATGCCAGTAGCCTCACAGCCCTAAAGCGCATCAAGGCTTGGAAAGACCTTTGACGGAAATGATGGTGTCGCATTGTACCAATGGCATATAAACAAGGTGATGGTGCCAAATTGTTATTGTCCCAGCAAGTGACAGAGCACCTGCCTAGCATGCGTGAGGCCCTGAGTTCAATGCCAGGTACCTTTAAAAGATCCATTAAATCTAAGCTAAGCTGTTGAGGAGAGTCGTGGCTTCTCCACTAGCCACTCCTGCCAGGCCAGTCGTCCCCACCTCCCACTTCTGGTTTATGCCCGTACCTCCTGCTTGCTCCATGAGCACGATCTGGGTGAAGTTGCTAAGGTTTCTGAGAGCAGAAGCATTCTTAATTCCACTCCGTCCCCTGGACTTTACAAAGCAAGGAGTAGAGAGTGAGCTGCCACGGGTGTCCGCTGAAATCAATTTTCTTTCCATGCCAGGAGTAATGACTTAATTTTGTTAATACACTCTCTCGCCCTCTACACGGAGACGTTCAATCACCCATTTTACAAGGCAATTTCACTAAATAAAATTCCTTACTAACAGTTACAGCAACTGTTACACATTCGAACACCCATTCCACTTCCATGTCTTAGGCCAACCGTTTTCACTTGCTTTAAGAGGAAGGAAAAGGCAGATCTTTAGAATACAAACTTATCAAACTGCTACCCTGTGGGCAAAAACATCCAGATGGAGTCACCTCGGGAAAGAAAGCTCCGGCTTGAGCAAACAGGGCAACTTTTCTGGGCCACAGCTACAATGTAGGCAAAACCTAGCAAGCTCAGAAGATACAAGGAAAGGCGTGCTTCCCAGAACTGCCTCCCGAAGCACCATAGACTTACAGATCGTTCCCAGCATGCCTCAGGAGACCTAGACCACTGCTCACTAACACGCAGCCTGCCCAGAAGCACACTCGCCAATGCTCAGTCACCGTTCTACATGCCCTGGCCTGTGTTCTTTAGGAAGGTTCCAAGGGAACTCTTAATTGATACGTCCCACCCACTCCTCTCCCTTCCACCTAGCTCACCAAAAGCTTAACTTTGAAAAGCAGAGTCTTGCTCTGTTGTCCAGTTTCCTCGAGTAATCCTCCTGCTTCAGCCTCCAGGGCACTTGGACAACAGACATTTGCCCCTACACCCAGTTTTCAGGTATGTGTATGTGTGTTCACGTGGATACCCATGTGAGCAGAAGGTGCCTGATCACGGCTATGCAAGCACACAATGCGTGCCCTTGGAGGCTAGAGGTCAACAGTGATATCAATTCCTCAAGACGACTCACCTTGATTTCTTTGAGGCCGATGAAGACTGGCCTGGAGTTTGTCAATCAGGCTGACTGATCAGTGATCCCGGGGGTATTACCTGTCTCTGCTTCCCAGCCTGGCCTTTTTACGGGGCTGCTAGGTATTGAACACAGGATCTCACACTTGCATGGCCAATACTTTACCAACTGAGGTATCCTCCCTCCCTCCCTCCCTACCCCATGTCAAACTTTTAATGCTGAGACTAATCCTAGTAATTATTAGTAATGTTGTCATGTGACAAAAGCAACTTAGATGAGTAAACAGCTTTCTTGGGCCACTTGTCTGACTGGGGGAGTGAGACTGGATACCTAACCATAATCCCTCTGCTATGCCATGCATAAGAAAGCAACATGCCAGGTAGTGAGTCTGATGTCTCCACCATCCCTCTGCTGTGCCATGGGAAAGCAGCATCCCAGAGACAGCGGTAGCCAAGTTTAAATCCAAGCCTGAGCTATTAGGAGAAGTTGCCTGCCCAGAAACAGTGAGTGCCTGACAGGCAGTGTTCCACCAAGAACCCTATTGCTTCCCTTGGTGCCAAGTGCGAGCTAAGGTGGTTAAAGAAGTAAATGACATGTAAATCACGGGTACCACAGAAAGGCCCTTGGAAACACTGAATAAAACGGGAGATGCACTGCCCAAGTACCAAAAGTTTTACGACTGTATATCAAAACCACTTTATTCTAATTAGCTCACAGAAGCAGTTGGTTTAAGCTGGTTGCTCAAGCGCTTGGCCAGTCTCTATCTCTATAAGCCCCTGCAGACTTCTACACTCAGAACAGCCATTTGGAACCAATGGAGCTCCTCTCAGGGGACAGAGAGAGAGGAAGAGACAGGAGGGAGAGAGCGGCAGAGAAGCCATGGCAGGACAATATGGCAGGTGATGTTAAGATTCTGCTCTGTGTATTTACAGGTTGTTATTAATGTTCCTAAGGGATGGATGGTACCGGGCTTTGTATGTTTAAGTGGGCAATTATATCTTATCAGTTGGATCTAAGATTATTTTTTTAAAGGTTTATTTATTTATTAAAGTACCCTGTAGCTGTCTTCAGACACACCAGAAGAGGGCATCAGATCTCATTACAGATGGTTGTGAGCCACCATGTGGTTGCTGGGATTTAAACTGAGGACGTTGGGAAGAACACTCAGTGCTCTTAACCACTGAGCCATCTCTCCAGCCCCTGGATCTAAGATTATTGTGTTGTGTGTTCTTTTATGTGAGGGTTTGAGTGTAGGAAAGTGTGTGGCTGGGATGTGTTTCTGCCAAGGTATCTAGCAGATATCTTGGGGCACCGCGGTGTGGACCTAGCGAGGTAAAAGACAACAATACATATATTATTTTTATATTTTACAACAACACACCTCCAACCATGTTCCTTCCTCCTGTGGATTGCTTTGGTTATTCATATCTCTCTTTTAGTTCCATATGAATTATGACAGTTTCATTCTAAATCTGTGAAATATGACATTGGAATTTTGATGGATATTACAACACATAAGTAGATTCATTTTTGTAATTATAACCATTATCACGCTATTAATTCAAGCTCAAGATCATGAAAGAAGAAAAATATCACACACTAAGTTTAAATTTATATTCAAACAGTTGCCGAAAACCATACTGCAGTATAACGGGACTACCATGGGGTCTAACAAGATGGAGTGACCTGGAAAAGAAACAGGCAGGGGTGAGAACATCTCTGTTCGCTCATCATTTCTGTTGAAACATTTATTGGTGTGGATTTTCTCTGGATGGTGAGCACAGTTAATAATGAACAGTCATGAACGCTGAAGTCAATGGGGCAACATTCAAACACAGGACACACAGGACAGCATGAATCCAGAAACCAAGAGAGGATAAACTGGATGGGCAAGTGGATTCCAGTAACTGTCTCACTCGAGTCCATGTACAAGCAGGAGCTAGTCATCCAGCCTTTTTATTTCACTAAAGAAGGATGCTAAGTCAATGCCTTCATTCATAGCCTGTATATAGTTGTTATGAAGACAGCCAGTTTACTACAGTAAAGTTATGATTTCATAATAGGTATGTTTCCTGGGGCTTGAAATGAAAGCCAAAGAATGAACTCCCGAATGGCCCTCCTTTGTCCTCCCCTTCTGTGAAATGCATTCTTCTCCAAGAGAGAGCCACAAGGCCTTCAAAGGTACAAGGCCAGTCTCCCAGTGATGACCCAGCCTACTCTAAGGAAAGGCCTGGGAAAGGTAGGTGAGTATACACTGCAAGAGAAACACCTCAGAGGAATGACAGCGATTTCCAGAGCCACAAAACATCTACAGCCAAAGTGATTTCCCATCTCGGAACTATCAACCGGACATGAACGGAGACTTCAGACAGCTGTGAGAGACTGTTCACATCAAAAAAAGTCATAGTTCATATTTGATAAAATGTATGGTTTGTATAGATGAGATTTACATACGCGGGCGTGCGCACACACACACACACACACACACACACACACACACACGAAGGGGATGTGGGAGAGGAGAAAAAAGGGGAAAGAGAATGAGAATCTACTAGTGTTACATACAGTAGGCAACACAGACTACTTTTAAAAAGACCTGGGCAATGGAATCACATGGGAGTGTGTATCACACAAGTGTTTACTTGCTTAGCACGCAATCACGAAACACAGGTATGTATATCAGAAACATCTGACACCTTACCACAAATGTTTGTAAAGAAAAATGAAAAACTAGGAAAGTCACTATGGCCCATGACACAGCACCTGGGGCTCTGGAGTGTCCATTCTTAGCCGGAACACAGATGACAAGGTAAAGAAAAGAACGACGACGTTGGAGACCTGGGTATTTCACGACTGGGAGAGAGACACCAATAAACGACATAGGAACTTAAACCTTTGGCCATGAATATAGTGGAGAGATAGAGAGAGAGGCGGAGGGTTCTCAGTATTTGATCACATGGTGGAAGGCAGGCCTGCCCAGAGGGAAGAGAACAGATTAGGAGGCTGGGACACTTGCCTGAGCAGAGGGTACGGGCATTGTCTCTAGACCATGAAGAGGTGACTGAGGTCACTTGCAAACATTGAAACATTAGTAAGGCAATCAGCAGGAACACTCAGGAAGATAAAGTGCCACATGAATGCGGGGTTCAAACACAAACGATAACCTCTTTATAGCTGCGGTTTTAATTCCAGCTACATGTAATTACATAAAAAGACCTTTGTAGTAATTATCTACAGAGACTAGGAATTAGGAAATTAAAGTAAAATCCAAAGCAATAACAAATAGCAAGTTATAACAGAAATAGATTACATGTTCTCAGAAAACGACGGCCATATATTCAATGGCAACTAACTCTAAAGAGTCAAATGCTTTCATTAACTATGTACATCTAATAAATTAGTTTCTCAGGAGAGTTCTGTAATATTAAATATTCTTCAAATACACCCAATAGGCTGCTTATAAATATAAACTACTCAACAGCTTTTGTGTATGTTGAGAAATCTTGTTTTAAAAAAATGGTCTTAACCATCAACGTGATCCATTATATAAACAAACTGAAAGAACAAAACCACATGATCATTTCATTAGATTCTGAGAAAGCATTTGACAAAATTCAACACCCCTTCATGATAAAAGTCCTGGAAAGAACAGGAATTCAAGGCCCATACCTAAACATAGTAAAATCCATATACAGCAAACCAGTTGCTAACATTAAACTAAATGGAGAGAAACTTGAAGCAATCCCACTAAAATCAGGGACTAGACAAGGCTGCCCACTCTCTCCCCTACTTATTCAATATAGTTCTTGAAGTTCTAGCCAGAGCAATCAGACAACAAAAAGGAGGTCAAGGGATACAGATCGAAAAAGAAGAAGTCAAAATATCACTATTTGCAGATGATATGATAGTATATTTAAGTGATCCCAAAAGTTCCACCAGAGAACTACTAAAGCTGATAAACAACTTCAGCAAAGTGGCTGGGTATAAAATTAACTCAAATCAGTAGCCTTCCTCTACACAAAAGAGAAACAGGCCGAGAAAGAAATTAGGGAAATGACACCCTTCATAATAGATCCAAATAATATAAAGTACCTCGGTGTGACTTTAACCAAGCAAGTAAAAGATCTGTACAATAAGAACTTCAAGACTCTGAAGAAAGAAATTGAAGAAGATCTCAGAAGATGGAAAGATCTACCATGCTCATGGATTGGCAGGATTAATATAGTAAAAATGGCCATTCTACCAAAAGCGATCTACAGATTCAATGCAATCCCCATCAAAATACCAATCCAATTCTTCAAAGAATTAGACAGAACAATTTGCAAATTCATCTGGAATAACAAAAAACCCAGGATAGCTAAAACTATCCTCAACAATAAAAGGACTTCAGGGGGAATCACTATCCCAGATCTCAAGCAGTATTACAGAGCAATAGTGATAAAAACTGCATGGTATTGGTACAGAGACAGACAGATAGACCAATGGAACAGAATTGAAGACCCAGAAATGAACCCACACACCTATGGGCACTTGATTTTTGACAAAGGAGCCAAAACCATCCAATGAAAAAAAGATAGCATTTTCAGCAAATGGTGCTGGTTCAACTGGAGGTCAACATGTAGAAGAATGCAGATCGATCCATGCTTATCACCCTGTACAAAGCTTAAGTCCAAGTGGATCAAGGACCTCCACATCAAACCAGATACACTCAAACTAATAGAAGAAAAACTAGGGAAGCATTTGGAACACATGGGCACTGGAAAAAATTTCCTGAACAAAACACCCATGGCTTATGCTCTAAGATCAAGAATCGACAAATGGGATCTCATAAAACTGCAAAGCTTCTGTAAGGCAAAGGACACTGTGGTTAGGACAAAACGGCAACCAACAGATTGGGAAAAGATCTTTACCAATCCTACAACAGATAGAGGGCTTATATCCAAAATATACAAAGAACTGAAGAAGTTAGACAGCAGGGAGGCAAATAACCCTATTAAAAAATGGGGTTCAGAGCTAAACAGAGAATTCACAGCTGAGGAATGCCGAATGGCTGAGAAACACCTAAAGAAATGTTCAACATCGTTAGTCATAAGGGAAATGCAAACCAAAACAACCCTGAGATTTCACCTCACACCAGTGAGAATGGCTAAGATCAAAAAACTCAGGTGACAGCAAATGCTGGCGAGGATGTGGAGAAAGAGGAACACTCCTCCATTGTTGGTGGGATTGCAGACTGGTACAACCATTCTGGAAATCAGTCTGGAGGTTCCTCAGAAAATTGGACATTGAACTGCCTGAGGATCCAGCTATACCTCTCCTGGGCATATACCCAAAAGATGCCCCAACATATAAAAAAGACACGTGCTCCACTATGTTCATCGCAGCCTTATTTATAATAGCCAGAAGCTGGAAAGAACCCAGATGCCCTTCAACAGAGGAATGGATACAGAAAATGTGGTACATCTACACAGTGGAATATTACTCAGCTATCAAAAACAATGACTTTGTGAAATTCGTAGGCAAATGGTTGGAACTGGAAACTATCATCCTGAGTGAGCTAACCCAATCACAGAAAGACATACATGGTATGTACTCATTGATAAGTGGCTATTAGCCCAAATGCTTGAATTACCCTAGATGCCTAGAACAAATGAAACTCAAGACGGATGATCAAAATGTGAATGCAGATCGCTCCTGAGAGACACAGCCAGAATACAGCAAATACAGAGGCGTATGCCAGCAGGAAACCACTGAACTGAGAACAGGACCCCTGTTGAAGGAATCAGAGAAAGAACTGGAAGAGCTTGAAGGAGCTCGAGACCCCCATATGTACAGCAATGCCAACCAACCAGAGCTTCCAGGGACTAAGCCACTACCCAAAGACTATACATGGACTGACCCTGGACTCTGACCTCGTGGGTTGCAATGAATATCCTAGTAAGAGCACCAGTGGAAGGGGAAGCCCTGGGTCCTGCTAAGACTGAACCCCTAGTGAACTAGACTGTTGGGGAGAGGGCAGCAATGGGGGAGGGTTGGGAGGAACACCCATAAGGAAGGGGGAGGAGGGGATGTTTGCCCGAAACAGGAAAGGGAATAACACTCGAAATGTATATAAAAATACTCAAGTTAATAATAATAATAATAAAAAATAAAAAATAAAAAAAAAAAAAAAAACAAAAACAAAAAAAAAAATGGTCTTTTAGCCACAAAAGTTATACACATAGACAAATGCATGCATAAACCCCGTCTTTCCCAAATTCATCCAAAGAAAATTTGAATGTGAATATATGCTAACTTCCCCCAAATTAACATTTAGTCTAATGCTATTTCAAAATTATCTAATTTTAAGATGGTATTGAGAAATTTAATAATTGAGATCCAGATAGCTTTAAAATTCTAGAAGTAAAAAATGAGAAAACCATGCCTCAACGGCAAAATATCCAAGCAATTACATTTGAAAACAGGCAAAGGCTTTAGAGCCACCCCCAAAGAAGATACGTGAGTGGTCAATGAGCACGTGCCAAGAGGAAAGCTGGTCAGCAGGCCTGCCCCCCCTCACACCCACTAGGATGACCAGGAGAAAACATCAAACACTGGTGAGCATGTAGCACTCACCTTTGTGAATACAAACTAGCAGGAGAGCACCTCAAAAAATCAGGTCTATTTACCATATCATCCTGCAAGCCCATGTCTAGAGGTCCACCCAGAAGAGGTGAAAGCAGGGGACTTAGCAGATGTAAACACCCATGGTAACCGCAGCATGAGTCATAGTGACCCAAATGTGGAAGCCACCAAAGTATCCACTGGCAGATAAATAAAGCTCGGCGTAGACAGATAAATGAGGATTGTTATTCCTTAGAACGGAAGGAAATGTTGACAAGGCCGCAGCGTGAATTATGTCGACTGACATGATGCTAAGTCACATTAAGTCAATCACAAAGGAGAATTACTGCATGATTCGTCTTCTGCGAGCTTCACAGAACACGGTAAATTCACAGGGACACAAAGAATTGGGACAACTGCCAAAGGGCAAGAGAGAGGGAGACTTAGGGATTGAGGTTTAAATTTTTAATGGACTAATTAGAGCAGGCAAATGTGTGAGGAATGGGAATGACGGCTCTGTGACAGTGAATGTTCTCAGCGCTACAGAATCTGTCTACGCAGAACATTTTCATCGTGATTCTTAAAGGTTAAAACCAAAGCTTTCCGCCGTAATTGGCACGCGGCTAGACGGACAGATTAATAAATTTGTATACGAATATCAGAAAGAAAATTCAGGATAGGATAAGGGATTTCAATCCAAAAAGATACCCACAGTTATATTGAGATTTTAATACAAATTAAAAATTGAACAGTACCACGGTGTGGATGAATGACACAGTCAAGAATCCAGCAGCTCAGTTTAAATCCATCTCCGCTGTGCACGGCTCGGGACAGGTTACTTAACCTCTCTGGGCTTCTACTTCCTCCGTGTCTGAGGATGACTTTACAGGGCCTCTGGCCCGACAAATGTCTTAGAAATGTATCTGTCAAGAGTGGCATGCAAACACTAGCTCCTCGCTCTGACTGGTCGCCAACATACGTTGCATAAAAAAGCAAAATATTTTAAGTGAAACTATAAAAAAAGTGAGTATATGTCGCTTTCCTGTGTAAGGTGGTCTCATATATAGAAATAGGAAACATAAAAGGAAACTTGTGACAATGTAACAAGTCAACAAAAGCCCTAATGGGTTACAAAGTCAGTACAACATTTTAAGGTTGTACTCCTGCCTCTCATACCTTTTTGGGCTACCCAGATGCCATTTTTACTTTCCATCCCCAGTCCTCCCAATAGAGAAAAACATTAAAGCAGAATACTTGCTTCCTGACCTCTTCGGATGTAAGGAGTGAGCATCATCTCTGGTTGGGGCCAAGAAGATCTCAGAAGAAGAATACTGTGGAGAACTATGCTTCTTCCCCGAGAAACACAGACAGGCATGTGAAGACAGCCACTACCCTAGACACTGACTGCCCTTGGCTTCCAGCCTTGAGAACAGTCGCAAGTGTGAGGTGGGTGGAACTCTTGGCGACCATTCTTTTAACTGATTTTTGTCATTAAGACAATATGCTGAGCAGGAAGGGTGGACAGATAATAAAGCAGGAGAGGACATTATTTAATCACCAAACAAGGAATGGGCTCCCCTCCACGCTGCCTTTAAACTAGACGTACAGCCTTGTGTTTTAGGGCAGCTGCCAGCTGCTTCAAACTGCTCTTTCTGGCCCTCTTCACTGGTCTGTAGTGTTTGATGTGGGTAAGGATTCTTCTGTTGTCTCTCCTGACTGCGTTCCTCCTCTACCTCGAGCTGTCCCTTCTTGACCCTCTTTAGGATTTCTCCTCATCCTCTACTCCTTTCAGCTTGGAAGGTCCAGATGGTACTGTTGACCACCTTTCCACACTTTGTATTTTGGTATCCTCTGTACCTACAGGCTGTTGACTCTGAAATTTGTAACCCTAGACCGAACACCCCTAGATTACACATTTGCAGGCACTACTCCATACCTGTCTTCTATCTACTCGACTTAGTGTCTCTATAACAGTTCCTGACCTCCACCCCCTTCCTCCTTTCTACCTTGGTTAAAGGCACCACCCCTATTCCCTCATTCAACCCCATCAGCTTTCCTTCTAATATCCGTGTATCTGCACATAGCTAGAACCTGCCACAATCCTGGTGCTAAAAAGCACCTTCTGCTGCAATGGCAGGATTACCACTTCCTCTCCCGTTCCCAACCTCACTTGCACTCAGTCTATTCTCAACCCAGCGATCCTGTAAATGCTTAAGTCACCCAGGCTCAAAGACAATGTCCTTATGAACCTTAAGACCTCATGGAACCCAGCTCTGCATTCCTCTGCCTTCTCAGTTTCTTGTCCTTACCTGTGCCCTCATCTCTTAGAGCACAGCGCCTCCTGCTGTTCACTTGGTTTCCATCTGCTATTCAGAGGGCTAGCTCTAAGCCGGAACTCACAACTCCCTCCCTACTACATTAAAATTTCATACACACACACACACACACACACACACACACACACACACACACACACACACGTTCTCTGTTTGTCTGTCCGTCTGTCTCTCTCTGACTGTCTGTCTGTCTGTCTCTCTCTGTCTGTCTCTGTCTCTCTCTCTCTGTCTCTCTCTCTCTCTCTCTGTCTCTCTCTTTCACACACACACACACACACATACACTTCATATCTCTGCTTCTCTCTCTCTCAGCAGGTTTTCTTTCTTAGATTATCAGTATCAAACATACTTTATGCTTTATTCTTATACAGCCCATTTTTACACAACATGACAGAACATTCAGGGCCTGTTTTGATCTTGTATTCACTGTTCTCTAGCACAGAAGTGGATCTACATGTACTCAATAAATATTTAAGTACCGAGTTATAGGCCAATTAAAATACCACTTTGCACCCTTCCTCCTAAAGATGAATCTCTGGAAAGAACTTCAGAAACAACAAAATACTGGCAAGAGCCTTGGAAAAAATTCTTCTGTCATCAGAGGTGCTGCATGGACTTGCATGCTCTTTCTGAATGGCACCTCAATAAAATGTACCCAAAGCGTTAACAATGTCCACACCCTTTGAGTCCACCCAGAGGAATGTATCCAGAATGTCTGACCAGAGTATGTATGCCTGGACAAAGTTCTTCTGTGTGGGGTTGTTTAATGGAGCAGAGTTTAGAAGACCTGGAAACCTCCCTAAATGGTCAAAAACAGCCTAACGACATAGAACACAGATGCTGTGGATTTAACATGTCTCCCAGAACAACAACAACAACAACAACAACAACAAAAATAGCCAGCGCTGCAGGGTTGGGAGGCGGGGCCTCGTGAGGAGATGGGGCTGGGAGAATTCTGGACTCTAATGCAGCTGCTCTCAACCTTCCCAATGCTGCATGCGACCCTTTAGTACAGTTCCTCATGTGGTGGTGACCCCTAACCAAAAAATTATTTCATTGCCACTTCATAACTGTAATTTTGATATTATTATAAATGATAATGTAAATATCTGATATGAATCGTAATGCAAAATATCCGATATGCAACCCCCAAAGGGGTCACAGCCCACAGGCTGTAATTTGCCTCACTAGTAGAATACTACCATTCTGCTAGTGCTCGGTGAATGGGCCACCCACCCTCCTCTGTATGTCCAGCCTCTCTGCCCTGACCTTGTCCCCACCCTTTCCGGTGTCTTCACATCCACGTGTGGCCTCATTCTTATTTCTGGGCTTTGTTTGTCTGCTAGTTTGGTTTCTGAGATGGTGTCTCTGTAGCTGGTATAAATCACCACACCTACCCTACTGGAGGTTTTAAGCATTGACATCAATTAAGACTGACCTTTAACCCAACTGACCTTTAACCCAAGTAATGGTGCAAGACAATGCTTCAATTCCCACAGCTCTTATTTGCACAGTGCTGCTAGTTGTCTTTTTTTTTTTTTTTTTTTCCTATTAGAAGAACAAATGAAATGAGAGGAACCCCTGGCTTCCCCGACTCGGCTGTAAGGACCATGATGCCCACCCCACCATATGGATTATGACATATGACCAGTCAACTCTCCCACCAGATGTTAACTCAACTAACTACCTTCCAGAACATGGGGTTTCAGCTCCACTCTATGCTTATACACGTGAAATGTGACACCGGGACTAAGCCACAATAATGTTCTCCTAGTAGGCAGGGTGTAAGAAACCACCCTTGGTGTAACCACCACCGCTTGCTTAGATTTGAGGGTAAGCTGACATCACGGAGCCACAGCCGCACTGGTGAGTCACAACACAAACACTCCCGGTCCTAAGAGGGGTAATTTGACAGAGAAACAAGAACATCCACAGAGCAACTTTCTCACGATGGAGCGTGGCGTTGACGGTAGTGCTGTTGGTACCTGTCTTTGAGCACTTTCACAAGGATCGCTGTTTTAGAGTGGGGATTAAGCAAAAATAACTTCCTTAGTCATGGGCCTGGGAACCTGAGAGAACATTCAAAATTCAGAGTGTAATTAAAAAAAAAAAAAAGACTTGGGGGAGGGGAGGCTGAGTGCATCGTTCTGCAACTTCCCAATCAAGGTGGATGCGGTCTTTCTACGTCCACTATTCACCAGGGAATTTGTTAAGCATCTGACACTGACACTGAGGTTCTAGAAAGGAATGGAGGAAGAGGCTGGGGTGTGGCTCCGAAGGACAACCATTTGATTAGCACACACAAGGTCTTGGGGACAACCCCAGCGCCAAAACCACAACCACCAAAGACAGCTTCCGGCTCATTAGAAGCCAAGTTCACAACAGAACTCCTTTAGTAGTAAGACTCGACATTGATCACCGGCCTGGGTTTGTACCCTTTCCTGGGGTTACCAGAAACGAATGAGCCAATTAAAATCTCTGGAAACTCTTGGGGTGAGTGATTTCTGCCCATCAAAGTGAGCTGGAAAACGGACCAAAGCTATCCTCCCCTCTTGCATTCTTCTAACCTCTATTTATTCTCACTAATCTCATATCCACACACTTCACTCCCTGTATCGCAAAGATAAACGCTCCCGAGTGCCGAATGACTATTCCGTTGCCTGACCGTTGTGATTAGCCATCGCTTTCAGCCTCGTTTAACCTCTTGTTTAACCTCTGTGCATTTGCAGCATCTACGTCAGAAACACGCGCCTGCCGTTGGAAGTACTTTATAGGCATGCATTTTCTGAAAACCTTTTTTCTTGCTCTCTCTTCCCAATTTTGACTTCTGACCTCTCCCCGAATACATCCAACTATCTCAAAAACAAATCTGTAGGCATGCCCTTAAGACCATTCTCTGCCAAACAAGCTGATCGGGACATCTGCAGTATTTTAAACACATGTTCTATGTCCTATTCCTCCAACATTGGAAGAGTCTCGGGATTTGTATCTAGAGGATTAGAACTCACTGGACTCCAGCTCCCTTGAAACAGAAGCTCAACTCTCATTGATCTCAACTCATGGTCTTGTCCACAACCTGGCAATGCCACTGGCCAGATACACCACAGCCCGTCAGAAGCCCTGCGGATGCCAGCAGCCTTGTCTACTGACATGCCCATGGACACACAGGAAAATTAGCTGAAAATGCCCCCCTTCTCCTCCGGTCTTCCCTTAGGCTGAGCGGGTTTCCTCTCTGTACTGTAAGCTACTCAGTGCTTTGTCTAAGTCCCCAGTCAAAGCAAGCAAAGGGCACTTTAATTCCCCGTTATATAACAGGTACGTTGTGCTGAGTGCTGGGAAATGTAAAAATAACTCATCCCTGGACTCTGTCCTATGGATGTGAATTTGGCAGGAGACAGGCATGTAAGAAAATCACCATGCAGCACAGTACACAGTCTAGGTGGCCAGGACACTAGCCGAGAATGCTCTGCTTGGACATTCCTCTCTCTAGTTCCCATCCCCAATTTTTTTTAATATGCATTATTTTATTACAATTTTTAAAAAAAATGCAACATCCTAAAAAATTTTTTTTACTGGTGATACAAATGCCTATGAAGTTTTTCTTTTGCTACCATAAGAAATTAAAGAAACTATTGAATATTTAGAAACATTCGACATCAAAAGCTTTAAATCTAACTGTACGCTGTAGCCCCTGAAAAAGCTACAAAGTATTTTCTCGGGGTTGGGGATTTAGCTCAGTGGTAGAGCGCTTGCCTAGCAAGCGAAAGGCCCTGGGTTCAGTCCCCAGCTCCAGGAAAAAAAAAAAAAAAAAAAAAGAAAAGTATTTTCTCTACAAAGAATCTCCTTGGCTATACAAAAGTCTGTACAGTTTTTACACTGAAGCTAACGTTGAGCTGCACTTGAATTTCACGTTCTTAGCAAGACAGTTGCCTGAACACACATACTCCACACTTCAGGCAGCCACTTGCTCTTCCTCATCACCTTCCTCCTCATCATCCTCATCTTCGACCTCCTCCTCCTCCTCCTCTTCCTCCTCTTCTGGTTCATTTCTTTGAGCCCATTGGTCTACCAGGGCCCTGTCCTACTCCACTCTTGCCCTCGCCATCCTTCTTATACTTCTCCTTTAGTTGAGCCGTTTTCTGCTCATACAGTTGTTCATCTTTGGCAGATGGCTCAGACCACAGCTCCCCCAGTTTCCTTGCAGTATCTCCAATAGACAGGCCAAGGCATTCACTTCTAATTTAGTCACACCTGTAGTCTCAGAATCTAGTGGACTGCCACACGCATAACAGGTACTCTTAAAGGCTAATAGATTGCACAGTGATAAGTCACAGGTCCCTCTCTAAGTAATCTTCTCCAAATGACTACTGAGAATTGCGGGACATGTCGAGAAAGACTAAATCCACAGCGACCATGCCATGGAGGAAGTACATGCTTTCTGTGTGCGTACAAGCCCTACGTGCTCCAACATCAGCTTCTCCCACCACTCTCCAGCCTCCTCTATAAATGGTTCCCTGGGACCCATACACAAGCTTCGCTGAACTGCCTGATCACTCTGCTTAGGAAGTCCACTACCCATGTGCGTTCCCCTTCTCGCTTCCAATTGTTTGTTCAGCTCCCAGTGAGGTCTTTCTTGACCTTTCTAGCTCTGCACTGCTTTCTCTCTCTCCTAAGCACTTATCACTCGCTAGCTTGTGTACTAAACAGTTCACTCACTTGATTCCCAGTTTCCCTCATCCGAGTTTAAATATCAGTAGGGCAGAAGCCGCCTGTCTCTTTCCTGTGTATATATGGAAGGAGGGGTTGTGGGGTTTGGTACTGGATCTCACATGATAGCTCAGACTGGTCTAGAGCTAATCATTCTTCTGCTTCTAGCCTCTGAGCAGAATTATAGGTGTTCGACTCCACCTGGCTGGGGGCATTTTTTTTTCTCTTGGAGTTCTTTATCTCTAATACCAAGCACAGAGGCCAGCAGTCACTACGCTGTTGTTAGATTTTGTGCCCTTTAATGCAGTCTGGTAATGAACGTGTGAATTAACAAGGCTGAGCAATAAAGTTTAGGTGATCAGTGTAGCCCCAGTCCCAGACTTCATTCATGATTAGCTGTGTAACTTTGGTAGTTACTTGACCTTGCAAACCTTCAGATGCCTCATGTGGAGACCGGGGCTGGCTAACCACTGCTCTTACCCCTCATCAGCTGTGAGACTGTACACACAAGAAAGCTTGGGATAGTTAGTGCCTGCCACACTACGTCCCTCAAGCTTCCCAAGGCCATCGGTAACTATTAACATTGCAGAAGAAATCCCCAGACACACACTAACGTGTGCTATGCGTAGTTACAAATCCAGGAATATCTGTTACTAACTTGGAAGGGCTTAGATTAACATACTGATAATCTCTAGTTTCTAATGACTCAAGGACATAAATGGGGCAACGTGTACTTTTGCCACCTCCCTCAAATGTAGAAGACACTACGTGATTTTTAAAGATTTTAAATTACTTCAAATGCCAGATAAATGAAAGAGTAGGTTTATACAAACCAAGAAGCTGTACAACTCAATGAGGGAGAAAAGCCCGCAACATCAGACAGGTCGTTGCCAGTTCTGGATGTACTAGGAAGGGATTTATTAACCCACCGTAAGCCAAATGAATGTGATTGATCGTTTACTCGCCCCCAATGCTCCTTCTCTAGAGTAGAACCAAAAACCATCTCCTGCAAGCAGCTCTTAATCACCCCTTCACAGCACTTAGGGTAGCTTTTTGGTTGGGGCAAGAGGGTGGATCAGGCTTTTCAGCACAGATCAATGAATCAAGGAAGAGGTGTCTTATTGTCCTGCCTCTGTCACCCTGAGCTTCACACTGGTCTCTGAGGGGACCACAGAGGCCCAAATCAGTCCAAACTGAGAGGAGTGACTAGTGACTAGTGTAGACACCAGGACTGACCACAGCACAGTGGGGGTCTCCTGACTGAGCACTGACTCTGACGTTATAGTTTTCAATAATTTGAAGAATTTACATCGTAGAAAATTGAGAAGACAGCTTAAAATCCAGGACCCAAAAGACCCATGTTCTCTCAGACATTTAGCAAGGGAAAAAACAATTTTTCATATGTGCAAAGCTGATGGCCCAATGGCTCTTTTTCTGAGTGATGACATCAGGCTAAGAGCTGAGACTCGGAGCTTCACGGCCTGCTTTGAATCGCACCTCTGCCCTTCCCAGCAGCAAAACCTCCGTACCGTACATCAATGAACTCACCCATGTTGGTTTACTATTTCATACGTTGGAAATAAGCCTCAGAAAATCATGGAGGGGGTTACGTAAACTCAGAGGTCAGATGATTAAGTTAGAGCCTAGACACTGGCATACAAACACTTAATTGAGTGGGCTGATATCATCATCCCAGCGTTGAAATAATTGTTAGGAAAGTTCCCATCATTATCTAATCATATTTAATTGAGTTCATTAAGAAAACAAAACAGAACAGAGCTGGGTATCTAGTCCTGTGGTAGAGCACTTGCCTAGCAAGGCCTGGCCTGTGTTCCCGAGTTCAATCCTTCCTACCACCATCGACAACAAAACCCATGCTCTAAAGAAGCCAAGTACTTGGGTTTGACTCGGTTTATATTCTGGGATCATATATAAATTTCCATATCTGGCCAGTGAAACAGAGGTACCCCAATGGTTTAAGTGTATTTATTCTCTCTGATACTCAGTCTAAAGTTTTTAAATGTCATTTTGACTCTGGGTCTGACTTTCTGCTTGGTTTTCTAAAAGGATTTATTGAAAACCCCACATCAGCTGGAAGGCTGCTGCCAGTTACCTTTCTGCCAGCAAGGGTGGGAGGGGCTGGTGGCATCCATTTGGTTTCAGTTTGCAAACACACAAACACCTCATTGTACAGAGGACGGCAAAGGCTCTCAATGGCCCAAAGGATCCTGAGGTTCTCTTCTCCCTTTAACTCAGTGGTGTTACGTTTCCTATCCACCCTCACCAAACACCTCCCGATTTATGGAGACCGTGCAAGTACATCCCAGTTCCTAAGTTTTGAACATTAACACTGCACAACTGAGTTAGTCTTCTGTCCTACCTCAGCTAGCCACCACAAACACCACAGACTGGCTGGCCCAAGCATCAGGAATTTATTTTTTCTTATTTCTAGACGCCGAGGTGTCCAAGACCAAGATCTCAGTGAGCTATCCCAGCAAGAGCCTCTTCCTGGTTTCAAGATGGCCCCTTGCTCCTGTATCTCACAGAGCTAAGATATGGCTCTAGCATTTCTTATTCTTCCTATCTAGGGTCTTACCTATATCTTAGTTGTGAGACCTTCTCACATACCCTGGCTCCAAAGTTAGGGCTTCTACATTTAAATCTGGGATGACGCAAGCATCCAGTCCACAGGAGTCTTCTAACCATACCAAAGCAAAATTTAAATTCAAACCCATAATGGTTACAGTTACATTTCCTTCTATTTGTATGTAGAAGACTATGTATAAATAGGCATGGTGTCACATGCTTGCACCCTAAGCACTCAGAAGGCAGAGGTTGGAGGGTTGCTGCAAGTTCAGGGACAGCCTAGGCTACGCAGCCCAGATGAGCCAGGGAAACAGAGCGAAACCCTGTCTCAACAACAACAAAACATGTAAAATATGATTGAAGTTTTAGGTCAGACTGAAAATTTAAACATATAGTAAGTTATCAAGGTCACCTGGATTCAATTTCCAGCACCAACGTAATATAAAAATAAACAAATTTTTAAACTAACAGATCAACGTCTATCCAGACACAATATATATAACACATGGTAAAGGGACTTTTAATAAGGACTGATCGCCTCCATAAAGATTTCCATCTGCTTAAATAGATCTTGGGCAGGGACCCAACTTCTAAAATCATGTGTGCATAAGTGTGCAAGTATCATGGTGCTCAGATAAATTATGTGAGTAGCAGCCATTTCTCAAAAAACTAAGTGAATTCCATAGCATCCCTAGTAAAACAAGACTGCAAAAACTACTGGATCCCAAGATTCTGAAACCCTCACTCTTGAGAAGTGTCCATGCCATCGGAGGGGAAAGACTTGCCAGGCGTGGGAGCTCGGTGGTGCCAGAATGAAACCAGAACACGGGACCCTAACCAGGCCGGGGTGCCAGTAACCACAGCTCCACCGGGCACCAACACCCCGGTGCTCCAAACACCAAAGCAGGAAGGGAGCTGTCCAGCTCTGCCAGCCGCCGAGAGCCCACCAGGCACCAACAATGAGGACCAGAACGTGGATCGCCTTCTGGTCGACCACCAGTGGTGGTGATACGGAAAACAAGGACCACTGCTTCCAGAAACATCTTAGCTTCTCTTCTATCTTCCTCCCAAGTGATGGCACATTATCAATGGGGACAAGCCTCTCTGTCCATTCCATCCCTGGGGATGGAAATTAGTTACCAATCTCTCTTCCACATCATCTGGGGTCTGCTTCTCCACCCTTATGAACTTGATATTCACCAAGAATCTAAGCAACACATGATCAGGCAAAGCACCTTTCTCATCCCAGCAGCTTTGAGATAGAACCCTGCAAAACAAACCTAAAAACGCTAATCGGAGTGCCATAAAGTGGTCCCCCCCCCTCCTTGGATTCCAGCTGGCTTTATGGCCTCCGTGAAACATTCTCCCAGGTGAATACATCGCTTTTAGAGGCACATTTTTTAAACATTCAATAGTACTCACTATTTTTACAAGGGTTCTATCCAATATGCCTTTAATTTGCTCAAGGCGGTACGTACAGAAATAAGGGGTGTTCCCTGTGGAGAGCTCTCAGTTCACTGGGGCAACTAAGCAGGCTTTTTGTCTTAGCCTATGAAACAGATGAATTTCGCACTTGCTGTTCCGACTCATAGCACAAAGCAATGTGCACATCTGCCAAACTGAGTAAGGCCCTTAACAGCCGTTCTCGGTGCTATCAAATTTCAGCCTGATTCGACTTTAAAACTAGAACATCTAAAATCCAAGCCAAGGTAAATGAAAGTTCATTTCAGAAAAGTTTAACTTCTTAGTTGCTGTTCTACCCCTAAATTGTCTTTCAGTAAAATTCAAAAGGAAAAAAAAAAAAAAACCACTTCCTAAGGGATGGGGGCACATTAGGAATCTTCAAAAAACAATATGTTAAGTACTTAGCAATTTGTTAAGGTTTTATTAAATTTATTTATTTAGTATATGTGAGAGAGAGAAGGAGAACACTCAGACCAGTATGTATGTGTGGATAACTTGTGGGAGTGAGTTCTCTCTACACTGTGGGACCCTCAAACTCGGGTCATCAAGCTTGGCAGCCAATACCCTGAGTCATTTTACATGTGTATGCATGTACATACACTCACACAAACACAAACACACACTTATATAAAGTTTATAATATATATATATATATATATATATATATATATATATATGTCTAGGTAGGGCTTGACCATACAACCTTCCTACCTCTACCGTCCAGATTATACAAGTGCCCACCACACTCAGTTAAAAAAATAAAACTCTTGTGGTCCTGCTTGCTTGCTGTAGCTATGATAAACACCATGACTAAAAGCAACTTGAAGAGGAGACGTATTTCGTCTTAAACTTCCAGGTCACGGTCTGTAACTGAGGACAGTCGAGCTAAGAACCCAAAGCAGGAAGTGAGGCAGAGGGATCCGAGGACGGCTGCTTTCTGGTCTGCTCCCAGGTTGATGTTCAGTGACCTTTCCTTTCCAGACCAGGCCCGCCTGCCTCAGTATGGCACTGCCCACGTTGCCCTAGTCCCTCCCACCTCAATTAGCAACCAAGAAAATGCTCTAGACGTGCCCTCAAGCCCACTGATGAAAGCAATTGCTTAATTGAGGGTCTTTCTTCCCAGGTGTGTCAAACTGACACTGGAGATTATCACAATGTTTACAACAGCTAGCCAATTGTAGCTACATACACATGCTCTGGGATGAGCTGGAAGTTTAGACACATCAGCCACTCCCCAAAGACACTTTACACAGCTCAAAGGTGTGGGCTGTGACTCTCAGACTCGCATCTCTCCTGTAGGACCACAAAAAGCTCGCAGTTTTACTGACATAATGCATTAGTTATAAAACCAAATGGTCTTTTCTGTTTTCTGCCAGGCCTAATTGTAATTGCAAAACACTCATCAAGTGCTGCATAAGAGTGTAGCTGAGTTACTTTATTCTTACCAGAGCCGGACACACGCCTGATCCTCTGAGGTGATAAGGCCCTGTCGGAGCCTAGGGTTCTACTGTCGTTCTTCCTCCTCAGGCAGGAAGCAGCCGGCCCCACTTTGGCTTTTAGACCTGGTGTTTTCCTCAGGCTGCAGGAGTCTGGCTTGGAACTGCTCCTTCCTGGGGTGGTGGATGTTTTGGGTGCAGAGTCCTGTGAGGAAACCAGTTAGGATTTCAGTCTCACCCTGCTTTACCCCATTTCATCCCTGAGGCGTCAACTCTATGAGAAAAACCCTTTGTCTTGGTGGCTGTGCAAACGTAGTATTTACTATGAACAATTAAGACTCCTTGAAGCGGACTTCAACAGCCCTGATACACCTTCCGGCCCATTAGAAGAACTGATCTCCAGTGCCTAAGCTGACTTCAATACCGTTCAGTCCTCTGGAGTGGGCACTCAGCTAGTTACCCTCTAGCTGTCTGGTTATTCCTTCTCTGGCCCTCACGGATAGCTTTCAAGGTTAGTCTTAACCAGGGCTTCCAGTTGGCCTTGTTATCTCCCCTCACCATAAACTCACTCTACATGGCTTGTCTTACTGTTTCAACCACTAATGAGCACCCAAAATCTGTAACCACCACTCTCCCTCGTCTTCAGCTGCCCCTGCATCTCCCCACTGAGATGTTTCTACTCAGTAACAACTACCCTGTTATTGTCATTCACCAACACAGAGCCCTTACACTACATAAAATACCATTCTAAATTTTGATTTTTAGCCAGCTT
Source organism: Rattus rattus (assembly GCF_011064425.1). Lineage (NCBI taxonomy): Eukaryota > Metazoa > Chordata > Mammalia > Rodentia > Muridae > Rattus > Rattus rattus. Next base: position 46,482,552 of record NC_046166.1, on the reverse strand, counting down.
ACAAAATAATGACATTGTGGGCCATACCAAATATGGCAGAGTTTTACACATATACAGTTTCGTTTTCTTTATATTCAACCCTTTGCTACCCCTTATTCATCTTCCAACTCTTTTCTCCTACACCAAAATATGCCTTCTACTTTTGTCAGATCTATGCACGCATGTGTATACATACACCTACATGTAGTCACCTAACCTAGCACACATGAGACAGTGTGTGATATTTGTCTACCCCGTTTCTCCTGACTTTTCCTTTTCTTAGACCTCTTCTCTGTCATAGTCCCTCCATTTTCAAGATGTACACACATACATTTATATGCACACACACATACATACACACAAAGACAGGCAGAAAGAGACTGATTCTGCATGAGAAAGAAACATATGTGAGTCTGGCTTAACATGAGCTCTAGTTCCACCGATTCTCCTACAGATGACATCATTCCATTCATTTTTACAGACGAATAACGCTTCTTCATGTATCTGTACCTCTACTTTAATTGGCTCGTCGCTGACCAGCATCTGGGCTTGTTCCCTATCTGGGCACTGTGAATACTGAAGCAGTATAAACATGGTGTGGTTGCCTCTGTGGTAAGGCTGACTTGGATTCCTTCGACTGTAAACTCCAGGAGAAGTATATATAGGTAGGTCTGTGGTGGCTCCCCATTCTAAATTCTAAACATGTGTATCAACTTACATCTGTTTAATAACCCAGCAAGGTTATCTGCCATGCCCCATTTTAAAGAACAACATGAGAACACTTTTGAAGCCAGTTTGACCCACCTAGCCCACAAGTTATACCTTTCTATTTATTAACACCTTAAACCAGGAAAGCTACTGTGTCTTTGCTGCTTCCTTTGCCTCTCCACCCCACTTTTCTACTGCCTTCTTCTCAAGGCCTCATTTCTCAAAGTGATTATTGAAGTCATGTCCTCGGGGCCCGCCTAGCCTCCCCAGGCTCTGCTGCTTCTTACATTCCCCTACTACAAAAACCTTCCTCAGATTCACTGCTTTTTAAGTCACACCGAACAAACAAACCTTTAGGACATGGCAGCCACTGTCACTGTTTCCTTGCACTCCTCTCTCCCATCACAACCTTTACCTGGCATCCCCTGCATCACAACATAGCCCTATCTATGTTCTTCATCCTTATACCTGGTGTTTTCCCAGCCCAGAGCGCAAGCCCTGTAGGCTATGGCAAGAGACTAAATGACCTTGTCACCAGAAGCTTCCCTTGGTAATCCCCCACCCAATTGCTACTACCCTTCTCTTCTCTGGTAACATAGCAAATCATTCACGCTCTTAACTCAGTGCTTAGCATGTCCCTATGGCTTAGTTTCTGACAGTCCCACTGCATTAGATAAAACATTTGGACCAAACCTGTCTTTCTCCATTCCCTAACAAATAATACCATATGTGGCATACATAGTAGTTGTCCAAAAAGTGTTTCCACTATAGACATAAGGAAGCAGGAGCCTGAATCTTACTCCAAGTACAAATTCTAACACTATAAACTACAATTAACCTTCTCCCTTTACACGGGGAAAAACAGCCTCAGAGAGGCCACTGTGCAGTGAATGATAGAGCCACAAATTTAAGGTTATCCAAAATCCATGCTTAGATTTGCATATTCCCTACCATACCCACCCCTCCTTTATTGTTATAGGTTGATGTTTATATTTGATAGTCTCTCCATTTTCAAGATGTACACACATACATTTATATGTGCACACACACACACACACACACACACATATTCCTAACACCAATATCTATCTATTGAATCCATGTACTAGGTGAAATCAATACTAATTCAATAGCTAGTGTTCCAAGAGAACTGCTGCAGGTCAACATTAAAACCAGAATCTTCTAGAAAAACTTTCTTGTAAAAAGTAAACCAAACTTCAACCTATGGAAGTGAATCTCCCACAAATCACTTGTTTTACCTTCAGAGCCCACATTCTGAAAATTTTTGAAGTCTACGAGACATACGGGACCTGAGTTTGAACATCCAATAGCTGTGTGAATTTTTTTTAAGATTTATTTTATGTCTATGAGTTCTCTGTCTACATGTACATTTGCATGCCAGACAGGGCATTGGATCCCATTACAGATGGTTGTGAGCCACCATGGGGTTGCTGGGATTTGAACTCAGGACCTCTGGAAGAGCAGCCAGTGCTCTTAACCCCTGAGCCATCTCTGTAACCTCATGTGAGTATATAAATAAACCCTCTGAAGCATGAATGTGTGGATAACAATTTCCTTGCTGTTACCCCCCAAAAACAAAACCAAACAAATACAGTGTCCATTAGCCCTGAGCATTCCTGAGACGATAAATGACAGCCTATATAAGGACAGCACCTGAGGCACCGTTCCTTTCAGTGCCAGCTGCTCTGTCGCGCTATCTTGACCACGTGACCTCAGCAGTGGGCAGTTACTTTTTACCCTTCTAGCTTCCAGATCAAATCGCTTCTCCCAAATAAAAGCCTTCCTTGAAGTTTCAGGTGGTCCGGGACCACCAAACAGCCCTAAGGTGTTAGGCAGTCTTGTATACATTAATTTAACTGAAGACTAAGATCTACAGAGTACACAAGAAAACAAGCAAACAAACCGAAACCAAAAAAATCAAAACAAAACAAAAACAAAAACACAAAACAAAAAACCATTCTTCTACAGCAGATAGAGCTCTTAGGCGTGACTGAAATGACCAACAAAAAATGCAGTGTGAGCTCACCCGTTTAGCATTCTACTATAAGCCACAGCCTGTGGCTATGATTTTTGGCCTAGCCTCTTCACCACTCTCTTGATAGAAAAAAAAAAAAAAAAGCATGAGAGTTGAATTAGACACATTGGACAAAGCAGACAAATACTCTGCTGTATTTAAGACTGGGTCACAGACACCGTAGGCTCTACATTCTAGCTGATAAGTAAAATCGCCAGGGGTGACACCGTGGGACCCGTGGGACCATCCTTACAGAATACAAAACACTTCAATTCATATCTAATTCTGAGCTCTCGCTGCAACACTGCTAGGTGTAAGCTGTTAGAATCCATCCTACTGAATGATTCCAAGGCCTTACTTCAATACCACACATCATGGACCTGCAACTATCAAGCTGGAAAAATATAAGGAAACAAATCAAAACGGAAACTCGCCAGGTTTTAGAACTACACAAGCAACTTAAATTCAAGACCAATGCTCAAGGAACCTCATGCTAGTTTTTCCAATACTCAAGGGTGAGAGCCAGGACACATCTCTCACAAAACCAGACGTGGTGGGATATAACTAATGTTAGCACTAAGGGTGCAAAGCAAGAGGGCCTCAAGTTCAAGGCCAGCCTGGGCTCCTGTGCGACTTCAAAGCCATACTGAGCGCATGTTGATACCCTGTCTCACAGCAACAACAAATTTTCCATAAAGCAAAGAAAAAAGATCTTGATTCTATGTAGGTCTATAAACACCTAAGACTATTGATTACAAATACGAGTTTATTATAATTTTATTTGGTAAAATATTACAATTCTAAATGATCAGCTTCCTCAGCTAGACATAAAGAAGAACTTGAAAGATCTTGTCCTGAAACAATTTACAAACCCATTACTTTAGAAATCCCTGTGACATTCCATCCCTGCCAATAGAGTTATTGATAAAGTCAAAACACCTATCTGTAAGCTGACCCAGGTAAAGACAATCTCCAGCGTTTTCTTATCATTGAGAAGATGCCTACGTGACCTACTATGTAACAACAACAACAACAGCTGGCCTCGTGTCCTTGACCACGCTGTGTTTCATTCCTCCTACACAAGAGTCCCCATAAGACAGGCCCTGTGTGTTACCTCTGTCTTCCTCCTCTGCCCTCAGATCCATTCCTGGTCCAGAGGACAAGCATTTCAAGGGCAGTCTGTGTGGGGCTGAAAATACACCTTAGTCTCTACTGCCAAAAATAGAGCTGAGGACACACAGGCAGTCCCAACAGCAGCCCGGTGGATATTTTAAAAACTATGTCTTATCATATAATGGTCAAAAAAAAAAAATGCTCGTGTTTAAAGAAAAATAACCCTTGAACTGCACAAAATGCTTCGGATTTTTAAGTGACTCCATCTCGACCCTCCTCAGGATTTACCAGGTACTGTGGCAGACAGACTGCTTTGTTTACTGTGTAAGGACGTTTGTTTCTTTCTTGCCTCACAAACCAATGCCAGTGACCTACAGGTGACCTTACAGACCCACCGCCCAATCCTCTCTTTCTGGCTGAGGCGAAGTTACCTGACCCATGCCACAGAGCTGGTCAGAAGTAGACTCAAGTTTTGAAAAGAGACTTGGCTTCCTGGATTTCTGCGTTGCTGTTTACCAGCTCTATGTAGCCATTGCTTAAATGTGTCACAATATGTTTAAATGCTTAGAAGCGCCTTTGTTTTCTTTTGTTTTGTTTTTTTCAGAAAAACAAAACCAGCCTGTGTCACAATTATTTCACCTCAAATATCAAAATATATTAAAAAAAATATTAATTTACTCTTTTAAAACCTTATCAAAGGGAACACCCACATACAAGAAAATTCCAAATCTGAGGGTTTTTTTTCTTTTAATATGGAGGTTTGTTATATTTTCACTTATTAACACTTTATACTGGCAGGACAAAGAATAGCTGAATACAAATTACGAACCAAGCTCGGTGAGATCATTAGCCAATTACAGGCCACGCATTGCTAATACGCGAGTTTTCTTCACTGTTCCTAAGGCAGACCGCAGAGTTCACTTACCACAAACAGAGACTTGGATTCAAAAGTCTCATTCATGGCTTGCTTTCCCAGCTCTTGCTTTTCCAGTGGAGCCTCACAGTCCTGCTCAACCTTTTCAGGGCTAATCTGATCGATGTGGGAAACATAAGTTACTTCCAAACACTCTGAGCTTTTCATTTTAACCGGGAGGATGCCTTTGATCTTCTGGAAGAAGGCAGTCACAGACCCGGTCTCACTCCCTGCATGAGGAGAACCTGTCTTGTCAACATCCTCCTGGTTCAATTTCGTGGCAGATGCTGTTCTTGGAACCCTGAGCGAAGCACTTTTAGAATGGGCTGTAACTTGCGCAGCCTGGCTGGTAATGAATTTATTAAGCTGTTGCTTGTGTGTCTTGTTAATTGGGATTTCTGCTTTCCTGTCTGCTTTTAAGTCAGACCTTAGTGTTTTGTTCGTCATTGTCAACTGTTTAGAAGGCACTGGTGTGGGTGAGGAGCCCCTCGGAACCTGGGGATTGGTTGTGTCCTTCACTAGGGAAGCGTCTTTGGGTTGCAACACGGATCTGGATATAACTTTGGCTTTAATGTTCTTGAAGTTTGGTGTGGGATAACTTATAATTTCTGTCTTCCTCACTTTACTGCCTATGGTGGTGTTCGTTTTGGTAGCTGATTTTCCCAGATTAGGTTTTGACATATTTGTTAGTTCTCCTTTCAAGTTTGGTGCACTTTTAGCATCTCTTGGTCCATTCTCCACATTATTGTATTTCTTCGTCACTTCAACAGGTGAAAGTGTGAGGCTCACATGGGGGAGTTGCCTAATTGGGGCTGACACACAGGCTGTATTATTTGTGCTAATGGCTCCTACATGCTCATCCCAACCCACCTCATAGGAGGAAACCCTCTGCCTTGGAACACTTCCCAGGGTCAGCTCCTCAGTACTGCTTTGAATGTCTGAGTCATTGTCTTGGGAATCCATGTGTGGGTCTTCAGTCACCGTGACTCTACACTCAGAGTCCAGCACTCGGGTTTTACTTTTACCAAAAGCTGGCCCCACTACTGGGCATTCACCAGCAACATGACCGTCGGACAATGATCCTCTTAGATTTTGGCCCATTTCCTGTTGAGCATACGAGCCGTGTGAATGCGTCTCACTGTTTGGGTCTTCTTCAGATACACAATAGAACTTCTGTAATACAGACCCATTGGGGACCTCCATGCCATCAGAAACCAGTGTCACAGCTTGTATCTCTTTTTCTCCAACGTATCCTTGCCCTGTCCCATCTGTGTACTCTTTGGTGACATTTCCTAAAGAATGCTGACACTGAATACCAATGTCTGGACTGTCAGTTTGCATCAGCACATCAGAAATCACTGTATAGGTTGTGTTTAGGGTCTTTGGTGGTGTGGTTTGAAGGCTTTCGAAGTTCTCTCTATTGCCATTAACCCCTCTTACACACATTTTAGAGGAAGAGGGTGGGGTCCGATTGGAGCAGGACAATGCATTTCTGTCTCTCACTGTTGGCTGCAGCCCTCCAGGAGCACGTGAAGGCTGACCCTGTTCAATAGCTTGCTGTGCTATAAAGGTGCAGTTAGCTGTGCCCACTTTCATGTCATATGTTTGTTTTAGCTCCAAAGTTTCAGGAGAGTCTCCACAAGCATAATCATCATCAGCCTTGTACACACAGGGCTTAGATGGATCAAACCTCTCATTCTGGATTGCCTCTAGGGAACCAAAGTCACTGTGTGGGTCTGGGGGCTTCCCTGTGTTCACGAGTGCAGGAGACTGGCAGGTAAGCTCACTGTACATTGCAAACTCATGCTTCCCCATGAAATCAGTTGAAGGCTCTGGGTAAGCGAGCACTTCAACACTCGGATGGCTTAAAGAAACACTTTCACTACTGTCCATGGCAGGATCTGTTTCATAATCCACCACCATGTCGTCTGGGTTGGCCGAGTCCCAGTCCCCATGACCAACTGAAGAGCACTGGAGAGCTGTTTTGAAGCATTCGGATGGATTCGAGTTCTTATCACAGATAAATACATAATGCGGTTCATCTTCTGTCCTATCTGAGTTATCATCATTCATCCTGGATATTAATCTTACAGCTCTGCCATTTTATTTTCCTCTTCAAATCCTTTTAAATGAGAGTAAATGAAAGATGGCCCAGCTTCTCCCCTTTCTGTTGCTTTCAGTCGGGTTCCACGATTGTAGTCTTAGATGCTTTAAAGTTGAAATGACTTCTTGTTCCCTGGAAGAAACAAAACAGTAAACTCAGATAAACATTAGAAAAATGTACAGCTCACCCCTTAATTTGTTTAGATCACTGTTTTCATATTAACAACTTATACCGATGAATGGGGGTGCATTTACAACATCGGGTAATCTCCCACTCTTTCAAAGAAACCTTTTGATGTGTGAAGCACGATGGAGCACGATGATAGGGAAACGCAGATACAGTTTCCTGCTGATGTCATGTAACAGCTGACATCTTCCTTCCTGACTCCCAGAGACTTCGCAGAGAGAGGGGGGGTAACTCGGTGTACAACTACCTTTCCTTCTTACTTGGTCAACAGTGAAACTATTCATCCTAATTTCCCTTGGGCGTTCCAAAGTGTCCCTCTCACTGTCAGAAGATCTCCTACTTGCATGATTACCAGGGAGAGCATCCAGGCTCCAATGAGACTCGGAGAAGTTGCACGTCTCTGTTCTATTTCATTCCTATCTTAACTATGTGCCCTTGCCGAGCCTCTGCCTGCATGTGCGTGCATGTGCGTGCATGTGCGTGCATGTGCGTTCGAGGGGCACAAGGCAGCTATTCTAAGATTTGAAGTAAGCCAGGTGGTGGTGTCACACACCTTTAATCCCAGCACTTGGGAAGCAGAGGCAGGCAGATCTCTGTGAGTCTGAGGTCAGCCTGAACTACAGAGCAAGTTCCACAACAGCCAGGGATACATAGAGAAACCCTGTCTTGAAAAATAAATCAAGCAAAAAAGAGTTGAATAGCCTCTGTTAGGGGTTCCTCAAGATGTGAACAAAGTCACTATGTGCTGGAATGTATAATAGTTCCAAATAAATGGACACATTGAAGCCAACCCCATCCCTCATGTTGGAGTGTATACTGGAGACGGAGTCTGGGGAAGAGGTCTTTAAGGAGGTGAAAAGGGTTAAATAATAGAATAAAGGAGGAGGACTTATCCACCAGAATGGCTACCCTTCTGAGAAGAGATACCTGAAGGTCCTCCCCTTCCCCTTAGGACACAGTAAAAGCAAACACACAGAATCTTAACAGAAGCAATATTTACAACAGCTGAAGAGTAAGGGTGGGAGAGACCCATGCCCATCTACTGGTAAGTGGAAAATATACATCAGATTACTCTTTAGCACAAGAACAAAAAATGAAAACAAAATGTTTCATTACATACATGGATACAGTGTTGCAATAGGAAAATATTGCACTAAGAGAAAGAAGTTATTCAAAAAACTATCTATTAAGATAACTATTTATACAAAAATGTCCAGAACAAGAGACACTATACACACACAAAGTACACTGGGGATTTGTGTGGGAAAGGACAGAGGTCGATGTTTTAGGAAGCAATAAAGTGTCTTAATTTTGCTCCTAGTTTTATGCCGTCATAAACAGACTCAAAATAACTCAATTGAGTAATTAATAGCAAACTTTTAAAATGTCCAGAAAAATCTCAAATCTAGGCTGTGGAGATGGCTAAGAAGGTAAAGGTGTTTGCCTCAGTACCCAGAGCTCACGTTAAAGTGGAAGGAGAGAACGGACTCTACAAAGCTTTCCTTGGGCATGCAATGTCCACACTTGTGCCATGGTGGGGGGAGGCGGGGACGGGACACATGCTCTGTCCCTCCCTCCTCACCTCCACTCTCTTCCCTCTCTCTCTTTTAAAATTTAATGATTTAAAATCCAGCTTTTATTTTTATAACAAATAAATTTGATTGAAAGTCTAATATGAAGACTTTGAGAGTGTAGGTAGGTCCTCGCCCCACTTCTAGTTGACTCTCTCTGCTTCCTATGTGTATGTGGCAAAATGTTATCTCTCAGTTTCCAATTCTACCCGCCCGCTGCCACACTCTCCCGGCCATTATGGGCTCTCTGTCTAGAACTGTAAGCCACAATAAACCTTCTAATGTCATGGCAGTGAGTTCTGAGTGAAATATCTAACAGGGATGACACTGAGTGTGTGACCTATAAAATTCTGAATTAAGGGCAGATCTGATTTCCCCACTTCGTAATCTTTATTGCTCCTATTCAAACTCCGGTGACCCAAGTAAAAGTCACAATAGGAACCACAGGGTACCCAGTGGCTCCAATAGTGTCCATAACAGCTTTGCGTGTTCTGATCATGCACCCTGAAATCAGCATCTATGGTGCAAAGGCATGGTGGAGTATTGATCTCAACAGCATGTGTGCACCCACACAGACACATAGAACCTCAACTCACATGCTCGGGGCTCTGAATCCTACAATGAGAGCTGCATAATTTATGTATTTACTGTAAATTAGTCGAGTCCTTTGCTATCTCGTAGTTAAAAAGAGATCACGAAAAAGATTTTAAGATGTTTAAAGCTTTTATGAAGTACGAATTATCATTTTATTACATGGATTTACTGTGTAGGCGTGGGGGCTGGAGCGTATGTCACGGCACTTCCTGGAGGTGGGAGGACAACTTGTGACAGTTGCTTCTCCCCTTCTACCACATGCATCCCAGGTTTCAAACTCAAGTCATCAAGCTTGGTGGCGAGACATCTTGCGAATCCCACAGATCAGCATTTTCAACCCATTATAAAATACATTCAAGCTAAATTTTAAAGAATGTTTAAAAAAATCAAGAACATTTATCCATTTTCAGAAACAATAAACGATGTTCCTTTCCACTTCTTTTGTTTTTGTTTTTGTTTTTTTTGTTGTTTTCTTTTCTTTTTTTTGGAGCTGGGGACTGAACCCAGGGCCTTGCGCTTGCTAGGCAAGTGCTCTACCACTGAGCTAAATCCCCAACCCCCCTCTCCACTTCTTGAAGGGCAGTGAATAAGAAACGTGGCCTGAGGGGTCATTTTAGTCACTTCTCTGTTGCTGTGATAAAATGCCATGACCAAAAACAGCTTAAGGGAGGTTTATGGTGGCTTAAATTCTCCAGGGAGGGCCCATGATGGCAGTGGGCAGCTGCAGTTGGAAACTGAGAGATAACACTTTGACACCCACACAGGAAGTAAACTGGAAGTGAGGGGAGGACACAAACTCTCAAAGTCACCACCCTCCCCACATCCCACTCCCTGTGACACCTCCAACAAGGCTCTACACCTCCTTAAAGTTCACCAAGTTCCCCCAAACAGTGCCACCACGTGGGGAGCAAGTGTCCAAACATTTGAATCTATGGGGGACATTTCGTTCAAAACATCAGAGGTTGAAGAAAAAGAGGAAGGGGTGAGGGGGTGACAGAGGTGGAAAGTAAGAACAAATAGGATACAGGCATACGAAAGTCCCACACTGAAACCCATTTATTCATATGCTAACGAGAAAAGAGAGAACAAAGAAAAGAAAATGGCTGCCTGGGCAGGGGTGGGAAGGTAAGGACCATGCATGGAGGGGTGGAGAGAACCCATAAGTAGATGCAGAAGAAACTGCTCTGCTAATAAGTATAAACCTTATTAGCATGATTATAGAAGTTATGTGCCTGCATAAACAGGGTCACGAAATTCAATTAGTAAACGTTTTATTACCCAATCGCTCTTTTCCAAAGTATATAAAAGATGATTGCATAAAAATATTTTTAAAAGACATATACTTAATAAATGGTTCAAATGGCCAAATTAAGTTATTCTGAAAAGATCCAGTACTGGAGAAGTCACGGCACCAGCCTCATGTTGTATATTATTTAAACTGTTGCAGTTTTTCTCTTCTAGCATGGCACTAAATTAGACGGCCTTGCCATCATCTTTTGACTTCTCATCAATTCTTCTGGAAATATTTTCTGGAAATAAAAGTAATATTAAAGTCAAAGAACAAGGCTAGAATGTAAGACTAGACCTGGTGTGTCAGCTTCCAGGGCGTATTGTCACTATTTAGTTTTTTGTTTTGTTTTTTGTTTTTATTTTGGGGGGGGGGGTCTTGACAGGGTTTCTCTGTGTACCCTTGGCCATCCTGGAGCTTGCTCTGTAACCCAGGCTGGCCTCGAACTCTGTGCCTCTGCCTCCTAGTTCTGGGATTAAAGGCGTATGCCACTACCGCCCGGTGTCAGTATCCTTTACAATACACATATTGACATGCATGAAGAACAGGTATACGACCTGACTTGTGCATTTTGTTTGACGTCATCTGACACTAGTCACTATAGGATGCAATGCCCTATAATACCTTTACTGTGAAGATAAAGCTGTGGACAGGACAGGGTTAGCTGTCCTTCCCACAGGAGGTAGGTAAAAGTGGAAGGCAGCTCGGTCCATAAAGTGCTTGTCTTGCAAGCACAAGGACCTGAGTCCAATCCTACAGGCCATTAAAAAAAAAAAAAAAAAAAAAGATAGTGGTAGGGAGAGGCTGGGGGAGGGCACAAGAGAGAGGGCAAAGTGTGGCTCTGGAAAAGGTAGAGAGAGAGGAATCCATTAAATATCTAGCCAGTTTGACCTAATGGAGGAGGAGTTCCAAAGAAAGAACCCTTAAAAGCCAACAACAACAAACAAAAATTTAAGACTGACTGAGGAAAAACATGTAACTATATCCTCCGACTTCAACACACACACACACACACACACACACACACACACACACACACACACACACACACACACATATGCAGGCACACTAAGGTAGGCACGCAGGCATGCTGTCTAAGACTAATTTTATTCCTCCCTACTTTTAAGAATTCTACCTAAAGGCCACCCACAATGTGCTAGTCACATATTCTATGACTTCGTCTCACCTGACTCAACAGTCTTCATATTCCTACCGTTACAATATAACTTGGCTCGATTTTAAAGAAGCCTCAAAGTAACTATCTTGAAAACTTTTTTTTTTTTTAAACAAAATGAAGCAAAATTAAAACAAAGAAGAAGAAAAAAACTCTTGGGAGCAAACTGTTCTTTGTCACACCCAGGGGAATGGTCTCAAGTTCATCCAGTAGCACTGTCTAGCAGAGTGAAGCACAATGATCAAGTTCCCTTTTGAAAGAGAATTATCTGGAAGGAGAGATCTTCTCGGAGCTCCGCTTGGGCAGGACAGAACAAACTCTTCACTCATTGCGATTTGGGAATACAATAGGCAGTTCATCCAGAATTTAAAAATAAATAAATGATACATATTCTCAAGACTTTTAAGGTCAAGAGTTGAACTAGCCACCAGGCAGGAGGGTTGTGCATCCAAGTATGACTACATACTGTGAACTTGTCTTGCAAATAACAGCAAAACAATCAAGAACTGGAAAATAGTAATACTTATATTCAAAACCTCAGCTTTAACATTGTTATCTCAGCTCAGTGGGTAAAGAGTTCAGATCTCCATGTCAACCAGATACAGAAGCACATGTCTATATTCCCAGTCCTTCTGGAGTACAGTGAAGGCACAGCTGGGAGAACCCCTGAATGCTTTCACGTCAGCTAGCCTGGTATGCACGTTGGAGAAGAAGAGACCATCCCCCCAAAGTAGGAGACAAGCATTCACACTCAAGGTGTCCCCTGACCTCCAGTGTGTACACTGTGGGACATGCAGGTGTGGCTACTCTAGACCTGGGAACATGCACACGTACTTAAGAGTAATAATGCCCCAAAACCTGAAACACCATCATATAATTGAATTAATGACTGCTGACATTCTTAATCCTGGAAGGAATTTTAAGAGATCCAACCCAAACTGGTTAATCTTACAAATGCAACGGTGGCCTCTGAGAAATCCCCACCCCTGGTTGTCATCGATGCTAATCAGCCGAGAGCAGATCTCTTTCAGGTTAGACGCCTTGGTTGTGTGCTGTATTTCACTAACTAGCCTTCAACCCCGGGCCACAATTTCTATTCCTCTTGCCCACTAAGTCTATTCCTACCATTCCAATTTAATTCAACATGTGATAATTATGAAATAAAGTGTGTTTGTAAAACAAAGGCTAGCTTCACTAGTTTGTGGCCATACAGGACTTAATTTTATACCTAGGAACTGACATAGGAGCGGACGTATTTTAATGTATATGAATACAAATATTGTTTTGAATTATAGTTTATAAATCACAAAAGCAGTCTCCCTAAAGGCTTTCTGTTAAGTTTCAAACCAGGACAAAGGGTTCAGGTGCCTATTTAACATATCAAAGTGGATGCTGGTCAACAGGTCCCTCAGCCCTAACTGTTACAGGGACCTCCTGGCTGACATACCTGGGTCCCCTGCCCTCAATTCTCCAACCCAGGGGTCTGGGCCACCCTTCCATATATAATCCAACCATTTTGGTTGCCTGCTTTCCTCAGACTTTGGGCCTCCTGGCTGCTGTACCTTGTCCCTTGCTCTCCCCTCTCCCTCCTCACAAGAGGGCACAGTTCAGCTCTCCCACAGATCTCTAATTAACCCTCCTCCACCACACCTAGGAGCAGGCGTGCTCCTCTCTCCTTTCCCTGTGTATTTTTCCTGTCTACTTTTGAAGAACACACGAGTCACAAAATGTGCACTCACTGGTAAAACTGTGGCCTCGATCTGACAAGGCCACTTCTGCTAACAGATCACCATGGAACAACAGCCAGTCTCAGCCAAGTCAGGAGGGACAACCTTTCCTTCTACCCAAGAGTGAAGAACGAGAAACAGTTGTCCAAAGGCTTAAGGGAGTAAGGGAAGATTTCTCTTATGAATTATGTCATGGACGTAACACACAATACCAAATTAAGATATATACCAATATCTGTCTTGAGTGGCATTATCATTCTTCTGACTAAATGACAGCCTTTCAGCCAATGTCCTTCAGGAGTGATTCAGAGCTTCCTGAGAATAAAAGGAAAACCGAATGGGAAGGGAGGGCAGACTCCTGCTTGTCACTCAAAACCAAGTGGATTTCATGACTAATGGGGCTGTCTGGCTGGTTACTCAGCCAATTTCCTTCCTTATTGTCCTCAATTTCTTGTAGCGAATGCTCTGCACTCTACTCTGAGCTAAGTGGACATACACCACCCCTCTAGGCTTGCACCATAACTCGTAATCCTTCACGTCCTCGCCGTCCCACAGGGCTTGACACAGATCAACATGTGAGGCCTTCATGTGTCAACATGTTAAGATGCTGGGACCATGGACGGAAGAGGCCCAGAGCCCCACTTCAGTGACTGGAGGATCACTGACCAATCACGAATCAAACAGTTAGTGAGCAATCAAGTAATGCTATATTTGAAAATGACTATTTCTCTGTGTGTGTGTGTGTGTGTGTGTGTGTGTGTGTGCATGTTTGTATGAGAGTTTGTATATGTGTGGTTTGTGAGTATATGTGTTTGTGTGAGTGTGTATGTTTATATGAGTGTATGTGAGTGTGTGTGTATGAGTGTATGTAAATGTATGTGTGTGTATATGTTTATATGTGATCATGTGTATGTGTTTGTGTATGCGTGTATGTAAATGTATGTGTGTATATGTTTATATGTGATCGTGTGTATGTGTTTGTGTATGAGTGTATGTGTGTTTAAAAGTGTGAATGTGTACGTTTGTGTGAGTGTGAGTATGTGTATGTGTTTATGTGTGAGTGTGTTGTGTTTGTATATGTATATGAGTATCTGCATGTTTGTGTATGAGTATGCATATGCTTGTATGAGTGTGTATGTATACTTGTATGAATATATGGGAATGTGCATGTGTCTGAGTGTATGTGTGGGTATGTGTGTATGTGTTAGTGTTAGTGTATGTATGTTTGTGTGTGTATGTATATGTTTGTGTATATGTATGTTTGTACATATATGAGTGTGTATGTGAGTATAAATGTATATATGTGTGCTTTGATGTTATGTTATTGGCATGGCAACCATAGATTATATTGTGATAATACTGTTGCTTTGGAAGGAGAGAGTAGTTAACCAGGTCACTCTAGTCATTCTTTATTTTATTTTTTCTAGATGAAGACTTCATAAATTAACACTTGCCTGATAGGAAACAACTATTGGATCGGTAATTCCATGTGGGTTGAGACTAAATGACAGAGGAGTAGTCTAATTTCCCTGTTTGTGAACACAGAAGATGTTCGTACAGTCAAGCAAGGAGCTTCTAAGGTAGCCTACCAAAAGGAATTTTTACTGTATTTCCATCAGGAAGGAAGAAAATATTCCCGCCAGATGACAGCAGCTTACTGAAATGAGCCTCCCCATGCTAAACAACCCCCCTATTCCTTTTCTGTTATTAAATCTTCCCTGGGCTTGCTTCTGAGAAGTCTCCACATGTTAACTAGTTCAAAGGTCAACAAACAAGTTCTGTAAAGACAAACTGTGAGTATTTTTAGGTTTTATAAAATACACAATCTGGGATGTGTTTACTCAACTCTGCTCTTGTAGAATAAAAAATTAATTGTAGATAAGATAATATCCAAGTGGATATGCATGAGTGTCCTAACTAAAACAGCTTACAGAACACAGTTGGCACATGAGCACTAGAAATACAGTTTGTATGACTCTGGACTAGTGTAACAGGTCATGCATCAGCTCCAAGCACCAGCTACACTTCACAGTCCTCGAAATGCACAATTCTTCTAGTTTAGTTTCTATTTCTTGACTCAGAGAAGTTATTATCACAGTGCACTGCAGCATGAGTTCGGCTTTCTTATAATTAATATTTACCTCCATAAAACATCACCTCAAAAATCTGAGAGTAAATTTTTTAAAAAAGCAAACTGTACCAAATTTGTTTTCCAATTTTATAATGCCTGCCATCAATTAGGTAAACTATCAACCTCAAAATACATACTAGGAGATCTTTGTAAAAAATAAAACTGCCCCAGGGGTGGTAGAGCTCACCTTTAGTCCCAACACTCAGGAAGCAGAGGCAGGCAGATCGGAGTTCCAGGCCAGCCTGGTCTACAGAGTGAATTCCAGGACTAACTTTCTGTGTAAACTCTATATTGAAATAGCCATGTTCAAGCATGAACAAGACACAACTTGCAGTTGATGGTTAAATCTCTGTAAAGTGCCACATGGGATAACACCCAGCACCAAAGGAGACTGTCCTTCGCCAATGGAACAGGGTGTCTGTCCCATTCACTACAATGGCTACATGTTAAGTCCAATGCTCCCATTGACGTCCTCGGGATGCCCCATCTTCACTGTGTCCTGTGTCTCTAAGGGAGGGAGGATAATTACTCACTGAGGAAAAGTCCTGGTAGAGCTGCCCAGACTGGAGTAAAGCTGCGCACTCTAGTTTTGTGCTCCATTTTTAACTGATGAGCTAAACAAACTCCAGCAACAAAGACAAGGGATCGAGTATCAAAGGCTTGTGTCTGAGGCTGGAAGACACTGAAGCATTCTTCTGAAGCGAGCATTTCTCAGGCGAAAAGGCAGGTGCCTGTTATCTAAACTACAGGGGTGTGGTGGTGGATTGAATAGGGTACGGCCCTCACAGACTCCTTTGTTTGAATGCTTGGCCTTGGGGTGTGGCGTTCTTAGGAGGTGGGGCTTTGTTGGAGGAAGTGAGTGTCATTGTGGGGACAGGCTCTTATAAAAATAAAATCCAGACCTGGTGGTGCACACCTAACGCCCCAGAGCTAGGGGACAGGAACAGACCGCAGGGACTTACTGGTCAGCCAGTTTAGCTGGAACCAGTGAGTGCTGGATTCAATGAGAAACTCTATCTCCAAAAAATAGAAGCAGTTTATTTAGGAAGACATCCAACACCACATTTTGACTTGTAATCAAGCATCAGGGAAGCTGATGCAGGAACGTTGCAAGGTGAAGACCAGGCTGGGCTCCGTCGGGATGCAGTCTCAGAAACAAAAGCTCAAGAGATTAAAACATGACGTATTAATGGTGGCCAGTGGTGTTGATAAGACAGACATCAGTGTATTCTGTTTTCAGACATAGGGAAAGCTAAATGCATGACCGAGTTAGAACAGAGTAACTGCTCTGAAGCACTGAGCAGCGGGCCGCCCTGGAGTAGAATTCTCTTAAAGACAAAGTGGTCCTTTCTTTCCTTATCTGCGGTTTCATTTTCATGGCTTTAATTACCCATGGTCAGCCTATGTGGAAAATCCCAGAAATGTACAATTCATAAATGCTAGGTAACTGTAGCCACAGCGTAGGCCCTAACTGTTCTGTTCTCACTGTTAAGCTCTTGCTACACCTACCTGATAAAGTGACCTTTATCCTAAGTTTATATGTGTAGGAAGTAAACAACGTCCACACGGCTGGGAACCACTTGAAGGTTCGGCCATGTTCCAGAAGTCTTGGAAGGAAACCCTAGCAGACAAACAGAAAACTATGCTTATCTTCCTAAATCCTGTACTTAGGATAGAAAAAGTTTTAAATTATGTTAAACAGCGACACAGAACCTTTGCTCTCTCCTATTTTCTCTATTTAGAATTATCTTTATTGCCCCCCTTTTTTGTTTTCTGTTTGTTTGTTTGCTTTTTAAGACAGGGTTTCTCTGTGTAGCCCTGGCTGTCCTGAAACTCACTCTGTAGAACAGGCTGGCCTTGAATTGACAGAGATCCACCTGCCTCTGCCTCTTTTTTTTTTTTTTTTTTTTTTTTTTCTTTTTTTTTTTTTCTGAGCTGGGGGCCGAACCCAGGGCCTTGCACTTGCTTGGCAAGCGCTCTACCACTGAGCTAAATCCCCAACCCCTGCCTCTATCTCTTGAGTGCTGGATTTAAAGGTGTGCACTACTTCAACCTGGCTGAATTATCATACCAAATGAGGCTCCTATTCCTTTTCTCATTTTTTCTAAAATTTCCATTTTAGGGGTGTGTGTGTGCACATGCATGCACACATGTACAAACAAACATTCACGAAAAGACCAAACCCAAGATTTCATGTGTGCTTGCCAGACACGTTACTGTTGATCGATACCCCTAGCCAAGTCATAACTTTAAAAAACAAATCAACATTGAAACATTGTTCACTATCTCAAAGCCACTGACTCTCAGGGTTAGATAAGAACTCAAAACTTATCTATGAAATTTTAGCAGCTACCCAACACATGTTGTGTATGTTCTTTTAGTCCATAATCAAACAAATCCTTTCCCATGCCACGGATATCTATGATGTTCCAGTTTTGTGTCCAGAGTCATAAAACATGCTACTGAACTTAATGTGTAAATTCTAGTTAGATTCAAATACAGAAAACTGTCAGGTAGATGGCGAAAGAGACAAATTGTCTCAGTCATTCACAAGTTTGCATAGGTTATCCAGGATTGCTTCTGTTGCATAGGTTTCCCAGTCAGCCATCAGAGCCCAAGCTCCACCTCTCCCCTCCCTCCAGCATGCATGACCTTGGATCGGTGGCCCAGAGTAGCATTATCTGGGTTTTGCCCAGCAGGGCGGTAGCAGGCATGGAATCTGCTTTCTAACACCTGACCCTAACAGCAGTGGCTATGCTCGCCGAGAAGGCAAACTGGGAACTTGCTAGCAATACTGGCTGGCTATGCCCCTAGCAGGAAACTCTATATAGCCAAGGATGAGGAGAAAATGGAAACTGATAGCCATCTCTTCTTTCTACCTTAGGCCTAGTGCTCTACCCAGAGATCACTTCTCATCACTCATAACGCAAGCACTTGTACTCCGATCTTAAGGTTACGTCTGGCATTCCCTGAAAGGTTCAGCTTTGCACACTTGGTCTCCAGTATGTGGCACTGCTTTGGGAGGCTGTTGACTCCTCAGTCCATTTCCTAAGGTGATTAATGGTAGTTTTGCTTCTGGATCTTGGAGCGAAATATGTATTCAGTCAAAAATGTGAAGTGATAATATGAATGCACACAATGAAATACGATTAGGGGCACTAATTGAAAGCATGCATTTGATATTTGCTATGTGCTGGGTTCCAGAGAAGCAAAAAAAAAAAAATGAAAGAGTAACAATTAGCAAAGTTGCTTTGAAGCGAAAACACCCACAGGCCACAGGAATAATGAACAGGCCGTCTGAGGGGTTGCTGAGTCAGAGGAAGTCAGGAAAATATAGAGGGCTTTGTCCAGCAGAGAGCCAGGCAGTGCAGGCAGAGGATAGGATGCAAAGCGCAGGGGAGGCCGGAGTGTCTCGAGGAAGAAGCCTCATGAGGCAGAGGCAGTAAAGCAGGGTAGGCTGTGTGGTCAGCTCAGAATTCGGGTTCTATTTACATGCTCCGGAGTCTGCCAGAGCAGGGAAGATAGATGTGGACGCTTGCCTTGGCTGAGATGCCGATCCCTTTCTACTGGAGACAAACAGGCAGGAAACTGTTAGGACCGGGCTGAGTTGACAGAGTGGTGGGGAAGAAGTCCAGACGAAAACCCAGACATGCTCCCAAAACCCAGGACTGGGTGCACACAAGAGACAGCAGAGCACACAGCAAATGCTCAATAAACGTCTGTCTGTTCAATTAAACATAATTTAAAAGGATTACTTCACTTATATTAATATTTAAAGAAGAAAGCCACAGGAGATAGAATGGGAAGCTGCTGCATAAATAATCTATCTTGTCCTTTGTTGGTACAGAAAGGATTTCAAGCTTTAGTTTAAACTGGAGGAAACATGATGTTCCCTTTTCTTTATAAAACTAATGTGTAAGCTTAGGAGCCCACTGTGTAAAAGAAAGGGCAGAAAGGTTTACTACTCGTTTCAGACAAAGCTTAAGAGTACAGGAGAGACCTGGGTTAAAAATGAATCATTTATTAAAACAGAGAATGATACTATTTAATTATCCAAAAGCAAACAATTTGCTTCCTTTTAAAACACAAAGAATTTTTAAGTTGAAAATGTAGCAAAGAATGTCAGAGAAATTCTTTTATATCATGTTTTTGTTTTTAAAGAAAAACATTAAAACTACCGCAACAAAGATATATTCATCTCCCTCTCTCACTAAAAAAACTATATAATAAGGTTTGTATCAAGATACATTTAATGCTGAACTTGGTGGGGCTTGTCTTTAAATCTAGTGCTCATGATTAAATTCTAGTACGGAAAAAGGCAAATCTCTGAGTTGGAGACCAGCCGGGTCTACTTATAATGAGTTCCAGGATTATTAAGAGTTTCTGAGAGAGACACACATATATACCATTTCACATCAATAAGCAGAGAGGTAACATCACTCACGCTCAGTTTAAATTTCATGTATAAAGGTTTTGTTTTGTTTTTTGGTGGAGGGGATAGAGGGAACCTTTGGTTTATGGGGTTTTGCTTTTCTTTTTATCATATTGGTGATCTACAGCCTTACACATGCTAGGCAGACACTCTTCCAGTAAGCTATAGCATCTATTTTTCAAATAGATTTTAATTCTATTCATTCATTCAGTCAGTCATTCAGTCAGTCATTTATCCATCCATCCATCTATTCGCTTATTTATTTATTTAGAAACAAGATTTGAATTCATTTTGTAGTACAGGCAGGCCTTGAACTTGTGATCTTCCTGTCTCTACCTACACAGTAGCTGAAATGACAGGTCTGAGACACCTAGCCTAGACCTTATGGTAAAAATGTAAATTAAATGAACATGGGTACTAGGAACAGACTTCCTCTGTTACAACCAGTATAGCCAGTAGTTCTTAGATAATTCATGGTATACAATCAAAAGCCTTGGGGCATGAGTCAAGGTGGTGCATACCTTTAATCCCATTCCTCTGGAGGAGGAGGAGGAGGAGGAGGAGGAGGAGGAGGAGGAGGAGGAGGAGGAAGAAGAGGCAGGTAGATCTAGGTTAAGTTTGAGGTCAACCAGATCTAAGAGTTCCAGGACAACCAGGGCTATCTTGGGAAATTCTGTCTTAATAAAACAAAAGCCTTTGGGGGAGGGGGACCTAGGAAGACTACAGACCCAGGTGATTGTGCTGAGGATACCACACTAAGAGGAAAAGCCCTAGCCAACACCTGCTAGAAGTTAAAGAGTCACCCACACAACTAACGGCCTGCTGAGGCTCAACAAACGGATTCCCGCAGCTTGTTCAAAAATATGCTTTCGGTTCAAAATTTTCTGACTCAGGAACTTCCTCAAACTTCCAAACCATCGTGGGAGGCCCCACACTCACTCTTCACACCACACTCCCAAAAGCTTGGCTCTCTGATCATGTTTAATATGAGCCTTTTAAATAACTATACTCTCTCAAAATGGTCTGCATGATTCAGGGTTCTCCAGATGATCAGAACAGATAGAAGGGTTCTATCACATGACCTCATCTGACAACTACCCTTCCCAACAAGTAGGTATTATTTGTATCACAGTAGCCTCTGAGCCATGGCACAATGGCTCCCTCTTTTAATTACAGCCCTTGGGAGTCCAAAGCAGGAGGATTGTCATGGGTTCAAGAACAGCCAGGGCCATATGGTGAGTTCTAGCTTAGCCTGAGCTACAGAGCAAGATCCCATCTCAAAAAAACCAAAAATAATCTTTGTATTTTCCCACTTTCTAGAATTTATCCTGAAGCAGAGGTAGTTTAACATAACAGATGCTACAAACGAAAGGCAAGTTGCCAAATCACTGTGTGGTTTCCAGTATCACTTAGTAGATATCAATCATGGTGGTTTTTACTCAGTTCAAATACCCCAACTATATCCACCTATTGCACCTACATGATTCAGAATGGCCAAGTCGGCAGCTATAAAGTTAAGCATGACATATCTTACTTGTCAAAAGAGGAGAAAGCTGTAACTTTTCAACTGTACCTTAAATAATCTTTTTATATCAAGGCAGAAGAAACTACAACCAGACCACATCAGAAAATTCCAACATCAGTCTATCTGACGAATCCTCCCTGTTAACCATGGTTATTCAAAGACTAGCACAGCCTCCCAGAACTAACAGAACTGACAAACACACACACACACACACACACACACACACACACACACACACACACACACACAAAACTAAGGATTTTTCCTTGGAATCTGTGCCAACGAAGCATTGTGACTTCTCTGAGCTTTCCCAGGCAGAAAATGTGCAAATGTTTCTCGGTGACACCATGACACCGTAACATATCAACTGCAGCAGAAATCATAAAGCAAAAGGAACACTGACTTCTGTACAGTAAGCTTCTTTCTTTGTCAGATTAACCAATTCAGCATTTACTCGTACTAGGTGATTGCCTCTAGCATAAGAAATAGGATTATGGGCTGGAGAGATGGCTCAGTGGTTAAGAGCACTGACTGCTCTTCCAAAGGTCCTGAGTTCAATTCCCGGCAACTGCATGGTTGCTCACAACCATCTGTAATGGGATCCGATGGCCTCTTCTGGTGTGTCTGAAGACAGCTACAGTGTACTCATATAAATAAAAATAAATGAATCTTTAAAGAAAAAGAAATAGGATTGTTCCAAGGACTCAGGTAATCAAAGAGTTGAAAGAAAGATGTCCAATATGTCTCCATGGTCAATGTGGGAATCTAGATATAATGCTATAATCTTTACTGTAATCCCAGAATTTGTCAAGTTAGAGGCAGGAGAATTCCGCTTTAGACCAATTGGAACTGCTTGAGACCTTGTCTCAAGAAACAAAAACAAACAGTAAAAGTATTTCTTAACCTGCCTACATTTTCACTTCTCATTTCTTATACACATTCTTTTTTAAAAGTTTATTTATTTATTATATATAACTACATTGTAGGTGCCAGGGTTATTTTATGTATCTAGCGGCAAATTCATAGCTTCTCTCTCTCTTTTTAAAAAAAAAAAAAGATTTATTTATTTATTTATTATATATAAGTACACTGTAGCTATCTTCAGACACACCAGAAGAGGGCATCAGATCTCAATACAGATGGCTGTGAGCCACCATGTGGTTGCTGGGATTTGAACTCAGGACCTCTGGAAGAGCAGTCAGTGCTCTTAACCACTGAGTCTTCTCTCTAGCCCTCTTAGACACATCCTTAAACATTTCACATCCTCTAAACTTAAACGTTCTTAATCTTTAAATTCAAGTTAATAAGTAATAGTATTTATCAATATTAATATTACAATATTAACGGTAGAATACTATAAAGTGAAATTCTATCATGATGTGCAGTGACCGTTGGAAATGGCTCACTCTCAGGCAGGGAGACTTAACAGAGTTCTTTCGCATTCTGTTTGCTTAATATACTTCTATTTTCTTTGGAAATTTAAAAACACTCAAATACTCAAGATAGATTCGTGCACCAATAAAATAAAACACACCAAGTAGATTGTATTTATCGTCATGTTTTTTTCATAGAAACTGAAGTTAAAGAGTATGGAATTCACTGGTTCAGAGCCATGGGCCAACATACCTGCTCTTTCTCTGTAGCTTGAATAACTAGTGTTTTCATGGCCACTGGTTCTTTCATAAACAGAAAATGCAGTAGTTTTTTTTTTTTTTAATGCCTTCCAAATTCCAACGACAGATTATGTGACTCAGGCACCTGAAATGCATGCCAAGGAATTTTTTGTAGGCAGGCAGTGTACATACAAAACCAGACACTACCAGACACTACCACAGAGGACTATTTCTTGAAAGGAAATAGTATCTTCACTAGCAGCAAACAGGGCCCACTCACAAGACAGGCTGGTTTATGGATGAGTCATTTTCCTGGGCTCGAGTGTGAGCTCGTTTAATCCAGTCAGCTTATTCTGCAGCTAGAAGAGAAGCCTGCAGGGAACTGAGGTTTCCAGCAGTACTTCGGCCACTGTGTACCTCTGAAAGTCAGCTCACACCAGTGTCTATAAGGCAGAACTACCAGGGGTGACCTTTGCTTTAAACATAGCGCCAATGCTGGCCACTTCACGATTACCTGGAGTAAAATTGGTATTAGAATCTCTCCCCTCCTCTGTGACTCATCTTCCCTCATTGAGGTACGAAAAACAAAATTTCACGGCATATTTAGAAGTGCTCGTGTTTATCTCCTTTAGCTGTGAACTTATGACTACACTAGGTGACATGGCATGAGTTCATACAGCAATACTGATTGAAGAATACCATACACATTACAAGGAAAGCCAGATGCTAGAGGCAAGGCTGCAAAGCCAAACAACTATGAAAAACACCCAGGCATGTTGATGCTACCTATAATCCAAGCATTGAGGAAACTGAGGCAGGACAATCACCAGTTAAAGGCCTGTCTGAGTTACAAATATTTTGTTTCAAAAGTAAAGCAAAAACAAAATGAACAGTAACAACAACGATAAAAACCCTTAGCAGGATCCCACCCCATACCAATAGACGTATTGTTCTGTGGCTCAAAGGTACAGGTTTAAAACAAGAATAAGTATTGCCAGTTAGTTTTTATGTGAATTTGACACTTCCAAATGTCAGTCATCTGAAATAAAGGAACCTCAATTAAGAAAATACCTCCATGGGCTGGAGAGATGGTTCAGTGATTAAGAGCACCGACTGCTCTTCCAAGGATCCTGGGTTCAAATCCCAGCAACCACATGGTGGCTCACAACCATTTGTAATGAGATCTGATGCCCTCCTCTGGTGCATCTGAAGAGAGCTATTGTGTATATAATAATAATTAAATAAATCTTTAAAAGAAAGTTTTAAAAAGAAAATACCTCCATGAGATCCAGCTGTAAGGCATGTTCTTATTTAGTGATTGATGGCCGGATGGTCCAGCCAATTGTAGTGGGACCATCCCTGGTTTCTGTATCCTGGGTTCTGTAAGAAAACAGCCTGAGGAAGCCAGAAGGATCAGGCCAGTAAACAGCACACCCAGCTTCTGCCTCCAGGATCCTGCCCTGTTTGAGTTCCTCCTGACTTCTCCAACGATGAACAGGGATGTGGAAGTGTAAGCCAAATAACCCCTTTCCTCTCCAAGTTGCTCTGGTCATGGTGTTTCAGCACAGCAGTAGTAACCTTGACTAAGACACTTGGTAAATGCAGACTAGAACCCCTGTTGTTTGAAATAGCTGGCACTGATTATACCACGAGGGACTTAAACAAAGGGACTCATAATTATGACTGTCATGCTGTGTCCTCTAAAACAAAAATTAGTACTCTTGCTTCCCCGTCGAAGCCAGCTTCTTCCGTATTGATGTCATACCAAAGGAGCACTGTTGGCTACAGTCCTTGATACCAATTAAGATAAGAAACCAGTATGGTCAGTACTCTTCTGGGTCACAAAGCACTGTCAATTTTTCCGCAAAGAAAAGTTAGACCAAAATAAAAGTATATCCAGCCTCTTTGATAGCACATTATCCTTCGAGGCTAAAAGATTCCTTACTTCAATGTGGCATGCAAGCCCAACGGACATCTCATGAACTCTGACCTCCTCATCCTCACCACTCCAGCCAATGGCAGTCAGCTCTGGCAGGCCATCTCCTCACTCTTCTATCAACGTCTAGCACTTCCAAGGAAGAGAAATGGGACCAAAGCACTGGGTGTGGAGGTAGGGCTGGCTGAGATGCTAACCGAGTTGGGCCTGACTCTGCAGCCCTCACGCTCTGATTCCGTCAACCATCACCTATTACACAACCTTCAGTGGGAGGTCCCTACTCTTTACCTAGTGTCTTTCAAAGTCCACTTGGTGATTCTTAAGCAGACACAGGTTTCCAGATTGATTCCCAAGATGAAATCCCTTTAATCCATAATCCAAATACTAATAATTCAGGAAAATTTGAATGCAAAATGTCCCTCAGAGGCACCTATATTTTATCAGCTGGTCCCCAACTGGTGGTGCCATTTGAGGGTGGCTATGGAACTTTTAGGACACGAAGCCATGCTGAAGGAGGTGTATCACCAGGGGCAGGCTTTGAGACATTATATAGCCTCACCCAACTTCCAGGTTCCTCTCCCTGCTTCCTGTTTCCCACTGAGATGTGAGCCCTCAGCTTCCTGCGGCTGTGGCTCCCGTGGCTCCCGTGCCTCCCGGCCCTGATAGGCTCAGCCCTCTGGAACTGTAGGCTAATAAATGAGATCTGTAAGCTCCTTCGGATTGTAGTATTTTATCACACCAACAGCAGACAGGAAGCTATTGGCGTGAAGAACCTACCCTTGTTCGTTTAGTTCTGGGTCGTTTGGGGTTTTGTTGTCATTGTTATTTGATTTGTCTTGTTGTTGGGGGTTTTTTGGGTTTTGATTTTTGTCTTTGTTTGCTTGTTTGTTGGGGTTTTTTTTTGTTTTTTTTTTTTGTTTGTTTTTTGGTTTTGAAGGAATGTGAAAAGCCTCTGGCATACGAAAGTGTTAAGTGTTATCACATAAATGGCCTCTAGCCCAGTGACTAGAAGTTTCCATTCACCTTGGAAACCTCTTGAGTCCACTTTCACCAACCGCTGTCTTCCAGGCTCCTACAAGCATGGTCCGTTTTATCTCTGCACATATTTGGCAAAGAATTTGAATGTCTTCTACCCTCTTCTAAGAGCTTGCCTGAGACCAAATTAACACGTAATATACTAATTTCTTTGGTAAATCCCAAGACAGCATAACATCAAGTCTGTAGCATTCATACTCCTCATCACTCTAGCTCGGGTCTATGATGAAAAAGAAGGGGGAGAAATACAAAGTGTACAGTTTGGAGGAAAGGGTGCTAGGAAACTTAACATGGCCCCTAAAACACACTGGAAAAGATACTATAATTGTTAAGAGAGATTAGAGGAATCTGCACAGGAATCCTAGAGAGGGTGGGAGGGTAAGGGAGAGGCCAGCTCCACCCACCTAAGCTTCCAGTTTGTATAAGAAATTCTAACAAGTTTTTCTTTTGCTAGAAAGCAACTGCCTATCAAAGCTGCTAATTCAGCTCGAGAAGGTTTAGAGTCCACTGCAAGCTGGCAGTGCCATCCACATGGAACTAGTTTTAGATACATGAAAGACAGAAGAATGAGGGGGTCCTGGATTCTTCCTTCACAGCTACCATGAGCTGCTGAGGCCAGCAGGGCTACCGTCTGCACAAGAAGGCTCTGAGAGGCCAGGAAGCCCCGGAAGGCGGGTGTGTGAGGTATTCATAAGCTGTGGGAGACCCCGAGATGCTGCAATGCCATCTTTCAAGGAGAGCTGCATTCTGGGAGTGGAGCCAGCTAGAAAGAGAGACGTGTGTTGCAGGCAGCAAAAGATGAAGAGTGGAGCTGCCCGAGAACTTTGAAGGCCGAGACACGGAGTTACATAAGGATCTGGTGTTTGTCTTGCTGGATAAGGGGCTTTACTTCAGTACAGAGTATCTTCACTATACCCCTGTACTCCTTTGTGAGTCATAGTGTACATCCAGTGCCATTTAACATACACTCTTTTTAAAAAAATGTATGAAGGTAAGAGATTGCACAGATTGAAAACTGCTAAAGACTTTTTAATGGGGCTTTAAAAGTTGGACTAAACACATTATGCACTGTGAGACGGTCACCAGGCTGAGGGCCAGGAGTTGGGATGTGGCGGTTTGAGAGAGAAATGTCCTACAGAAGCTCATGTATTTAACACTTGACCCCTTAGTTGGTGGTTTAGGGAGGATATGGAACTGTTAGAATGCCAAGCCTTGCAGAAAGAAGTCTGTTACTGGGGCCAGGACTTGTTTCTGGTCACGCTGTGCCATCATGGCAACAGGAGATTGACGAACACACCCATCCCTTAGTATTTCTATGGCTACCTCAGTGGAAGGGAGGGTGGAGGACAAAGACATTCCCACATGACTCTAGTTACCACCACCTTAGTCTCAGGAATCCAGACTATGAAATGAAAAGCATTTTTCCCCTCCTTCCAAAATCACAACCGAAGAGAGGGAGAATCGGTTCTAAGACCAGGGAAAACCTCACGAAAAGACACTGAGCACTAATTTACAGAAAATACAAATCAAAATCATAATATGGTATCATGCTATATGCATTAGGAAAGCTAATATTACCACGCGGGGGTCAATGTGGAGAAACTATACAGCTCTTGTGTTCCCAGTGAGAGAATGGGAAATGGTGCACTGTCGTGAAAAAACAATCTTGTGGTCGCCCCGAAAGCTACACGCAGTCATCACCATGTGATCTGGCATGCCATTCCAACACCCAAAGGGGGAGACAAACAGACAGACAGACAGACAGACACACACACACACACACACACACACACACACACACACACACATATAACCGTATATATCCGATGTTCACTCCCAGTAATTAAAATGTAGATGTCGGGCTGGGGATTTAGCTCAGCGGTAGAGCGCTTACCTAGGAAGCGCAAGGCCCTGGGTTCGGTCCCAAAAAACAAAAAAAAAACAAAAAAAAAAAAAAATGTAGATGTCACAGATGTCACATAAATGTCCATTGAGAGGTAGACAACCAAACAGAATCTGGTATGAGCCACTACCAAAGCAAGTAGATCCCACTCTCATATGGTCCTTAGTCATCTCTGTACAGACAGAAAGCAAAGAGAGGTTGTCAGACAAGGGCAGGAGTGGGTGAGTTGGTTAGCTTGCCAACAACTTCTGGTTGGGATGAGAAAGTTTTCGAGCTCATGGAGCTGTTACACAACACTGCAAATAAGAATAAGGCCACACTGAGAGGGTAAACTTCTTCTTATGCCTGTTTCTTCATTCCTCTCTATGGCTCAGGCTAACCCGAAACTCACAATCTGCTGTCAGGGCCTCCCGAGTGCTGGGACAACAGGCACATGCCACCTCACCTTTGCTGCCCACCAGGCAGTAATGCCACAAGTCACAATAGTGAGAGCTGAGTTTCAGACATCGCCTTTTCCAGCCACACAGGACAGACGACCCGCCCCAGAACATGGAGCTGCCTCGTGAACATCTTGCACATCAAATGTTAAACCCAGCTATGGATCTACCATCGTGATTGACCACTGAACAACTACATCATTTGCATCTAGAAGCTCACAAGTCACATAGAAAGAATGTGTTTGTAAAAATGAAAAAGGAAATCTTTAAACTTATTGAAGTTTCATTCTTAAGACCTTTGTTTCTTTAGAGTCAGGATTTCTCTGTGTAGCTTGGCTGTCAAAGGAACACTATACACCAGAGTGGCCTTGAACTCAGAGATCTGCCTGCCTCTGCCTCCCATGTGCTGGGATTAACGATGTGTGGCTACTACCCCTTCCTATTCTTAGGACCTTGACTGAAATCCTTACTCTACTAACCAACTCTATCCACTTAGCATAATGCTTTCCATATTTATCCCACGTCAGAATTTCAAAATCTTTTTTTTCTTGTTTTTTCAAGATAGGATTTCTCTGTGTGTGGCTTTGGTTGTCCTGGAACTTGCTTTGTAGACAAGGCTAGCCTCAGATTCAGAGATCCATCAGCCTCTGCCTCCCAAGTGCCAGGGTTAAAGACATGTGCTACCACTGACTGCCAAGAATTTAAAATTCTTAGAGTCAATTATTTCATGTCTGTATATATCACATCTACTTTGAGTCATAAAACAAATTAGTGTAGAAAGAATAAAATTATCATAGTGGCAAGAACAAGTTGGCTAATAGGTTTTCTTAGGGAAAAGTGGGGGAGTCTGTTGTCTTCCTTTTTCTTTTAGACACAGCTATAAGACAACATCCAGACATGAGTTGAAGAGACATTGAGCGAGCGTGCGTGCGTGCCTGCGTGTGTGTGTGTGTGTGTGTGTGTGTGTGTGTGTGTGTGTGTGTGTGTAGGAGTAGACCCCACGGGTATAGAACAGCCTGCTGATATATGGGAGACTCCCAGTAGAACTTGAGAAATCAAATCAAGGTGGCCCCAAGAAAACTCTCCATACTGATTCACATGATTTAGAACAGAATTTAGGTCTGGAGTAAAAATACGAGACAGAAGCTCATGCTGTGCCCTGAGAGAATGCAACACCAGTCCTGACAGTTTCCAGACAAAAGACACTTAACTCCCTCTTTGTTGAAAATTCCCATTCATAGCCCACTTGACCTAAGAACATCTTATCCACAGTTAAGTAAACTGGGTTAGAATGTGTGGTTTTCTGCATGTAAGAGTTGTCTCAGAGCATGTTTGTATTCATTCACAGAGGTCCAGAACATGATTTTCACACAAGTAAGCTTTTAATAAACAAACTACACATTAAGGTTTCCTGACTATTCATTAGACACCACTCAGAAAAATTCAGACTGACAGACAAGTATCAAAACACAATAGAACAGACATGGACTCACTCTTAAGACCTAATAGGGGGCTGGAGAGATGGCTCAGTGGTTAAGAGCATTGGCTGCTCTTCTAGAGGTCCTGAGTTCAAATCCCAGCAACCACATGATAGCTCTGTAATGGGATCTAATGCCCTCTTCTGGTGTGTCTGAAGACAGCTACAGTGTACTTATATATAATAAATAAATAAATCTTTAAAAAAAAATCTAATAGGAGCCAGGCCTGGTTGCAAACAGAAGTCCATGACTCTCGAGACTCAGTGTTCTAAGACTACTTTCTACTGCTGTGGTAAACACCATGACCAAAAGCAAGCTAAGGAGTAAAGAGTTATTTGGCCTACACGCCCTTCACGGAGGAAAGGTAGGCAGGACCTTAAGAAGAAACAGAGATGCCAAGACTGAAGCAGAGACCTCAGGATGCTGCTTCCTGGCTTGCCCCGCCATGGCTTCCTCAGTTCCACTTTTCATGCAGCTTAGGACCTCCTGCCTGCGGGTGGCACCATCCACAGTGTGTTGGGCCTTCCCACAACAATCAGTAATCAAGAAGAGATAGGCTTGCCTACTTCCAGTCTTGTCTGCAGGTTCAATCTGATGGGGGCATTTTCTAAGTATAGGTTCCTTCCTCCCAGAGGACCCACGTTTGTGTTGGAGTTGACAAAAAGCTCTACAAAATAGCAACTGACGGAATGGAAAAAGATTTTTCTCCCACTCCACATCTAACAGGGCTAATATCCAAAATATGTAAAGAACTCAAGAAACCAGACATCCACAAGCCAAATAATTCAATTTAAAACAGAGTACAGATCTAAACAGAATTCTCAACAGAGGAATCTCGAATGGCCGAGAAACACTTGTTTAACATCCTTAGCCATTAGGGAAGTGCCAAGTCAGCTACTTGAGATTCCACCTTATACCTGTCAGAGTGCCTAAGATCAGTGACACAAGCGACAGCTCATACCAGTGAGGATGTGAAGCAAGAGCACTCCCTCATTACCGAGGAAGTACCAATGTGTACAGCCACTGTGGAAATCAATATGGCAGGTTTTCAGAAAGTTGGGAATTGATCTACCTCATGAGAGAGCTATCCCATTCCTGGGCAAATACCCCAAAGAGGATCCACCATACCACAAGGACACATGCTCAGCGATCTTCATAGCAGCTGGAAACAACCTAGATATCCCTCTCTCTCAACTGAAGAATGGCTAAAGAAAATGTTGTTCATTTACAAAACGGAGTATTATGCAGTTGTTTCAAAAAGGACATCCTGAAATTTGTAGGCAAATGGATAAAATACTGAGGGAGGTAACCTAGACCCAGAAAGACAAACATGTTAATGTACTCACTGATAAGCGCATATTAGCTGTCAAATAAGAATAATTATGTCACATCCACAGACCCAGAGAAGCCAAGTGACAAGGAGAGATCAACGGGGACCCATTGATCTGAGAAATAGGACACATTTCATGGGGGCACTGGGGCAGGTGGTGATGAGGAGGGATGGTGGGATGGAGGAAGAGGATACTTGGAGAGATGACTGGAATTCGGAAGGGAACATAGTTTGGGGATAAGACAGAAGCCTAGTGCAGTGGAAACCTCCTAGAATCTACAAGGGTAACTATAGCAGAGATTCCTAATAATGGGGGATATGAAGCCAGAACTAGCCATCTTGTATAACTAGGGAAGACTTCCAACCCAGGAATGAAACCCTCGACCTACAATTTGTCCTGCCTACTAGACTGTACTGGGGTAAAGGTGGCACAGTACTTGTGGGAGTGGTCAATGACTGGTCCAACTTGAGATCCATGCCATGAGTGGGAACCCATACCTGACACTGCTTGCAGGGCCAGGACTAGGGGCTGGATAGTCCAGAGATCCAGGACAGAACCAAACATGGCTGGCAAAAACAATTGTAATGATTCTCTGTTATACCTGTAGCCTAGCATACTAGTCATCAGAGAGGCTTCATCCAGCCAATGATAGGAGCAGATGCCGAGACCCACAGCCAAACATCAGGTGGAGCTCAGAGAAATCTCGAGAAGAGGGGGAGTAAGGTATGTAGGAGCCAGAGGGGTCAAGGATACTATAAAAACCCAGCCCACAGAGTCAACAAACCAGTGCTCATAAGCACACACAGACTGAAGCAACAACCAGACAAACAGGGAGCCCGTGTAGGTCTGTTATGGGTCTGACCTAGGTCTGGTACAGATGCGATAGTTGTGTAGCTGAGTGATCTTGGAGGACTCCTAACAGTGGAGTATGAGGAGTG
The DNA here is from genome assembly GCF_011064425.1 of Rattus rattus. Classification (NCBI taxonomy): domain Eukaryota; kingdom Metazoa; phylum Chordata; class Mammalia; order Rodentia; family Muridae; genus Rattus; species Rattus rattus. Next base: position 46,450,401 of record NC_046166.1, on the reverse strand, counting down.
TCTGACTCGACTGCTCTTGGGAACTGGTTCCTCCTCCTGCCTGCCTCATCCAACCTTGATATCAGTGTTTGTGCTTAGCCTTGTTGTAACTTGTTACGCCATGACATCCCCGGAAGACCTGTTTATTTCTGGAGGGGAATGGAGGAGAAATGGATCCTGGCAAAAGAAGAGGACTGTGGGGTGGGACTGGGAAGAGAGAAGGGAGAGGAAATTATGGTGAGTTTGAGAGAAGGATGGATGGATAGTAAGATAGGTAGACAGACAGACAGGAAGACAGACAGATGCAGGTATGTATGCATGCATACACATGTACATATTTACCTAGCTAGAGCTAATCAGCACACTAAGGCAGGAGTTTGCCGAGCACAGGAGTTCAAGGGACAGCATAGAGATATTCTTTCTCAAAACAATAGTACTAAGTACAAAGCCAGATTGTGATCACTATTTTGGAAAGCAAGTTCAATAACCAGAAAAGAATTTTACTTAACATGAATACCTTTCGAATGAGTTCAGTAAGCGACAAACTAGTTAATCTGTCCTTCACTACCTCAAATCAGATCCTTCTCTCCATAACATTTGGATCAGAAACAGTTGCCCGGGCCCAGTATGTCCAAGAAGAGCTGAAGAACACGCAAGGTCCATTCTCTGTGCACAATCACCTTTGCCATGTACCCAGAAGCAGAACATGAAAGGCAGGAACAGGGCCAATGTACTGAGAAACAATGAAGGCCCGATTGCTTAACTGACTTGGCTCCTGACTAACTTGTGGACATGCAGTTCTGAGAAACAGCACACGCCCCTGTGACACTTAACCATGTTTTGACCATTCACTTGAATTGATTACTATTGCTTCAGTAACTCTTAAGCAAACTGTTAGGAATTTATCATAAGAAAAACTTTACACAAAGAACTTGAAACTTAGTTTTGGACAGTTGCAGATTTAAAAATTAAATGATAAAAAAGAATTATAAATCTATACGATAAAAAATTCAATGAAGTACAAACTGCTTAATAACAATGCAATTCATGAGACAACTGGAAGAAAACCTGTGTCCTACAATTATCATCATGTAAATTACTTACAGGCACAGTACATGGGAAATGGTATAGGACTGATGTGAATTAGGTATAGGACCAGTGTGATGTTTTAATTTCTTTTGTGTTCTGAGTTAAAACAGGATGAGAAAACCAACTCGCAGCGGGGGAAGGAGTGGCCCAAATACCCATCATTGGTGAATGATTCAACTAAGATACATTCATATAATAAAATGCCAGTCAATAAAAAAAACCAAAGTATTGGTACATGAACATCTAAAATACATGCTAAGTGAAAGATGCTATATACAAAAGGCTACATGCTATACAATCCCATTTATGAGCTATGGGAAAGGAAAACTAAAAGAACACAATCAATGTTTGGGAAGGGGGGGAAGAGCTGAACAAAGAAACACAAAGAACCTTTCTAGTATGACAGAAATATCTTCATTTGTCCATCTATCTGTTTATGTGCATATATACAAGTGCATGTGCATTTGTGTGTGCATACATGTGCATTTGGGGATTACATATATATATCTATATAGGTATATAGATATAGATATATAGATATAGATATATAGATATAGATATCTCATACATACACACACACACACACACACACACACACACATATCAAAATTCAGTGAACTTTCCAGGCATGGTGGTATAGGTCTCTATTCTCAGCACTCAGAAGGCTGAGCTACCCTGGGCTATACAGGAAGACTGTGATGGTTTCTACATGTGTGGCCCAGGGAGTGGCACTATCAGGAGGTGTGGCCTTGTTGGAGGAAGTGTGTCATTGTGGGCATGGGCTTTGAGACCGTAGCTACTCTCAGCTACTCCTACACCATGCTCCCATCTTGATGATAATAGACTGAATCTCTGAACCTGTAAGTCGGCTCCAATTAAATGTTGTCCTTTTTAAGAGTTGCCTTGGGGGCTTGGGGATTTAGCTCAGTGGTAGAGCACTTGCCTAGCAAGCACAAGGCCCTGGATTCGGTCCCCAGCTCCAAAAAAAGAAAAAAAAAAAGAGTTGCCTTGGTCATGGTGTCTGTTCACAGCAGTAAAACCCTAAGACAAGGACCACATCGAAAGGTAAGAACAAGGCAAAGAGAGGAAGAAAAGAATGAAGGGAGAAAAAGAAAAGTAGAGAAATTAAACCCAAGGATAATAATGTATGCCAAAGCAGTGCAAACTTTGCTACATGTTAGTTGCATATCAATAAATAAGATTTAAAGATGACACTGAGCTTAGTTAGAGCCCAAACCATGGCTTCTTGGATACCTCTAAGACATTTTCTTTCTAATACTACATATTTGCTTATGAATTAAGTACCAATCTTTGGGCAAACATTCCATCGGAAACCAGTGAAAGGGAAGAAGATGGACAGAAATATTCCCTACTGCATAAACTATGGTTATAGCAGAAAATCACATACACTGACCATGGATATATGAGTGTGAGAGACCGGGAAGGCCACTCTGCAAGCCTCATACTTACCTTAGACCTGAGGAGCAGACAGCTAGTCAAGGTTTCCAAATGTGTCGTATATCGCAGTCACTGCCTATGCAATGCTTAACTGGAGCTGTATTTAAATACTCTGTAGTAGTGCGGTATATTAGCCAGGGTTCTCTAGAAGAAGAGAACTGAGAGAATACACACACAGGACTTACTAGATTGGCTTACAGGCCATGATCCAGCTATTCCAACAATGGCTGTCTGTGGGTGGAAAGTTAAGAATCCAGTAACTGTTCAGTTCCCAAGGTTGGGTGCCTCAGCGAAGAAATAAACTAGCCATTGTGAGGGCAAAGAAAAAGCAAATCCTCTTCCTTCCTTGTCCTTTACATAGGCTGCCACAGGAAGGTGGGGTCCGGACTAAAGGTGGGGCTTCCTACCTCAAGAGAAATGGACTAAAGGTGGGTCTTCATGCCTCAAATGATTGGGTAACAAAAAAATCCCATGGGTGTGCCCAGAAGGTTGGGTTTTTTAAGTTAGTTCCAGATACTCCAAGTTAACAAACCAAGACTAGCCATTGCCTGAGGCATGAAGCAGTCTGAGGAGGAGTCCTTGTGAATGGAGATCCTTAACCGTATTCTAATCAGTACCAGAATTCAAAGACGTTTTGGATCTTAGGTACTAAACAATTTGCAGTATCTGCACACACTGCTAATATTCAAAACAATGATTGCTAAAAATATTTCTTTCCCTAAGATGAGATTGCCTAACATAACTAAATCCCACATTCTGCTGCTTTTCAAAGATTTACTGTACTTCCTACTTTGGCTGAATTGGCCATTTCTTTTCTATGCTTGTCCAAGGTTCTGAAAGAACATAATCTGATACCCCTCAAACAGTTAACCACAGCAGGCTGAGCAAACCCTTTATACTACGGAGGCCAAGCTCAAGGCACCTCCTTCAGTTGGCCTCAGGTTTGCTACTATTTCTCTCCAGAATACAGACATTTGTCTTTGGCAAATAACTGCCCGGGAGTCTCAAACCTATCTTCAGGTGTTGGCAATATGGTGGGCTTCCTCCCTTTATCACTCTCCCCTTCCCTCACATCTTATTCTAAGTATGCTTGCTCCATAAGGACTCCCACACATAGATCTGGAGCCCTGACCCTCTTAGAACTCTTGAACTCGTGACTTATGTAAGTTTGCATTTAACAGTCATCTCAAACTAAATGAGTCCTCTGCCTCTGGACCCCAGCCAAGGGCCTTCTCAGGGCCTCCAAGGTAGATCAGGTGACCCAGTTAGGCACTGCAGGAGGCAGCATTAAAGCACTTCTTTTCCTTTTACCCCGATGCAATCAAAATACATCCCCCAAAGAGATTTTTAAAAATATATACTCCAGTTGTTAACTATTTCTCTCCATCTCTAATATCCTCTGGGGCAAACTGCCTTTTCTCTGGCTCCTAGACAGAGTTGTCAAATGCTTATCTCCTTGTCTCCTCACAAAATATGCCCTCCACCACATAACTCCAACCTATCGTCTTGATTGCAATGCCTTTAGGCTTACTCATGGCCTCCCATCACACTCGCAATAAAAAGGAGTCAGCTGATTTAAAACAACATGGTTTGGATGAGTGCCCCACTCCCACCTCACTGCCCCACATATCAAAAACTTAGTCCCCTGAGAACACTATTGGGAGGTGTTGTGGCCCTTCAAGACGTGGGACCTGAGGGGGAGTATTCTGTAATCGGAATATATCCCTAAAGGGATTATGGGACCCCATCTCATTTTTCTCTCTGTATTTCCCGGCTTGTGCTCTATTTGCCCTGCCACAAGTTACTGCCACAACCAATGTATATACCCCAGTGCATGCCAGAGGGGCAAAAGAGGGGCTCGCCTGTTCTCAGGCTGGAAACTTCAAAACCATGAACCAAGCGTAGATCTACTGCCTGAAGCACTTTATTTTAGTGGTGAAAAGCTGACTAACAACCAATAATTAGCCTTTGTACTACAGGTGACAAATACTGCCAAAGGCTAGGCACTACTGCTGGGTCATCCCCAAGTAAGCTTCCACTGCCCACACAGGGAGCCTGACACCCACGGCAGAATTCCCCAGCAACAGTCATCCAATCCTGCATCCTCCCCTCTCTCACCTCGTCAGACTACCAGTCACTCTGACGGCTGGGAGAGAGCCCTGTTCAATTTGTCTTGAAACCCATAGGCGAGTTCAAAAGAAAAAACATGTATCACACGGCACCCAAAGACTTCTGAGAAAGAACGTTCAATAATGTCCTCAGAAATCTTCCATCGCCAGCGCATGGGTGGACCTTTGTCTAAACATCCTATTGTCTGCATGGCCCAAACAATGCCTCACTCTGTGTTCGCAAGCAATGTAAGAAAAAAAAAAAAAAAAAAAAAGGCAAGTTACTGTTTCTTACTGTTTCAAGTCCTCACACTTACCCTGGGATTAACTTGAAATAAGAAAAAAAAATCTTGTAGATAAGAATCATTTAGAACTATTTCTCAGTTTAAGCCTACTACCATAAAATTACCTAAATATTTACTATTTCGAAGTTCTTTTCAAAGTAGACCATTAAAACTTTCTCCTCTCCTTCATGAACCAGGAAGGGAACACAGAGCCCCGCCCCCCAGAGCCCCGCCCCCTGCACGCCAGTCTGTGCTTGCTTCCTTTCTCAGTGTGACTCTGGCAGCCGGTGGATCTGTGCCAGGTAGATGCTCCTCGTAAGCAGGGGTTATTTTTAGGTCAGTGACTCCTCTGATTCCTGAGCTGCCCCTAGATATAATCCCGAGGCAGTCTACTGAGAGAAACCCCCAGCTAACACAAGAATCTCCTACAGGCTTCAGGGGAGAGCACTCCGAGGTCAGCCAGCTTGGATAACAGCCAGATCCCTCTGCCCTCAGCCAGCCAGACCTGAGGCTGGGCTTCCATTCCAAATGTGCAAGACAGTGCCTAGAATTTCATCAAACACAGCTCAAAGAGCCATTGCTCTTGGATAGAGACCCCACACCTATATGCCAGGAAGTATCACATCGATGGATACTGTTGCTTTTGAGAGGGTATGTCGGTTATCAGTGTTGACGTTATAGATTTGTGTAACGGCCTTGGATATTGAAAAAAAAAAAAACAAGGTTCAAAGAAAATCCTTCAAAAAAGAACATACCAAGATGATGTGGTAAGTTATCCAACCACTGCATTATTTAAAACCACATACGTTTATCATTCGTATTCTAGAAAACTAAGCCTAATGCCACACCTCTACAGACAACAACCATAACAAGACTCAGGAGAACGAGTGACAGGGTATCAAGATCCAGACTACACACTTGCAACTCCAGCATGTGGGATGCTGGGGCAGAGCGGACTCCCAGGCTGGCCTGGACCACACTGACCCCCAAACACCACCACACCAAAATCGAAACCTACTACCCTCAAACTACAACTACATATCTTTGTTTCTCACTTTTTTCCCTCTCTTTTATATGCATAGGTGTTCAGCCCACATGAGTGCCCGGTGGCCTTGAAGGCACAACTCACAGTTGTCAACCTCCATACGTGGGTGTTGGGAATTGAACCCCGTCCTCAAGAAAAATCGGTGCTCTTAACTGCCATGCCATCCCTCCAGCCTTTAATTTCTTGGGCAATACATCCAAATATATGGAGAGGGTATATCTCACCGTATTATCTTTCATCCAAGCACAGTCTGACATAAAGATGGTCTCCTCTTTACTCTTTGTCTGGGATTTATGAAGAACTGTGCTAATATTTCCGAACCCACAAGCCTATTGCATCTAAATATGTGCCCAGTGTCATTACTGGCCCTGGGATTTAGCCTTTGCTTCTGGGAGCCTGGCACTGACGTCACCACACCTCTACTCTCCCTGTTTGGTGTGCTCCATTGCCTCTGATGCTGGAGTTTTCTATAGACGGCTAACTCTGCGAGCGTTCTAGAAGAACAAAGGAATCATGGCCCTCAGGAAGCAAATCGTCCAGCCAAGTCCACTCCCTTCTCACTGCCTCAGTAGTGGCTACTTTTTGCATCTCTTACATGGAAGCAAGAAGGAATGAACTGCTATCTTAGAATTGGGCCTTGAGAGACATAGGAATAGATAGAATAATTTATGAAGCAAACATATCCGATGGGTATGCTGTGGGAATATGAGAAGAATTTGGAGATTTAGAAGGGATTTTGTTGGCTTGACACATATTTCTGAGGATTTAACTCAAAGCCTTTAGCGCCATTCAATGATCTGAGTTTAGATCTTAGTTATGTGACAGCCTTGAATGCCACTTGACAAGTGGAAGTCAATCAAAATGTAAAACTCAACAATTACTCTTAGCAATAAGTCCTCAACAGAATCAACTCAGCAGGATGCTGAAAGGCAATCTTGGTTGTGGCCAATGAATTCTGAAACCACCAATGACAGGGCCACATCATCCCTATGGGACATCACACATCTGTGGGACCTAGGGACATGAAAGGTCAGCTCAGAATCAAAGACAGATGAGTAAGGATCCTCACTAAAGGATACACAGGAGAAAAATGAGCAGCATACACACTAAACCACCAGGTATCTGATATTCTAATCCCCACTCACCTACCCACCACCACCTCCCTTTTGCCTTTAAGACAGGGTTTCTCCATGTATCACTGGCGATCCTGGAACTCACTATAGACCAGGCTAGTTTCGAACTCAGAGATCCCTCTGCCTCTGCCTCCTATGTGCTGGGATTAAAGGTGTGGGCCACCACCACCTGACTCACCCCTCCCTTTTAAATAAACAATCCACACATGTCTTTCTCTAAATGACTCTGATCCTATAAGATTTTTACATCAGGAATAAACATTTCTCCTTTAGGATACCAATTTCCTAGCTTAACTGTCAGAGGAGAGAGCTGGCCAGAAGAGCTATGTGGATTTTTTGAGAGTAAAACCCTTCTCCACTTGTTTCTCTCTTGTATGCAGCCCACACTGGTCTGGATCTTGATGTGTTAGCCTCCTGACCCAAGCTAAGTGCTGTGATTATATGTGTGTACCAACACACCCGGCTTCGTTCCCCACCACTATACAAATATTATATATTCAAAATCCAAATCTAGTCAATTTCTCTAGAACTATTCTCTTAATAAAATGGATTTGCAAGTGAGAAATCAATCTTGTATCACTGTATCTCACTAGATAGCCTCCAATCAGGAAGCTGCACCATAGCACTCAGAACAATCCTGGAGACACTAGTGGTTTCTGCTCTCACGCACAGTTCTTTACACACTAGTTCTGCCTATTTCCTTGTCCCTATAACAGACCAACCTTTCCACACTGAAGCTTTCATTCAGTCAAAAAAAAAAAAGTCTCTTTCAAGGAGAAAAATCATTTCAGTAAGGAAAGCAAGAGAGAACAAGGAAATAATTACAGAAACTGGAAATGTGGATGTGACCAGCGCCCAGATTGCCTGAGGACATCCTGGCTGTGCATGAGGAGAGGACAGTGGCAGGGTGGTAGCTCCCTAAGGATGAGGAGGGCACAGTGAGGCCTTCACGGCTTTTCTTATCTCTTGTACTCATGAACTGGTCCCTCCTGGACACGAGAGTTTTTAAACCACCACGAAGAGTAAGTCAAAGCAAACTCAACATTATGAAGGACATTTTGGAACAAAATGGAGTGCCAACTACAGGTACAAAGTATGCATTTAGCCTGGGTTCTATAAACGCTAGCTTAAGAAAACCTTAGCATGTGATGAGCGCACCTCAGCCATCCTAGTAAACTTTGGTGCCAAACACCCTTGGCGCATAGATCTGTATTTGGAACCTCGGAGCTCAAGTAAAACGGTAACAGAGAGCTATGGCAGCAATCTCCACCCTCTAGAAACACACAGAGTGGACCATACACAGAGGCCTGCCTTTGGGAATTTAGTGGGGGCATGTGCAAGATAATTCCATACAGACCCAGAACACGGCAACGCCAATTTTAGGATCCGTTAGGCAATCACCCACTTCATGTGCACTGTTTTGTAACAGGATATATATTTTTTTCATAAACAAGATAAAAACAATTTTAAAAAAAGATTCGTTTCTACTTCAGCTCACGAGTGTTGTGGAATGGGACTGTAATAGGATGTGAAGCTTTTGAATGTCAGAAGCATGGAGAAAAAGTCACAAACACAGTGTCCAGCAAACCAAGGGACTGACACGTTGTCAATCCACCCCTCAGCCCGAAGGCAGCAGCATGTGGGGCAGGGACGGGGACAGCGCAGCTACCTCTCCCACAGACAGAGCTGATGACATGCACGTGCGGCCTTCCAAGTCTCACACTGATGGTCCCTTAGACAGACAGACACATGACAGTCACTGCTCCCACCCCTCCTCTCATTTGAGGAGTGTCAACCCAGACGTACAGAGTTAATACATGGAAGCCACAGGCAGTAAATGCAGTTCAAATGTGGTGAACTTTTTAAAAGGGTCTTCTTGTCTAGGATGGCCTTGAACTACTTCCTGGGCTCACGTCATCCTCCTGCCTGAGCTTCCTGAGTAGCTGAGACTACGGGGATTAACCACTATGCCCACCTTAAAAGGGATTAATCTCTTTCCAGTCTCTCCTACCTTAACCTCACCTACGTTTAGAGAGTCTATGTACACGGCCACAGACCCCAAAGCCACCTGGACATGGCGGGCAGCTGTTGTTACTCGTGAGGCTACCAGATTGACTTCGTGCCTGCACTGTGCTTAGAAGCCAGAATGCTCTGGGCCTCATTTTCCTTACCCATGAAACAGAATCCATCCATCTCAGATGTTCTGGAGCTAAAAGAAGTCTTTTGGAAACTTCCTGACCACCGTTAGCTGCTACTGCAATTTTAACAGCCTTGTATGACAAACTTACTAACCTCCCATTTCTGAGAACCAAAGGCTGACAACTTGTTTATCTGGCCAGCCAAGCTTTCCCAAGTAAAGGAGGTGTTTTAAGTTCTGGTTACTTCATTGGTTACCCAAGTATGCATTTAACAAAACTGACAGCTGGACACCTAAGTTGGCAGGCATTTCAGTTCATGGTCTTTAAACAATTGTTCTGCAGAGATAGGGTCTTGCAGAGATGGGTCAGCCAATAAGTATCGGTGTATTTTCTGGGACGTACCTACTGCTTCACTTGGGGACCAACAGATTATTTTTAATCTTAGTTCTCATTCTGTAATCTACTTTCCCAGCTAATCCTCCCTACCCATGTGATGCACTTGAAGACCTACCACTGTTCTACTTATTTGAAACGCTAAGCTTTACTGATCCTGCCTGGATATTTCCACTGTCACCCTCCGCTGTAGCCATTGACTGAACCAAAGCAAACCAGAAACACCAGCCAAGAGCCTTCTGGGAATCTAAGGCAACAGCCTATGAAGCAACAATATCTATAAAACACCCTAAATACTCTGGTAGAAATATATCAACAGGTTTGAGTTTTTGGCTAGCCTGGTCTACATAGTTGATTCTTTGGGCTATCATTATCATGTTATAAACAGTCTTCACAATTTCATCCAAACAGTTCTTTTTAAATGAAAATCTGAGAGCACCTGCAGGGGTCAAACATCGAGTTCCAAGACAGTACTAAGTGATACAGACATGGCTGTACTTACTGCAAAGTAAATAATTAAAACCAAGCCGTTCATACCCAGTGCTTATCAAGGTTGTCCAAAGGCTAACAGTTGGGCTTGGGAAATGACTCAGTGAAAACTGCTTGCTTTCTGTCAGTGATATTCACTTCATTAAAGAAATTACCGGAGGCTCATTGAGGTCAATGAGAGGGGGGTCAGCAGGGCTTAAGGCTAAACTAAAATCTCTTTCTGATAGCACTAAATGACCCAGAACAACTTCTTAGTCAGGAACTTTATGAAATTGTCACGGCTTTTCAAACTCCACTTGGCTAAAAGGAAATAATTTTCCATCTCAACCATGCCAAGACCAGTTGAAAAATGTCATCTATGTATGTGTAGTTACGCAAACCAGCACCTTGTCTTATACTACCCAACCTTTATTAAACATCACCTTCCTGTACCCTTTTCTTGAAAATGATTACCTGTCAGATTTTCCATTGGCCGTGAAACATCTTGAACAGAAGGGCAACACAGGCACACGGCTAAGTCACAGTGCAGCCAAGGTTAGAGTCACTCTGTCTATAAAGGGCCTGCTTTGAAAGTCCTAACACTGTACATTTCTTAGCAGTCACTTGGAAGACGTGGTCATCTTTATGGCCAGAAGACAGGCCTGAGGCTCAGCTGTAACTGGGGCTATTGGGACATTAGCCTCTTCTGCTTCAGGCTGGCACCAGACCTCACCTCCTAGTTAAATTTTCACCCAGGATCACCTCCTTGCCCCAACCGTCCCCTATCTCTGCACAGCTCAAAAAGAAAAGGCTGACGGGTTTCATAGAAAAAAACATAGTCCAGGAAAGTCTGCCTCTTAGCCTTCAGTTAACATCCAAGATGCTGGAGTGCTAATCTGCAAAATGGGAAACAAGTAATTCAGATGGTCATTCTCCTGAAACTGTATAAAGTCTTTTTGAAAAAGCAATCTGAAAAACTACAAAATCTTATAGAAATGGAATCTATCCCCCAGCACACACAAGGCTGAAACCATCACTGACTTCCAGATCACCATAGTCTACATAGCAGAGCTCTAACCCAAGCACTGGAGGAGATAGAAAAGAAAGGGGGAGGCAGATAAGTTTGTTGTTTTGTTTCAAGGCAGGGTCTCCCTACGTAGCTCTAGCTGACCTGGGACTCACTATGTAGAACAGGCTAGCCTTGAACACACAGACTGGCTGCCTCTGTTTCCCGAATGTCAGGGGAAATTTTTAAAGGAATATAATAGATCGTTATGAGCTGCAGCTGTCAATGTTGTGCCAGGAAGCGTTTGTGAACCCCAAAAGACTGCCAAGGAGCCGTTTCTGATGTAATAGCATGAGGGTCTCTTTATTACAAGCTCGGCTTGGGGCTCTCCTCCAGCACAACCCTGACACAGCAGGATGGGAAGGGAGGATGGAGTGACCCTGAACCCTCGGCAGGACAGGGTTTATAGAAGTGAGGGGTAGGCATCTATCCTGGCAAGCATCTAACTGAAGGCCTATTGTAAACTGACAGGCGAGTGCTTTGAAGCAAGAGCATATACAATCACAAATGGTCTGAAAGCACATCTGAAACACTCAGACTCATCTTTGACTAACTGTTGCTAGGAAGTAGCTAGGGAATAATTCTGGCCAAGGACAAGCCATTGGGATTCTTCCTGGTAATTGATACAGCTTAGGTTCTGCTTCAGGTCAAGTTCTCAGGCTTTTTTTCTTTAGGCTGGGCTGGTCCCAAGATGGAGTAGGTTTGGTCTCTCATTCCCTCTTTCTCTGATAACTAGAAGACCCAATCATGGGTCTTCCTGAAGTTAATCTTATGAAAACAGTAATAGGGATATGTCTTTATGACTCGGTTAACTCAGGCCTGGATGTACTGGTGACTGGAAAAGACGGGACCATCATATTTTAGAGGGGATCAGGGTTGTCACTGTCTAGTCCTTATGGTGTCCCTGTAGCTTGGGTAGAGACTCCCATCAGTGGGAGACAGGGGGAAGTCCTGAGGCTGAGCTTTCCTCCTACTAGTCTGGAAGTTTCCTCCTACTAACTGCAAACAGGTCTGTGATTCCATGTTGTAATCCTTTCGACCTCCAGGGTTATGGGAAGAACCTTTCTAATGAGGCTCTAATGACTAGAATATGAAGTTTAAGCCAAATGTGTTTATGAGCCCATTGGACACCTTTGAGATCATCTAGCAATTGGTGATCTTTGAACTTAGCAATGACCTTTCCTGTATGTTAAGAACAATGTGGTGGGGTTGGGGATTTAGCTCAGTGGTAGAGCGCTTGCCTTGAAGCGCAAGGCCCTGGTTCGATCCCCAGCTCAAAAAAAAAAAAAAAAAAAAAAAAAAAGAACAATGTGGTGGTGGTATCCCAAACATTATTTCAAAAGGGGCGAGTCCCATCTGGTAAGGGGAGTTTCATACTAGAGATAGAGAGCTAAGAGAAGGAAAGTTAACTCAGTCATTGCCAGTCTCTCAGGTCAATTTAGTTAAGGTCTCTTTTGGGTTTTGTTTATTCTCTCTACCTGTCCTGAACTCTGGGGTCCACGTGCACAATAAAGGTTCTAATGGATCCCCCAGAATATTGGCTAGTCTCTGACTTACCTGGGACATAAAAACTAGTTCAAGGTCTGACCCTATCATCTGAAGAAGGCCATATTTTGGCAGTATGTCCTCTAAGAGCTTCTTTGTCACTGTGGATGGAGTTTTATGTTTACAGTAGGGATAGCCCCAGTCCAACCTGAAAAGGTATCTATAAATAGCAGTAAATATTTATATCTAAACTTTTCTGGTTTTACCTCTATGAAGTCTCTCTCTCAGTAGACTCTGGGTTTTGTGCCTGTGAACCTATTACTGGGGGGTTCTTCTCATTAGTCACCGAAGTAGTTAACTGACAGGCTTTACAGTTCTTGATCATCTCTTTTGCGTTGACATCCTGACATTAGCAAGTCCTGTATTCTCTGGATGCCCATGTGGGAAGAGTAGCAAATCTTCTGAAGTATGCACAGACCTATTCCTTCCCGCCCAATGGGTTTGTAATGTGTTGTTCTCGATCATCCGTCATAATGTTGGGATATGGGCAAATTTCTACCCCAGATTATGTCACCTTTTGAATATTTAAGGTGGTCAGGGAATATAGGAGCCCCCAGATCCAGGAAGTCAGAGGCAAAAGAGGTCTGATCTCTAGGGCAGCATGTTGGGCTGCTTGATCTACCCTATTGTTGTCCTCTGAAACGGGGTTCTTTCTTTTCTGATGTCTCAAGCAGTGAATGATGGCCAGCTTCTTTGGACCCCATAGAGCCCTTAAGTAGGGAAAGGATTTTCTCTTTAATAGTCTTTCCTTCTGCTGTCAGAAGGCCTCTCCACCTACAAATAGCCCCATGAGCATAGCTTAAACACTGAACATTCTGTTTTACATTCTGAATAGAGAAAACAATTAAAGATGAGTTAACGTACGCTGTCTAAACTTTCACATATCCACAAACTCACATAACTTTGATCTCACTTAATGCCAAGACATCGAAATGTGCTCACACCAGCAATTCATTTACTGGGAGGAAGGACAAATGGACAAATGCCACCTTAACCTGACGGAAGACAAAACGGTTATCCAAAGAGCTCAGGTCCCCAATTTCCTTATAGCTCTCATGACTGGCTATGCCCAACACTCAGAGCTGATATGCCAGCTAAATACAAATGTTCTTAATGTGCTCTGGGCACAAAGTGTTTTTCAAGAAATGGACACAAGGCAAGTGTCCTCGAAACATTCACTTTAATGTAGGTGTACAAAAATAATAGCATTTGCGATTGAAAGTCTTCAATATGAATAGACTAAGTTAAAAGTTAAATATGAGATGATGGGTCTTCAGCATTTTCAAGTCAACACATATCATGAGTTCAAAGTGATGACTCCATTTTAAGTACTTTTAGAATATGTGAGTAGCAAATGAACAACACGGTTTACAGACTGTATGAAAGAAGGAAGTATGTGCTTTGAAAAGATTCAGCTCAAATGTAAGAAAATACCAGGAGTTCACCAAGTTCAACCCTCAAAAGAAAATAATAAAATAAAATAAAGTAATAAAACTGGAGTCCAAGAATAAAGTCAAATATTCCTGTGTAAACCAATTATTTTCAAGAAAGGGAGAAAAGGTATTAGGTTCTTGTGCCTGAGGTTTAATTTCCACAAATGCACCAGCACATCCAGGCAACACCATCAACCAAAGCTTAGTCAGCGTAATTACACAGCTGCCTATGAGTCAGCAGATTTAAGACAGACTAAGGGAGGTTTAGTAGCACCTCTTGGTCATGCTCTAAATACCTGGCACTGTAGTAGCATAACCCCAAAAGACACGTACTATCCCTCAGGTCCTGACTGGCAACTAGGGGGCGGGGGAAAGAGATAACTTACTAAAATCACCCCAGTAGCACAGAGGATGGGAGCCATGCACCCAGATAACCAGTCTCCAAGAGTACAAACACACCCAGTGCATTAAGGTTTCAACTCTATTGTCAAAACGCTTACAAAAGGTAATGTAGAACACTACTAAGAAAGGGAAGCCACAGTGCCCAAAATAAATGTCTAACCAGGAAAACTGCACTGTCAACTCAGGATTTTTATCTCCACTGTCAACACCTGGCTTTTTATCTCCAGGGTTTCATAGCTAATGTCCAGATGGCAAAAGCTAGCCAACAGCTGAACTAACTTGTCTGGTTACTGTTTCATTAAGAAGGAAAGCAACACTAGCCACTACGAAGTGGCTACGAAGTGGCATCATTCAAGATTTAAAAAAAGAAGAAGAGTTGTGCTAACCTAGAGGTGGTGGAATACTCTTAAAGCCAGAAGTTGGAAAGCAGAGGCAAACAGTTTAAGTTCATGGCAAGTTTGAGGTGGCCTGCACCACCCAAGACCCTGTCTCAAAACAAAGGTTGAGTAGAAAATGGTTTTCTCTCAATTAAAAGTCTACAATGTTAAACAGGGTGTAGAGACATAAACCTTTAATCCCAGCCAGTGGGAAGCAGAGGCAGGTGGATCTCTTAGAGTTCAAGGCCAACCTGGACTAGAGAGTGAATTCCAAAAAAAACCCAAAACCAAACAGACCACCAACAACAAAAACCTTCTCCCACTCCTGAAAAAAACCATACGGTTAGAAGATTTAAAACATAATGAAGCTTGTTCTTTCTTGCTTTCCTTTTGGTTTGATTTGGTTTTTTTGAGACAGGGCTTCTCTGTGTAGCCTTGGCTCTCCTAGAATTCTCTCAGTAGACCAGGCTGGCCTGGAATTCACAGAGTTCCACCCGTCTCTGCCTCCCAAGTGATGGGATTAAAGGTGTGCACCACCACGCCTGGCTCATAATGCATTTTTAACAATCACGTCTTTAATATAAAATAGCCCAATGCTTTTTAAAATATTAATATAAGGTTCTTCTCTGCCTCCGTTCCCCTCTCCTTGGCTGGATCCTGATATTCACAATAGAATTTTAGAGCCCAGTAAACCCTACCCCATGGTTACAGTATGATCTTTATCAGGCAACATCAAAAGGCAGCAGAAATATTACTTAAACATGAAATAAAAAGTTTAAAAAGGTTTTAAGTCAAGTTCAGTATTGAGAGACCCTAACAAGCTACAGAATGTGCTGTAGGAATGGAAACCACACACAAATCTTAAGGGAAACATGAGGGAGAGCATTCTCCGACTGCAAAGTCATTTGCATTCCTCCATGAGTTGTAAATACCTAGCTCTCTAAAGAGAAAACAGCCCAAATCTCTATTCAAGAGACACGGTCAACTTGTGACTGTCTGCACGAATGGAGACAATAAATTATCACAGGTGGAATTAATTCTGTAAAAGTATTTGCACGTGGGAGTGCCAGATGTTCCGAGAGCGGCTCCTCGTAACCACGTAATCACGTAGGAACTTCAATAGGAATCTCAGCCTCTTCCAACTCTCCTGACACTTGGCTCCTGAGGAATCCTTTCCCAAAACCCAGGACTGGCTGAGTTGTCATTCTTTGCCTGGTGAATAATGAAGGAAGGAGTGGGGAGGGCCAGGGAATAAATGAAGAAAGTGGAGAAAAAAAAAATACCAAGGAAATAAACATCGGACTTAAAGGTTTCTAGCACCTGGAGCTGGGGGAAGCACACGCAAATCCCCACACCGACTAGACTTATCCCAGGCTGCACGGGCCACAGAGTACAAACGCACCCAGCACCGTAAGATTTCGGCTTCATTGTCAAAATGCTTACAAAAGGTAACGTAGAACACTGCTGGGAGAAGACAGGGAAGCCACAGTGCGTGCGCAGTGCCAGGAAAACTGCTGTCAACTAAGGAATTTTTTTAAAAGAACTCTGTGTGCAGCAGGTGGTGGCACACGGCTTTAATCCCAGAATGGGAGAGGCAGAACCAGGAGGTTCTGTGAGGCCTAACTTGGTCTCCATAGCAAGTTTCAGGCCGGTCACAGTAATACTCTTGTCTCAAAAAGTAAAGAAAAGAAATAAAGAACTATTTTCAGGGGGTGGGATCTTGGGGATTGAACCCAGGATATCTCAGGCTTACTAGGCGACTGAGTCATAAATAACCCCACCTCACCTTTTTCTTTTTACTTCAAGGCAGGGGCTCACTCCCTCGTGTATAGTCTGGCTTTGAATTTATAATCCTCCTGTCTCCGGCTCCTGAGTGACTGTGTGACCGAGCCAGCAAGGATTCTTTAGATACCAAATTTCTTACCAAACCTTGGTCAAGACAACAGACATAGTTTCCAGCGTAGTGGAGACTCTAATAAATTACGTGTTAACAGTTTATGAGAACGAGAGTATGTCTAGCAACGTAAATACTAACACCGTCTGAGAACTGAAGCCAATTCCCTTCTGAATCTCTGTCCCTCTACTTTGCAATGTTCTGGCCTCAGGGTGAGTTCCAAATAGGGCTTGAAACTGATCAAAACTAAATAGAACATTTTAGCAGCAGGCATTTTCTTCATGCCTTTTTCTCTAGAATACAGCACAGAAGCACAATTACAACTACATGTATAAATGGCTTGGTTCTACATGTGGATTCTAGACTGAGCAGCTAATGAAAGCAAGCTCAGTCTCCATAGTGAAGAGATCCTGAGAGACTCAGCCCTTTCTAGCCCATTTCCAATCCTTGTTGCTCAACAGCAAGTTGGACCTGCAATCCTCAGTTCAAATCTGTACAGGATTAAGCTGGTAGTGGTACAAAAACAAATTTCAACTATGCCTAACAATAAGATGATGTCAATGTAGGAGTACAAGTTTAGCTAGTATTCTAGTAAATACAATTCAATCAACTTGACAGAGGTGGGAAAGGGGGTGGGTCTATGTTTGAATGACATCTTTTAGACTGCTAAGATCTATACTGGCTATTTTTATTCCACCAAGCTAGCTGAGTTATGCTTTAAATAGACACAGGGTATCCATGTAATATCATTAATCATTAGCAATCACAGAAAAACTTTACAAGGTACTGGAACAATGGCTCAGGGATTAAGAGCACTAGCCGTTCTTCCAAAGGACCAGGGTTTGATTCCCATCACCCATATGGTGACTTAAAATGATCTGTGGGCTGGAGAGATGGCTCAGTGGTTAAGAGCACTGACAGTTCTTCCAGAGGTCCTGAGTTCAATTCCCAGCACCCACATGGTGGCTCACAATCATCTGTAATGAAATCTGATGCCCTCTTCTGGTGTGTCTGAAGACAGCAGCTACAGTGTAATCATAAAAAAAAAAAAAAAAAACCACCACAACAAAAACCCATCAAAAAAAAAAAAAAAAAAAAAAAAAAAAAAAAAAAAAAAAAAAACCAAAAAAAAAAAAAAAAAAAAAAAAAAAAAAAAAAAAAAAAAAAAAACCATCTGTAACTCCAGTCCCTGGGGATCTGACACAATCCTTTGGTCTCTGTGAAAATTCAGGCAAACACTGGTATTTATAAGATAAAAATAATTACAATCTCAATTTTTTATTGTAGAAGATGAACAAAATGAAAACTAACTCCTTGTGTGATAGCAAATACTGTTTAACATCTCCTATGAACTGCTTATCTGAAATAAAGTGAACACATGTTGATTTTTCTTCCAAATCGGTGTATGTGTAAATAACACCCAGGTTAAATATTACCAAGTTAGCAATGTACAAAAGGAGTAGACAGTAACCCCCACCAGTCCAGACTTAGCAATCACTGGTTATTTACAAAGAATGTCTTTACTCTTAGTCCTCTTCTAGTTATTCGATGTGTAGATACTCCATTGGGGGTGGTGTCTTTCTCAAGGCCAATATAGTACACAAAATTTCCCGACATGCTTTCACTGTAGATCAGGGTAACTGTGATCAATCTGCTCTCAGACTAATATGTCGACTATAATAAGTTCAGCATCAAGCTTAAAACACAATCTTTTCAAGGTACAATCTATATTAAAAGCACACTAAAATATATAGTAGCCTAGAAATCTTTTCCAAAGCAGATCACTGAGGCTCATCAGTCTGGCTGTCTCTCAAGCCCTACTCCCCAACATGAACTCAGAGAAGTCCCTGCAGACTCCTTCCTCCTTTCTAGTTAGTCTACATGCACGACTGCCACAGCACACACACACACACACACACACACACACACACACACACACACACACACACACACACACACACACACACCTAAGCAAGCAATGGTATCTTAAGAGAAACTTAAAATGACTTTAAGATTATATTTAGTTTCACAAACTCAACACAAAATCGTTTTTTTTTTTTTTTTTTTTTTTTTTTTTTTTTCCGGAGCCGGGACCGAACCCAGGGCCTTGCGCTTCCCTAGGCAAGCGCTCTACCACTGAGCTAAATCGTTTCTAAGTTAATCCTAGTTATACTGACTGGCCTTAAACAACAAGATGACTGTGTTAAAAATCTGTATGTCTGTCTATACGTCTAGAGTCTGGAGACTATTAGGTAAGGCACCTTTATACTCAATCTAGAGCAAATTGGCTTACTGTATAGGAGAAGAAATGTTGCTGTATTTTTCTAGAAAGATTAAAAAAAAAAAAAAAAACCTGGAGACTGGAGAGATGGCTCAGTGGTTAAGAGCACCGACTGCTCTTCCAGAGGTCCTGAGTTCAATTCCCAGCAACCACATGGTGGCTCACAACCATCTGTAATGGAATCCAATGCCCTTTTCTGGTGTATCTGAAGATAGCCACATATACATTAAATAAATAATTCTTTTAAAAAAAGATAAAACCCCAAATATACTATCCCAAAATGCACATTTTTTTCTTTATCTTGGGCCAAATGAACAAACTAAGTTGATACTTTGTGCCATTGTGGAAAAAAATGCCCACAAGAAAAGGAGGCTGATTTCAAGAAACACTGAAGTCACTTCAAAAACTGTAACTGCCACCCAGACAATCTTTTATGAAATTTGGCTTAGAAATAAACATTTCGAAGAAGAAAGTCACATTCAATCCCTAATTATACGGAACCATCCTAAGCAAAGGACAGAGACTGCACCCAAAGTCTGCCTTGCTGGTCAAAGCAGGCTTTTAAAGAACTTCAGGCTAGCTTAGCCATTTTTCAGAGAGAGCCTCTTTTCCTTCAGAGGACAACAACATATCCTGTCACTAGTGTTTGCTCGCTCTGTCTGTCTGTGTGTATGTTGTATGTATGTATGTTTTTCATCTCCTCTTACTGGAGATATCTTTGGATGTCCAAACATAAACCCTGAACAGCCGTTCTGAACTCTCTCAGCTTGGTGGCTCACCCCCAGGGCCTAAGGACACTATGCAAGACGACGACTGATGATAAACTTTCTCAAGGTCTTCAGAGACCCAGAGTAAGACACAAGATTCCAGCGCAGAGCTATCTCAAGCTTTCGAAGGCTTCTTGTCCCCTTCAAAAAATAATTTAAGCTATTAATAGAGTTAGAAATTAATTTGGGAAACTTAACTATAGATTTGGACATCAAGAAAACACTTGTATCAGCAATTCAGCATAAAACCACCAGGGTAAGGCAAGACAAGATAAGCTTACCGATACATTCTATGAATGTGTTCAACTCAAGCTTTAAGTAATTGCAAGGCTTCCAGGACAGAAAAGATATATGAAAAATGTCCTAAAGATTAAGTAGATGGCTTCACAATTCCTCGGGTCCTAAAGTACCAGGAGAATTCTCACCCAGTATTTATGTACAGTTTCCCTAAATGTTCTGATCTGATTGAGTGTGGTGCTTACAAAGGACCCAAAGAGGACACTAGTTCCCCAAAGAGCTGGAGTTACAGGCAGTTGTGAGCTTCCTGATGTGGGTGCTGGAAACTAAACCCAGATCTTCTAGAAGCAGCAGTCTGTGCCATTTCTCGAGTCCTAAGAACATCCTATGACATACACCACTCTTGACAATTTGTCATTAACACGTGCAAAAGAAAAAAATTGTACAAGAGCAGATACCACAGAACATAGAAGTTGTAGTCATAGATGTAAAAGGGATCTAACTCAGAATTCCGGCAGAAGTGACAGCCATGTGTGGTTCTTAAACTATGACTCAGAACTACTAAAAATCTATTTTGAGGAAAACCAACATGTTTGACAACACTGAAATATACTTCTGGAAGCCAACACATCCATAAATGTGTTTTTAGGAGAAACACAAATTAAAGAAAATATTTTGCAATTATGAACAGACATATGTCAACAGCCTGAAAGAGGTTTTTATAAGTAGAAAAATGCCAATATGCCAAGAGGAAAATGTGGTGCTACACTAAAGTAAAGAGACAACTATCCAGACATAGTGACACATGCCTTTAATTCCAGCACTTGGGAGGCAGAGGCAAGCCAATGTCAAGGTCAGTCTGGTTTACAGGACAAGTTCAAAGACAGCCAAGGTTACACAGAGAAACCCTGTCTCAAATGAAAAGAAAAGAAGGAAAGGAACTGGAAATATAGGTGGGGTACCTAATAACACTTGCAATCATAGAAATGGAAACTTGGGGTTGGGGATTTAGCTCAGTGGTAGAGCGCTTGCCTAGCAAGCGCAAGGCCTTGGGTTTGGTCCCCAGCTCCAAAAAAAAAAAAAAAAAAAAAAAAAAATGGAAACTTAAATGCCAAGATGGCACTTTCACCTATAAAGCTGGCAATGATACTTCCTTTTAAGGGTGGAGTAATTACCTGTGTTAAAAAGAAGATAACACAGGAGCCCGGTTCTGCTCTGCTTAGTTTGACTAGATAGTTTTGGAAACCAAAGTTCAATATTTTTAAAAGAAACTTTTGAGATGGCTCAGAGGTAAGAACACTGACTGCTCTTCCAGAGGTCCCGAGTTCAATTCCCAGCAACTACATGGTGGCTCATAAACCATCTGTAATGGGATCCAATGCCCTCTTCTGGTGTGTCTGAAAACTGCGACAGTGTACTCACATACATAAAATAAATAAATTTTTTTTTTTTTTTTTTTTTTTGGAGCTGAGGACTGAACCCAGGGCCTTGTGCTTGCTAGGCAAGTGCTCTACCACTGAGCTAAATCCCCAACCCCAAAATAAATAAATCTTAAAAAATAAATAAATAAATATAAAGAAAGAAAAAAAGAAAGAAACTGTTGAATCACTAATTGTGATTTCCAAGGACTTTGTCCTAAGGAAACATACCTTGCAGACAAAATTTTAAAAGAGATAAATGTTGTGATAGCATATCTAATTACAGTGACTGCAAATGAAAAGTTCAGCTTGTAAAACAGTGTTAAGTAAATCGCCACATCTATAGAATATAATGTGTAGGGGGGAGGGAAGGGGATGTTTGCCCGGAAACCGGGAAAGGGAATAACACTCGAAATGTATATAAGAAATATTCAAGTTAATAAAAAAAAATAAATAAATAAATAAAAAAGAATATAATGTGTAACACTAAATTAAGATTTTGAAGGCTTTATACAATGGGAGACTTTTCATAATACTTTACATAGAAAAAAAATAGATAGTAGGATTGACTCTTTTTTTTTTTTTTTTTTTTTTTTTTTCTTTTTCTGGGGACCCGAACCAGGGCCTGCGCTTCCTAGGCAAGCGCTCTACCACTGAGCTAAATCCTCAACCCCAACTCTTACCAAACTATATCTACACATCGACTATTCTATCCTGTTGAAGTCGGAGCTCGACATGCTTCCTAAAAACTTAATTCTTCTAACTCAAATTTAGTTTCCAAAAATTCTACATGAAATTTATTCAGAATTTCACAATCCTAGTTAAATACTACAAAAATTATCCTCGAATTCCTAACGGTTAATTAAAAGGTACAGACCTCTCCCAAACACATTGTTTTGTTTTTTTCACATAAATCGAGTTTTAAAAGGGACAGGTGACGGTTGGGGCAGCCATCAGTGATAGCCCAGGTGTTGATATATACAAAACTCTTGGTTCCATCCATAGCAAAAGGGATGAAGGCAAGGGGCAGGGGCAGGGGCAAAGATCGATACAACATTTGAAAACTAAATTCTATGCCAATTTTTTAAACAGGGTAGGAACAGGTTTTCTTGCATAACTTTTCTTAAGGATAACGTTCTCGAGAAATGAAATCTGTGAACAAGGAGTTTAAACACACCCACACAACAGAGTACTGATTGCCCTGAAGGAATTGCTGGAGAGAACGGGAGATGAACTATTTAAATTGATAACCTATTTGTAAAACACTCCTTCTGGAGGTCATATGTTCAGGGAAGCACAACCCCGCCCACCTCTTTTTTGTCCTCCCACAAGTTGTCTCCTGATTCCCTGAATCCACTCTCACCCCCACCCCCACAGCGCTGAGATTTGATACTATGATTGAACTCTGATCACCTGGCAAACATCAAAGCTCTCTTTCCTCCTGTTTTGCCTAAGACTCTGGTTTTAGACAAACAAATACACTGGATTTCCTTTTGTAGAGCACGGACAATTTCAACGTAGTATTTTGCAGAGTGGGTGTCAGGATTGCAAGCTCTGTGTTAAACAATTATTTTTGTCACTTTTACAAGTGAAAAGTGTACAGATAACCCTAGTAAGGATCAAAGACTTCACACAAATTCTAGTCCACTATTGAGTAATCAATAAGGCGACCCTAAACGTGGGTTTTCCCATAGAGCCTCACATAGAGTCTGCAGGGAGTAAAACCCGCATGAGGACCTGGGGAACTGCAGTAATTCCCTTTCTCCCATATTTTCTGCCCTGACTGCTTAAGCTGGGAATGGGCCCCGGCAAGTTGCCCAGCCGGAAGCCTGAGGCTGCCAAGTCCAGAGCCAGGGTCCAGCGCTGGTGGGCGGCTTTCCGCCGTGGTTGCAAACTTGACAGTTCTCCCTTACGCACTGTAAACCCACCGACTCGGTCACTTTCAAGGTGACAGCAACCGCAGCCCGCTGTCCTGCAGGAGCCCCTCGGGCCCCACGTGAGCTCGGCCTCCCCATCCTCCAACTTTAAAACCTCTAGGGCAGCTGCCCCTCCCCACAAAGCCTGTCCGGTTACCGTGAGTGCGTTGCAGTCGCCGCGTCCTAGCTCCTCGTTCTCCCGAGGTCCCCACTGCGGCCGGGATGGGCGGCAGAATGGGATCCACTCCGCACTTGCTCACAGAGCCCGGGAGCCAGCCCTGAGGGAGCCACGGCGTTCCGCGCCCTTGGCGGGTCCCGCCTGGGAGGCGTCTGTACCTAGGGCTCGCAGCTCTACCCCAACCCGCACCAGCAACCGGGCGGCCAGGCGGGAACCGGGAACCCGGAGCCCGGGCGTCCCAGCCTCCCCGCCCCGGGGCCGCCAGGGGGAGGAGCGAAGGCGGGGAATCCAGGGCTAGGTGGCCTCGCCCCTCGCCCGTGGCGGCTCCTAGAGCCCAGACAAAGGCCAGGTGTGGGCCGAAGGGACAGCGCCCCTAAAAACTAACCTGAGAGTTGCGCCGGGTTCCCTGAGGCACGATGACTCCCGCGGAGTCCCACTATGATCGCCCGCCAAGTCCGGCTCCCGGGCGGAACGTCAACATGCCACAAGCCCGGGCGTCCGTCCTGGAGCGCGCTGCACCTGTTGACACGTGTGTCGCGAAGCCACCGCTGCTGACTGCGCACCCGGCCGGCTGTCCCGAGCGACCCCAAACCCCTCAGGTCCCAGTGGGGAAGCTAAGCTCTGCGGAGTACAACTTTGGGGTCCCAGGACCGTCGGACAGAGTAGCCGGAGGGAGGATCAACTCCTCGCTGCCCGAGTTCCCTGTGCTTTGGGCTCCCCGGGAAGGGCAGAAAGCTTTATGGTTGGAAGGTGGGAAAGTCGCGGACTTATCGGGTTTGTAAGGAAGCGGCACTGATTGCTCTCAGTGAGTCCCACCTGCGCTCTATATTGTCCTCAGACTTCCGAGCAGATTATAAGCGAGCACCTATTAAAGATTAAAGAAACCAGCACTCCAACTGTTAGAAGTTCAGATAAAGGGGGTGGGGAGGGGGAGGGGTAGAAGGGAGGAGGGGAGGGGGAGGGGATGAGGAGGGGAGGGGGAGTGAGGACGGGATTGGTGGGCGTGAGGAGGGGTAGTGGGAGAAGCTAGGAAGAGAAGATAAGTCCGACCACTTTAAAGCCAAAGTCCTTGTTCTTGAATCGAACTGAGGACATTTCAGCCTCAACTAAGCATATTTTAATATAAGGTTTTCCTAAAGGTTGATAGTCTGCCTGGGACAGATAAAAAACATTCCTGAACTATTACATGTCAGAGAACCAGAGCTCTACGTTTAATGTATGCATGCCTGTATACATAGATAAAACTACATGGCCTGGGATTGCTGAAAAAGCATCTTCAGTACATTTGTTGGGGCGCGGGGTGGGTGTGGGGGACAGGAGAAGCATTTCAGGGGTTGCCTACACATGAATGCTGGATGAACTAAAAGCTTTGCTGTTTACAGCTTTAAGTGCTTTCACGTGGACAATGATCCGTTCTTTGCTCACAAGGAGACCCTGCTGTAAATAGGTTAGATTACTATCTCTATTATTCGAGTGAGGAAACCGAAGCTCAGAAAAGCCAAGTGACTCGCACATGCTCACACTGTGAGGGAGGGCAAGGCAGGGGCAAACCCAGCAGAGCAGACCCAATTCCCATTTTTTTTCCTTCATAGTCCAGTAGATAACACCTCTTGCTTATCTTTGAAATCCCTGCTGTAATATGATCTCTATCTGTCTGACGTTAGGGAAAAAAATCATGTGACTAATTTTAAAGTGATACAGCATTGAAAAAATCACGGGACAATCCTTCCTTGTGCAAAAGACACCCAACAAAACAAAACAATACCAAAAAAAAAAAAAAAGCCACGGATGTTTTCTCTGGCAAGTCATGAGATAATTATGCTAATTAGCAACATGCCTCCTCCCTGAGAATCCTCCTTGTGTTAAACATATTATTTAAGCCTTTATAAGCCACGTGTGCTCCAGATGATTTGGCCCAATATAATCCACACACAATGCACCCAAATTCCCACCACCACTCCATTCCACTGTGTGACTTAGTTCTATCTATGAACATGAATCGGTTTTACTTTTTATTTCTATAAGATAAATTGAGAAAAGGAAACAAAATTAAAAAAAAACACTATGAAGCAATTGGAGATATTTCACAGTTAGGAAGCAGTCCTAGGGGATGTGAATATTACGTTTTTGTGTGTGTGGAAATCAGAATCTTAGCTTCTATTGCATTCACATAATCAGAAGTGATCTGGGGACATCATCAGAGACTCCGTCCAGGCAAATAGTCATGAAATAAGGCCTACTGGCTTCTCTTCCCCTTTTGGTTCTGGGCATGCAGCCATGTTCCTGGCCTCTGAACTTTAATGCTGACCTGCTACACGGTCCAGGATTAAGGATGAGAGGATGACTCTCCATAACTTTGTGGCCCTAAGTTCTAAAGAAAAGCTAGCATGGCGTTTCCGCTGGGGGAAAATGAAAGTTAAAGACTATATAAAAAAATCGTTGTTTCACTTGGCAAAGTGTCAAAGATTAGAACATTTGATAGCCACCAAGGGTTAGTATATGTGAAGAGGGGCAGCCAGGGTGCAGATGTAAATGTAACTTATAGTGACCTCCGTAGAGGGAAGTCCAAAAGCCTAGCAGAATTACAGATGCACCCATTATATTCATTAAAATCCCACAAATGGGGGTTGGGATTTAGCTCAGTGGTAGTAACTTGCCTAGGAAGCACAAGGCCCTGGGTTCGGTCCCCAGCTCAAAAAAAAAGAACCAAAAAAAAAAATCCCACAAATGAGAGTTTATCTTATGTTACACCATGGAACTTGCACGTGTTTATACCCTTTATAGCTTTATAGCCTTGTTTAAGCCTTGTGTCTAATAACAACATATTAAAAAACAGCATACTGATTGATGAAGAACTCATGAATAAGAAGTTAACTAAAAGTTATGACATAACCATAAAACAAGTCCTGTGAAGACTTGAAAAAGAATGAGACAGATATTTTGCTATTACTAAGTAATCTAAGATACATTGTGTGCATATTTTAAGTGCAAAACAATTATCTACTAGAATGCTGCCATTCCTATTAAGCATATACTTACACTGTATACATATTTTATTCATATAAACAAAATAATATGTAATAATATGTATTTCCAACGTAAACTCCCCAAATAAACTTCCAGAAACTGACATAGCTGGTTATATCTTGAAAGGGGAGTCCAGACACTGAAGGGTCAATTGTGAAGAGAAGTTTTTTTACTTAATGTAATTTCACATGTTTTGCATTTTTTTTTTTTTTTTTGGTTTTTTTTTTCCGGAGCTGGGGACCGAACCCAGGGCCTTGCGCTTCCTAGGCAAGCGCTCTACCACTGAGCTAAATCCCCAACCCCATGTTTTGCATTTTGATCCATATTAATAATAGTAGACATTTTAAAGATGTTTCCCCCACTTGAGATCTGCTGTAAAGAATGACTGTGTTCTTCTATAAATAAGACAAATGATCACATTTCTAGTACCCTAATAAGGGGAAGCAAAAATGTTCAATTGTTGCTTTTTAACTTTGCTTCTTCTCTAGTTCATTTAAATAAAAAGACTTTGTTTTAGTTAGGGTTTTACTGCCGTGAGTAGACACCGTGACCAAGGCAACTCTCATAAGGACAACATTTGACTGGGGCTGGCTTACAGGTTCAGAGGTTCAGTCCATCATCATCAAGGCGGGAGCATGGCAGCATCCAGGCAGGCACGGTGCAGGCAGAGCTGAGAGTTCTACATCTTCATCTGAAGGCTGCTAGCAGAATACTGACTTCCTGGCAGCTAGGGTGAGGGTCTTGAAGCCCACACCCACAGTGACACGCCCACTCCAACAGGGCCACACCTTCTAATAGTGCTAGTCTATTCTAGCCAATTCTTCTAGCCAAGCTAGTGTATATGCTTGGCCAAGCATATACAAAGTCTATGCAATGTGCATAGACTACCCTCAAAGTCTAGCAAATGTGCTGTGATCTTGTTGACAATGGTGAGACTGTAAATTCCTTTGCCTAGCATTGACATCTAGGGTAAGGCTTGAGCCTGCTTTCCCAAGGCCACATTAAATCAGAAGGGGAAAGGAGCCCAGGGTTAATTCTCAAGGGGAAACTCCAGGAGTAGATTTGAGTAGTGAGGAAGTGCTAGCATGGGAATCTCTTGGAGTCCGCTTTACTTTGTTCCAATTCACTCCATTTTTCGTTACTTTCTTAAACTTACTTCCATTACCTTCTGGTTGAGCAGAGATTTGAACATCTCTAAAAGACAAAGAAAGCATATTCTCAAAAACCCCCCATTGAGAAGGATACATTTGTTTAAATAAAACAGGAAAAACAGTAAACAAAATGTTGGGCAACAAATTAAGGTATGCACGAGTCCCAACCAGTTCTTAATTTCCATTTCAACTCTGTCCAGCCCTGGAGGCCAAGAAAAAAATAATCTTTCATTTTTCAGATAAACATTAATAAAGGGGGCATGGCAGGGGAAAATTGGGGCGGGGGAGGGGGGAGACAATGTATTGTGGCCCAGTGGTAGAGCACTTACAGAGTATGAGGCCCTAGGTCCTGAGTTCAATCCCTAGAACATGCACACATGGAGAGAGATAGTTTCCCAGTCAGGAGCCAGGCTCATGTCATCCCTGCCTAAGAGCAGCATTAGAGGATCAGAGTCTGGCTATAAATAGATCTGAACAGGGACAGCAGCTCTTTCACGTAGACTTCAGAAGTTCCGACATGCTCAGAGGAAAATTATCGCATCCCCAAAATGCTTCTGCCTCACTAGTAAACAGTAGCTTTCTATAACACTCTACAAACTTGCCAGTCAGCCATTTCATAGGGGCTGAAGAAATGTTTGTTGTAGAAATTGCCAAAAACCAACCAACCAACCAAAAGCAAAATACCTCCATGTATGTTTGGATTCTATTCTAGTGTTGGTTACCTAGAGAATGTCTAATTTCTTCTTTTTTTTTTTTCCTTTTCTTTTTTCGGAGCTGGGGACCGAACCCAGGGCCTTGCGCTTGCTAGGCAAGCGCTCTACCACTGAGCTAAATCCCCGACCCCGAATGTCTAATTTCTGTGCCTCGAGATAGTAAGCTATATGGTCTGGTATATAAACTGACCAGTCTAAAAAATGTCCTGATTTACTAACAATTCTTAGGTTTCTGCTCACGTATTCTTATTTGGGTTTGCAAAATTAGGCTGGATTCTCTTCTGCATGCTCTAGAATAGTGCCTATCAGAGTCAGGCTTCTCCTGCAAAAGTCTGCCAGTTTGTAAATGAGATATCCCCAGGGAAGGGTTTTGCAGGCTCCTAGCAACAGCAACACTGAGGGAATATGTTTTCTTTTTATCACAATGATCTGAGGCCATCTCAGAATCTCCTTCATGTCCCCCCAACCATGGGTTGCCATTTATAGACCTTATAGAGGGGAAAAGTTTCTCTAACATGATGCCAAAATCATTTTAGTTCATACACAAACAAGTTGTTCTGTAATTCTGCTGTGGGTCTCGTCATATTAGGAAGAAATTATGAAAAATATCGCGCTGCCGGTTTGTTCCGCAAACACTTTGAAAATGTTTACTTTGAGTGCTTAAAATGTCATGACTAAGAAAACAGGGCTCTGTTTAACCCACTCTTGACGATGAGTCATGACTGTGTCACACTGGAGCCTGTTCAGGCTTCCCTACAGTCGGGTGGACTGTTCCTTAAAAAGAGGCTTTATTTTCATTTTCTCTGTACTTTCTGCTTATGACAGATGTTAATAAGAAATCTGTGCTGTTGAAGTCCCATACCTCTGAGATTATTCCCGTCCATCTAAACGTGCTGAATTTGCTCAACATGTAAACATCTTACTTCGTTCCCTTCACCCAAATGTAAGTCCTCAGAGAGCTAAGGGTCGCTTTTGAACTCACTCCTAAACCTTTAAGCCAATGGGTCTCAGCCTTCCTAATGGCGTAACCCTTTAACACAATTTCTCATGTTGTGGTGACCCCCTAACTGTAAAATTATTTTTGTTGCTACTTCATACCTGCAATTTTTCTACTGTTATGAATCATGATGTAAATTTCTACGTTTTCAGGTGGTCTTAGATGGCCCCTGAAACTAGGTCATTGGAACTCCAAGAGGGGTCTCAACCCTTCCCTAAGGCCTATTGCTGGGTCACTGCTCACCTGAAAATAGTATAAGCAACCATGGAGCCCAGTGGGTTCAGTCTTGTTTCTCTGAGGTCGGGTGAGTGTAGGATTAGCCCCTGTACAATGATGGCCCTGAGGATTCATGGCTCTTGATACATTATTGACTCTGAAATCCTCTCCCTATGTAAGTGGTATTCTGTCAGGTGGACCAAAATGCTCTATGTCTCAGTTCCCCGTATAGGAAGAGCCAGAAACAGCCATGAGCAGCAACCAGCCCCTGTGCTGACACCTAGCACTCCTCTAAATTTAATCACTCCTCAACTTGGGCGGGCCGTTCATAACAGAGCCACTGAAAGCATCTATCTTTGTTTCCTCCTATTGTCATGACCAAAGCAACATACAAAGAATTACTTACCGTTAAAGGGAGTAGTCCGTGATCATCATGGCAGGGAATGTGGCAGCAGGCAGACAGGCACAGTGCTGGAGCAGAAGTTGAGAGTTTACATCTGATCCTAGGAAGGAGGTAGAGAGAACTAGACTGGGCCTGGTGAAAGCTTTTGAAATCTCAAAGACCGCCTATGGTGCACCAAGGCCACGCCTCCTAGTCCTTCCCAAATAATTCCACTAACTGGAGACCAACCATTCAAACATATGAGCCTTCTGGGGTCATTCTCATCCAAACCTCCACAACATCATCATTATTTTCTCTGCACATCAATAATGGACTGTGTTTGCCTAATTTAAAATGCAGTGAGCCTACTTTGTGAATTAGTACCAAGCGAGTTATCAGAAAGTAAGTTGATCTTAGCTTTGAGATTCTAGGACACTGGGAAGGCTGGTTGTTAATCCAGAAACTGAACACCACCAAACATTTATCTCTTTTGGAAAAGCATACTTGTGGATATCTTTTTAAATACCTATGAAATTATGACTAATCCCTATTCATTTACAAAACAGTTACCCACCAATCTTACACAGGAGAATCAAATAGAAAGACATTATCACTCTTAAGGACCCACACTAGGTCAAAAGTTTACTTTTGTCACCTGCATATATGGCAGTTGACTTGCTGGCTTAGGTCCTAATTTCTCTTGTATATTCTTTAGCTGTCACGGAATTACCATGAGGGTGAAATACAGGTATTATTAGTATTCTTTTTTGTATTTGTTTTGTATTGTAATGTGCATTAGCTCATGTTTTGAATTACAGATTCATTCACTTTCATTCTCCTTGGTCTACAAGCCTGGGGCTATGGAAAGATTCACATTTATCCAAGACAACATTCCTTGCAGTCTACTAAAGCTGCCAGCCTGCCTCCCCTCATACATTCAGTTTGTGTCCTGATTCAACTGAACAAATAGGTGGCCTCAAAGTCCCTCCACTTACACTTCCTTATCTGTAAAAAAACACTCACTAGTAAAGTGTTTGTGGCACTGAAACTTTGTGTACTATTTGTACTGCAAATGAACCAAAAATAGAAAATAATTTTTTTTCCAACTAGACGGGTAAGTAAATGGATGTCATATTTTCTTCTCATATCTCAGCAGCTGCCTTCTGGTGGCAAGAAACAATTCCATTTCTCTCTTAATAAATCTTTAGTATAAAAGAATTTTCTCTTGATGAAAAAATTACTTTCAGCATAAATACCCAGGGTCATCATCTATCTTAACAGTTTTGGTGTTCCAGGTTACTTCTAGATAGACTTCCATTAAAATGCGTGTACCTTAAAGCAGCCCTTCCAGAGAGGCGGGGTGATCGTTTTCACCCTTGGTAGTTGTAAAATAAAACATTTATATGAAAAACTTCATGAAGCAAACATAGCCTAAGAGATAGGATAGAGTGAAATAAGAAGTAATTATTTTCATCTAGTCTCTAAATGTCCTTGGATATTTTCCCTCATGTCTATAGGGATAATATTCAGTGTCTAATTTATTTATTCATTTATTCGTCAGTTCTGGGAATCAAACCCAGATCCTTACACATGCTAGGCATACTCCCTTCTAGGTTGTAATTTTATGTGGGACTTAGTTTTGGTAATTTTTTGATCATGTTTTTGCTTGTGTGTGTGTGTATGTTTTTTAGTGAGGTATCCACTAAATCCAGCCCAAGCTAGATAGACTGAAACTCATTATATAGCCTAGGCTGCTCTTGAACTCATGAGAATCCTCCTGCTTCGAACACCCACCGTCAGGAATTGCAGGCGTGAGCCACTACACCCAACACTTAGACATTTTTAAGCGGGAAACAAGTTTCCTAGATTTTTGGAAGAAGACAGAATTTGGCATAGCTTTTCTTTACTCCTTTTTGTTGTATGTGTGCAAAGTAAAAACACTGCTCCGCCTCTGGGAATTTCTGCTTCTGTTTGTCCTTGTTACTTTTATCGGGACCTTCCCTTCCCTTTTGTCTCATTGTTTCAGTTTTGTTTAGCGAGCATTCTTCTAGAAGTTTCTTCTAGTGCTTGTCTGAGAGTAGAAATTTGGATGGTTAATTTTGAACAGCCACTGCACCCTCCACCCACTTCACAGCCACTGGAATGTGCAAGGCTTCACTCACTTTGAGCAGAAGACCTCAAGCTTTCTGGTGAGCTTCTCCAGGCTGTTTTGAGATTATGGGCTCTATAAGAGTCCCTTGCTGTCTTGTGCTTTCTACTGGTTGCAGGTATCCAGAGCTCTTGGCTTTCTTCCATCATTTTGAGGATAATTCAGGGTCCACATCATCTAATTATATTACAGATGTCGTCCACAGGCTTTCTATCTTTGGTCCTCTGCCTATGTTGTGGGATAACATGGAGGTTCGGAAACAACAATCCCCGGATACAGATCATTAGCAAATGAAAGATCTTGGCCCCAAATCCCTGTATGATGAGCGCATATAATAGAGTTCAAAATGGTTAGCAGAAACTTGTGTGGATGCTACAAAGAGACAGGAGCTGCAAAGGCAGAAGAGCAGAGAGCAGAAGGCATGCAGCTTTTACTCAAGATCTACCTCGGCACACGCATACTTTGCTGATAGCTTCCTCATATGTTCCTTGGTTTGACTTAAGCTTCTTGATTAAAACTTAAACCTGGGTTTTCTTTTTTTTTTTTTCCGGAGCTGGGGACCGAACCCAGGGCCTTGCGCTTGCTAGGCAAGCACTCTACCACTGAGCTAAATCCCCAACCCCAAACCTGGGTTTTCTTAAGACCTGTGCTTACTTAGCTTGGAGTTTGCTCTCTGTAAAAAGCACAGGACTCTGTTAAAGTGCAACAGACTAGAGCTACTTCAGCACAAGACAGACCAGGAAGTTCTTTCTCTCTCTCTGTCTCTCTGTCTCTCTGTCTCTCTGTCTCTCTCTCTGTCTCTCTCTGTCTCTCTCTCTCTCTCTCTCTCTCTCTCTCTCTCTCTCTCTCTCTCTCTCTCTCTCTCTCTCCTAACTGTTGTTTGGTCTGAACTTTAAAGCTTGTAAAAATCATTTAAAATGGGAAAGAAACATGGGTTAACAAAGAGAACTATGTTTATTAAACTGTAGAAGGAATGCATTTGATGGTAGATGCATTTTGAACTGTAACGAGTTACTGGTTAGACACAGTAAATAGTATCTTCACAAGTATCATGGAATCAGAAGTTCCTTGGTTACAGTTTTAGCTATAAAGGTTAATTATACTAACAAAGATATCAAACCTTCGTTGAGCACCATGCATTTTTGAAGCATTTTATACTTTAAATGTCCAAGTATCCCAAGCAACCTGATTAGGTAATGTTAGACTCATTTAATAAACTATAAAATTGAAACCCACCATAACTGTAACTTCATAAAGTGACACACATTTGTAATCCCATTATTTGAGAACCTTAGTTAGAAATAGCAAGTTCAAGACCAACCTTAGCTATATAGACCTTATTTTGGGGGGCTGGAAAGATGGTTCAGCAGTTAAGAAACCTGACTCCAGAGGTCCTTAGTTCAATTCCCAGCAACCACAATCTGTAATAGGTTCTGATGCCCTCTTCTGGTGTGTCTGAAGGCAGCTACAGTGTATAAATAAATAAATCTTTTAAAAAAAATAGACCTTATTTCAAAAATAAATAAGTGCTTGTCCAAGTTGCTTAGATAATAAATACCAGAATGAGAATTGAAACCCAAGCATTAAATACCAGAGGATAAACTTAACTTGAAACATAGTTTTTTTTTAAATTTTTTTAAGATTTATTTACTTATTATATATAAGTACACTGTAGCTGTCTTCAGACACACCAGAAGAGGGCATCAGATCTCATTAAAGGTGGTTGTGAGCCACCATGTGGTTGCTGGAATTTGAACTCAGGACCTCTGGAAGAGCAGTCAGTGCTCTTAACCACTGAACCATCTCTCCAGCCCAAAACATAGTTTTTATGACAAAATCCTAATGATTAAATTAAACACTACAGAAGTGCAATGTTATGCTCTTTGTTTTAGAAAGACTGAAGACAAAAGGCAGTGTAGCCCAGTAGGTATGACTACACCGTGATTACAGAAGCACTGCACGTAAGATGCAGGACGGATGTATGATGTTGTGCAATGCTCTCTACACTGTTTACATGTTGGCAAAGTCGCCTGATGACCCATACCTCAACACCTGTCCCCATTGGTGCAGTACAGTGTGGCCATGAAGAAATTAACTTCAGTGACAAGAAAATCCTCGTCAGACTTGGTAATGGAAGACAGATGCATTTTCTTGGATAATGAATATGGATTTAGCATATGTGAAAAATAAACAGACCGCAACATTGATCGGGTTTACACAGTATCATCATAGCTTGAACCAACTACAACACAGAAAATGAACACAGGACGAGAGGCAGTCGCTTAAGTTGACTGCCAGATACTTGGCTAGCAGGTCAGAAAACACCAACCTCATAGATGGAAGTGGTCAAACAGTGCGATGAATTCCAGCAGTGGCAAAAACAAAAATCACTTTTTAAACAGAGAGAGAAAATATATTTATACTAGATATGGAGGGAACATGCACTTCAAATCCCAAAGTAGATGGAAGTTTTTATCAAATGCAAGAGAGATTACCTAAATATATCTATATTTTAACTACCATACAGCAAAATTTAAAAAAAATGTACAGAAAAATTCATTTTGAATACATACAAGCTTTATTATAAATATAGCCTGATAACCGAGTTCTCCCAGGAACACAAGAAAATAGACAGTTGTTAAGCAGTAAGTACCTTCTATCTGATGAACAGGCAAAGATTACAAGTAAGAAAGTTTGCATTAAACCATTGTGTTATTAGGGTCACAGGTTTATTGAAAATTAAAACAGGTAAATTCACATATGTGAAGCCTACCATGCAGGTATGTAATATAAAAATTCTTTTCAAAAGTTGTAAAAGCCAATCTTGACAGATCTTGGAGAGAGAAAAATACCTGTTCTATTAACAATGGAAATGTCGGTTTGGTGGGCCTGTAGTGAGGGACTGAAGCGATGATTCCTTCCTAAGATCTTTCTCAAGACCGATGTAGATGAGGCCTTGAGAGGTGGCTGCGTGGTTGGGAACTAACAGGACTTCCCTGTAGGACCTGAATTCAGCTCCCAGCGTCTACCTCAGGAGACTCAAAGCTGAGTTTGTAACTCTCGCTCAAAAGGCTCTGATACCTTATTCTGACCTTCAAAAACACATAACTAAAAATAGTAATAATAAAATTGTTTTTAAAATGTTGAATTGATAGCTTCTGATAGGTAATTGTTTTCTTTGGCCCCCTAGATTCTTCATCTTATATCTTCTGTCTACATGGTCATTCATTTCTCTCCCCTGGGGGTGAGGGGAAGCTCAAAAGAATCCCCAGAAATCAAAACAATGAATTATTACGTTGAAAAGTTGAATACTATCTAAAACATGTTTATGTGGGGAGGGAAATACGAAAGTGACAGTTGGTGACCCAGGAGAGGCTGTGCTTACGGGAATGGGTGATACATGGAAAATCACTGCACCTTCCTCTCTATGCTGCTGTTAACCAAAGAACTGTGGTCTTTAGGGGCAGGGAGATGACTCAGTGGTCAGAGAGATCCATGTGCAATTAATTGTGAGAACCTGAGTTTGGCTTCCCAGCACCAAGAAAAAGCTAGACAAGGGATACATGCCGGTAATCCCAGCACTGGGGAGTGGAGTCAGACAGATTCCTGAAGTTCATAGGCCAGCCAGCCAGTCAGCCAGCCTAGCCAATCGGTGACCTCTACGTTCAGTGAGAGACCCAGTTTTTTAAAAAAGAGGCAAGGCAGAGAGTGATAAGGAAGACATTTCCATGTCAACCTCTGACCTCCATGTGTACATGCATGGGCAGTCACACTAGCTTATGAGCCCACACACACATACACGTGTGCACTCATACACATGCACGCACGCACACACACACTCATACACACACACACAGGTCCTGGACCTCAACAATGCTAAGACAAACCAAGTTGTTTCCTTTCGTAAAAGGTTTGGCACTCTTGGGCCTATGAGAGGGCTCAGTCAGTAAAGGTGATTGCTGCCAAGCCTGACACAACCAAAGGTCAGGTTCCAGAATGCAAGAACCAATCCCCACAATTTGTCCTCTGACCACACATAAGGTGTGCATGCTGCACCCAATAAAATACATAAATAATTGAGGGGGAGTGTTTTGGGTTTTATTTTTGGTAAGGATCTTAGGGGGAAAATTCTTAAGGAATAGAAAAAAAAATGGCCATTTCATTTCAAAAAAATGACTGAGTAATCTATTGGGGGTAAAGGAGAAAATGGTCCCAGCTGGAATAAGTCCAATCCTTCTTTAGGTCAGCAGTTAGAAGTTACCGTGACCGGTCAGCTTCCTTTGTTGATGCCTGACCTGATTGTTCTTAACTCCCATCCCAAGAACTCAGTGACTAAGAAACCAAGTAAAACCCTGAGGACAACCAGTGTGCCTTCCGTGTCCAGATAAAAATGGCGAGCCAAGGAAAACCCAGATAAATCCCACCTTGGGCTCCGGGGTCCAGCGTGACAATGATGGGTACGTGATTCTGCATCTGTGACAATGCTGTAAACCAGAGAATGTGGGATTAATGACAAGCCCAGGACAAGAGCCTTGAAGCAGAGACTTAAAAGCTTACATCATTAGACTAATTGTAATTCACTTGATCCCCCAACGTAACAGAATCCGCCCAGCTACTCTGCCAGGCCATTATTCCTTGCATTCAGCATACTGGTGTGTCTGCCATTAAATATTTATTGTTTACAGTGCTGTTTGAAACACAGACAGAGTAGCCACTTTACTGCTTTGTATTGATTCCTGGGCTGTCCTTCGAAAAAGCTTTTAGGAAGTGTGCTTTCAATAACACAGGTCTAATGTGTGACTAGCATCAGCCTTTCTGTCCTAGGATAATAGAACACAGATCGGAATTTTTTTTCTTACACTGTTCCGAGGCCTCAAGTCACACTTTTTCTCAATTGCACCACTTTCTTTTTTTTCTTTTTTTTTTCATTTTTTATTGGATATTTTCTTTATCTACATCTCAAATATTAACCCCCTTCCCAGTTTCCCCTCTGGAACCCCGCATCCCATTTCCCCCTCCCCTCTGCTTCTACGAGGGTGCTCCCCAACTCACACACACACTCCCTCCCACCTCCCCGCCCTGACATTCCCCTACACTGGGGCATTGAGCCTTCACAGGACCAAGGGCTTCTCTTCCCACTGATGCCCGACAAGGCCATCCTCTGCTACATATGCAGCTGGAGCCACAGATCGCTCCATGGTACCACATTTCTTTAGAGGAATATTAAAACAGAAAACATGGAAACCTCGGATGTTTTTACCAGACATGGTCTTAATTGCCTTGAAAGGAACGTCTATAATTCAGCTAACGGATGGCATCGTTAGAGTAACCTAAAACTAGAGGTGCCAGGCATAGTGTTGTGAGGAGAAATAACTGGGTCGTTTTATTTAATAATGATGATGATTTTTAAAATCTCTTCGACAAGATTTACTATGAGTGTTTTAAGCTTGAGGCTGTGATTGACAAAGTCACCAAGGAACCTTGGTGTCACCTCAAGAAAAGCATCACAGAATTGACTGAGTTTAAAAAGTGCTGTTTTTGTTCTTTCCTTTTTTTCTTCTTTGTCTGCTTGCTTTAAAAAAAAAAAAAGAGTCCTATGCATATAAATGTTTTCTCAGCACCACACGTGTGCCTGATACCATCAGAGGCCAGGAGAGAGCATTGGATCCTCTAGAACCACTGGAACCAGAGTTATACACTGTTGCGAGCTGCCATGTGGTGCTGGGAACCTAACCCAGGTCCTCTGAAAGAGCGGTCAGCACACTTATCCACTGAGCCCATTCCAGGCCACGAGAGCTGCCTTTGGTGCAAGTATCTGATATGTCTTACCTTTCCTTAAAGATATTTAAATAAAATCTTGTACCCTGTAACATCAGGTATAATAGTTATATATTTGATGTGCTGAACAGATTGGAATAATGACATTTACTTACTTATTATAACCAATAAGATATTTACTAGGCTAACCTTATCTCGCCCAATATGCTTCTTCAGCATGTGAAGATACTCAAAGAAACTCACTATATAATGTGTAGATACAATTTCTGCCCTAAAAGTGCTAAGAGGTAATTGTTTAAATTTTGTCCGAGGTATGTTTTTCTGGGAGGCTAAGACAAGAGGATTGTGGACTGGAGGCTATGTACCAAGATCTTGTACACATGGTTCTACTTTATTTTCCATTTGTTATGTTATTTAGAAGCCATAAGCATTTTCCTATGGCAACTGTAATCTGAAATAACAGTTAACAGTCTTCATTTTCCTTAATTGTCACATTTTCTTTAAGAACTCCAACAAATTATTTTAATTAAAAACATTGACCTTCATACACATTCTTCTGGTTAATCACTCAAGAATGTCATGGTCAAACCAGGCCTGGTGGCACACGCCTTTAATTTCAGCACTCTGTGAATTCAGGGTCAGCCTGGTCTACCTAGGAAGCCAGGGCCACATAAAGAAACCCTGTCTCAAAACAAACAAACAAACCAAACAAAAAGAATGTCATAGTAATTTAAATTATTTCTACTTAATCACCCAAAGTTCTAAGTAAGTCCCCCCCCCTTATTCCCTCAAATAAGGGACATTAATTAGAGAATTAGATTGTCATTCACCAATGAAACAAACCATATTTTTGATACCTTATCAATTGCACTCAATACAAAAGAGGTCTTTACAGTGTGGTCACCTGGAGCTTTTCCTTTTTTACTGTGTTTAAATTTATTTTATGTGTAGAATGTTTTGGCTGCATGTATGTCTGTGTACCATGTACATCCCTGGTGTCCATGGAGATGAGAAGATGCCCTGGAACTGGAGTTATGAACAGCTGTGAGCCACCATGTGGGTGCTGGGAGTTGAACCCATGTCCTCTACAAGAACAACAGGTACTCTGAAACACTAAGCCGTCTCTCCAGCCCCAAGTGTTGCTTTTGCTAGTGCAAAGTAATTGGTATTAGATTAAAGCTCCTGCAGAAAATAATTATTCACTATGAAGAGAATACAAACACTGTCTACTTGAAGGCCCTGGAGAGTGACCAAAAGCAGGCCAGAACTGGAAGGGAGTCAACACTTGGAAGAAGAACCTATGTGTGGTTTCTCAATTGAGCACACTACCCAGCCCTGTGGGACAAGAAACTCAAACTCTGGCAGGAAATCGCAATCCTAATTGGAGTAGAAAATGCAGTTTTGATGGCTAAAACGGCTGGATTTAGAGGGGGAGAAATTACGGGAAAAAGACAGCCACAGAATACCTGTATGTGTAGATTCTTCTCATTTCACTCTGTGTGTGTGTGTGTGTGTGTGTGTGTGTGTGTGTCTGTGTGTCTGTGTGTCTGCGTGTGTGTGTTGGGTTTGAGAGAGGTCCCTCCAAGAAGCCCAACTTGAAGGCTGGAAAAAAAAAAAAAAAACTGAATAGAAATCTCGCGCAATGGCTAGACAGTTTACAGTTTGAATGAAGCCAGACTGTCTACTAGGATGAAAACTAGGCAGAGACGTGTGAAGTAGCCAATACAGTATGAGTATCATCACAGTGTGTAATCAGGGATTATAATGCATTCAAAGGGACTGCACATCTCTCGACCTGGATTCACTTATAGGAGCTAGCCCAAATAGGTGCCAGATGTTGGAACTAGAAGAAAACTATCTGAAAGCAGATGTTCTAAAAATATTTAAGAATCGAAAAGATAGTATCATAAATATAGACAGGAAGGAAAAAGAAACAAATGCAAACTTGGGATGAAATTTATGAGAAATTAAACATTTTTAAGAGGGTCTAATAGAAGAGTAGAAACCATGTGAGAAAAAGTTGGTGGGTCTGAGAAGAGACAGACAGACAGAAACCCAATCTGAAGAACATGGAAGACAGTAAAGTTGAAAACTAAAGCTTCAAGGGCCTTTGAAACAGTCAGATAGATTAAATCAGGTATTCTTAGAGTCTAAGAGGGATAGAAGTAGAACCTTTTTTTTTTTTTTTGGAAAAAATATTCACTAATTTCTTCAAAACATAAATATCCATATCTAAAAATTCACAAAACCTAAGTTAAAAATAAAAGTGAAGGGAGGAAAAAAGCTGGTACAGGTTGGATATTTAAGTTGTTTTCTGAGCTTCATGTTCAGTTGACTGATCAAGGCATTGAAGTCCATCATGGTCACATGGTCAGTAGGACTCTTCCTAAGAAGGCAAGTGTGCGAGACTGGAAACCAGCCTGTATGATTTACCACACGAAGAGAACAAAGAAAAATCCATAGGCTAACTTCAGTTGCTGCAATGAAGGCCATGACCAAGTTCAGGAGGAAAGAATTTATTTGGTTTACACATCCCAGCTCACAGCCCGTCCTGAAGGGAAATCAGGACAGGAGCTGAAGGCAGGAACCTGGAAGCAGGAACTCATTAAGGCCACTGAGGAATGCTGTTTACTGGATTGTTCATGGATAGCTAAGCCTGCTTTCTTATACCACCCAGCACCACTGCCCAGGGTGGCACCACCCACAGTGGGCAGGGACCTCCCATATCAATCAGTAATCAAGAAAATGTCCCCAAAGGCTTCTCTGGAGGCCCTTGAGATTCCCTCTTCCCAGATGACCCTGGCTTGTGTTGAAAAAAATAAATAAATAAATAAACTAAACAACGTAAGAACTAATCTATGAATTTAGCAAGGTCTCAGAGCTTAAAGGTGGTGGTAATCTTTCAAATCAAATAATTCTTACCAGGCGTGGTGCCGCAGCGCTGTAATCTCAGCACTGGGAGGTAGAGACAGGAAGATAAGAAACTCAAGGTCAAAAAAAAAAAAAAGAAACTCAAGGTCATCTTTGCCTATATAGCAAGTTCAATGCCAGCCTGATCTACCTGAGTCCTGGATTTTAATTAATTGATTAATTAATTAAAGATAAATAAACATACAATGGTATATTATTAAGAAATTAATAATAGTATTACAATTTTAGAGAAACTTGACTATAGTTCCAACCTTTCATAAGGCAAGAAGATAATTTGAATACAAGAGGTCATGGTGAGACCCAGGATCAAAAGTTGAATACTTAGGAACAAATTTGACAGTAAATGTGTAAGACTTCCAGGCTTATGGTCTGTCCTAGTCAGGGTACAAACATCATGACCAAGAAGCAAGTTGGGGAGGAAAGGGTTTATCCAGCTTACACTTCCACATTGCTGTTCATCACCAAAGGAAGTCAGGACTGGAACTCAAGCAGGTCAGGAAGCAGAGCTGATGCAGAGGCCACGGAGGGATGTTACTTACTGGCTTGCTTCCCCTGGCTTGCTCAGCTTGCCCTCTTATAGAACCCAGGACCATCAGGCCAGGGATGGCACCACCCACAATGGGCTGGGACTCCCCCCAACCCCCTTGATCACAGGTTGAGAAAATGTCTTACAGCTGGATCTCATGGAGGCATTTCCTCAAGG
This sequence comes from Rattus rattus, assembly GCF_011064425.1. Lineage (NCBI taxonomy): Eukaryota > Metazoa > Chordata > Mammalia > Rodentia > Muridae > Rattus > Rattus rattus. Next base: position 46,408,745 of record NC_046166.1, on the reverse strand, counting down.
GAGGCTCCTTTCTCTGTGATAACTCCAGCTTGTGTCAAGTGGACAATAAAACCAGCCAGTACACTGTCCTTTCCGTCCTAACTCTGGTCTTTGACTCTTTGACAAACTACAAGCCTTAGGGAACAAATCCATTACATTACTCAAGATTTCTCAGGGTGCTGTTTCCAAGAACTAAACTATTTTGGGGATTAGGAAATGTAGATCAACCATATTTCAGAGTCCCTGAGGACATCCCACTACAATGATTTTGAGGGGTGGGGGATGTTCCCTGAAAGTCCTAGAGAGAAAGAGGGTCTATTCCAAACTCATTTAGAAATGAAGCAAGAAGAAAGATGAGTCAAGAAAGGTATGTATGGTAGCCAGTCGCCTTGTCACCCATAGTGAGGAGGGAGACAAACTGCAAGTGGTTTGGTGCTGGAGTGGCACGTAAGAGCAGAAGACTAAGGCCTTTGGATTGCTCATCGCTCATGACTCCTGTTCTACAGGGCAGGATTCAGTGATCTGTTTGCTTGCCTTCCTCCACTCTCTGAGTCACTCTCTGGCTAGGATATTTGTCACACCATGGATTCTGGTTACAAGGGCCCCTGGAGGCTTGCCCAGCCTGCTTAGAGCCAAAACTCATCTGGCCTCATGGTGGCTGCAAACTTCATGAAAACTTCCAGACAAAGGGAGAGAGGATCTCCCACATCTCACCCAACTATTCTATTCTGGAGTGAATGCAAAAATGTCTAGAGTCAATAAAGCCTTGCCCCAGACGATATGCCCTTAACCCACCTGGTATGCGAAGTGAACAAAGACAAGACTCATACAGCGACATACAGCACCAACCTGTTTGCTGGGAGCTAAGAGAAAAATTGCAACAGGTTTCAGCTTTAACCCACTTCCTCCCTGATACATCGGGCAGAATCTAGTGTCAGACGACAGGATAAGAAGCTCCTTTCTTTATTCACTACTGCAGCTAGGAGGAATTCTTACTGGTTTTCCTCTTACATACTGCGACATACTTATTTTTGTCCTTTAAATTATTAACTCTTCTCCTTTCCCATTCTCAATTGCTTCCTTCTTCAATCAGTTCTCCTTTTTTCCATTTTCCCTTCCTAGGCCTCCCTTTTAATTATCTAATGTTTATCAATTGTACCTTTAATGATATTTAACGTTTTAGTTAATCTCCATGATTTTCACCCTTTCCTTTTCTATTGTTATTGGCAGTTTAGGTATTGTTTCCAATTCATTGTTACCTCATTTGTTTTCCCACCTCTGTGCAGAACTAGGGATAAGCTTCGCAGTGCAAGGGTCCCTAGGAAGACCGTCAGGTAAAAGTGGATAAATTCTATCATATAATAGATTAAAATATATTACAGAGTTGGGGATTTAGCTCAGTGGCAGAGTGCTTGCCTAGCAAGCGCAAGGCCCCGGGTTCGGTCCCTATCTCCGAAAAAAAGAAAAAAGAAAAAAAAATAGATTAAAATATATTACAATACAATTAATAAAAGCAGCCCTAAAACAGGCGTTTGCAGCTGTGAGTGGGGTGAGGATGGGAAGTCTCGTTATTAAAAAAAAAAAAGTAGTTGGGGATTTAGCTCAGTGGTAGAGCACTTGCCTAGCAAGCGCAAGGCCCTGGGTTCGGTCCCCAGCTCCGAAAAAGAGAAAAAAAAAAAAAAAAAAAAAGTAAAAAAAAATCCAATTGAAGAAATTAAAGTAAATAAAATTAGGTAAAAGCGAGAGGCTAAGAAAGAGCTAAGAGCGTCTCAGGCCAGTCAGAACTTTTAGAAAAAGCAGTTAGCAGTAAATAGCTTCTGAGAGGAGCTCTGAAATGTAAAACCCAGAGGAAAAACATGTTAAAGACCGTCTGTGGCACGAGCAGAAGAGAATCTCTGGGGGAGTTTACTAGAAAACTGCAGAAATAATTTGCGAGTCTGCTCCTTAGACGTTTTTTTCCTGGACTAACCTAGAGAGTAGCTGATTTATCGGATGTCTGCATAGTGCGAATCCCTTTAATGGCTCTGCCCTCTGTTAACTTACAGACAGCTCGCTGAGGTCAATGACTTTGTCTGTTTGGCTGACCACTGTGACCCCAGTGTTTGCACAGTTAATACCAGGTGTGTGTCAATACAGATTGAATCGCCATGGGATGTGGGACGGTTTGCTCAAGAATAGAAGTACAACTGAAGTAGCACTGATTTAACTGCCACAAAACGCATTCGCTCCTGCAGTTTCCTGAAATCTAGGTAGCTCCTTACCATGTTTCTATTTCTACGGTATTTCTTGCAAGAGTCGTGCTCCATCTTTTAAGAAAATGTGGTTGTAATGTGGTTCGTCTTTAGAGCATAAAGTTTGCATTCCATGCTATTTTTTAATTTAATATTGCATACTTAGCATTTACATAACACTAGGGTGATTGTTACCTCATTATAATAAAAATATATTAACAGAATTGTACCTACAATCTTTAGACTACCCAACCTTCAAGCCTGTTTGAGAACAAGGATTCATTGAATATCTCGTCTCCCTTTTAGCTCAATGTATTATGATTCTTTCCTTTTTACAAGTCAGACAGTTAATGTTTAAGCCATGTTTGCAATACAAGGAACACTGTATTTCCTTTAAGTCAGCCTTTAAGGAGATTGGCTTGTGGGGTGGAGGTGTATAGCTCTGTGCTAGAGAGCTTGCCCATCCAGTGAAAAGCCCAGGTTTTGATTCTTAGCACAGGAAGGAAGGAAGGAAGGGAGGAGGGAAGAAGGAAGGTTAATATTCATTGTCCATTGACAGGATGTAAAGTCTCCTAGGAGGAAAACTCCTGGCTGTGCCTGCACAGATAGCTAGGCAAGCGCTCTACCACTGAGCTAAATCCCCAACCCCAGATATTTCCAGAGAAGTTAACTGAGGAAGGAATTCACATCCTGAAAGCAAATGGCACTCATCCCACGGGGCTAGAGTCTGAATGATAAAGGAATCAGGACAGCTGAGCCCAGAGGAAGCAGCCTGCCGTTCCTATCACCATGCCTTCCCCTTCCTGATGGATAGTGTCCCTCTCAAACTGTAAGCCAGTTGCTTCGAGTCAGATATATTGTCCTAGAAACAAGAAAACCAAGTAAAACAGATGGGTTGTCACAAGTCACACATGAAAAGACAGTTAGGAGATGGACTAGAGCATGGGCTAGGGAGAGTAGAGCTTGGGAGAATTCAGAACGATGGGGCTCCCTAGCTCGCCAACACACAATACTCATGTTTTTTTCTCACAGAGTATGACACTGTAAGATAAAATGTGTCCACATAAAAATGATAGCTCTCTATATTCTTACTTTTATTAAATGATCAGAGGAGTTTTAACCACATTTGTGAACCTCAAGATACAAGTAGGAAATGCACTGGCAGATGAGCGTTAGTATTGGTTATTTTGAAGTCCGTAGGACTTCACAAAGATACAGGAAACTAAAACAAGTCATTTTCTGAAGCAGAAAGTCCAACTAAATAGTTTTTTTTTTTTCTCAAAGAGCTCTACTATCGACCTTGAGCTGTTTTTAAGTTAGGGCAGCTAGAATCACTTCCGTGGGTTTACTTTAAAAAGGTAAGTCCCCTGGAATAACTTGGTTTGTATTTTGAGGCAGCAGAGAACATTTTGCTACAGAGTAAAGGGCCATTTCAAAGCTTCAGCTCCTTTAAAGGATGCTAAAGGGAGACTCGGAGAAACAAGATGATTGCTTGCAGAGATCAAGTGTCAGAGTGGTAATGTCGCTAACAGAAGAAAGAAGGAAAATATGATTGTACCTTTTTAGTGAAAAATGAGTTGGCGCGAGGCCAGATTCAGGGAAGAAGGAGACAATTCCAAAAGGAGTTTTAATACAAGTCTCTATGGAAGGCTGGAAGCACAGGACTAAAGCACAATTTAGGGTAAATCTCACCATTACTGAGTTACTACCCCACGGCTCAAATATTAGAAAACTGAATCAGTTCGATATGAAGGAAGCGGGATATCTGTGGAAGGTTGACCTTGCTAATGTAGGGGCTGTGCTTGGTGAGGGTAGTGCTATGTATTTAACTACTCAATGAAATTTGAAACTCAACTAAAAAAAAAGGAAAATGCATTGAGAATACACAGTACTAATATTTGTTCAATCAAAGAGTTTAAATGCAAAAACAGATCTCTAAGAAGTCGCTAGAAAACAGACTTCTTTGCAAAGCATGGAAAAGACTGTAAAACTAAAAATTGCAGCCATATGTATTTCAACCTAACTAAAGATGGCTACATTTGAGAAGGGCATAGTGGACAGTGTCATTTGTATAAAAAAGAAGACTGCTCTTTCAGAGGTCCTGAGTTCAAATCCCAGCACCCACATGGTGGCTCACAACGATTCGTAATGGGATCTGATGCCCTGTTCTGATGTGTCTGAAGACAGCTACAGTGTACTTATATACATAAAATAAATAAATAAATCTTTAAAAAAAAAAAAAGGGTTGGGGATTTAGCTCAGTGGTAGAGCACTTGCCTAGCAAGCGCAAGGCCCTGGGTTGGTCCTCAACTCTGGAAAAAAAAAAAAAAGAAAGAAAGAAAGAAAACAGCTTCTTCTAAATAATATGGTACGGTTATAGATGTTTGTCTAGTAGACATGGAGACAACTGAACTGTTAGACAGAGGTCTAAGAATTAGCTAAAGGCATTCCTGGAACTTACTGACCAGCCAGTCTAGCAGAATGTGTGGCTTCAGGTCAATGAGAAAAACTGACTCCAAACATAATAAGGTGGTTGTGTCTGAGGAAGACACTGTACTCTACTCAGACCTCTGCTTTCCACATACATGAACACACATGTGTGTTTACAGACACAGACACACACACACACACACACACACACACACACACACACACTTAAACATGCACATCCACACACTGCACACCCAAAGAGAATACATGGAGAATGTGTAAAGAAAGACTCCACATCTGAGGGTGAGAGACTTGGGTGGAGATGTGGTTCAGTGGTTAAAAGCACTGGCTGCTCTTCCAGAGGTCCTGAGTTCAAATCCCAGCAACTACATGGTGGCTTACAACCATGTGTAATGTGGATCCGACGCCCTCTTCTGGTGTGTCTGAAGCTACAGTGTACTCACATACATAAAATATATATATAGCACTGGCTGCTCTCAAAGAGGACCCAGGTTCAATTCCCAGCACCAACATGGCAGCTTACAACTATGTAATTCCAGTTCTATGTATGTATGTATGTATGTTGTATGTAACTATGTAATTCAGCATTCATAGATGTAGGCAAAACCCTCATACACATAAAATAATGTAATTAAGAAGAAGAAAAACGAGAGAGAGGTAGCAGCAGAGAGAGGTGAGAGGGTAATATTTCCTAAAAGAAGCTACCTTACGGCCACAATGGTATAAGTACATCACAGATGCTTAATCAGCAGAGAAATGCCCAAGAAAACCACGTTGACTACCAGTATGTACTTACCTAAAGGACAAGTCGAAAATAAATGGAAGAGCTGGGTGTGATGGCATGTGCCTTTAATCCCAGCACTGGAGAGGCAGGCACTGGGTGATCTCCGTGAGTTCTAGACCAATCTGGTCTCTATAGTAAGATTCACTACAGCTAGGGCTACACACCTTCTCTCAAAAGGCAAAACAAAAACAGAAAAACAAAGAAAATCCAAATGAAACAAAAACTATTGGCACTGATGTACTGTGACTGACACCCTCACACATTGCCAATGGAGTTATAAATTAACATAAACACACTGAAAACCTGTTTGGCAGGGTTTATAAAGCCATAGATATATCTATCCTAGGGGCCAAGTCATATTACAAGAATAATGGTTTTATCCATCAAAAAGCATGCAGAAGAATGTTCCAAAAATGTTCAAAGTGGCCAGGTTCATGATAAAACAAACCTGAAAACAACCCAAGTGTGTACCTAGTAGTAGTCTAGTGGCTGAGGATGTCCCTTGGTACTAATCGTGCAATGAAATGTGCTGTAACCAACCATGAAGAATGGACATGTGACAGGATACATGTAATAAATCACACGGATCTCACCGAAAAAGAGTCAAGCAGAACTCATGCAGATCCCCAACTCTGCATCCTCCTGTGTACGTCTGTCAAAGTTACGTATAATATAAAGTTAGTACCACGTAAACGGTCATTACTCCATATTGTCTGCAGACAATAGCAAAATGGTCTATATGTGTTTAGTACTACACAATTTTTTAAAATAATGTCAATACTTGGTTGAGTTGTTAGGTCTATTTATACTTATATTAGGAGCAAAAGGGCTAATTTTTATCTATCATCTATGTATTGATCTATCTATCTATCTATCCATCCATCCATTCATCCACCATCCAGCTATCCTCTATTCTGTCATTTATAAGAACAAATATAACATTGGTGAATGGAAGAATAGAAATCTCTCCAAAGTTACCCAGAGCAAGAGCCTTCTTGAAAAGGGTGTGACAGTCTCCGGTGCACTGGACTGTTGTACATCTTGTTTTAGGGATTATACAAGTAGGTACCCATAAAAACACATTCAGGTACATAGTTGCGCTTTATGTACTTTATTTGTGTGTGTGTGTGTGTGTGTGTGTGTGTGTGTGTGTGTGTGTGTGTGTGTGTTTTGCCTTAATAAAAATAAAGAGCAAAGTCAATCTTTCTGATTAATGCTGTAAAATGTATATTTCTATGGTAAATGACTCCAAGTTCAGTTAGGTTAAAAACGGGGGTTGGGGATTTAGCTCAGTGGTAGAGTGCTTGCCTAGAAAGCACAAGGCCCTGGGTTCAGTCCCCACCAAAAAAAAAAAAAAAAAAAAACAGTTAGGTTAAAAACAAAGAAAAGAGAATTGAGCATCAGTGTAGACACAGGCAGCCTGCAGACTTTGCTAAATGACTTGAACTGACTTGGTAAAATTACACTTCACTCAGAGCGTATGTGCCGCAGATGCTTCATTGGAACATTTGGGAGAATAATTAATAACTTTATACACTGGGTACTGTGTCTCTTAAAAAAAAAAACTTGCTTCTGGTGGCTCTAAATTTGTGAGTGAGAACCTAAAGGAAGAGGGCGTGGGACCATTCCCCACACTTCTACCCAACACCCTTACTGACCACAAACCCTTTGATGCTTATTAGGGGTTTCTGTCAGATTCTGTTTTTCCAAGTTCTAAAATACAAATTGTATAAATAGATGACGCATGCTTCAGACCCTCAGATGAGTTCAGATGTTTCTGATTTCCCTGTGGGGCCAGTTCTGCACCTTCCTGATGCTCAGTCCTCTCCATCCATAATGTACCACAGATGAGGCATTTGGACTGGAATTAATAGGCAAGCAGTTGGAATATTTACTTTCAACTTTGGTTTGTCTGTGGTTGCAGTGTGTCTAGGTGGGGTTTGGTTATGGAACATCCCACAGGACTACAATTAATAAACTTTTAGAAACTGAAATTTCATTCAAGTTGGAATAAATATGTTGGGGAAGTCCCAGGGCAGTTGCAAGAGAGATATATGATTAAGATACATTGTATACATATATAAACAAAATTTAAAGAATAAAAATATTAGATACATTTTAAATAAAAATATTATCTTTAAAGAAAAATTATTTTACAAACTAGATTACATGCAAATAAATGAAAATTAAACCATGCAAATAAAAATATCACACACCCAAATCCAGTAGACCCAAAGTCTCTACAAGTGAATGAAATTGTTTTTGTTGTTGTTTTGGTTTTTAGAGACAGGGTTTATCTGTGTATCCCTAGCTGTTCTGGAATTCACTCTGTTGACCGTGCTGGTCTTGAACTCACAGAGACCCACCTGCCTCTGCCTCCCAAGTGCTGGTATTAAAGACATGCGCCACCGCTGCCCAGCATGGGTAAGCTTCTATAGAGTTAGAATAGGCATTTGGAATGGAAGCCACAGAGTTTCACACTGCATTTTACACTTTCAATGTCAAATATATTTTGTACACTTAATGACCACCAAAACAAAACAAAACAAAAATCCATGACAGAATTAGGACTAGAAAAGCATTAACTTTATATCCCCTTTCATAGCTTGTGTCTGTTACCTGCAATCAGCTATGATCTTTCGGTTCTTTTTTTTTTTTTTTTTTGGAGCTGGGGACCGAACCCAGGGGCCTTGCGCTTCCTAGGCAAGCGCTCTACCACTAAGCTAAATCCCCAGCCCCAGCTATGATCTTTCTATGTAATCTTTCTTGTTTTCTTTTCTTCAAAATATATTGTGACCCTATGTACATCTGTTTACATATATATATACATGAACTATTGGTTAGATTATATGCATGTGGGAAAGAATATTCTAAGTCAACTATCCATTTCCTGCAAACTTTTAATTTCATGTTTCTTTAAAGCTAGGTAATATTCATATATTTTTTCATTATTTATTTATCCATTGGCAGACAACTAGGTTGGTTCCAATTCTTTGCTAATCTGAATAAAATCACAATAAATAAGAAAGAATTGTAAGGGAGGGAGCTTTATTTTGGCAGATTCTTGGCAGGGGAGGCATAGCATCTTTGGCCCTGTCTGTGGTAGCAGGGGTTAGCAGTGCGACCTCTCACACACCAGCACACTTAGAAGCAGAAAAAGGATTCTTTTGTATGCATTGATATATCCATATCTGTTAACTATTGACGAGCGTGCCTCATGCTGCATTCTGTCAACCTAAAGTAAAACATATACAAATGGAACATTCAGTCATCTCCTACCATCAGTCAGGTTCAAGGACACTTTCTGCTGTCTGGGCAGAGGGAACAGTTAAAATGTCTGTAGAGAGGCTCTGCGCACGGTTTCTGTAAGATCAGCTTATGACAAACTCGATGGAAAGGCTAGTCATAAGTTCCTCCACCACTTACCACGACTATACCAGATTAGAGGGACAGAAATATTTAGGATCCTGGGAAAGGACTGAGTCATGTACTCTTGTGACGTACATCAACTAATTAGCACTTACATGGTATTGCTTTTGAGATTGAAAATATTTCTCCATGGCTCACCACCAGCCATATTTGGGATATGCTTCTATTTCTTCTTTTTATTTTTTATTTTATTTTATTTTGGGTTTTTCAAGATAGGGTCTCTTTGTGTAGCCCTGTGTGTCCTGGAACTCACTCTGTGGGACAGGCTGGTCTCAAACTCAGAACTCAGAGATCTGTCTGCCTCTGCCTTCTGAGTACTGGGATCAAAGGTGTGAACCACAACACCCAACTTATATTTTTTAATGGCTTTGGGTCTGTTGACATTTGAGGCCACCTTTGCCCGAGTGTGGACTTTGGTCCAGAGGCAACGATGAGGCCCTCGAGATACAAATGCCTAGGGTCTGAAGAGCATTCACACATGAATTTGTTAAAATTATTTTTAATAAAGAATGGAACTTGTGCTTAAAATCTTTCTTGCTCTGTTTTACAAGTTTCGCGTACAATTTCACAGTACAGGACTTATTCCTTTCTTTTTAAAATGGACTTTAAGTTCAGGAATGCCGCCGTTAATACAGTGCTTGCCTTGCATGCACAGAGCCCTGGGTTCCGTCGCTAGTACCTCAAAAACTGTCAAGATGGTGTATGGCCATAATCCCAGGAGGATCCGTAGTGAACAGAGGAAGTGAACTGAGTAAGTGAAGTCCTACATGAATATATATTTTGATATGAGCATAACCATATATTAGGCCAACCGACCAATGGAAAACTAGCTAAGCTATCACCATATAGACCAGGTAGGTTCAAGAAGAAGAGCAAGCTCTCCTTGGGAGTGCTAGCATTTGTGGTTCTAGACAATTAACAGTGTGTGCAAAGACTAGCAACTGTGGCTTCTTCCTCCTGACAGTTTACAGCCCGAGAGTGCCCACCTACAAAGACCTCCTACCAAGATTAGTTAACTCCCTGTCTTAGCTAGGGTTTCATTGCTGTGAAGGGATTCCATGACCACGGCAAGTTTTATGAAAGAAAACCCTTAACTGGGGCTGGCTCATACTTTCAGAGAGTCATGGCAGAAAACATGGCGGCATGAAGGGGGACATGGTGCTGGAGAAGAAGCAGAGAGTAGATCAGTTCCTGATCCGCAGGCGGCAGAGGACTAAGCCTCACCGGGTGTAGCTTGAGCATACGACACTTCAGAGCCCGCCTCCTCAGCGATACACTTCCTTCAAGAAGGCCTTACCTACTGCAGTAAGGCTACACCTCCTCAAAGTGTCCTTTCCTATGGCCAAGCTCAAATGCATGAGCTATTGGGGCCATTCCTATTCAAACCATCGCTCCTCTGTATCCCCGACAACCGGCTCCTGTACCTACAAAGCACTTAGAAGTCACAGGTTTCGGGGCTGGAGAGATGGCTCAGTGGTTAAGAGCACTGACTGTTCTTCCAGAGGTCCTGAGTTCAAATCCCAGCAACCACTTGGTGGCTCACAACCATCTGTAATAAGATCGGATGCCCTCTTCTGGTGTGTCTGAAGACAGCTACAGTATATATATAAAATAAATAAATAAATCTTTAAAAAAAAAAAAAAGAAGTCACAGGTTTCAGAGGTAGCAGTAACAGAACCCCACCTCATCCCTGCTTTATTGTACCTGTGTCCACATGTCTGTCCTTTCTTCATCCCCTCACCACCGCTAGCCAGGGTTCTGGAAACACGCCTATTCTGGTCAGAGGTTCAAGGCCATCCTTAGCTGTGTACGTTTGAATCCCATCTACTGGCTCTTTGGTCCTGAGCAGTTACTTTGGTTTTCTGTGCTAACATTTCTTCATTCATCACAGGGAACGATTATTACAAAATACAGATCACAGGGTTGTTGAAAACATAGCTAAGCAGAGACACAGTGCTCACAGAACGGGTCTGCCATTACACACTTAGTTTGGGTCTTAATTGAGGGCGGCTTGCAGTTTCAGAGGTTTAGTCCATTATCATCATAGGGGAAAACATGGCGGCATGCAGGCAGACACAGTGCAGGAGATGGAGCTGAGAGCCCTATGTCTTGACCCACAGACAGCCAGGAGAGACTATGTGCCACACCGGATGTAACTTGAGCATAAGGGGCCTCAAAGCCTGCCCCCGTAATGACACACTCCACCAAGGCCACACCCACTCCAACAAGGCCAAGCCGCCGACCACTCCCTATGTGCAAAACATTCAAAGTCTATGGGGCCACACTTACTCAAACCACCACACACGCCTTAAGCATCAGAAGTATGGTGCCCCTGTGGCAATTCCTGGTACATTTTGCTCCCAGAATGACATCTTTATGATGCAGTATCCACATGTCTTTTCTCTCTCAATTTTAACTCTAGATTTTGTGCTACATGAACATGCTTGATTTGATTATACCTCTATTCATTTATGAATGATAAAATTCTCCACAAGGCAGAAAATGAAGACACTCTTACTGATCCTCATTGTGTAACTATGAAAACACCTTAGTACGTTAGACAGTCGTTTGAGAAGAAAACCCCAGCAGTATCTACTGCTTTTATATGTACATCTGTGGGTATGCTCACATGGGCACACACATGTATGAAGGTAGAGATGGAAGGAAGAGGTCCAAGGGGAGGGTAGAGAGGGCAACAAGAGAGAATGATGGAAATGTGAGGTATAGAGGCAAAAAGGGTACCATACATAGGATGAAGGGACCAGAAGAGTAGGGAGAGGCTGGGGAGATGGCTCAGGCTGTAAAGTGATTTTGGAGCAAGCATGAGACATTTGAACTTGATGAAAATAAGAGCTAAAGGTGTATCTGGATTTTTAGTATCCACATGTCTTAGTTAGGGTTTGACTGATGTGAACAGACACCATGACCAAGGCAAGTCTTAGAAGGCCAACATTTAACTAGGGCTGGCTTACAGGTTCAGAGGTCCAGTCCATTATCATCAAGGCAGGAACATGACAGCATCCAGGCAGGCATGGTGCAGGAGGAGCTGAGAGTTCTACATCTTCATCTGAAAGCTGATAGCAAAATACTGGCTTCCAAGAAGCTAGGACAAAGCTCCACACCCACAGTGACACACCTCCAATAGGCCACACCTACTCCAAAAGGGGCCACACCCTGTAATAGTGCTACTCCGTGGACAAGAGAATTCCTGGACCTCATTGGCCAGCCAGTCTAGCCAGTCTATGAGGTCCAGAATTAGCAAAAGAACCTGACTTTTAAATGGGGGGAGGGGGGGTGGTGGTTAAGAGCATTGACTGCTCTTCCAGAGATCCTGAGTTCAAATCCCAGCAACCACATGGTGGCTCACAACCATCTGGAATGAGATGTGATGCCTTCTTCTTGTGTGTGTGAAGACAGCTACAGTGTACTCATACATAAAAGAAATAAATCTTAAAGAAGAAGAAGAAAGAAAAGAATAGAAGAAAGAAAGGAAAAGATGGAGAGGGAAGGACCAAAGAAAGAAAACATCCAATGCCAACTCCCAACTCCCAGCATGCCCATGTGCCCACATACATACATATCCACCACACAAACATAGACACATTCAGAAAGAAATGTTGTAGTAGGGAGGACTGGGGGGAGGGGAGAGCTGGGGACAGACAAATAAGGTATAATAGGAGGGCCAAGCGTGGTGGTGTTTGTTGTTAATCCCATCACTGGGGATAAAATGTAGGAGAATTTCTATGAATCTAAGGCTAGTTGGGTGTATGCAGTGAGTTCCAGGCCAGTCAAGGATACAGAGTGAGACCCTGTCTCAATGCCTCTTCCTCCCTGCCCAATAGATAGATAGATAGATAGATAGATAGATAGATAGATAGATAGATAGATAGATAGATAGATAGAAATAGAGATGGGGGTTGATAGATAAATGGAGATAGATAGTGTGTGTGTTCGTAAAATGCCACAATGCAATCCTTTTTTTTTAATGCTCATTAAAACAGATTAATGTTTAAAAGAAGCAAGGACTAAGATTGCCACTTTGCACTCCTCTCAGATCATAAGACGATTAAAAGGAAAAGATGAAAGGGACTCTCATCTACTTATTCGCAATTATTTTTGGTTGTTTGATGATCCCTTACTAAAATGTTTGTTCTTAATTAGCTGGGAATTCCACTGAACCACCATGGATGTTCTCCATGATGTCACGAGGTGGTGGCCATTAGCAACTACAGCCCTGACAATACTGGACAGACTGTCCCGGGGTCTGAGCAGCACAGAAAGCTCTCTGGCTAAAGAGCAGTTCTCACACCAGAAGTGTCACCTATGTGCTCAGGTTCTCCTCTCTCTCTCTCTCTCTCTCTCTCTCTCTCTCTCTCTCTCTCTCTCTCTCTCTCTCTCGTTCTCTGAGGTTCTTTGAGTTCCCTTAATGATCAGGACAGAGCAACTATTTAATTGCTATTTTGAAAATAATATAAAATTTTAAAACCAACCACCCAAATTAAAAAACCTAATGTCAGAAAGAATCAAATGAGCAAACACTCTAACCCCTGAGTGCTTTTTACGAGCATTTGCAGAATTCTGCACAAGTTGAAGCCATGAGCAGATAGATGCTGGAGCTCAACTGTTAAGTGTTTGTCTAGTGTGCTGGAAGCACAGGCTAGACCCCAACCCTGAATAAACAGGACGTGGAAATCACCTGCAGCTTCAGGACTTTGGAAGTGGGAGCAAAGGACCAGAAGTTGAAGATCATTCTCCACTGCACAGTGAGTTTGAGGCTGGCCTAGTACACAGGAGATCTAGTCTCAAAGGAAAACAAATGCAGGCTCGTTTAAACAAATTCTGCCGTGATAATCTTAACACTTTAAGAGGCAGTTAAAGCCGGGCATGGTGGTGAATTCCTTTAATCCAAGCACTGGAGAGGCAGAGGTAGGCATATCTCTGTGGGTTGAGGCTAGCCTAGTCTACAAATGAGTTGTAGGACAGCCAGGGCTACACAAAGAAACACTATGGGTCAGGGGCGATCTTATTCTTTTCCATAACCATGATTCTTGGGAGGTTCTTTTTTTGCATAAGTAAAAATTATCATACATGGAGTTGCCACCCATTATGTTATTTATTTATTTATTTATTTATCCAACTTATTTATTTGAATCATGGGGTGTCTGAACTAAATGAAATACACCTTCCCAGCAGAACCCTTCAGATGTTTGCAGATGTTTTCTCTGGATAGTCTAGCTGAGCTCAATACTTCTTAACTTCTCCAATGAGGATGGTCTTCGATGTATGGTTCCAGAATGAGCTCAGAGCTTATTAATGTGCTTCTAACGTTGGTTTCGAATTGAAGCCCATGTTCTACACAGAGTTGAGTAAGTTCAGAGTATGACTGCCTAATCCTATTCCAGCCTCTAGACAGTACACTTCTGAGTGTACTGAGACCAGATTAGCTTTCTTTGGGCAACTGCATCAGCTTTGGATATTTTTTATAATATTCATTCCAGTTGACTTCTAACTTAATGTCAGAAGTTATCTATCCATGCATTTGACTATGAATATTGCTGGATTTCCCAATATTCCTTTGTAACAATTAACAGCTCATCTCTTCCTTAAAACCTGTTTGTTGTGTGCTGGCAGGATCTTGCAATGGTTAAAGATGTTTGTTGGATGATGTTGGATTCAAGGAACCCACATAAAGATGAAAGGAGAAAAACCAACAGCAAAGTTGTCCTTTGATCGCCATCTACACATGATCATACCCGTGCCTATACGCACACTCATACACACACACCATAATAATAAATGAAGTGTAAAGGTTTTTGTTGAACACACATAGAATTGATTGACTGTTTTAAAGGTGGTGCCAGCTAACGAATACCACTATACTATACAACACATGAAAATACCGATATCGAAATCCTACATAGGGGCTGGAGAGATATCTCGGTCAGTAAGTGCCCACCATGAAATCATGAGGATCTGAGTTCATATCTCCAGCACCCAGCTGAGTGTAGCAGTGTCGTCTACAACCCTGATGAGTTTAAGGGGAGACAAGTAGCTCCTTGAAGCTCGTAGTTGAATGTAGTTGAGTACATGAGTTCCAGGTTTGCTGAGAGCCATGCTATGATGCCTAGTCTTGGTTGTCGTCTTGACTATACTTGGAATAACTAAAAACCAAGCAGCCGGGCAGAGCCGTGTGGAATGTTTGTTTATTAAATTTTTGAGCTGGTGAGACTCCCCCCTCCCACCTTAAATCTGAACCATACCTTCTGGCAGCAGCCTACATAAAAGGACACTGAAAAAGGAAACTTTTGCTTTTTGCCTGCTGGCTTTCACTTTCCTGGCAAGTTCACCTGTCCGTTCCTGAAGTATTAGAACATACTTCTTCAGGATTCTGTAGACTGAAGCCTGGCAGCTCTATAGGACTTCCCTGGGACTCCAGCACTAGATTGGGACAGTTTAGACATCCAGTCTTGTGGGCTGAACGACTACTGGGTCTTTGGCCTTTCCATCAGAAGACAGCCATGGCTAGACAATTTGGACCCTAGCCTAAGCCTATAAGCCTGTCTCATAGATTTTATATATAATACAGAACTCTAATACAGATTCTGTCTCAAAATATAAGGTTCAAATTAATCAAAGAAGACATCCAATGTTGATCTCTGGCCCCTACCCATCCACACACCCATATGAACACAAACATAAACCCACACACACATACCAAGCCCACGGAGATTAATAAGGGCATTTCCTTCTCTAGCATCTGCTTATATTTAAAGCATCCAGCTGAAGGAGTGAAGTCTAACGACCATCAGAAGAAGGGATTACTAAACCCAAGAGCTCAGTAAGCATGTTAGCTCCATTCACCTCCAGCCAAACCTTTGGAAATGTTGCGCAAGAGCAGGGATCGGTTACCACGCAAAGTCAGTACCACCACGGCAAGCAGAAAGCTTTAGAAGACGGTGGCCACACACAAGCCTGGTCCAAGGGAAACCTGACACTGGGAACGGCCAGGGAATTCTGCTGCCCGAGCAGTTACACACCGTCCAATGGCCTGGAACAAGAACCTTATTTAGGGAACAAGCATGCCTTTCAGGAGAGGGTAGTGAGCCTGACCTTAGAAAAGGGGCCTCGACCATTATGCTCCTTGTTTTGTGCTCCTTATTTTATGCTCCTAATTTTGTTGCTTGTGTTCAGGATGCGGTGCAGAGACTTTCCTTAACTGATCTTTGGTTTCTCCCGTGTTCTTTGCTAACAGCTACAATGTTGGGTGTGCAAAGGAATGATATCTGGGGACTTTCCTTCACCTGGAGCTTTGCACAGTCGATGTTCAATGTCCAGCTCAGCCTTAACATCTATACTTCCAAGGGATAGAAAATGTCACAGTGAGTCCTTCTGACAAAGAGGCCCTGGGTACTAGGTGACACGGAGCACCTGAAATGTGAACATCTTTTCAAGTCAGTATGTGATTTTCTAGGTCATCCGATTATAGCTCCTCTTTCCCCCTCCTCCCCCTCCCTCGCACCTCCTGTTCCTCTTCCTCTTTCTACCTCTTCTTAACGTAGACTGAGTCACAGCACGCTGCTAGACTTGACCTCCTGGTCCTCCCTCCCCCTCCCTCAGTGCTGGAATTGGTGCGTGCACCAGGTTATTCATAGCTCTTTTCCTTCCGGTCAACAATTCTCATTGAGGACTGGGGAGGTAGAGTTAGGGAGAATAAAGAGTCAGGTGTGGCGATGTACACTTGTAATCCTAGTCCTGGAGAGACGGTGTGGGGATGGGAGGGATCGCATCAGAGGGATCAGGAATTCAAGGTCTGCCTGGGCTTTCTGAGGTCTTGTCTCAAACAAACAAAGAGAACCAAGTTGATACTTTCTCATTAGAGAACATGTCCACTACTAGATAAGGAATAGCACTCTAACTCTGCTTTGTGAGCACCTGAAATGGTACAGGAAATAATTCACCTCCTGAGGTTAAGTCTCTGACCATGGCTTTCCAGAGAGATAGTGCTTCTAGTGGCTAAGCTTGGACCCAGAGCACCAAGAGGGATGCTTGTGGCAGGGGGTGAGGAGGTAGGGGGAGGGGGAAGGGGTTGTAAAGGACATATGTCAAGGTCAAGGGAGCCCAAGAGCATCTGCCAGCACTACTTGAAATTAGGGTTAAAGGAAGGAGAGGACGCACGGACCTACACACTTGAATTAGATCCATGGGGGAATAATACGGCATCCTTTGCAATTCTAGCTTTGCGAGGATGTGGCTGGCGCTAAGACTTCACATTCAAGTCCTGCCCTGGAGGAGTGGGAGGGGCCCCGCAGCCAGCTGGTGGACTGGCTCCCTCCTGGAGGCCCGGGCTGTGCTGCAGGAAGAGTACAGACGGCAGCCGGCTCTGCCGACAGTGAACTCAGTGTCTCCAGACTACAGAGACTCCACAGAGCTCACAGCCCGCCCTGTGTAGGGCCTCTTGTTTGGCACCCTCTTTGCCCAACTTAAACACCAGGCTGGCAAAAGTAAGTCTTTGTAAGTCTGTCTTCACGTCCTGCCTGCCCCTGCTCAAACTTTTTTGGGTCAACTATTTCCTTAAGCCCTCTCCTTGCACTCACGCACTGAGGAAAATTTCTGACATCTCCTCTCTGCTACTTTTAGAAACTTGAAACTTTCACTTTTTGTTTTTGTTTTTGTTTTGAGACAGAGTCTGCTCTGTTGCTCATGCTGGCCACAAACTCAAGACAATCCTCCTGCCTCAACCCCCTGAGTGTTGGGATTACAAGCATAAACCACTATGCCTGACTGAAAAAAAATATTTTTCCAGTAAAATATACAAATATTTGTTTGAAAATATTCATTTTTTTTTTCTTTTTTTCGGAGCTGGGGACCGAACCCAGGGCCTTGCGCTTCCTAGGCAAGCGCTCTACCACTGAGCTAAATCCCCAACCCCAATATTCATATTTTTAAATGTTCTCTGGGTCGCAAAGATTATGGAACACTTGTCACCTTAGTATTGAGGACTCAGTGTTTTTGGCAAGATCTAGGAAAACAGTAACTAGAAATGGCCAAATACACTATTGTACACTTGAACACTTTACAAAACAGCTCCAGCTCTCTCTCTCTCTCTCTCTCTCTCTCTCTCTCTCTCTCTCTCTCTCTCTCTCTCTCTCTCTCTCTCTTTCATTTCTTAAATGCCAGGCCAGAATCCAACATGGAAAAGTTCTAGGCTCTAAGCAGACCCTTTCGGGAAGTTTTGGATGACGGTGAAGATGGAATAAAGATCGGGTGTTGTCCTAACTTGAGCTTGATGAATATTTTCCTATGAAGACTGGAGTGCTCACTGAGCTCGAAGGATTAGCTGTTTATTAAGTTATGAAACAGTTGGCACACACGCCCTCTTGGCAAGTAGTCTAATCCAGGCTTGCTGACTGAAGGGATGGGTTTGGAACTCACTCTCCAGCTGCCTGAGCATCTTGCCGTGGGTAACTGATACTCAAAAGCTGACGAAGCATTTGGGGTGTACCTGAGAGCTGTCCGCATCGCTCCCTCGTACAGACCCAAGGTATTCAGGGGAACATTTCTCACTCTCAGGTTCATCGTTCATCGTTCATCGAGTTTTGCCCTTGAACTGGGGAGGTGGGGGCAGGGGACTACTCAACTTTCCTGATTTAGAAGTATTTACAGAAACAACACCAAGGATCCTTTGGGGTAGGAAGATCTATCTCATGAAAGCAAAGCAATTCAGGCCTAAACTTGGTATTTAAACAAAAACAAAACCCCTAGCCTTGAGAATCGACCGCACCGACTCTCCTTGAGTTCTTCCTTCCTTCAGTCATTCACTTCTGCCCCGTGACTCATACACAAAGAACAGAGATGCCTTTTGAACCTCAGTTTCAAAAGAGCCATGTTTTGAAAAGTTCTTAATCATACCCACCAAATTCCTTTCTTCTTGTGAGTTTTCCAAATTACCTTTTTTGCCCGGTTCTACTGGTCTCTGAGTCAACAAGGAACTCTTGTTAATAATTCATTGTAATTTGGCATTGTTTGACTCTGCACCACTGTTGCCTACATAAAAGCCTTTTTGCTTTGGACAAAGGGGATGTTAAAAGAAAAAAAAAAAGAGGTTGTTTTGTTTTGTTTTGCCGGCTCTGTATGAGTGAAAACATAAGCATTTCAAACCACAAGCACTAGAATAGGGCAAAAGTCGAAGGGGAATCGATATTGTCCACCAGTGAAGCACTTAATAGTGTTTCAAATGTAACTTGCTTATAACTAGAACAATAAGAGCCATTTTAAATCTCTTTTTTAAAAAATGATAAAAAAAAAAAAAGGCTGGTATTCTCTATTAAACACTCTCCTCTGAGGTATTTGTGGTCCCTAAGAATCTCAATTACTAGATCATCAGGAAGGGACAGGGGAAACTTTGTAACTAGCTCACCTTCTAATATTTCACTTTACACTTCAAGAGCTCTGTGTTCAGATATCTCTCAGCTAAAAGGAGACACTGTAGGTACAATGAAGGAGCAAGTAGGAGAGTTGAAACAGTTGCCATACCTTAGCCAGCTCAAAGAGCTCCAAAATCACCTGGTATCCCAAAGCATTAGGACATGTGTGGCAAGTCCCGTGGCCTTACTCCTCTGGGGAAGGAGTCACAGCCACAACACAGCAGTACACAGTCCCAACAAAGGGCATCTGTTTAGCATGCTGAAGAAAAAGAAACGAAATCACCCCTAAATCCCAACAGTCTGTGAAAGGCTGTCATCTTCCAATGAAATTAAAAAAAAAAAAAAAGTCTAGTCCTTCCATGATCCACGCCTGGCCCAGGTCCAGTCACTGTGAGACCTTGGAGGAATCTCTTTTGAAGTTTTTCGTATCTGTAAAACCTGGATAATAATACGACCCATCCCAGGTGGCTGGAAATGTGTGAATTAATTAGTTCAAGCTGGAAAGGTCTTTGATAATGCTAAGTGTTGAAGATTATTGTTATAGGCCCAGGTGGAAGCAATGTTATAGAGCACATCTATAATTAGAAAGACCTAGAAACTTCGACTGGTGCCAAAACCCTCCGAGTTAAGTTTTGGAAGGTGATACTCTGCGTCATTTTTCTCCCCGGGACTCAGTCAGCTTTTTGTTATGACTGAATACTTAATTCCCTCTTTTATCTCCCTTGAAAGGTTGAAGCTTGTCTTGGACTTGCCTTTGGTGGAGTGTAGTTTTTGCTGGGTAGATGTACTTTTCAAGCCAGGGTTTAAAATGAAGGGCTGGCCTGCATCAAAACACAGAGTCCATACAGCCTTAGGTTTGCAATGATGGTTCACTGATATGAGTCAAGAGAGTAAGAGAAGTCCCATGCCCAGACGCCTGATATCTCAAAAATGCAGCTACGTTCTTGATGTATAAGATAGAATACATAATGGCTTCTTTCAGAGATAAATGCTTTGTGCTTTCCCTCAAACAAAACACAAAAGGTCATGTGAAACCAAAGCACATAAAAGAGATAAAAACAGAGCTGTGATGAATGTGAGGGACAGGGAGGTTTTCTCATCTCTGTACAGACCCTGATGCATGTGGCCTTATCCCAAGGCTCCTTGACCGCTGCAGATAATCTCTAAAGCTCATTTCATCATCAAACCCTCTAGTGTTCTAGATGTCAGTGACATTAAAGACTTAGGCTGCAGGGCTCTTGTCAATATCAGTTACCCAGACAAGGTTTCATTTTATATGCTCTCTTCCAACCCCCGTCTTCTGACATTTCAAATCACGTCAAGGGCCACCCAGCCCATCCACTCACTATAACCCGAGTCCCTACCTTCTCCATTGCGGTTACCATCATCACAGCAGTATTTCCCAAGTGTCTGCAGTGTGCAGGCTCGATGTGTGCCATTGAGCCTCACAATGCTATCACGGATAAAAACAAATCTCATGTTTTCAAATGAAAACCACTAGGCAGAGACATATAAAGAAACTGTGTATACTTCCCTCCGCCCCACATATCACAGATGGCAAACCCAAACATTCTGACTACAATCTCGGCCAGCAAATAAACCTGCCATTGTGTGCTGTATTTCTCGGAATAGCTTATTTCTTTACTCGCCTCCCCATATAGATTTGTCAGTTCTTCAAGGACAGGAGTTGTCAGTAGGCGTTTGATGGCTGGCATGTGAGCAAACAGCAGCATATTCCCAAAAGAGTGAAACAACGCCCCATGTGTTTATTCAGAAGAGCAAGATAGGGGTTGGGGATTTAGCTCAGTGGTAGAGCGCTTGCCTAGCAAGCGCAAGGCCCTGGGTTCGGTCCCCAGCTCCGAAAAAAAAGAAAAAAAAAAAAGAAGAGCAAGATATTAGAATGAAGGTCAAACAGAGTTTAATGTGGTGTAAACGCCGGTGGAAAGCACTAACCTTTAGCCTTCAGGATGAAGCTACCCCAGTGGTCAAAGTGAAATTTCAGCGATAAAAGGGAACGCAGTGATCCGGCTTCGCTCAGTTACCTTGGGAAACAATTCAAAAGTAAACTGACCAAACAAAACCTTTGTGTGCAGATGTCACAACACCGTGTACTGCAACAGACTGGAAACAGCCTAAATAGTCTGAAAATAGGTTGGTTAAAAACTATGGGACTTTGAAATGTAAATACATAAAATATCCAATAAAAAATTTAAAAAGAAAAAAAAAACTATGGGACTAAAACTAGTTGGTGTTTGTACTGCTTTCGAAACTCTGTGTAGGAAAACATTTTAACAACAGGAGGATGTACTTAGAATACAAGATTAACCAAAGGAAAAAACCACAGTTCTCATCTACTGTGATTTCTAAGCCATTGGTAACAAAGCAGGAGAAAAACAAAGCCAAGGAATTTATGGTTAATGAGTGGTATTGGGGGTGGGGTGCACGCTCCTTCCCACTCTCTCTCCTCCATCATTGTCTTCTGATGCTGGAGATCAAAGCAGGGTCTTGCAAGCACTGAGCCCAACCTCCAATCTTCTTTTTCCCTATTTCCCTTGAACAACTCTGCATTAAATTATTTTACTACTGAATTATTTTCTTATCAAATAAAAAGATAAACAATTTTATGGGAATTTCTTTCAGCTTTATTTTTTATGAGCTTACAAAGAAGAAAATGTGATTATGGCATTTTTCAAGCAAACTTGCTTTTGTTGTTTCTCTCCCCAGCCCCATAAAAACAATTTAAGGAAAGAAAATGTTATTTAAGGACAGCCATCTAAAGCCATAAAGCAGCTAGATTAAGTATTAAGCTGAGGAAACTCCAAAAATGAAGCCTCTGCGAGAGCAAACTTGCTTCTTTCGACATTGATTGTTCGTACATAGGTGTGCTGGGCCACACATAAAACCTTTCTTATAGCTGGGTGGGGGTGGCATATGCCTTTAATCCCAATGAGGCAGAGGCAGAGGCAGAGGCAGAGGCAGAGGCAGGAGGATTTCTGAGTTCAAAGCCAGCCTTGTCTACAGAACAAGTTTTAGGACATCCAGGGTTACACAGAGAGACCCTGGCTTGGGAAAACCAAGCCAAACCAAACCCTCCTTTCATGTGCTAGGAGTTGGGGCAATGTATGCATTCAAACAAAAGTATACGTAATATCTATGTGGCCCTTGCTTTGCCCTACAGTGGTTTGTCCTAATATTGAAGATGATGAGTTTAGATGATGAGATAAGTAAGTGGGCTTATGACCACATCAATACATGTCTTATGGTTTCATGTTTGTCATTTAAGTTAGACTGGACATAACTTACCCACACATTTTTACTGCATCTTACCCAATTCTCACAAGGTTATGAAGACTGCCTCACTGTCCACATATGACACATTAGAAAATAATGATTCTGGTTGGGGATTTAGCTCAGTGGTAGGCGTTTGCCTAGCAAGCGCAAGGCCCTGGGTTGGTCCCCAGCTCCAAAAAAAAAAAAAAAAAAAAAAAAAAAAAAAAAAAAAAGAAAATAATGATTCTGGGGCTGGAGAAATGGCTCGGTGGTTTTAAGACGTCGCTGCTCCTCTAAAGGATATGAACTCAGATTCTCACTCCTATATCACAACTGCCCGTAACTCCAAGGGTTCAAGGCCTGCTTCTAGACTGCATAGACCTATGCAAAGGTGGTATACACACATGGAGCAACATACACACACATGAATACAAATAAAAGCACACATTCAAAATGAATAAGAGTGAACTAGGGTTCAGAGATGTGATCCTTCCCAGTTCAATTCATTTGGGGGTGGGAGGGACTCTGAGTTCTGGTCTTCCTCAGGTAGGAGCTAGACCATTTATCTTATTTAAAAAACAAAAACCCGGCTGGAGAGATGGCTCAGCGGTTAAGAGCACTGACTGCTCTTCCAGAGGTCCTGAGTTCAATTCCCAGCAACCACATGGTGGCTCACAACCATCTGTAATGGGATCTGATGCCCTCTTCTGGTGTGTCTGAAGACAGCTACTGTGTACTTATATATAATAAATAAATCTTTAAAAATAAAAAATATTAAAACAAAATAAAAAAATAAAAACCCGACAAAAAATATAACATTTAAAAATGTTAAAGAATAGCAATCCTGGTGGCTCGTGACTGTCACCTTAGCACTGACGAGGTGGAGACAGGAGGTAGAACAAGATCCCATCTTTAAACAAACAGGCAAGCAAGTAAACAAATGAAAATAATAAAGACCCCAAGTAACAATAAAAACTATCCTAGACTCTCTGATTTATAATGATCCTATGGCTTAGTAACTAGAAACAAACAAACAAACAAAAAACCCTCTTTGATGACTTCCCTGCACAGTAACATCAGAACACATAACTCTGTCTTATAGTGCCCTGCACATGATAAGGCTCTTTCAAATGTGTTTAAATGTGCAATAAAAATAAACAAATACAGACAAGGCATATACAGATAGAAAGCTGCGATTTCACTTCACAAAGCCGTTAGTATGTCCTGAAGCCAAGCCAGAGAGCAGGTTTAGGGGGATGGGGTGGAGGTGGGGGGTGGGGGTGGGGGTGGGGTGGGGGTGGGGGTGGGGGTGTTTCTTTCCAGTGAATCCTAGAACTGTTGCTCTTTGAAGACTATGTCCATTAACATACATGAGGTGGTGGGTTCAATCCCAGAGCCGCAGAAAACAAGCATAAATAACTACATATAAGAACTGTGGTTCAATCCCAGAGCCGCAGAAAACAAGCATAAATTACTACATATAAGAACTGTGGGGCAGTTATTTATAAATAAATAAATAAATAAGAACCTGGTGCACCAGCTTATGATTGGGATCCTAATCAAGAAGACCATGGGCTTCAGACCAGCCTCAGCTGTATAGAAAGAGACTTTTTCAAAAAAATAAATAAATAAAAATAAAAAATAAATCACTAAAATAAGTACATTTTTTAAGAATAAATCTCTTTTGAGATGCATGTAAGCTGGAAAGAGATTCAAGCATTTTTTTTCTTCTAAAGCTGGCTAACTTAGCATGTTATTGTGGGCTGAAGTTGCCTTGGAAAGCACCTACCTCTGAAGACTCAGCTAACCGACTAACACTTCACGAGAGTGAAGAGACAGACTGCTGATGATCAAGAGCCAAATCATCTTAGACCCTCCTAACAGCCATTGGCCACCAAGCTCTGTAGTCAGAAAGCATCTAGACCCTATAGCAGCGATCTGTTGGCTTCCCAGTTACCTGCCTACCTGATGTGGGGAAAGGCGTTGAATACTGACTGTTTTGTTGTTGCTGTTGCTGTCGTTGTTATAGTTGTTCTGTGACTACAAGAGAACAGGAATCTGTGTTCCCAGGCCACTGTCACTCACATGTGGCTTAGAACCAACTATCGCTCATTCACTTTGACACAAGAGCCCCCGATTTACACAATAGGTTCAGGACAGCCTCAGGATCGTCCCTATAGACTGAGATTCTCAAAGTCAAACGTAAGTACATATAAAACTTACTGCTGGGCTGGAGAGATGGCTCAGTGGTTAAGAGCACTGCCTGCTCTTCCGGAGGTCCTGAGTTCAAATCCCAGCAACCATGTGGTGGCTCACAACCATCTGTAATGAGATCTGATGCCCTCTTCTGGTGTGTCTGAAGACAGTCACAGTGTACTTATATATAATAAATAAATCTTAAAAAACAAACAAACAAAACAAAAAAAACCTTCCTTTTGTTCCCACTGTGTCTGTGGTAGACCTCAGATAATGGCTGCATCACCCCACCTGCCTGCCTTCCTCCCTCCTCTTTTCCTATCTTCTCCTTTTCTTTTTTTGAAGCTACATCTCATTATGTAACCTAGACTAATCTTGAACTTCAAGCCTTATGTCCGAGTTCTGGAACTATAGGCCTATGCATCTGCTGTCACTAACAGTATAGTCTAATAGGGGGTTAGATTAGATTTCCTTTTTCAAATGAGCCAATCTCTGTGTGATTGCAAGGACTATAATGCCAATTAATGGGAAGATGAGGCAGGGGGATTGTCATCCAGAAGGCTGACTGGGCTACATACCACAATGGAGGCTAGCCTGGACCAGATCACAAAAAACAAAACATAACAGACACAAGCTAAACTGCTAAACATGCATACACACACTTCATTACATAGTGTCCTCCAAACCAGCTGATATTTCCTTATGACTGGCCATCTCCTTTTTCTTATTTTGCTAGTAGGAAAACATAAATAGACACAGCATGCATGTGATTGAGAAAAGAAAAGTGTGCCTTCACACAGTGCCAAGAGAAGTTTGTCCTTCCACCCATCTCCATGCCCAGTTACCTGAGGGATATGTACACACTTTTCCACTTATAGATCCATGCATTGCTCCTTTTAAAAACATAAGCAAGGGCCTTGCCTATGTTCTTTAGCCCTGATAAGAATTGCTAAAAAATCACTGGGTAGTGGAAACTCACACCTTTAATCTCAGCACTTGGGAGGCAGAGGCAAGTGGATCTCTGAGTTCAAGGCCAGCCTGGTCTAGAGAGTGAGTTCCAGGACAGCCAGGATTACATGGAGAAACCTTGTGTCAAAAAAAAAAGTATATATGTTTATTTATACGTATGCATATGTATGTATACTACATATATATGTATGTGTGCATGTACTTGTGCATTTGTGCGTGTATGAAGACACTAAGCTCTGAATTCAGAGACCCTGTATAAATGAATATAGTATAAAACAATCAAGAAATACCCACAATGTCAACTCTAACCCACCCATACACACACGTACACTTGTACAAACGTGAGCTCACACAAACACACACACATCATACAAACATACACAAGAAGTGATACCATCTAGTAAATTACTCTCTTATGGTAACATTGAACTATTCTACTTCTTTTTCCTAACTTTCATTTTGTTTGAAGACAAGAGTGTCCCTGCCATCCAGACTAGCTTCCGACTCTTCCCCTCAGGCTTCGGACTCCTCAGGGCTGAATAAGAAGCTTGGCTCACTGCACATACCCAGCTGAGGAGTTGGTGTGTGGGTCTTCCTAGGATGCAGGCTTTGGATCGCAGCAGCCCAGCGTCTTTTCTGTGCATGTTCCCAGATGACATATCTGTCCTATGTACTCTGGCTCCCTCCCACTCTGCTGAAGTGGACTTCACACAAATAGCCTTCTCACTAAGTCTGTTTCCCCAGCACTCTTTCTCTTAGTCTTTTCAGACACCTTAATCCTTTTGCTCATCCCTTCTGCGCTGAAGGCTAGTCTATGGAGATTTATGTAATACTCTGTTAGTCTGCCCTTTTTCTTCTCCTCGGAATTATCCCTCTTTTTTCGCTTAAAAGCTTTCCCTTTTTTGATCTCCTAATTGGATGAGTCCGTCATGCTACTACTTGAGCAAGTTATAGGCTATGCTCTTCAAATTTGGCCAAACCTCAGGTCTTTATGACTTATTAAAAGTGTATCCTACGGAACATTTTTTATGCTCTAAGTTAAAGAAGTAAATATTGGGGTTGGGGATTTGGCTCAGTGGTAGAGCGCTTGCCTAGGTAAGCGCAAGGTCCTGGGTTCGATTCCCCAGCCCCGGAAAAAAAAACAAAAAAACAAAAAAAAAAAACAAAAAAAAAAAATAAAATAAAGAAGTAAATATTTAGAACCATTCACCATCACCCCTAGTGACCTACTAGGAAAAAAAAAATGTTTTCCATTCCTGTGGCCTTGTGTTCTTCAGGCCTAAAATGTTTTAGTTCTAGAAGGAGGAGTCATTTTGCCAGTGGGCCTAGCAAATATCCCATTGAGTTTGAAGTTAAGACCTCCTCCCGGCTCTATGAATCTCCCGATACTCTTGATTTAACTGGCTAGAAGCGGAGTGACTATGTGAGGAGGTGTGATTGATCCAGTTTAGCAGGAGGGCATTGGATTGTTTCTCTACAACAAAGGTAAAGAAGAGTGGGTCTAGAATGTGGAGCACCTTTAGGGCATCTCCTGGTGTCCTCGTGTCTTCAGGAAACAACAAGCCGAATCTAGTCAGGAAGATCAATAACCAAGACCCTCCAACTGCTCCTGGGAAAGACTGAAGTGCTGCCGAGGGTGGAGGAAGTAAAAGAAAATGGGGAGTAGGAGGAAGGTAGCTCGTTACACCAGCTAAGGCCACATAACTAGCTGCAGCAGTGAGGATTATAATTAACATGAGGGGTTTTGTTCTGTTAGGAATATGCTCGTGAATGCATCCATGGCTTTATTTTAATGTACCCTCGATTGACATAATATTAGAAGTCAATCGTGTTATCTTTATTGTCATATTCAAGTAATGGGGTGTTGAAAGATGAAACATTCTAAGGATGTTGCTCCACAAGCTCGTTGCAGTCTGGAAGACGCTGGTCATTAGAGCTGCAAGATTTGGAATTTTCTTTGCCGGATTGGATTTTGACTTGTAGTTATTGTTTATTGCTAAGGTCTTGGCTTTGTGTCTTTTTTTTTTTTTCATTCAAAATAGGAATGTCTACTTGGTTCTCTTCCTCTAGAGCACCCTTATCAACTCAAATTGTGGTACTAGGAACATGGGGTACAGTTGTAGTTTACCTGACCATGGTCTTTACTTCGAGATGGAATGAATATGGTGTGAGAAATGGGTTGTTTGTTTTGTTCGTTTGTTTGTTTTTGTTTGTTTGTTTGTTTGTTTCTATCAAAGGTAGTTAGCACTGAGGGCCCATATTTGCTGAATCTCACCCTATTTCTTTTGCTTGGATTAGCCAATCACATCACATTGAGAAGTTGAGCTCCCACCAATAGGATGAGACCCTATCACTGCCTATATCAGGGATAAAAGCCAGAGGCCATTCTGGCAAGCGCATTTACTAGCGAGCGTAGTTTGGGTTCTGGTATACCCCTTTTAACAAAAAGAAATCATCTTGCCAAATTATTTTTGGTAATATAATGTATTCCTTTGCTTCACACCTAGATTATTCTCAGCAGTATGGCTCAAGTCTGTCAGTAAGACATAAATTGAATGTGTTGACCCTTTATGATTATCTTTAACAGTCAAAGGCAGAACCACAGTGGACAAACTGAGCTTTGAAGAGGGGTAGATCCATTGCAGAGATGTTAGTCCTGGCCTACAATCCTATGAACTCAGCCTAGCAAACAACTACCACCTGTGGTCTTGTTCAGGAAGAAGAAAAGATTCCTATCTGCTTGAGCATCTATAAACCAGGTGACTTGTCCTGAAGCCGAAGTGCTCTGAACTAGAACTTAGAATTACATTAGCATCTTTAAGGATCCGAGAAGCTCGTTGAGTTTTCTTACAGCTCCTAAATTTGTTCCAGTAGCTTTTTCTACTAGACATGAACATCCCCAAGAAACTACGATTCCCCTATACCCTTTCTTCTCAGAACTTCATTCCTAGACCAGTGACATATACAGCTTCTGGAAGCTTGTCAGAAAAAAAAAAAAAATCAGAATTTCCGAGGTAGAATTTCTCTTATGCCCTGTAGGTGGGAACCCAAGCATAGGCTAGAAAACCAGTCTTAAACTCCTCCCTGAATCAGCATTTACATGTGTACGAGAGCCCTGGTGACTTGAATGACATTGAAGGTAAAGAAGTGACACCTTGTGAAGCACTGTTTAAAGCAATGGTTCTCAACCCGTGGGTTGCAACCCCTTTGGGAGGGGTTATATGCATATCAGATATTTACATTATGATTTATAACAGTAACAGAATTACAGTTATGGAGTAGAATGGATGCAATCTTATGGTTGGGAGGGTGCGGGGAGTTACCACGACAGTATTCAAGGTTCTCTGCATCAGGCAGGTTGCGAACCACTAGTTTAGAGGATAACGTGTCATGGCATGGACTTCTTCCAAAAGCATCAGGTATTGTTCTTCAATGCCTCCTTCACTGTTACCATCACCGCCTCCTACTGACTGCTGACACCGTGATTCGTGTTATACTCTTTCCCCTGTACAGCCTATGAACAACCCCGTGAGGCACACTGTTTTATTGCTGAAACAAACAAGGCTTGGAGAAGTTAGTACCTTTCCAAGGTCACTCTGCTGTCGAGTGGGAGCTGTAAACCAGCCATAACATGTGGGATTAAGGATCAGTAAACTATATTATCTTTATAGTCTTCATCTTTTATGCATATCCTTGTTTCATGTGTCTTGCCTTAGGGTTCCTTCAGCCTACTATGACTTTCCCAAATACACCTAGATTGGGCCTCAGCTCAAAACTTCTAAGTCTCTTTGATTGCCAACCCCCACCAACCACTGCAGTCGGGTCAGGACTCTGCTTCACGTCATGCACCCATCAAAGCACACGTCTCTCCTGTCTACTTATCAGCTTTTGAAATATTTACTTTTGAACTGGGTGGGAGTGGCATACATTTTTTAATCCCAGTACTAGGGAGGCAGAGTCAGGCGAATCTCTGTGAGTTCAAGGCCAGGTCTGGTCTACACAGAGAGTTCCAGGACAGCCAAGGCTACACAAAGAAACCCTGTCTCTAAAATTCCCTGCCCCTCAAAGAAAGAAAGAAAGAAAGAAAGAAAGAAAGAAAGAAAGAAAGAAAGAAAGAAAGAAAGGAAAAGAAAAAAGAAGGAAGGAAGGAAGCAGGAAAGAGGGAGGTATTTATTTTCTTTTTTAGATCTGAGACCAACTTTAGGAATATTTACACTGTTAACTTTTAAGACCTTCATAAGTATAGTGTCAATATTTTATGTTCACCTATCAGTTGGTATAATTTATACCAGGCTTAATACATAGCACTTTTGCAAGGACATCATGTATACAAATATTCGCAGTCGATAACTTGGAAACTGTGAAGTTCTCAACTACTCCTTCAGGTTCGTTAGATCGAAGTATGTCTAATAAGGACTGTCAGCCGACCAGCTGCCCCCTCTTCCAAAAAAAAAAAATCATCATTTCTTCTGCGAATTTACTGCAGGTCTTGATGCAGAACACTCACTCTCAAGTACTCCCTTCATACGATGAGTTTTTCTATGATTTTTCTTATAACTAGCCTTTCTCCTTAGCCAATGGCCAGCACGAGGCAAAGGGACGGATGGGTGACTATTTCACCATATTTATCTTGTCTTTTCATGTCAGGTTGTATGTAACAGTTCTGACTGACAGGATGCTGGGACCCAAGGGGGCCACCGTATGACAGACTATTGCAATGTGTCCGCAGGTTGGGTTTTGGACAGAAGTGACAAGTCTGGGAGCAGAGGAAACCACTGCTGTCTAAATATAATCTCAAATGAAAGGTGCACGTTACAGAGTGAAGATGGGCCTTTTTGTCACAGTTCTAATAGGCTGAAGGTGTCAAATTACCCAGGTGAAGTGAGATTATAAAAGTGGTTCTCTTGGTGCCATCTTGCTGCCCTGCCTGAGATAGACTCTGTGGTTAAAAAAAAAACTTACAATTTTGTGTCTATGCAATTGTTGTGTGTCTTCCTCCCTTAATTTAGCTGTGTGGTCTCAAGCTGTATCTTCTGGGTCTAGCACCAGGTTATCATGCAAATAGCTTCTGGGAGATCTTTCTTTATCCTCACTTAAAAAAAACACCAATCCAGAGTCGTTCGAGAAGAGCCATTCATTGCCACAGGACAGTGGCAAATCATTTTACCTAGTAGCAAACAACTTGGTACTTTGAGGTTTTGGTTTTTTACTAACCTTATAACCAAAACTCAGATGCAGAAATTCTCAGCTCAGTTCAACAGCAATAGCAGCACCCCCCTGGGGTCGACCTATGAAGTCAGATGGGGCCTCTGGCTACTTCTCCATTGTCAACTAACATCATGTGTAAAGTGAGGCCTATGAAGAAACTACAGAAACATCCTGAAGATGTGAGTGGTGTTTATACCATGGAAGAGCCTGGAATGCGCTTAACAGTTTAACTCTGTAGCCTGAGACTTTAATCCAAAGCCCAACTTATAATATGTATGTAGCTGATTTGGGCAAAATATCATAATTTGCCATAATTTGTCTCACGCTCTGTCAGTCACATTATATATGATTTATTGATTTATTTTTCCAAACAAGATTTCTCTGTGCAGTCCTGGCTATCCTGAAACTCCCTGTGTAGACCAGGCTGGCCTTGAACTCAGAGATCACCTGCCTTCCCAGTGCTGGGATCAAAGGTGTACACTAACACATCCAGGCATACATGGTCTATTACTACAAAATTAAGATTAGGTTGTTATTTAATCATGTTAATTAGTCTGTGGTGTTTTCTATATTTCAGTTTGAACTCTTCTCAGACCTGTATGCACATAGGAATTCAGTAAACACTCACATAATCTACATTTATTTAGTGGATATTGTGTATCTGCTGAACTTAAAGTACATTAAAATTTATTTATTTATGTTACATATACACTTTTGATCTCTTCATGCACACCAGCAGAGGGCACCAGATCCCATTACAGATGGTTGTTAGCCACCATGTGGTTGCTGGGATTTGAACTCAGGACCTCTGGAAGAGCAGTCAGTGCTCTTAACCACCGAGCCATCTCTCCAGCCCTAAAGTACATTAGTAAAGGCAGTATGAAGAACGAGAAGTCACACACAGTCACCATCACCACGAGTATATTATTCAGAATTGTAGATTTTTTCAAACATTTAAAAATCAAGATGAATCACAGAAAGCATTTCCCAATGCGACAACTAAACAGTATTTGGAATAAAATCACCAGGCCTAATTTTCATAACCACAGATTTCAAGGAATACCACCACCCACGCCAGGTGTACCAGACAACACCATTATCGGTTTCTGCTCTGTAGGGACCTTGGTAGTACACGCCGTTCAGGTTTGCAGAGTGACACCTAGTGGGAGAACAGGAGAAAACAGCGATCAGCAGGAAAGTCCACTGAGAAACCATCTCGCTAAGAAATGACGAGAATGACTTCTGCTATTGCTCACCAAAGCATCATGGTCCCAAATCTGAGACTTCTCTACAAACAAATGTTGTTATTTAAACAGGCAAGTTTTGGTCCTACAGTAAATGTGGGGATCCATCCCAAACCACTTGGAGTGTGTTGAAAAATAAGGATCTCTGTTCTTTTTTTTTCTATTCGTTTTCTTGATGCAAGGTTTCTCTGGGTAGCCCTACCTGGATCTGTAGACCAGATTGGTCTTGAACTCAGAGATCCTCCTGCCTCTGCCTCTCAAGTGCTGGGATTAAAAGCCTGGGCCACCACTGCTGGGCTTAGTGTTTCAGTTCTTAGCTTTACCTACGTCCTCCTGGTTGAACAGTGATTATCTTGTGTTTGCCAGGAAGGCATGATTAGCAAAGTAAGATGGGGGAGGGGCTCTACTGCAGCTTCCTGGGTGGTTGGTGCTTCCAGGTTCTCCGATCTACAGCCAAGATGTGTGTGGACAGCTTTGGGGGCCTCTTCTAGGAATTTAGCAGGAATCTGACATTGGGCTAGGAGTAGGAAGTAGGCTCAAGGTAAACACAGCCAAGGAATGTATTGTATTCCTTGTAATTTGGTCATCCCGATAAACCCCTAGACATAGTGACCATGGGATTTTGTTTATTGCCTTGTTTGATTGCTTTGACTATTGCCTTGTTTGTTCCTTGATTACTTTGTTTATGCCTTAGGACTGACCATGTTCTTTGTATGTACCTAGAATGACATAAAGGCAGACTGGAAAAAAAAATAAACCCGCTTCAGCCTCAGCACTGGGTGGAGTCATGTTATAAAATGGTCTAATTGTCTTTTTCTTTTCCAACCTCCCTCCCTCCTCAAGACCCTGTTGACTGACTGAGCTGGCTTGGTCAGATGTGGCTTTCACAATTCAAACTCCCTTCTTTGAATTGTTAGCATATCAAATACTTTAATCTTCAAGGTAAGCAAACAGAACCCAAACCTCCTTTTAAAAGTTTCCTAGCTATCAGTAAATAATCTTTTGTCTGAGTTGCCAAGTTAATTTTTTACATATACTGCACCAATCAAGATGGGTTTGTTAGATTATCATAAAACTCAAGCACTTCCTTCTTCCTCCTTTGGAGTCTCTCCGCTCACCTGTCCCTGGCATACAAAAATGTCATGGTGCAGTTTGTGCCAATTTTCCTGTTATAATATTAATCACCGTATATTTACCTATTGCTATAACCAATGATAAGATATCAGCCTGTCGGCTATGGAAAGAATATTCAGAAGTAGTTCTGGGGAAAAAAAGCCCTCTGGGAAAAAACATTGAATCAGGAAAGCCTATAATTCATTCATAAATGCAAAGTAGCAGGCATGGGTCACCACTAAGCTCGTGATTTGCTTTTATTGGCCACCGTGGCAGCCATCCTAATTCAAATGGTTAGGACTAATTGGAAGCCATGCATACTAAATCTGCAGGGATTCAGTATCTGCTGTGTTTTCAAAGTACCATGAGTAGTATCACTTAAAAAGAAAAACCTGCAGAATAAATACCGGGGCATATCTAGATATAGAGACGTCTGCTACTGCATAAACTTTTATATTTGGTCTGATTTGGAGCCCATTGAGATTCGGGCCGTAGGGCCCACTGCTTACTGAGACTGGTGTTTTAGTAGCCTTCAGTTTCTAGCCTGGACTTGACATTAGTTATTGGAGATTGATAGTCTGTGGTAAGCAGCTGGATGCTTGCGGGGTGGGGCGTGGGGGCGGAGGGTTTATACTTGCATAAAGCAGGAGGCCCACAAGGCAGAAGAGGCAGCAGCAACAAGTGCTTTAGTGATTTTTCTATTGGTTATGACTAAGTACCATACAAAAACAACTTATGGGAGAAAGGACTTATGCTGGCAAATGATTTGGGGGATTGGTGTTTCCTGGTGAAAAAGTCACAGGGTGTAAGCATCAGTGGCAGAAACACGTGGCAGGTGTTTTTTAGGTGACTATGACTAGGCTCCTGCTATACATACATAAACCTGTGGGGGGCGCTGCAATTCCAGCCTCAGTAAGCGCCTACAAGTCATAAGGAGGTGTGGCACAAAGACCAAGAGTAAAGACGAGGATTCTGGAATAATTTACTTTCTCTCTAGGTTGACCTGCTGTCCTTGGGTGCTTCGTGCAACTGAATTGGTTTGTTCCCCTCAACCCCTATTTCTAAAGTCAACCATAACATTTATTTGCCTCCCTTAAAGTATGCGCCACCGCCATTCGGGCACAGAACAGTCAACCAAATGGACAATGTACGTGCGTTAGACCTCAGTGATGCTAACGATTACTTCTTGCCGTCTATTCAAAACCAGACATAGGTGGATATTCGCAGATGGCATTGTTAACTGTAGGTGAGTCTTAAACAATGCTTACTTAGGGCTTTTTTTTTTTTTAGAACAAGAAAGCCATGAGGGAAGATTAGCACCTTGTTTCAAGTTTTCATAGTAGGGGAAAATGATTTTTCTTCTCCTCTTTTCACATGTGTGTGTGTGT
Organism: Rattus rattus; assembly: GCF_011064425.1. Lineage (NCBI taxonomy): Eukaryota > Metazoa > Chordata > Mammalia > Rodentia > Muridae > Rattus > Rattus rattus. The sequence goes on along the minus strand of NC_046166.1, from coordinate 46,374,059 downwards.
GTGTGTGTGTGTGTGTGTGTGTGTGTGTGTGTGTGTGTTCTCTTTTTCTAATAACTGGCCAAACATTAAATAGACTCAACTTTTGGAAAAGTAAAACCCGGAAGGAAATCTACTATTTTTACCTTAAGCTCGTTGTATCTGCATTGACTATACCACTCTGATGTCACGTAGGCATGGATGCTTCTGCCTCTGATTCTGCCAACCTGGGCTACATGAGCTTCTATCTTGAAGAGGGGAGGAGGGATAATAATAATAAAATAAGAAGCATATCTCAGGTTCATAAGATGAAGAAATGTGTATCTGAAGCCAGGTATCGGAAGTCACAAGGCTCTGCATTTGAGCCTCGGAACCCCAGTTCCTCCACACTCCAGAGTGAACTTGATGATGATGTGGAAGTGTTCAAATGGCAGCTGGGGCAGGATTACGTCTCAAGACTACTGTAGCCATCTTCCCTAATGTTGGGAAGACTTGCATTCAATGAACTAATAATGAAAGTTAGTATGAAAGAAAGGTAGCATTAAAATGACAGCAATAATAGTGGCTATCTTGTAAGCTATAGGACAGTGAAGAGCTAGCAGATTATTAATAGAGTGTCACAAATTCCTTCCTCCCTTCCTTCTTTTCCCTTTCTTCCTCTTTAAAATTTAACTTTATTGTAATATTATTTTAAACTTTATTATAAGTAGTATTTCAAAAATTAACTTTCCTTTAAAACCAGGCACCTTAAAAACTTCATTTTGAGTCTGGCTAATTTGGGTGCATGATGCTTTGAGATGTTTTTTAAGGCTAGGTTCTGCTGTCCTAGAACTCACATAATCCATGATATAACCTCCCCCTCCCACGTGCCAGGACTACACGTGGGAGCCATCACACCTGGCTCACAAATGTGTGTATATGTGTGCATGCTCCCTACTTCCTCCTGCCGATTTGTGGCCTTCTGGTTATACCTCAACAGTAATCCAGTTTGCAAAAAGCATCCTTGTAAAAGTAGCAATTTGAGGGCTAGAGACACAGCTCAGCAGTTAAGAGCGCTAGCTGCTCTTCTAAACACCCAGGCTCAATTCCCAGCATCCGCACGGCAGCTCACACCTGGCTGTAACTAGTTCCAGAGCTCTGACAACCTAACACAGGTATACATGCAGGTCAAACATCAAAGTATATAAAAATAAAAATAAATCTAAAAAGAAGTAGAAATTTGACTCATTTTCATGATATGTTATTGGAAAATTTTTGTTCGTTTTTCTTATATGTAACTGTTTGTTTGTTTCCAAGATGGGATCTTTCTTATCAAGTCCCGCAGGCTGGCCTTGAAGTTGGTATGTGAACCAGATAGGCCTTGACTTTGTGGTGATGCTCCCGTCTCAGCCTCCAAGTGCTAGGATTTCCAAAAATACCACACACACCCAGTTTCTTTGTCATATTGTTCAGTTGTCACTGGCATACCCAATGTGCAAGTCTTTAAAAGTACCTTCAAAAGATGAGGACTTCTAGGAAGGAGGATTACTTAACAATATCACAAATAAGGTCGATGTTACGTCACTCGTTACAATTAAGGCCCCTCAGTGAGGTACCATCAGCACCATTAGAATTGCGCATGCGCGCAAAGCGTCCAACCTGTTAAACCACCAGCCAGACTGTTCCTCCTCAGCACAGTTCCCGCTGTAGTTGTCGTTGTCTCTGTCCCGTGTGCTGAACTTCATTGTTTGGTGACTAGCCCACCACTGCACCTCAGGGTGAAATGTTCCCGACAGGGAGTCTCCGGCGGTGCCAGAATATTCTCCAACATTCAGTTCGTAAAAAGACTAAAGGAAAAGGAGCTATCAGTGGGGAATGTTTTGAAAACGCATTCAATAAACAAAACAGGCTATATTACATATTTCTATCTCCACAGACTTCCGGGCTTAGTTGTGTATTTTCAACGTCAACTCAAGACATTGCCTATATAAAATTTCTAGTACCTTTTCATCGCCAACTTTAAATTTTTCGTATTGTGCGAAGCGGCTGTTTTTCTCAAAATCTGTCAGGTCGATTTTTAAAGTGTAGTCTCCTAAAACAAACAAACAAAAAAGCCAATAGAAACAGTAAGAAACTGTAGTTCTGTTTGTTTGGTCATTACATGCATGATACGACACTGACTAGTCTTAAAAATAAATGACGGTTTTGTTTCACCTCTGTCAAGAATCAGTTTTCAATGAATAAACAGTGACTCCACTGTGGTACAATGTGAACGTGTTATTGTTTATTTTTCTTGAAAACAACCACAGCAAAATAGTAAAGTGGAAAAAATTTACTACGTAAAGAATAAAAACAAAATAATGGTATGATTGACTCTGGAAAAAAAAAAGATGGAGATGAAATTTTTAGTTCATAGATTAAGAAAGCTAGCCTGGTGTTGGTGGCATAGTCCCTTAATACAGCATTCAGGAGGCAGAGACAGTGAGGTTGAGGCCAGCCTGGTCTATAGAGTGAGTTCCAGGACAGCTAGGGCTATACAGAGAAACCCTGTCTCAAAAAACCAAAACCCAAAACAAAATTAAAAGAAAAAAATGAAGATTCCTTATTGTGGCTGGAGAGATGGCCCAGTGGCTAAGAGCTGGCTGCTCTTCCAGAGGACCCAGGTTCAATTCCCAGCACCCACATGATAGCTCAAGTTTATTTGTTTCTCCAGTTCGAGGACTCTGACACTCTTACACAAACATACACACAGGTAAAACACCAGCAAACAGAAAATAAAAATAAATTATATTGAAAAACAGAATTAAGATTTTATTCTTTTTTCTTAATGTCTATAAGCGTCTTCTTCTTAAGAATAATTACTATTATTGACACCTTATAATCTCTAGTAGTCAGGCTGTCTCCTAATATAGTTATCAGCACCTGCTTTTGCATAAAATTACTTGCTTTTTCCGGTAGAGTAGAAGATCAGCTAGCAAACTGTCTAAGAACTGTTTGAAGAAGAAATAAGATTCCTAGATGTTTTATGAAAACCTTTTTTGATAGCATCAAAGCCTATGGAACAGATGCCATTGGAAGAAGGTATCAGACAGAGCGGAGAAACCTCCTAGGGAAAGAATCTCTCCTACACTTAATGGGGCGGAAGTCACAGCTATCAGGGACTTTGAGTCAACAGGGTTCTTAGAGTTTCTCTAAGGGGGAATAGTTAAAACAAATTTAGTTTATTTGACATACATTCTTGTTTATGTATGCAAATAATGATACCATAGAAAACAAATCTCTAAACATAAGACGAGGCAGTACTAAGATGACTAAAAATTCTAGGTGATAAAAAATTATATAAAACCAAATTAGTGAAGGAGTTGCTACATCAATCAGCCACTTCCTTTTTTCCAATGTCCCTGTTTGTAAATGACAGGCTGATCTTCCTTCTGACGCGGAACTATTGTTGGTAAGAGCTCCCTCAGCCCAGTCTCTGGTTGATACCCATCTCCTATCTCCATTCCCGGTGATGGGCAGAAAGGGCCTTTGACCTTGTGGAAACCCATGTCATGCATCCTACCTCTGTCTATACCTACTGTCAAAAGCTGTTCCTTACTCTCCCCTTAGGCTCCACAACAGAAGGGCAGAGAAAGAACAACATTGAATGGGTTCTAGGAACAAAGTTCAAAGCTGTTTGGCTGAGAATTCTGGATTCTCCTTTCTGGGACAAGTATGGAGGAAGGTGGTTTCTTCTGATGGAGCTCTCTGAAAGCATGGCTTTACTTCATATGCCCAAGTCAGTGATAGGGATGGGCACAGTAGATAGGAAATGTCAGTTGTCCCCAAAAGTCTGTGTTAGTGGAGAGACAACGCCCACATTCTTAAAAGAAAAATGTCGGGCTGGGGATTTAGCTCAGCGGTGAGCGCTTACCTAGGAAGCGCAAGGCCCTGGGTTAGGTCCCCAGCTCCAAAAAAAAAAGAAAAAAAAAAAAAAAAAAAAAAAAAGAAAATGTCCAAATGCTTTGCCAATAAGTGAATAAACTTAACAATTAGAGAGCATTTCTAAATTTATTATTATAAATTTATTTATTATTTATTATAATAAATCATAATTTTAGTATGTATAGTATATTAATATATAAATACATATTATCCAACATATAAATACTAAATTATCATATAACAATTATCTAAATAATTATGATTATTGTTAACAATTGCAGTATGGGGGAACCTTAGGTAATAAAGGAATAAATAGGAATAAAGTTATTTTCAGAGGCAATTTGAGTAGCTTACCTGCTGTCAAAATTAAAGAACACAAGGACAAAGGCAATTTCTATTGTTTGAGCTATGATATGTTGCAAGCTATGGAACTGATAAATCCATTTCTCTATGCCACCTAAGAGTAACCAGTTCGAACACCAAATGAGAAAATGAAAGCATGGGGGGATGTAGGTATATGACAGAACACATGCTTGCCATGAGCAAGGGCCTGGTTTCAACACCCAGCACCAAACGAGAAAAGATGAAGAGCGATCAGATTGGTTGGAAACGCCCAGGCCAGTAGAGCACGCACATACAAATTACTTGAGGAATAACATTGAATTTCATCTGCTCGGAATGACCTCAGGATTCCAACCTGGGATTTCCATAGCCTAAACAACGACCCACAAAAATACCGATAAACAGTACATATTTGTCAAGAAAACAAAAAACCCTATTAAAACTAGGATAATTTAAGAGTTTGAGGGAAAGGAAGCCTTCTGTAGGTTTAGAGAGCATGCATCCTGGGACAAGTATGACACATCAGGGCTGTGCAACCTCTCTGGCTACCACTCTTAGATCTCCAAGACCCTCGTAATCAGCACCCTACTGACTATGAATATAGACTTCCAGTAGTCACCTGAGCTGGGCTGGAACAATAAGCCCGTGTGTTGCCAGTGTGAGGACACTGAGCAGTATGCCTAGAGGGGGCTGACTACAGCCTCGAGCTACAAGCAAGGTAAGGAGGAGGATGGATGGGAGCCAACGAATATAAAAAATAAAATACCGAAGAGTTATTAGTGAACGTAAAATTGTATACAAAAGGGGTTGGGGATTTAGCTCAGTGGTAAAGCGCTTGCCTAGCGAGCGCAAGGTCCTGGGTTCGGTCCCCAGCTCCGAAAAAAAAAACCAAAAAAAAAAAAAATTGTATACAAATATTGGACTCCGTAGTAATGCAAGTGAATATGTATGGGAGGATTGTATAAAGGCTCATAATTTACTTTAAAGTAAATATTTCAAGTTTTCTGTGGTAGTCTAGGAGTCGCTTCACAAACCATATGAACGCTGATCTCAGTTAGACAGGGATGGTTTATTGAATGCACACCCTGTTACTGGTCAGACCAGGGATGTAGCTTAGGATTATCTGATCTATGACATCCAACATTTCCCAGAGCAGGCTTATAAATGAAAAGAAAACACAAAAAACAATAATGAGCCCATACGCAGGTGCTAGAAGTTCTGCCCAGTGGTCAGCTCTGACTCAAACCATAACAGTTCATACGGACCTTTGATTTGATGGGTCTTATGTAAAGCTTTGTGGAATTTCTTAAGACTAGCAAACCTCATACAGAGCACTCATAACATGCAGAACAAAACAGAGTATGTGGTTAGCATGTCCTTGCTCTTATCCAAGTCACTTCTCTGTGTCAATGGCTGGGGAGGGGGTCAGACCACAACATTTTCAAGATTTATTTTTATATCTACATGTAGGTGTCTGTGTGAGTAATGCCACATGTGTGGGTGCCTCCAGAGGTCAGAATTGAGCAATGTTTTCCCTGGAGTTGGAGTTAGAGGCAGTCGAGGCCTAACTGATGTGGGTGCTGGGTGGAACAGTATAAACTCTTGAGCTGAGAGTCATTTCTCCAGCACCCAAACTACTACTGTTTTGCCGTGGCTTATCACAAGGTATTATTGTGGTGATAAATTTTTTTATACATATTTGTCAGTCACTCAAGTCTTTAAAAGTGATTTTGATAACACATTTCCTTCCAAGGAATAGAAAACACACATGAGAAAAGAAACCAACCTAATTTCTTTTCCTCTCCTTCCTGTTTTAAGCAACATTTTACAGACGGGATTGTGGTTCAGCAAGCGCCATTATATAAAAGAAATCATAACAAATACTGAGTTTTTTCTATTGCCTATGATTCCACGGAAAATACTACATGGGTTTAGTCTCATAGCACTGGGGATTGAGTCTAAGCCCTGCCTCCTGCACGTAAGTGCAAACCTTACCTTGCATAGTCAGCAAGTTAATGTTTTTGTTACCCAGCCAGTATTCACCATTGCTTTGGACAAAGTTTCCAAAGCCATTTTCATAGTCGTTCCAACCCCTGGAAAGTTTACATTGAACGTTAGTTTCAGCAAAATACAGACGACACCTGCAGGGCCTAAGCGTCTCTCCCATTCTCTCATCTCTAATATTCTCTTCAGTAGCTTACTCACTCTCAGTTACTTAAAAATGAGAACCTTTCTGTCCCATTAATAAGTCTGAGGCATGAGAAGGCCTAACTCACAAATCTCACATACACTACGCCAAAATAATTACTTGTTAATTACCTGTTGGCCAGGCAGTGGTGGTGCATGCCTTTATTCCCAGCACCTGGGAGTCAGAGGCAGGTGGGTCTCTGAGTTCAAGGCCAGCCTGGTCTGCAGAGTGAGTTCCAGGACAGCCAGGGCAACACAGAGAAACCCTGTCTCAAAAAGAAAACCAAACCAAACAAAAACAAAAGAAACAACAAACAAGCAAAAAAAAAAAATTAAAACAAAAAAACCCCAAAAAACAAAAATAAAAACCCAAGACAAAAACAAAACAAAAAACAAAAAATGCACAGCCTCCCCTGCCAACTCTCCCCCCTCTCCCCCCAAAATAACAGTTACCTGTTAAAGTTCTCACTGCCGTCAGATCGTCTCTGAATTACAGTCCATCCTCCTCCATCAGACATATCACAATAAACAGAGAATTCTGCCAGACTCTGAAGAGGTTTGATTTTGTAAAACCCACTGTGCTTAAATCCATCATTGTAAATCTCTGAACAATCTGTTTACAAAACAAGATAATATAACATTTATTATGCCTTTAATCCTGAAATTCAGTATCACTGGAGACAGATAAAAACAAAGAGAATGCATAATTAGTTCTCTTGCGCATCTTCTAGCGGATATTCAGAAAACCGTGTTTTCTTTGCTATGATTTAACTACCATTGGCTTCTTGCTCATGGGCTTGGAATGATAAGGGCGGGGGGAGTGAATGAAATAAGGAGCATGTATTACTTTTGAAGAAAATAAGTTAAGAACAAACCACTTATGGGGCTGGGGAGATGGCTCAGGGGTTAAGAGCACTGACTGGCTCTTCTTCCAGAGGTCCTGGGTTCAATTCCCAGCAACCACAGGGTGGCTCAGGACCATCTATTATATGGTCTGATGCCCTCTTCTGTCATGCAGGTGTACACGCAGATAGAGCATTCATAGACATAAATTAATAAATATATTTAAAAAACAAGTCATTTGCACTTAGTTTATTGCTTTGTACTTAAATGGGACAGCACAGTGAAACTTACCTGATCAATGAATGCAACAATGAAAATACAAATGTGATAGCATACAAATATTCTAATATGAATTTTCTTGACTTAAAGTCTTATCGAATAGTTGGGACTGAACACCAAACAGTAATACTGTTAAGTTTTTATAGTCTTTCAGTTTCACTACATTTCTTCTAAATAACCCACCTATTTTTGGTTGTTTTTGTTAAAAACTGCAAGCTTTAAGTTACCTTTCATTTTTTTTTAAGTCATTTTTTAAAAGATTTATTTATTTTTTATATATGTCACTGTCATTGTCTTCAGACACCCCAGAAGAGGGCATCAGATCCCATTACAGATGGTTGTGAGCCACCATGTGGTTGCTGGGAATTGAACTCAGGACCTCTGGAAGAGCAGTCGGTGCTCTTAACCGCTGAGCCATCTCTCCAGCCCCGCTACCTTTCATTCTTGCATTTTTTTCTTTGCCATGGTATTTCTTTGTCTTTTGAAGTTAAATAGCTACCAGTTAGTTGAAAAAAGTAATATTAGTTGATTTTTTTTTAAAGTCACTTAAAGTAAGACAAACTAACTCTCTGGATCGCACTCTAGGCCAGTGGCTCTCAACATGTGGGTCACGACCCTTCTGCTAAATCTCCCAAATTATTTATATCACAGCTCATAACAGTGGCAGAATTACAGTTACGAAGTAGCAACAAAAACAATTTTAGGGTTTGGGTCACCACACATGACGAACTCTAAAGTTTGCAGCATTAGGAAGGTTGAAAGCCACTGTTCTAGACTGATTTGAACAGATTCGGAAAGTATGACTAAGTATTATGTAGATGCCCTGGCAGCTTGCACACAATTGGAGTAGGAGCCAATCCAAAAAAAAAAAAATGGCCTCAGGAGAAGCCAAGCACAGACTTCTGAAAATCTCTTTCATATTTTACTTTTATCAATTTTGTTACTTTCTTCTTTAAAAATTGTTTTATGAGAATCATATAAGTCTTACGGCGTGTTTTAAAATGCTTTCTTTAGTTCATTGAAGCCTCATCGTCAACTAAATGAAGCAGATCGTGTTAAGTTGGGCGGGCAGCGGGACTCAGGAGAGAAAGTGGACTTCACAAGGCCGACTCCAATCGTGCACTACTGTTGGTGAGCTGCTGATCTTTGTAGTGATTTAGGCTTTGTTCACGCATTTATTTTCAAGATTCAAAACCACCAGTGTTCTTATGTGCTCTGGATTACAAAAGGGATCCCGTGAGGTCACTCAACAAGGAGAAGATGCCCACGGACAGTCCCCTCGACGATATTTAAAAGCTTATGTCTTGTGGTCAAGTGCGTCATAGAAGACTCACTAAAAGCATATTTCCCCTGGGTTAGGAAAGAGCTCCTTGTTTATAGTTGGTCTCCTATCAAAACAGCAGAACAACAAAGACTCACAAAGTTCAAACTCCTTTCCAGGAAAATATGGAAATGATTAACTCTGACTTGCTTTAGAAAAACTTCATGAAGATGGGGATTTCTGCCAAAACTCTCTGTTTGTTTTTATTTCATGCCAGTGTTTTTAGTTGTTTTTTAAAATGTTTTTTTTAATGTCCCTCTCCTCAGAAGAAAATGCCAAACACAATAAACATCCCGAGGAAAAGCTTTTAATGGAAGGAAATAAACAAGAAGCAAAACAAAATTAAAAAAAAAAAAGCTAACTGCTTATAAAGAACAATGTAAGGAGCTTGTTGTGAGAGAGGCGTGGCTTAAAAGGTGATAGCAGGAATCCAGAAAATTTGATCAACTTAGAGACTAACATAGCAACAGAGGGGCTGGAGAGATGGCTCAGCAGTTAAGAGCCCTTGGTGCTCTTGCAGGCTCAGCTCCCAACACACCATGTAGTGACCCACAGTCTTCTGTATGTAACTCCAGTTGCATGGGATAAGATGCCCTCTTCTGTCCACTTGGGGTACCCACACACATGGCAGATATACATGCACACACATAAATTCAAAATTTTTAATTAATTTTAAAATCTACCAACTCGATATTATCTTAGAAGCATGTCAACCCACTCAATACACTGGCACACCGGTGGCAGAAGGACAGGTTGAAGACGCTGTGCATTGATAGGACTTATAAAATATTTCACCTATGTTTAAAATCATGTGTCTATCTGTTCCAGGGGTGAGGGGTGTTCTATGCATGAGTGAATGAGTGTAAGCCAAAGGAGGGTATCAGCTCCCCTGGAGCTGGAGGGACAGGCTCTTCTGAGTTGTCTGACACTGGTTCTGGGAACCAAACTTAGGTCCTTTCCAAGAACAGCATGTTCTCTTAAGCACTGAGCCACCTTTCCAGCCTGGTATAGGACTTTTAAAAACTAATGGTTCTTGAAGGCTCATGTGCTATGAGAAAAAAGCCTATTCGAGCTTCTCTCTGACAAACACTGCATTGCACTCGCTGTGTCTAGTTTTTCCGATGTGCAGAGAGCAAGCCACTTAAAGAAACTGTGTTTAGGCTTCATAAAGTAATAACCCAGCTTAGCGATAGTATCTTTTTTTCCTTCTTGCCTCAGAATGGTGGCTGAAGCTCAAGGTTAAGAGCTTAGGACTGAAAAAGACTCCCCTCACCCCCAACCATGTTGATGTTTTGGTTTGATTTTTAGGAGAGTATGACTATATTTTCCAGGCTTTCATATTTTTACTAGACCAGGTAACTTTGACTTCCCAACCTCCATTAGTTTCCCCAGTACTGGGATTCCATACCTTGCATTCTTAATTTTCTTTTTAAATGTTAGCAACAGGTCTACAGAACATTCTGGGACATTCCAGAACTGGCCTTATCATAGTTATCCTTCTTCCCAGATGGCAGAAGAAGAAAGGTAAGAAGGCAAAAAGATACTGACTCACAGGAGATTGCAGTGTTCTTGGGACACAGAGGGAGTGGGGTGCTACCTCTAAGAGCAAGAGAGAGAATAGATGGTAACGTCCCATGTATGACATGATTGTTTTAGGCTATTATATTAGAAATCTTAACTCATTCAATCCTTGCAATGAATAAAAAAGGCTTATTTCTCTCATTTGATGAGAAAAGACATGAAACACAGAGCTGGTTAAGTCATTTGTCCAGGGGCCACAGACAGCTAAAGGGACTTTGAACTGGGTGTCTAAGAGTACACCTTAACCACTACCCATACTGCCTCAGGAAACTGGAAGTTTTTGTAGCAGTCCAAGTCATTAGCCAAACAGATTTGTTGCAATCGTCACCACTGAATGTGAATTTGATGCAGTAACTTTTAATTCATAAGTCACTAGCTTCCACGTGTTTGCAAATGATAGTTTAATTATATGCTATGAACATATGTGATTTATACATTATTTGCCAAAATTACTAGGTTGTATGTAATTAGATGTTTGCTAGCATGTGATGAATTATAGTTCAGAGAAATAACTAATTTGCTAACAGTATAGTGTCTTATAAATAAAAACAGAGACAACTAATTTATGCAAATTATATGCATGAAGAGACTTTTTCAAATTTAAGGACACGGGAATATAAACTTTGTTGTGACCACAATGTTAGATGTTTTATAAATTACACAGAATGTTATATTATGGTACATTTCAAGATTGTTTTTAATTCATTAATTTTTTTTAAAGATTTATTTATTTACTTTATGTATGTGAGTACACTGTCACTGTCTTCAGACACATCAGAAGAGAGCATCTGATCCCATTACAAATGGTTAAGAGCCACCATGTGGTTGCTGGGGATTGAACTCAGGACCTCTGGAAGAGCAGTCAGTGCTCTTAACCGCTGAGCCATCTCTCCAGCCCAACTCATTAATTTTTAAAATTTGATTTAATGTGTATAGGTATGTATGTATGTATATGTACCATGTGCATGCCTGATGCCCATGGAGGGTGTTGGACCCCTAGAACTGGAACTATTATGTGAGCCACCATGTGAGTGCTGGGATTGAACCCACGTCCTCTATGAAAAAAAAGTGGTGAGGAGAGTGTGAGAATCCATGGCAGGTGATGTAAAGATTCTGCTCTGTGTATTTACAGGTTGTTATCAATGTTCCTAAGGGATGGATGGTATCGGGGTTTGTATGTTTAAGAGGGCAATTATATCTTATCAATTGGATCAAAAAAAAAGAAGAAGAAGAAAAGTGCTTTTAATTAGTGTGTCATTTTTCCAGCCCTTATATTAATAAATTTTTATTAAAATTTATATTATATATTGATTGTGTGGTAGTCTTTGCAACTATGCTAAAAAACGAAGTGTCATCAAACCATATCTGTATTTCAGATTTTGTTCCCTCTTCTCTCTCATGCCTGAAGCACCTATGAAGACTATTAAATGCAAATACACTGACTTCTAGACTTATTTTAGGTACTGTATCCAGAAACAGACATTTAGAATAACCATTATTCATCTTGTCATCATAACACACGCACACATACACATACCCTATCATATACAATTTATCAACCTTACTCCTGTTTGCACAATCTTGCTCTGACCTTGGCATTTTAATTTTTATTTTCCAGGAACTGATTTCTTGCTTTATTCCTTAGTACCTATTGTTTCTCTCAAGACAGAGACTGGATTTTTTTTTTTAGCCTCAGTCTTTTTTTCACTAGCTACACAGTAGCTATAACCAGCGCGTGTGCGTGTAAATGCACGGGTGCAAACACACACACACACACACACACACACACACACACACACACACGCATGCACACATAATGTACATATACATACTCATGCACATATATGTATACATACATATATATGAAATAATTTTTGTCATATATGCCTGTGTGGTGTATGTTGATCTTATGTGCCTCAGTTTCCCATACTTTCCCTATCCCATCTCAGCCATGGAAAGAAATTTGGTGAGAAGTCTGACCTGATTCTTAAACATTTTCATCCACATCCAACAGTAAATTTACAAATTATTTTCTGACCTGCAGTGGTGCTTCAATAATTAGTCTGGCATGGAATGGAGGATATTTAATGTTTGTAGACATTAAGTATCCTATAGGTCACTTTACATTTTTTTCAGCGGAGTTTATCTTCTAGACTATGTTTAAAGCATCCTTGTAGCAGAAAGCCAGATATTGACATAATAGCTCCTCTGGACAGACATTGCTCTCTTTGCTGCACACCAAAATAAAGATAACATTTACCTCGGAGACAAAGTTTAGACATCTTTAACCCACTCGAAAATACTGGAGCGTCTTCATCCTAGAATGCCCAGTTGTGACACAGCCCCATAAACTGCTCACATGAGTCATGGGATTTGAGAAGAAGGGACATTTATGTACACATAGAACGTTTACCTCTGACCCATCAGCTGTAGCTCTCTTTGAGATCCATGCAGGCAAGCTTGTTAGTTTGCAAACAGTGATTTCTCAGGCCCCTCCTAGTTTTTGATAAGCGCCATCACTTTATAAGGTCACCAGCTACTTTGAATGAGTGTGGTAATGGCAGTTAATCACTGTCTTCTAAGAATATTTACAGAGTCTGATACCCTGTAGATGTTGCCTGACCCTTCATTTACGGTCTTATATGTTTTGTTGTTTTCTTCTTAGAATACAATTTCTGTGTTTTTGCCCATGGAACTTCTTCAAACTATCCCTTTGTGTTCCCAGGCCCCTTTAGGCTGAGATACCCTCAGTTCTGTTGCATGTTCTGGAGCTCCAGCCCTCCGTGTTCTCTATCCATGCAAGGGGGAGCTGAGAAAACCTGCAGGGGGCGGGGCGTGCATTAATACCAAGACGCTCCTGTGAAAGCTATTTTTATGTCAACTCGATACAAGCAAGAGTCATTTGGAAAGAAGAAACCTCAGTTGAGAAAGTGTTCCCAAATAGAATGGCCAACGGGCAAGCCTATGATGTATTTCCTTGATGGATAATCAATGTGGGAGGGTCCAGCCTATTGTGGGCGGTGCTACCTCTAAAAGCAGGGTGAGCAAAGCATGCTGGGTGAGCCAGTAAGCGCTAGTAATCCATGGCTTCTGCCTCAGCTCCTGCCTCCAGGTTCCTGCCCTGCTTGAGCTCCTGCCCTTGTTTCTTTCAGTGATGGACTGTAATGTAGAAAGTGTTAAGATGAAATAGCCCTTACCTTCCTAAGTTGCTTTTTTTTTTCTGTCCAAGACAATAGAATTTTCAACTAAGTAAGTTGGGCAGCAGAAGGTGGGGCAAACAGGGCAAGTAGTTCGAACAGAGAAAGATTAGAATCTGGATGAAGGTGGGGAAAGTGAGCGTTTTCCTGACGCCTAGGTTCCATATATAGTTCTCGTGGCTCTAAATCCCATGTGTGGTTTAAATGTAAAATGTCTCCATAGACCCAGGCGTTTAAACACTTGGTCCTCAGATGGTGACCCTGTTTTCAGAGACTGTGGAACTTGCAGAAGGTAGAGCTCTGCTGGAGAAAATGGGTCATCATTAAGGATGGGTTTGAGATTTAATGGCCCACCCCACTTCTCACTTTCTGCTTGCTGCTATAGCTGCTGTGTGACCAGCCAGTCACAGTTTTGCTGCCATAATGGAATGTGTCCCCTCAAACTGTAGACCAGAATAAAGCCCTTCTTCCTTGTTTCTAGACAGGTATTTCCCTCAGCGATGAAAAGCACTCCCCAGAATGGGAAGGTTTTATTTCTGTAAGATTGACGTGTCTATTTTTGATTATAGTCAGACAAATTTCTCAGATTTTATTTGTTCATCTCTTCCCATTTCTTTCATCAGTAAACATGAAGGGCAACGGTGTCTCAAACACTGATAGTCAGCGGGGAGATAAAATCTCTCACTGGGGTGGGAGAGATGCTTCAGAAGATCTGTGGCCGCTCTTCAAGACGACCCACGTACAATACCCAGCACCAATGTGGCAACTCACAGTTGTCTTAACTCCAGTTCTAGGGGATTTGACTCCCTTCTGGCCTCCATGGGCAGCAAGCATGCAAACATAGGCATACCCATACAAGCAAAACATTCATCATACCAGATAGTAGTAAACGCATTGAATATCCTTCCAAACCCCACACAGCAGCTAGTTAATTGATCAAGTTAGACTTGATATCCTTAAGCAGAGAAATTAAAACACATAATTGCAGCATAGAGAATACTGAACAAAGAATTCTAGACAGTTTTCTCTTCGCTTCTAACCATTACTCTTACAGAATCCATTCATATGTACAGGAAATCAAAGGGACCTTTGTCTGGGGAATAGTGATGTGGGTAGTGGTGTTTATACTGTGCTCAGGGTTCAATATAATTTCATTTCTAGGAGAAAAATTTTGGCTTAATCAAAAGGAAATGTCAAACCATTAAATAGACATATTTAAACCCTATTCTTTTATTTTCCATACAAATGAGTTTTTTTCCCATCCTTTTATTCTAATAATTTATTTTTCACTGTGTTTTCAGAGGCGAGAACCAGGCATGGTAGCGCACACCTGTGCTCCAAGCTGCTCAGGAAGTTGAGGTAGAAAGACAGAAATCCAAGACTAGACTAGACAACACAGAGAGACCCAGTTCAAAATAATTAGAATGGAAAACTACGTACATCTAAGGAGGGAAAACATAAATAAGAACAAAGTTTAAATATAAATATTCTCAATTATAGTGTCATTGATAGGCGAATATTTAATAATACGTTGTCTTGGGGTTTCATTGCTCGGAAGAGACACCATGACCAAGGCAACTCTTATACAGGAAAATATTTCCCTGGGGCTCTCTTACAGTTCCATCAATTCAGTCTATTGTCATCGTGGTGGGAAGCATGGCAGTGTAAAGGCAGACGTGATGCTGAAAAGGGGGAGAGGTCTACATCTTAATCCAAAGGCAGCCAAGAGGACTGTCTTCTCCAGGCAGCCAAGAGGAGGGTCTCTTCTGCACTGGGCAGAGCTTGAGCAGTAGCAGACCTCCAAGCCCACCCTACAGTCACACACTTCCTCTATCAAGGCCGCACCTCCTAAAAGTGCCACTTCCTTTGGGCCAAGCGTATTCAAACCACCACACCAGCCCTGAGGAAGCCCAGGCAGGAAGACACTTAAGTACCAGGTCAACCTGAGCTACATAGTGAGGTCCTGAATTGAAAGCAAAAAAACGAAACTGAACAAAGAAAAAGTCACTGAATGTTTAGTACCGTCATTACGGATGAATGTGTGACACAAATAGTTTGAAACATTTAGGAAAAACCGGTTCTGACCTGCGTAATGCCTCTTGCCTCCAAGGTCAACGAAGCTGTTCTCCTGTCCTCTATCCAGGAACTGGACCTCCTTCTCGTGCAAGAGCTGTGCAATCACCACCTGTTGTTGTTTGACCCGGGTCTCAAGCTGGCGCACCTGAGCCCTGAGCCTCACCTGCTCCTGCAAACAGTTCTCATCTCCGAGGACCTGCAAGGCATGCACATCTCATGTTCTTGGAATAGAAAGGTTGCTAATAATCTAGATAACCCCTGATGCAATTTTGTCTCCCACTCCCATTTCAGAATGCTCTTTCAATGAGGGAGCCATTTTACTTTTCCAAGACCTTTGAATAAGGTAGTCTTTTGTCTTTTGGGACTTCTAGATGGAGACCCAAGTTCATTGAAGTCGCCTTCAGATAATCTTTGCAATATACACCAATGATGTTTAATATTGGCCCCAGACCAATGCTAACTACTATAGCCAGTTTTGAATGACTGATATCACATGAAAAGGAAATAACAATAACACAGCCAGCTTAAAAACATTTCACTGATTTGTTGTGGGTCCTGATTTTTGTTTTTAAAGTGTTTAAATATGCCACATGTTTCCACAGAACTCTCTCATTCCTTCCACCCTTACTTTAGGCAGTGACAAGTTAACAATAGGTTTTCTGGGAATTAAAAAGAAACTCGACCTCAAAGCAGGCCAGAGTGATACAATAGTGTGCACGAGAGGCTTACCCAGCTCTGCTTGCCCAGAATCAGAGCAACAGTGATGAGGACAAAGCTGCGAATCTCCCCCATTCTTCCCACTGAAAGAACCACAAGAGAAAGAATTCCTCATGAGACCAGATAAAGTTCCAGAGCACCCGAAGGTTAGCCAGAAATGTATCCCCCTACTTACCATCCAGCCTTCTGACACACAAAACGATGGGAATCAACCCCATCAAAGCTTAGAGATAATTGAACCTGCTCAATAGCACAGACACACAAAAGGGTTCAGTTTCATCAAGGGCTCAGATGCGCCTGTTCATGAGAATGCAAGAAGGAGCAGCTCCTGATGCAGAGAGACCTGCGACCATGTTTTGGCCCAGCCTGCAGAAACTTCGTGATAATATTTTTAATTTATTTAGACACGCAGGTGGTAAATGAATAACAGATAATGTGAAATACTAGTCTTTTACGTGGAGGATTATTTTTGTATTTAGAAGAAGAAAGTTGTAAGAAGAGGCTGGTATGCACTGTCCTTTTTCTTTTTTTCTTGTTTTTGATTGCTGATTGTTTTGTTTTGTTTTGTTTTGAGACAGGGTCTCGCTATGCAGTCCTCTGGTTGGGCTGGACTCCCTATGTATGCCAGGCTGGCCTTGAACTCACAGAGGTCTACCTGCCTCTGTACCTACCCCCCAAGTGTCATACACTGTCCTTATATCTTAATATGTAGGCAAGGAATCATAATAATGTGAGATCTTTAGTCCTGCTTTATTAAATTTGTGGGGGAAAGCTAATGTTACAGCTGCAGCAGCAATGTCTTCTTCCTCTCTCCTCTCCCCCTCCTCTCTCCCCTTCCCTCCTCTCTCCTCTCCCCTCCTCTCTCCTCTCCCTTTCTCTCTCCCCTCCTCTTTCCCCTCCTCTCTCCTTTCCCGTTCTCTCCCCTCTCCCCACCTTTCCCTTCTCCTCCAAAGTCTCATAATGCAGCCCAGGCTGACATCAAGTTCAAGACCCTCCTGCTTCTATACAGAATACCTGTCTCCCGTTCCTCAAGGTTGCCTTTTTTTAGGGTTGAAGATCAAACCTCAAGAGCCTTGTGCATTCTAGGCAAGTTCTCTCCTGCTAACCTATACCTCAAGCTCTTTAAATCAATCCTGAAGTCGTTACTCCAGTCGAAAACATTTGCTCATACCCAACAACTTCTGGATGCTATCGCAATGCTGAGTTTTTTCATAAACTTTAGAAGCTAATGACAAAAAAATGTTTGTACAGTTTTAATTTTTTATACACAATTGCTGCTGGAGTAAAATTATTGTTGCTAGAACATATGACTGATAATCATTTTCACCACTTACTTTATCTACCTTAGGAATAAATGGTTCCAAACTTTTGTGTCACTCACTGGGATCTGCAGGGAGGGTGGGGGACATGATAGATAACGACACAGGTTGGACATGGGATGGGACACCTCAATGTCCAAAGATTAAATTCTATGTCTACAGGTGGTAGTAGTAAGATTTTAGAACTTTGCTGCATTCTGTTTTGTTTATTGTTGTTTTGTATTTATTTATTTAGACAAGACTCTCTCTTTAGCCTAGACTGATCCAGACTCTGTTTCCCAGGCTAACCTTGAAGTTGGGGCAATCCTCCCACTAAACTAAGATGACAAGAGTGAGCCACTAGATTGCGTTGAAGACTTCCACACAGTGATTTTACTTTTACAACATCACCCAAGTCCACACCTACAAATTAGGAAGGTCTCCGTTCCCCTGGCATCAATAAAAAAATTGGTTCTAGGGGGGTTTGCAGAAGGGAAACCGGGAAAGAGGATGACATTTGAAATGTAAATAAATAAAATATCCAATTTTGAACAATTTAAAGAATAAATGTCATTTATAATGAATACATGATATGATTACCCATCTGTACTACTTCACATTTCACAGTGATTTCTAACCTTATGAGCATTTACATATATAAAATGCTACCACGAGAAACCAAAGGTTCTAGAATGTCAAGGGCATTGATCAATGGAATAGAATAGAGGACCCACATTTCTTCCTGCAGACACCTGAGTTTTGATAAAGAGGCTGACAGCACACATTTGAGAAAAGACAACATCTTCAAAGAAACAGGTCTAGTCAAGCTGGATAGCTAAGTGTAGAGGAATAAAACTGGATCCTTGTCTCTCACCCTTCCACAAAGTACAAACAGAAGGAACACTACCAAGTTCCTTCTATGAGCCATGCTTATACCTAAACCACACAAAGAGCCAACAAAGAAAGAAAACTTCAGACCAATTTCCTTTATGAATATTGAAGTAAAATTACTCAATGAAATTCTCAAAAACTGAATCCAAGAACATATCAAAACAATCATCTACCATGATCAAGTAAGCTTCATCCCAGGGATGCAGGGGTGGTTCAATATACAGAAATCCATCAACATAATCCACTATATAAACAAACTCAACAGAAAAAAACCACATCATAATATCATTAAATGCTGAGAAAGCATTTGACAAAATTCAACATTCCTTCATGTTAAAAATCTTGGAAAGATCAGGAATTCAAGACCCATACCTAAACATAGTAAAAACAATATACAGCAAACCAGTAGCCATCATCAAACTAAATGGAGAGGAACTTGAAGCAATCCCACTAAAATCTGGGGCTACACAAGGCTGCCCACTCTCTCATACTTATTCAATATAGTACTTGAAGTCCTAGCCAGAGCAATCAGACAACAAAAGGAGGTAAAAGGAATACAAATTGGAAAGGAAGAAGTCAAAATATCACTATTTGCAGATTATATGAGAGTATATTTAAGTGACCCCAAAAATTCTACCACAGAACTCCTACAGCTGATAAACAACTTCGGCAAAGTGGGTGGATATAAAATTAACTCAAACAAATCAGTAGCCTTTCTGTACTCAAAGGATGAACAGGGTGAGAAAGAAGCAAGGGAAACAACACACTTCACACTTGTCACAAATAATATAAAGTACCTTGGTGTGACTCTAACCAAGCAAGTGAAAGATCTGTGTGATAAGAACTTTAAGTCTCTAAAGAAAGAAATCGAAGATCTCAGAATATGGAAAGATCTCCCATGCTCATGGATTGGCAGGATTAATATAGTAAAGATGGCCATCTTGCCAAAAGCGATCTACAGATTCAATGCAATCCCCATCAAAATACCAATCCAATTCTTCATAGAGTTAGAAAGAGCAATTTGCAAATTCATTTGGAATAACAAAAAACCCAGGAGAGCAAAAACTATTCTCAACAATCACCATCCCTAACTTCCATCTATATTACAGAGCAATAGTGATTAAAAAAAAATGTATGGTATTAGTACAGAGACTGGTGGGTAGGTCAATGGAATAGAATTGAAGAACCAGAAATGAACCCACACATCTGTGGTCACTTGATCTCCGACAAAGAAGCTAAAAGCATACAGTGGGGAAAAAACCCAGCATTTTCAACAAATGGTGCTGATTCAACTGGAGGTCAGCATATAGAAGAGTGCAAGTTGATCCATTCTAATCACCTTGTACAAAGTTCAAGTCCAAGTGGATCAAGGACCTCTACATAAAACCAGATACACTCAAACTAATAGAAGAGAAAGTGGGAAGTGTCTTGAACACATGGGCACTGGGGAAATTTTCCTGAACAGAATAACAATGGCTTATGCTCTAAGACCAAGAATCGACAATAGACTTTATAAAATTTCAAAGCTTTTGTAAGGCAAAGGACACTGTCATCAGGGCAAAACAGCAACCAATGATTGGGAAAAAATCTTTATGAATCCTACATCAGATAGAGGGCTATCTATATCATCCAATATAGACAAAGAACTCAAAAAGTTAGACTCCAGAGAGTCAATAACCTTATTAAAAATGGGGTACAGAGGGGTTTGGGATTTAGCTCAGTGGTAGAGCGCTTGCCTAGCAAGCGCAAGGCCCTGGGTTTGGTTCCCAGCTCCAAAAAAAAAAAAAAGAAAGAAAAATGGGGTACAGAGCTAAACAAACAATTCTCAACTGAGGAATGCCGAATGGCTGAGAAGTACCTAAAGAAATGTTCAACATTCTTAGTTATCGGGGAAATGCAAATCAAAACAACCCTAAGAGTCCACCTCATTCCAGTCAGAATGGCTAAGAACAAAAACTCCGGTGACAACAGATGCTGGCAAGAGAAAGAGGAACACTGCTCCATTGTTGGTGGGATTTCAAGCTGTTACAACCACTCAGGAAATCAATCTAGAGGTTCCACAGAAAATTAGACATAGTACTACCTAAGGACCCTGCTATACCACTCCTGGGCATACACCCAAAGATGCTCCAATATATAACAAGAACACATGCTCCACTATGTTCATAGCAGCCTTATTTATAATAGCCAGAAGCTGGAAAGAACCCAGATGTCCCTCAACAGAGGAATAGATACAGAAAATGTGGTACATTTACACAATGGAGTACTAATCAGCTATTAAAAACAATGACTTCATGAAATTCATAGGCAAATGGATGGAACTAGAAAATATCATCCTGAGTGAGATAACCCAATCACAAAAAAACCTCACTGATAAGTGGATATTAGCCCAAAAGCTCTGATTACCCAAGATGCAATCCACAGACCACATGAAGCTCAAGAAGAAGGATGACCAAAGTGCAGATGCTTCAGTCCTCCTTAAAAGGGGGAACAAAAATATTCACAGGAGGAAATACAAAGACAAAGTTTGGAGCAGAGACTGAAGGAAAGGCCATCCAGAGACTGTCCCACCTGGGGATCCATCCCATATACATTCAGCTACCAAACCCAGACAACATTGATGAGGCCAAGAAGTGCGAGCTGACAGGAGCCTGATGTAGCTGCCTCCTGAGAGGCTCTGCCAGAGCCTGACAGATACAGAGGCAGATGCTCACAGTCCACCATTGAACTGACAACAGGGTCCCCATTAGAGAAGTTAGAGAAAGACGAGAAGGAGCTGAAGCAGTTGCAACCCCATAAGAACAACAATACCAACCAACCAGAGTTCCCAGGGAACTACCCAAAGACTATATATGAACTGACCCATGGCTCCAGCTGCATATGTAGCAGAGGATGGTCTTGTTGGGCACCAATGGGAGGAGAAGCCCTTGGTCCTGCCAAGGCTTGATGCCCCAGTGTAGGGGAATGTCAAGGCGGGGAGGAGGGAAGGGGTGGGTGGGTGGTGGGGGAACACTCTCATAGAAGCAGGGAGGGGGGGATGAGATAGGGGCTTTATGGTTGGGAAACCAGGAAAGGGGATAACTTTTAATGTAAATTTTAAAAAATCCAATAAAAAAAAATACCAAGGAATAGAGTGAGGATCTGGATGTTAGGGCTCTTACCCTCCAACTAGGGTACAACCCCCCACCATGCTCTAGACACACAGTCTGTGCTTGGAACTAGGACAACTCAGCAGCTTTGCAGCCGTCCTCACATCCATGACGAAACATGATGAGGAAAGTGTGTCTGTGCTGATGAATTGAGCCCAGACTGCTGATGGAGAGGACAGCTCTTCCTGTATAGTAGAAAACATGCTACTTCTAAAGCCCATGGCAACTATGTTGGAAATAAACAATGACAGCTCACCATCAGGTTTCGCGACAGTATCAAGCTCTAGTATATGAACAAGCTTTTTCGTCTATATTCTACTGGAAAATAATCTCCCAATGTTTTCTTGTGCTGTGAAGACATTAACTCAATTTCTCCTGAGAATGATCTTCCTTAGAAGACAACTGAGTCCTTATAAGCTAAAAGGAATTAATCACTCAAATGCTATAATCACTGCAGCAGTTGCTAATAATCAATATTAGCAATCAATATTAAACCCGAGATGATATTCCTTATTCTTTATTTATGACTAAGAACACAGAAGAAAGTTATTAAGGAGGAGTCGAGGCCATGAAAAAGAGTAGCTGTGGTTTCTGAGTTGGCTATCTGGGGCGTTTGGATTGAAAATGACCTCCGCGTGCTCATATATGTGAATACTTGGTCACTAGTTGCTGGAATTGTTTGGGAGGGATCGGTGTTGAGGTTTTGTCTTTCACTGTCTGTTGTAATGCTAAGTGCAGGCCCTCAAGACCTGGACTCTGCACACAGACCCTGGAACCCTGCCCCTACGTTAATTCTGATTGGTAGATAGAGATGCCAATGGCCAACATCTGGGCAGAGAAGACATAGGTGGGGTTGAGGTTGCAAGCTTGGGAGAGAGAGGACCGGGAGGAGGGAGGAAGGAGAAAGAAGCTTCCATGGACAAAGAATGTGTTGGCGGGGAGAAGGAAAGCCACCGTGGGCTAAGGGCCAAGAGAATGCGGCACAGAGGGCCGCCCAATTGGGATAAGAAAGCCCAGAGAGAACATAAATAATAATGGTAACTTGGGTTATTGATAGGAAGTAGATTCGAACGCCATGGAGGGCAGGCAGCTGCCCAGCTACTGTGCTGCCTGTGGCATATTTAAAAATATAAAGGCGGTGTGTGTTTTTCTCCTTGGAACATAAATGGTCTAAGGTGGGGAAGAAGCCCCAGGCCGGGATTTTTTAAGTTTTTTTCTCTGATTGTGAGATGTGGCCTTGCTGGCATGGCCTTCTTGGAGGAGGTATATCAATGGCAGCGGGCTTTAGAGTTTCAAGATCGCAACCCATTCCCGTTTAGCTCTGTGTGCCTTGTGCTTGCACGGAAGGTAGGAAGTACTGTTCCAGTGTGAGCCATGCATGCTGGCCTGTCTGTCTGTCTGCCACTGTGTGTCCCACGTGACAATCATGGAGGCCAGTCCTCTACACGTGTGACTCCTACATTAAATGCTTTGATAAGTAAAAAAAAACCCAACACAAACATTAATTAAAGCTTCTTTTTAAAAATATAACACATTAGGGCTGGAGAGATGGCTCATATAAATATAATATGTGTTTAATATATATATTAAATAAAAACTTTAAAACAGGTTGAAGTGCTTTGGAAGTTATATTTGTGTCGCGACCACCCTGGCCAGCAAGGAAGACACAACACTGTTGGATTCTTCTCAACAGCCTTTATTGTAGGACCACCTCATTGTTGATACGGGAACCCCAAGCAGCAAAGGCGCTGGCCTTATATACATAACAGGCTATGGTTGTATACTTGTCCTCCAGGGATTGGTGGAGCATGAAGCACCTCATTAGCATGAATATCGCCCTGGCCTGATAGCTGCCAGAGGCATGCCAACACATGCGCTGAACGGGTGTTTACCACAATCGAGTACCAGATGTCGGCACCATCTTTTTAGCCCACACCGCTCCCTACATATTTGTATATAATCTAGTTTTGTATCCATCTGTAACTATATGTATTACACAACACTTATAAGTATCGGTCAGATGTAAGTATCAGCAAGATGTCGGAGTAGTAAAAGACACTTGCTAAGAAGCTGGAGGACAGACATTCCCTCAGAACCACATGGTGGAAAAAGAAAAGGGATACCTGAAAAACGCCCTCTGACCTGTATACACGCTACCATGCGCGTGTGCATGCATTCACATACACATGCTACATGTATAAATAAATGACTGAAGAAAACGTTTTTACATTAAATCTTGCTTAGCTTTATATTTAGTAAATATAAAAAAAAATCCATTCAAAGCTGATGGAAACTGGACAGGTGTCTGTCTGTCTGTCTCGGTGGACTAGTGTTATCAACTCAAAAGCAGTTCCTTATCTGCCCGTCTTCAAATAGTCATTTCAGGATGTCATATCTTTTTCAAAAGGGTTTATGTTAAAGTGACTATCAAACATATTCTCAGGAATATGCTAAGTCTTCTAAATGTACGCATCCTGGTTTGTAACTCTACCCAACAGCTACTTCAGTATGGAAGAATTTTTTGGGGGGTATTACAAATGTTTCTTAGAAAATCTGGTCTTGGGCCAGGAAATGACTTAGCAGATAAAGGAACTTGCAGAAAGTCTTGTGTGGCAAGTTAGGTGAAAAAATGTCCCCTATAGTCTCAGGCATTTGAATAGTTGGTTGCTGGTTGGTGGCATTGTTTGGGTAGGTTTAGAAGGTGTGGCCTCACTGGAGAAGTGTCACTAGGGGCAAACTTGGAGGTTTCAAAGCCTTTAGCCATTCCCAGTTTGTTCTCTCTGCTTCCTGCTTCTGATTCAAGCTGTTGAGCTCTCAGCCTACTGTTCCTGCTATACCTACTACCTCTGTCTTACAGTCATGCACCGTAACTCTAAGTCCAAATAAACTCTTCCATGAGTTGCTGAGGTCATGGGGTTTTTATCACAGCCACAGAAAAGTAACAAATATATCTGAAGACTCTGAAGACAGTGTTTGACTCCCAGAATTCAGGGTAGAAGAAAAAGCTAATGCTCCAAGTTGCTCTGTTGTTGAGGTTTGGTCTGTTGTTATATATTGTAATGGTAAATACTGGCCCTGGTTGAGTCCAGGATGAGAGAAGCCACAAGTACACCAAGTAATGCTATGACCTTGCTCCTTAATGTAAAACTATGGTTGACTAACGATGCAAGCAGCCTATAGCTGGTTAAAAGAGAGGTAGGTAGGGTTCCATTTCTGAGCCTGGGGTCTCAGGAGAGACCTTGACAGGGAGAAGAAGAGACATGGTGGAGAAAGAAGATGCCCTTGGGTAAGGGGTTGTGAGAGCTGGCCATGAGGATTAGCCAGTTGGAGTAAGAGTAGCCAAGGCGAAACATGGCAAGTCGTATCTCAAGGTTAATGGCAGGAAAATAGACACAGAGGGTAGATATCTGCCTAGCTCTAGTGCTTTTAAGGCTTATTATAAATGTAAAATATATTGTAAAAATAAAATAATTATATATATATATATATATATATATATATATATATATATATATATATAATCTGGGTACTGAATGATGAAGGCAGGGTAGAAGTCCCCAGTGGACATTAAAAAATTAATACAACCTTCTGCCAT
The DNA here is from genome assembly GCF_011064425.1 of Rattus rattus. Taxonomy (NCBI): domain Eukaryota; kingdom Metazoa; phylum Chordata; class Mammalia; order Rodentia; family Muridae; genus Rattus; species Rattus rattus. Next base: position 46,348,704 of record NC_046166.1, on the reverse strand, counting down.
TGGTCACAGCTGCACTGAAAATCCAGTCTTCATCATTCATGATAGTAAACCATCCTTATTCTGCACATCCAGTTTATACTAACATCATCCTGTTCCTTATTATCCACCATGTTTGGTTGTATATCATTTATAGTATTCTGCTTTTGGTATTTTGAATTAGAAATCATTATACTTTAAAATTATTATAAAATTATCCATTGAAATTATCTTCAAATATCTGTTCTCAAACAGGCTGTATTAGTCAATATAAATTATTTTAAGGAGGTGGGGAATGTAGTTCAGTGGTAGAATATGCCTCTCATGACTAGGGCTCTTGGTTCAATTTCCAGAATCTAAATAAATAATTACCCAGTAAGTGTGTATGTGCGTGTGTGTGCGTGCGTGCTTTGTGTGTGTGTGTGTGTGTGTGTGTGTGTGTGTGTGTGTGTGTGTTTTTTTTTTTTTTGTGGAAGGGTCTCACTTATAACTCTTGCTAGCCTGGAATTCTAGTGTTGACCAGGTTGGACTCAAACTTGCAATAATTCTTTTGCTTCTGCCAGCCAAATGCTGTGTTACTATGTCACAATGCCCATTTCTGACCAACAGTCAGAACTAACAGCAAATTATACTGCATTAAACTTAAAGGCAAAAACATCTAACTTTAGAAATGTGCTATGGTAAGTGCCTTTTATAAGTAGAATCTCAAAACAAAGTATGTAAATAGCTTATAAAATGGTTTAAATGATATTTTTTGAATGAGCCATTATGAGAAGATACAACAAATTTAAAAAAAGGGACTCTGCCAGTGACACATATCAGTGCCTTGCTCATCCATCAGCCGAGACACTCCCTCCTGCAGCAGATGGGGGAAAACGCAGAGACCCACAGGCAGACGTCGTGCAGAGAGTCAGAGGCCTTGAAACGCTGGGCACTACGTCTTAGGCTCAGGGACCCCTTCAGAAAAGGAGGTGGAAAAGTGTAAAAGCCAGAGAGAATGTATGACACCAAGAGAACAAGGCCCGGCCCAAATCAATATGATCAGAGCACCTATGAACTCAGAGACTAAGGTAGCATGCATAGAGCCTGCCTAGGTCTGCAACAGGTCCTTCACGCATGAGAGCTTCTAGTTACATGTTTTTATGGGATTTCTGAGTGTGCAAACAAGTGGGTCTCTGTTTCCTGTGCCTCTTCTTGGAACTCTTTTCCTTCTTCCCATCTGGTCCAACTGTGATGGACTGGTTTGTGTTTCATCATGCCACAGTAGTTTGTATTAATCCCTTAGAAGCCTGTCTGTTTTTTCATGAGAGACAGAAATGGAGTAGATCAGAATGGGAGGGAGATAGGGAGGACCCAGGAAGAGTAAAGGTGGGGGTAGGAGAAACCTTTCGATAAAATGAAAAAGGAAAAGTTTAAAAGAAAAAAGTGTATCAACAGCACCACTATATTTTCTAAGTTATCAGTCACATATGAGCTACAACATTAATGCAGACAGTTAAAATATTACCCGTAAGCACAGCCTGAGAGACCGTATTGTGCTGCTTTTCCAAACTTTTCTGATAATGGACTATACCTATATCTTTGTTGTTTATACGAAGAATGTATAGATTTTCTTAAAGAGCTCTGAAAAGCTAAACATACTTGACCTCCAAATAGTTGAAAAGCATTTTGGGAAGCCCAAATAACAATGTGGTCTATTCTGTTTTTAATTCTGGAGGCTGAAATGGAAACTTCTACTGTGAACCCCCACCTAACTCACTCAAAATCCAAAGGGATGGGAAGCTAATTAGATTCTAAATCTCTCCTCCAAATTGCAGCTCTGCCTTATTGTCAACCATCCCAGTCTCTCTCAAAAGCCAAGAGTATTGAGACTTTCCGAGTCCTGGTGTCTGTCATTCGCTGTCATGAAAAAAAGTCACCATTATTACAGTCCAGTCAGGAGTACAGCTAATCACTTACCTCACATCAAAATGAATCAGTACTCAGCTAGGCTGGGTCTACACAGGGCCTCCCAGGAACTTCTAACTGAAGTCCGAATTACAAATGGTTTCCCCTGCTATTTGATTAGATGTGGGCAAAGTTGACTCTGGCTTTAATCCAGAGACAACATGAGGAAACCAGTTTAACTGGAAGGAATATTAAAAAAAAAAAATGGAGTGGGAACCCCAATACTCTTATATTTTCAATTTCTCCTCCTTGCAGAAGATTTTATTGGCTTACATATCTTTATTTCAGCCTTTTTTTTTTTTTTTTTTGTTCTTTTTTTCGGAGCTGAGGACCGAACCAGGGCCTTGGCGCTTCCTAGGTAAGCACTCACCGCTGAGCTAAATCCCCAGCCCCTCAGCCTTTTATAGTTACGTTCATTCAGAGAATTTTGTACTTTTATCCTAAAAGCCAAAGCGCATCAAGCTTCATCGGGCCTTACAGGTGGTAAGACTTAATAAACTACCACCAGCAAAGAGGAAACTAAAGAATTATTTCAGCTAAGACAGGGACAGGGGCCACATTTTTCTTAAGTATGAAAATACCCCCACCACAGGCTTATAATGGACAAGATGGAGCCATCCGTTTACTTGATCCTTTTTTACTATAATTTTTCTCTATTCTTGAGAACTTCAGACACAAAAACATGAAATATGACCATAGCCACCTCGCATTCCCCTCCAAGTTTTCCCATGTCCTCTACAGCATGTAGAGGACTTCACATTTTGCTTCATACTACCCTAAATTCCCTGTGTACACGGATGTGGGACTGTCGATTAGCAACAGTGTTTTCTCATGTGTAAAGATTGTGACACTTGCTCCCTTAGCCTTAGCTGTGTTCTGCACTAGCTGTTCTTTTTGCTTTTAAAGCCTCTGGAGCAGTTTCTAACGTGTGTGAAAGGTAACTTTTCCAGTTCTGCTAATCTTGTTGTGTAACAATCTCAGACTGGAAACCAGGTGATCGCTTCTCTTCAGTCTGATGTAACTCAAACAGTTGTTTGCCTTTTGTCCTGTTGCCCCTATTTCTAAACTCAGATTCCTGTAAAAAATAGAGTGTTTTCTTTCTGTGCTTTCTTTGTTACTGAGCGGAAAGCTTCACCTGTATTTGACCTTTCTGATGATTGTCTTAGGAAATTTGGAAGTTCTTATAGAAAAATCGGTCCTGATGACTTAAAATATTTATAATAATATACAAAAATATTTATAATAATATTTTAAATATAATATAAATATAACAAATATTTAAATATAATAAAATATTTATAAATATCATTAATAATATTGTAAAATATTTATTGTAATAATGATGAAGCAATGACATTTAGGCTGAAGTGATCTACACATACAGGAGGGATGAAATGGTGGCATTGGTAATAGAAAAGTCAAGCCGCTGATTTAGAAGGAAAGCATGGAATTTTAAAGCTAATGAGATAATAGCTACTGTGGGGAAGTGTAGTATTTTGGATGTATCTTTCTTGTATCTTTATTGCTTTTTCCACGTTCAAATAAATAATTGATAAGCTCTAAGATCAGGCAGTCTGCAGGGGACACAATAGTAACGACCGCAAGAACCACATGTGCCAAATAGAGTAAGAACAGGGTTTTCTTTGCCTTTTGGTGATGCCAAGGACTAAACCCACGGCGTACCACATACCGGGAGCCTGCTTTACTAGTGAGCTGAGCTATACACCCGCTGCCACAGCTGCCAGAGCGGCTCAGCCCTCAACATCCTACGAGGCTACCAGCCGTCTCCATTTCAGTGGGGAAATAGGTCCAGAAGTTGAAGTGACTTGCCCAAGGTCACAGTGCTATGGAGACGTGGAGCCAGAACTCAAAGGCAATCTGGCTCTGAATTTGTGATCCTCACTGTGAAAACGAGGTTATGCTGTCAAGGACTTGGTTCAGAAAAACTGTCCTAAGAGTAACTCGGGAAAGACTAACAAAACACTAAGAACCAAATGTAGGGGCTATGTCCTGTGGAGACACGCCCCAAACGGCAATTTTTAGGAATTTGATTTGGGGGGGTGAGGGGGAGGGCAGAATAGTGTGGAAGAACAGTCAAAAAATCAGAGGTGGGCTCTCTCTCCTGGCATGGTCACAAGCTGGGCCAGTCATTGTTGGTTGGCCATTCTTTCAATTTCCGCTCCATCTGTATCACCGCACATCTTATAGGAAGGACAAATTATGGGTCAAAGGTTTGGTGGGTGGGTTGTGTCCCCCTCACACCATTGAAAGTCTTGCCTGGCGACAAGAGGAGGTCATTTCAGGTTCCATATCTCCTATTTCTAGGAATCTTAGCTAGGGCCATCATTATAAGTTCCTGGGAGAGTTGGACAAAGGAAGGGGAGAGGGAGGGGACGCTGGGATTGGTATGTAAATAAATTAATAATTTACAAAATATCAGAAATGTTGAAAAAATTTTATGAAAATCCTACCCGCCCCAATAGTCTAGGTTCCCGAATAAAAAGACTCACAGCCTTTATATTTTAATGTATCTTAATCAGTTCAACAGCTAGGCCACTGCCTAACCTCCACTACCTCCCGCCGATAACTCTGAGGTACTACTTACTAAATTCTGTGTTCTACCTTGGCTGCCCTGGACGCAGTCGGGCAGCCCTCTGGGCCTTGCTCTCCCAGCTCCTTCAAATGGTGGGTATGCCACTCTATCCTGCACTCATCTCAGGCATGGTGTCTCTCCTCTCCTCCACACTCTTCCAGCATCGGATTTCCTTCTTTTCTCTTCTTGGGTCCCAAGCCTGGGAATCCTCAAATCCCGCCCACCTCTGTCTGCCCTTCCCAGCTATTGGCTGTTGGCATCTTTATTTACCAATCAGAACCAACTCCGGGCAGGTTCCCAGAAGCCACAGGCAGACACTCTCCAAACACCAAATATAATTAGCATTCATAATACTGGCAACTACGCAGAAACCCTGAGTGTGGTGGCTTAAGCCTATACTATCAGCACTCGGGAGGCTGAGGCAGGAAGATTGCAGGTTCGAGGCTGGCCTAGGGCACTTACTCCCTATATGGTGAAAGTAGGGGATCAGGGAGAGAGGAAAGGGGAAAATAGGGAGGGAGGAAGTTGTTAGTATAACTAAATTATTAAGGCTATAAAGCATGGCACAAGGCCCTGGGTCCACTTCCCACTTCACCTAAAAAAAAAAAAAAGTCAAGATTGTGACCTTTAGAGTGCAAGAAAACAAAACACTCATATACCTAAAATAAATATTTTTTAAAAAATGAAATAAGAGGAGCAGGTTGGTCTCAGTGTTGAAGTAATGGACTAGAAACAGGAAGGTCAGGATTCATACCTGAGCACATGAGTGTTTGCATATTGATAGACTCACATGTAGCCCAGGCTGGCCTGGAACTCTGGATCCTCCTGCCTCCACTCCCTTACTTCCCAGGAGGCTGGGATTACAGACATTCAACACCACACTTACTGCATCCCAGGCAAGCCCTCTCCCAACTGCTGTCTCTTCAGGCCCAATGCCTAATAGGTTTATGCATTGTTTCTAACTTTATTTATTTTATATGTGGGTGTTTTGTCTGACCATATTTTTGTGCACCACATGTGTGCTTAGTGCCCAGGGAGTGCAGAAGAAGATGTTGGGTTCTCTGAGACATGACTTACAGAAGCTTGTGCACTACCATATAGGTGCCGGGAATCTAACCTGGGTCTTCTGGAAGCGCAGCCAGTGATCCCATCTGATGAGCAACTTCAGCCCTGCCAATGAGTGTCGTTGTTGTGGTGGTTGTTGCTGTTGTTGTTGTTTTGAAGCAGGGTCTCTCTTACTCTGTGGCCGTGGCTGTCCTGGAACTCGAGATGTTAACCAGGCTGGCCTCAAACTCACAGAGATCCATTGTTTATTTCTCTCAAGTGCTAGTATTAAAGGTGTGCAGTGCTATGCTCGAGTCCTAATACATGGGTTTTAAAGCAAACGTCACTGCACAAAACTGTGAGATCATTAAAGTTCACATTTCATAGTAGCTGGATTTATATGGCTTCCTTAGACAGTGTCTGGACTGACTCCATAGTTTCTTTCTCAAGGATTGTCTGAAATAATATACATATACCTAATATATAAATTAATAAAATATTAACATATTGATACTAACATTTTATACATATACCACATTATTGTTTGTTTATATGTTAATGTTATGTGTTAATATTACATATTAATATAATGTTAATAAATATTTACACACATTAATATAGGGGAAAAAAGAATTGCTTTCTAACTTGTAGAGGTATTTAACTTAGAAAACCTGTTCATTGTGGACTGTGACTCTGATAAAAAAACCAAGCAAGGAGACTTGGAGAACAGCAGGCACTGGATAATTGTGAGCGATTTCTTTTTAAGAAAACTGTTTTTCTCTGGTCCAAGAACATTTTCATTAAGTCGAAGATACAGCCCCTCAAGACCACATCTTTCTGCCTCTGGGATGGGTCAACTTAGCAGTGATAGGTAAATCCTTTTCTTCTCTTTTCAGAATACCTCACCCAGAGAACTCCATTGTACACATCAGACCCAGGGCAGCTGTCATCCGAACCCGCTGGGCCGTGCATTGTGCCTGCTGGACTGGAGGCCTGCCTGGTATGTGATATTTGAGCAAATCCCAGTGTGAAGGTTGTGTTTCAGTCTGTCCATCTCCTGCCGGCTCAATCTACCGCCGTGACAGGTCGGCTCTCGGCCGCATCATCAGGCAGACCCAGGTAACCGCTCGTCCGTCTATCGTTTAGTGCATCTCCCCAGTATACGGTTCTGCTTTTGAAATTCTGCTAATTCGTTTTAGTTAGCACAGCAAATAACGAGCTTCAATGCAGTATTTTCATGGTATTTTGATCATATCCATCTCCCCATTGCCTTCTCTTCTTTCCCTTCCGCTTCCTGTTGTTCCTGTTCTTCCTCCCAAAGAATCTCTCCTCTGATTTCATGCCATGTGCGAAGCTAAAGCTAAAGTCTGTGTGTGAGGAAAAGAACATTTTCCTTTTTATTTTCCCCGTTACTCTCTTGCCCCCTCTTCCTTTTAAGTCCCCTCATCATGGACTCCTCTTCATATCCTTATGTCTGGTGTGTAGAGTTTGCAACACACGTTCCACATACGAGTAGAAACGTGCAGACTTGGTATTTTGAGTCTGGCTTAACATGATGGTTTCCAGCTCTATCCATTTTCTTGCAACTTACGTAATTTTATTCCTCTTTACTACTGAATGAGGCAAAGAAAATAAAAACAAACACAAAGAATACAAGTGCTTTTAGAAGAGCGTTCGAAAGCGACAAAAAAAAAAAAAAAAAAAAATCAAGGATGACCATCAAGGTAGAAATACTGTGTGTAGTCCAATGTCAAGACTCCTCCTCCTCACAAACTCTCTTCACACACTGCTCACCCTTGGCCCTTCTTATTTTATTACCAAGAGAATTTAGATGATCGAGAAAGCATCTTCATTTAAGACTGCCAGAGACACTGGAAGGAATAAGGCATGATCAGAAAAAGCAAATGAAGCCATGCGTGATACAGAATAAGACCAGGACTGGACAGAGGGTTCAGCCCACAAAGTACCTGTCTTACAAGCACAAAGTACCAGAGAACTCCAAAACCCAAGCATATTAAAAACAAACAACAAACAAACAAACAACAACAAAATACAGACACAGTGGCACTTAAAACAAAAATCAGGGCATGGCGACTTGCAGTTGTAATCCTAGCACTGGAGAGGTAGGTCCCCGAGGCTGGCTGGATAGTCACTTTGGCCTGCGTGGCCAGATTCAGGACCTTCAGAGACCCAGTCTCACTCCAAAAAAAAGGAGAGAGAGAAGAAAAATCTTCTTCGTTCTCCTTGTAGGTCTGTACAAAAAGAATGAATAATAATAATAATAATAATAATAATAATAATAACAACAACAACAACAACAACAACAACAACAACATTTGTCGGGTTTCCAAGCAATAACTCCATGTTCCGTAAAGCCCGAGTTCTCTCCTGTGCTCTAGTTAAGACACAGTGAAATGATTGCGTGGTGCTCTAGTTTGTTACTTGTCTGAACTTTTCGTTTTACCTCTAATTCTACAACCAAGAGTGTATTCATTTAAGCCACTTTTTTTAAACCAGGAAAACATTTAAACCACTTTTTTTCCCCATTCTATCTTTTTCTTACAAAAGCTGAAAGAAAAAAAAAAAACTTCATCCAAGGAATAAATGTTTGTTTTTCTTTCTCTGTATAAGGAAATTCAGAATTGTGTATATCTTATGCTTCCAAACCATCTTTCTCCTCCTAAAATCATATGTCATATTTTTTTCCCACCAAGTAAAGGTTAAATTCTAATCAAAAAACAGTTTTCAAAATACTTAACACATAAAAAAGAAATTCAGCTTTTCTGCGTGAAAAATCCATGGGGAGAAAAAGAAAACAAGAGCGCATGGTAGGTAAAACCACATTTTAGCTTAAAAAAAAGATTATTAAATGCTTCCACACTTGCCATATGTCAGGAAATGGCCCCCATATTGCTGGGATGGGGTGGGTGCACTCTGGAGAGGCACGGCCCCACAGACTTCATCCCAGGATTGCTTCTTGCTGCTTATCTGCCTTTCCTGCCACTACTACAGTGGAATGATTCCTGGGCCTCAGCCCACTGCATTGGGCAAATTTCCTGCAGGTCAACATGAAGACGAACTTTCATGAATTAATGCTGTTTAGATGAATTAAAGACTTTATAGCATTCCTGATTTGATTAAAGTAATTTTAGGAAGAAAGTTTAAGGAGATAGTTAGAAAGTTTAAGGAGATAGTTTTTTTTAAGGAGATAGTTTTGGTTGTTCTGCCAGAAAGATGTAATGAAGTTAGAATCTGGAATAGAATGTGCTCCCTCCTCATAGACTAGTAAGTAAAGGCTGCATAATAAGGAATACAATGAGCTTCTATAAATCGCATACTTTATAATGAGCTTATGGAATGAAAACTTTATATTGACATCCTTCTGTAACTCCCCTTTTGTGTAACATTTTATCTATGAGGTAATTTTATAAAGAACGTTTGTCTAAGAAGGTATGAAAAGGCTGAGAGAAAAAAAAATGTGACTCTTGGGACTCTGCTCTATCCACCAATGTTTGTCTACCTACATGTATGTACAATTGACGAAATAGGTGGTCAGGCGCAACGTGTGTGTGCGTGTGTGTGTGTGTGTGTGTGTGTGTGCGTGTGCGTGTGCGTGTGTGACTGTGCATGCACAAATGCCTGACTTCTTTCTCCCTTTTCTTTCCTCTCTGGCTCACAAAGAGTCAAGGAACTCTGAGCCTCTACCTAGCCAGTGAGGGGCCCTTAAGCCAAAGAGAAAAGAGCCCAAGTAACTAAGCTTTTCCCCCTCTTAATCCCCTGCTGCTATCAGCAGGAATTAATTTGCCAGAAGCCACTAACTTCGGATCCCAGAGAGAGAAAGAGTCAATTGCCAGAAGCCAGCAACTTTTGGTCCCAGAATAGTGAGAGTTTAATTGCTAGAAGGCCCAGAAGAGTAAGAGAGAGTTGCAAGACCAAAGGCCATCAGCCTTTGGTTTTCCTCTGAAGCTGTGTCCCACTTCAGTACCTGACTCTGAGGGGGCTGACTCCTGACAGACTACCTATGCAGGACCAAGAGTATGCATGAAATGAGTGACTCCTCTAGCATGGAGGTGTTTTGAGTTGTTTTTCGTTGTTGCTTGATTTGTTTTTTCCTACTTTCTCTGTTGAAGCACTAAGGGAAAACTCTAGAATACTCATAATTCAAAATTCATTTTGTATCTGCCACCAGCAATGAGAGATTCTCAAATATTAGGGTCCAGTTACAGAGATACCCACTCAGACTGCTTTGTTTTTGTTACAAGCTGACAGACATTATCTTGACATCTGGAGTAGAAATATATTAGATTTGTTGGAGACATGCTAGACAAATACCAGAGCCAATTAAAGACAGACACAGACAAGCAAAAAATGGAGCACGTAAGGATGACTCCAAAAGGAGTTCTTGGACTTTGTCTGAATTGTGCAGTACCTTGAAAATGTTTGCATTACAGTGGAAACCTCTGTAGTTTTCCATGTAAACTTCAAGTCTCAAGAGGAAAAAAATCCACCAGCTAGCCCAGTAACCTATATGTCAGTCTACATCTGACATACAGAGTTATCTGTGTAGTTCAGTATATAGCTATCTGTATAGTTCAGAATATAGCTATCTGTATAGTTCAGTATATAGCTATCTGTATATCAGCTATAGGGAGACATCAGAGCTATTCCCCTGGTCTTTTGTTAATTTTGACTGGTGGGGGAATCACTGTACGTAAGACTGTCTCCTTGGTATGTGTCTTCCTTAATGCATGCAGAAAAATTATAGAAAAGAGAAAGAGGAATCCATCTGGTTAAATAGAAGATGGCTTGGTTCAGTAACCATGCCTAGCAAACATATGCTCTCATCTCCACTGGCTGTACTTGACACTGAAGCAACCACATTAGGTCCTCTTTTGTTACTGTTGGGATGTATCTATTCTAGGGACGTTCCTACTTTTTCTTCTTTTCTTAGCCAAGCTTTGTGAAAGTGGCTGTCGACACTCACTGGTCCCGCTCTCTCTCCCTAAAAATTCCTCAACCAAAATCAACGACTGTTGACTCCTTTGCAATAACCACCCACAATAGAGCCACCTGGCAATTTCTGATTGATTTCCAACAGGTTTTTTTCCTCTGCCCCCAAAATATTTTTTTTCCTCAGGCAAGAAAGACGGCTCAGTAGTTAAAAGTACTGGCTGGTTTGTATACACAGCTATTCCTGACTACTGTAGTGCCTCTCGCATGGCTCAGTGCAGTGTCACCAATATTGTACCTACCCCCGCTAGTTGACTCTTATTTGAAAGCACAACCAAACCTAACAATTTTATTAATTTAGAAAAAGATACTTTTCTAGACCATATTGACTAATATTTAAGACCAAATCGTACTCTTCTAACTGTGGCAAACTCGAATCCTTACTTCCTGTAGTTTTGTTTTCAATAACAGGGTTTTAGTAATGGAAAACAGAGGGTCCTGCTTTCATACCCTTGGGACCTTTGCTTTGGAGACAAACTATCAGTTCTAGTCCTAAAAGGTGCACATTCCACACACGATTACACTGCTGCAGGCCTGATGGGATTGCAATGGATACATAGAATGAGCGAAGACTTATAATCCCTCACCCCAAGGAAGACAGGAAATGTAGGGTAGTTACAACTCCATAGAAACAAAACTGGGACCTCAAGCCAGCCTGGCTGGAATTATTAGAATCACAAGAATTATATTTATAAAAGGAGTGATTTTTTTTTAGGAGAAATGGATGCAAGTTGGTTATGAATACGTGGGCAAGTGACCCAAATATAAACATTAATATTGCATTTTGAGAACAACAGTTAGATATTTTTGGGTTTGGTGATGAAGAATCCTAACCGGGCAGTAATGGGAGATACCATAGTAATATGATAGAAGGGAACCAGAGAAGGGTATCAGAGGTTTTGAAACATTAATTATACATGTGTACCAGATCGAATTAGCAGATATAATCATATAACTGATTCAATTATATATGTTAACACAGTTTTTTTTTTCACGAAGAGAGATACACAAAATCATAATTAATATGATTTTCTCTGAGCAGAGACTAGCCAGTGCTTCTCAGCTAGGAGTCACTTTCTTCTCTCTTTCTCTGCTCTGGAGGATACTTGGTAATCAAAGGCAGAAGAACCTTTGGTTCCCATCCCTGGGAATATAGCTGTTCCAGGGATCTTGTGAGTAGACACCAAGGAGGGCTGGTAAATATTCTGCAATATAAAGAACACTTGTCCCTACCCCTAAACAAAATACAACACGTAGAGACAAATGGTGCATTGTGAACCCTGAGGTTGTGCTATTTACTGGGGGGGGGGGGAACTTTCTATTTGAGTAGATCAGCCCTTAGCACACACCTTTCATCCCAAACAATGTAGGTAAAGCTAATTTGTAGAGGGAGTACCGACGTTTGAAAATGACATCTAATTGAGTGGCAGACAAAGTGATGAGTCAGAGAAAGATTTGACAGAAAAAGATATGCCCAACTCTCACAAGGAGAGAGTGGAACGGGAAGCTGCTTGAGGGACAGCGCAGAGAGAAAAAGGAGTCAGTCTCACCAGGAGAGTTTTACAGAGACAGGCTGCAGAGAAAGAACAAGCTAGATGTAGATGAAACCAGAACGAGCCAGAGACTCAGAAGGAGCCTACAGATTAGAACAAATTGCCAGAGTTAGTTTGAGGCCAAGCAGAGCAATTCAGAAGAAGCCAGTTTGAACCAGTCAGTGTGGAGAGGAGTTTGGAGCAAGAACAGCTGAGTTGACCAGCCAGCCAAAGTTCTGAAAGAGGTAGAGACAGTAAATTTATTCAGCAGTAAGTCTCAGAGGCTGAAAACAATTTTAGGCCTAGATTAGATTGTAAGAAGCCTAGAAGCTTCCAGAATTAGGCCTAGGTTAGTAGGCTGAGGCAGTAAAACTCATAGACGACAACAATCAACAGGACAATAAAAAAATTAATTACACACACACACACACACACACACACACACGCACACACACGCACACACGCACATACACGCACACACACGCACGCACACACACACACACACACACACACACACACACACACTCACACACTCTCACACTCTCACACTTACCACTCAGGCCAGCAAGACAGCTCAGTCTGTAAATGCCCTGTTTCTTAGTCTGAAAACCTGACTTCTTTCCATAGAAGCCACACGGTAGAAGAAGAAAACAAATACTCCAAAATTGCCCTCTGATTTGTATGTATGCACATAGTTAAAAACAAACAAATAAAAAACAAGCATCAAGAATCATTAAGTCAACGGTGCCATAATTAAGAAACTTGGAGCTAGATTAAATCAGAGCTGTAACAGTGCATAAAAAGAACAGAAGGAGAAAAACTAGGTCAGAGTTCTTCAGAGAGCATCGTACATGGCGTGATCAATATCTTCTTTCATCAAGTTATCCACTAAGATAATTTAAAATGAGTTATAGCCTCAAAATTACTTTTACATTATATTTATGCTTTGCATGTACATATATATATCAACATGAATTAATGTCAGAAAGATAATTGCTAATGAACAAAGAGCAAGCCAAAAAAGAATACATTCACGATGATACCATTTTTTATCAAATTTGAAAATAAAAAATAAAATAATATTTTTCATGAATATACATGACTATATATGAACAGTGAAAATGATAATAACCAACTCAGGATAGTATTTATGTTAAAAGAGAAGCGATTTTGTACAAAGGAATGGTGAGTTCATGAACACAATAAATCAATTATTTAGGGTTAGTTAGTGAATCCTTAAGTGATTTTATTATTTTAGCTTACCACATATATTGTATATAAATTTTTTGTGTTGTACCAAAAAAACCTCAAGAAATAATGACAATAAGCTTCAGTTATAACAGGTTATTGGATAGTGAAGACCTTCCCCTTACGTTCTGTCACCATCTGCAGGTGGATCTAGCTATTGCAGAAAATTGTTTGTTTTCAGACAAAAACAAAAATAAATTAAAGAGCACCAAAATAAATTAAATCTACAAGGAATGGAGAATATGTACAGAAGTATAAAGGGCAAAATTTCAGCTACAGACACAGTCTGTTATCAGTAGATGTGCAAAATATATTTAAAAATAAAACAATATAAACACAAAATGTTTTATTGTAAGTACCACACAACCAGTGTCCTACAAGAAACAGAAACGAGTAGTATTTTTTTAAATTTACTTTTATTTTCTTTACTCAGTCACTGTAAACCTCACTCACTGACCCCTTCTGGTCACCCCCTTCCACAATCCTTCCCCCATCTCCCCTTCTCCTCCGAGTAGGCAGAAGCCCCCTTCCCTGGTACTTCAAGTCTCTGGGAGGCCAAGGGCTTCCTCTCCCACTGAGGCCAGACAAGGCAGCCGAGCTAGAAGAACATATCCCATGCACAGGCAACAGCTTCTGGGATAGCCCCTGCTCCAGTTATTCAGGACTCACATGAAGACCAAGTTGTACATATGCTACATATGTGTGGAGAGCTTTAGTTCTAGCCTGTGTATGTTCTATGGTTGTAGTTCAGTCTCTGAGAGCCCCAAGGGTCCAGGTTAGTTGACTCTGTTGGTCTTCCTGTGGAGTTCCCATCTCCTTCAGGGCCTGCAATCCTTCTTCCTATTCTTCCATGAGTCCCCAAGTTCCATCCACTGTTTGGCTGTGGATGTTTGCATCTATCTGAGTCACTGCTTGGTGGATCCTTTCAGAGGACAGCCATGCGAGTCACAGAGACAGATCAAGGGAAGTCACTCGGAGGGAGAGAGGATGGGGGGTCAGAATCAGGTTGGGGATGGACAGAAGAGATGGCCATGAGAATGAATGGAAATCTGCAACTGACAGGGTTAAGAAGGTAGGGGTCCTTTCCAGGAAGAAACAGAGACCTGGGATAAGGAATGGCCCAAGAATTAATGGAGGTAACCTTAGATGTGACTCACAACATTAGGGATTTGAAACCTGAATAGGCCACCTCTTGTAGCCAGGCAGGAACCTCAGTGGAGACTCTAACACATCCACAAAACTTTCAACCAATATTTATTCTGTCTACAAGAAATGCAGGAACAGGTGATGGAAGGGAATGGCCAACCAATAACTGGCCCAACTTGAGACCCATCCCATGGGCAAACATCTATCCCCGACACTATTAATGATACTGTTATGCTTGCTGACAGGAGCCAAACGAGTAGTATTTCACCCATTATGATGACTAACTTTAATTAATGGAAACCTGAGTAAACTGAATTGTGTACATTTAGTTACTTCCTAACACCAAACCAGACACCACCTTGTCTTGTCTTTACTCCATTTTCTTCTCTGCCTAGTTTGTGCTAAACATGGCCACCATGTTAAACTCTCAACTACTTCATGTTCAGTCCAGAATACAATGCCTATAATCCTGACACACAAAGGGTAGGAACAGGACAATCGTACATTTGAGGCCAGCCTGATGAAGAAGAAGGAAGGAGAAAAGAAAAGAACAAGAGCTGGGGGCACAGTTGTAGAATTGCACATGCCTAGGATGTACAAGGCCCTAGTTCTCTCTCCAGAACTTCAAAAACAACCAATACTTCCTCCAAAGTCTCTTTAATTTGTGTAACTTTAATTTTAATCCTATTTTTAATGATGGTTCTTAAATGCTTTAACCTTCCTTGTAGCCCATCAAAGGTAGTAGAAAAGAAAGGACCTTTCCTTCATGTGTTTGCCCCAGCAAAACACTATCCAAGCAACTTTCTGAAGAACCTTTAAGTTTCTACTTCACACATTCCCTGGAGAACAAAGTCTGATCTCTTCAGTCTGGTTGTTAAGACTTTCTATACTTTGGACCCAACCTGTTGCTGAGTCTTACCTTGTCCAATCTCCCCTGTGCCTCACCCCCATGAATCTCTACTTCATATGTAATCAGTGGATGGAAACCCAAGTAAACTGAATTGTTTACCAACCAGTCTGGTTTCTGTGCTGGCCATTGCTAATTCTGAATGTATTCCTGGCATAACCCATTTCTTTCCAATCAGCCTGCCATTTATACTCCTGAATATTTCAACAAATGTGTTCGCTATTTCTCCTAAATGTCAAATGTTGAAAGTCAGTTCCTAAGTGTATCTGAATACCTAACCTCTTGCTTTTCCACGTTATTTACAGATGGCTGCTCCATATTTCATCCTCCATAGAAATCCTACAGCTACTATTATATTTGAGATAACGTAGCCCTACCCCCTGTCCCAATTACTACAGCACTTTCTGCCTATATCATTTATTTTGGAATAATCAGGTATTATTAATACCAAACTGATTCGTTTCCTTAAAGTATTGTATGTCTTTATATATACAAGCTAAATTTTTGGAAGTCAGGACAATTTTACAGCTTTCCAGGCTCCCTGCAACCCCCCATATTTCCCTACAAAGATCAGTGTTGCTGGTATTTTAGTTTGAGGAAAGTTTAAAAAAACCAGTATTTTTAAATTAATCTTTGCGAGTTTCATGCCATGTATTTTGATCATATTCACACATATCACAACTCCTTCCCATAGGTCCTCCAAGATCCACCCTCCACTTCTCTCAAAATGGGAGAATCATATTTAAAAAGGAAGAGAGAGAGAGAGAGAGAGAGAGAGAGAGAGAGAGAGAGAAGAGAGAGGAGGGAGGGAGGGGAGGGAGGAGGGAGGGAGGAGGGAGAGAGAGAGAGAGAGAGAGAGAGAGAGAGAGAGAGAGAGAGAGAGAGAAAGGGAGAATTAGTTCTGTGTAGGCAACTTACTGAGACTCAGATCCAAATGAAAAATAAGAAGAGGCCTAAAGATATAGGACAATGGTAGAGCATAGCATGTCAAAATGCCCTAGGTTCAATATCCAATATGGACTGGATATGTAGCTCAGTTGGTAGAACGTTTGCCTAGCATGTATGAAACCCTGGGTTTGATTTCCAGCCACATACACCCCAGCATTCCAGAGGCAGAAGGATATGAGTCAGAGAGAGTTGAGGCTAGCCTAAGATATAAGAGATATTGCCTCAGAAATGAAATAAAACGAATACAAAAGGATATGGACACAGTAGTAAATTGCAATGGGCTGAAAATGTTTTGTTTATGTGAACCTAAGCACTCTGAGAGAGCTGTACTAATTTTGTTTTGTAAACAATTTGTTGGTAATTGTGGGAAAAATTTATCGTGGAAACACAGACGCCTATACTTTCCCAATTACACTATCTTACATTAAAAACCCCATTCCATATTTACAAACTGTCTAAAAGCAGAATGTGCAGGCATGAAACTGAAATTGACAGGTAGTCTAACTTTGGAGACTGACATATTGAAAACCTTGCAACTTTAAAAAAAAAATGTTTGTTTCGTGCTGTTTTAAAGCCACTATTTAACCATTTACTAACATTTGTTAATACAAGTGTTAACAAGAATATAAACAGGATTTCAAAGACTGTGGGTTCAGAGAAAACTTCACGGGATTAAACTCTGTTTACAACCACTTGTTTCTACCAACAAAGCAGCGGAACAACGTTCCAGGGGGCAATGATCATTAACAATCACTTATGATTCTTCCACTGACTAACCACACAAGACAAACTGGTTTAATCTTGTTAAAATTAGAGGTTAGATTGTAAAGCCCCGCCAGTATCCTTCGTGACAGAAATTCGGGTAGGAATGCACTACAAGAGAGATCCGAGGGTTTCCAGGCCTTCCGTCTCCATCTGGAAGCTCATGCCTCCACGGAAAAATTAGAAAGCGCCCGGATACTAGCAGTGAGCTAAAGCACTTAATAATTCAGACAGGCCTCAAGCCTTAACACAGCTGACCAATCTGGGGGGCGCACAGCATACTGGGATTTGTAGTTCTGTATTTTGCTACCCGGTTAAGTGGGCATTCTGGGTTGTGTAGTTCTCAGGTTGTTCGTTTGACTAAATCCGTTCCTGACTGGAGAGGCCCGTGACTCCACAGACGCCAGAGCTGAGCGTCACGTGACTTCAGTCCTGCCCGCCTTGAGTTCGCACTGCGGCTCTAGCCCGGGAGAGTTCTCGCCCCCGCGCGGCCGTTGCCGAGGAGACGGCGCTCGTCTCGCGGAGCGTTGCGCTCCCCCAACCTTCTCTGCAGTTTCCCCGCCCCCCTCTTCTCCCACCACAATGAGGTCCTAAGATGGCGGTGGCTGCGGCGGTTGGCGCCTAGTTAGCTAATGTAGACAAGGCGGCCATTGGGCTTTGGGCAGTAAGGGGAACTCGTGGGCCTCCCTTCCGCGGTCTTCGAGGAAGAACCGCTGCTGGTGGCGGCTCCTGGAGGGGCCGACCGCCACTCCGCCCTTGGCAGGAGGGGCGGCTTCGTTTACAGGTAATGCCTGCGGGGCTGCGGCCCTTGGCAACCGCGGGCTGGAGAGCTGGGTGGTGCAAGGCGGGCGCAGTGCTTGAACCCGGCCTGGGCCACGCCTGCCCGGTTAACTTTGAGGTCCCTTGGCTGCGCGATCCTTCCCCCCCAACCCCCACCCTCAGGCTGACAGCGAGTCCTCTCGACACTGACTGACACCACATCTCTGGTGAGCGTCAGGGCACACGCTGGCGCCTCCACGATCTTGCGGCCTCCGCTCTGGTAGATTTGAGGACCGTTCACGCGGTGCCGGAGATGGTCCCCTTCGGGGTGGAGGGCAAGCCGGCTTAGTTTGGGTGATGAGTCCTGAAAGAAGCAGGCCTTGGCGGCCTGAGGCCCAGCTACCGCCCTCCCTTCCAACCCACCCGCCAAATTCCATCCCGGGAGGGCCCCGGCAGCCCGAATGCTCCTGGGTGCAGAGCGTCTGCGGCCGGGGGATTTCCTCTAGTCGCTTTTATTCTTGGAGCAGAAAGGCCCCAGTAGGCGTTCCTGACTCCAGCTAGTAGGTTCTCGCTAAGAAAATGTTATTAATCCTTTTCCTCGCTCCTCCCACTGCCCCCTCTCCACCCCTTGGTGAAGATCCAGTTTCTTTCCATCTAGAATCGGGGTTGGTGGTCGGGGGACAAACGAGAGGTCCAGTGGGATTCTGGCAGCATGGCTTGCTTTGCAGAAACTGCTGTTAAGGATTAGGTGTTAGGCCCCCGTGGGGCGCCTGCTTGAACCAACTTTTCCTCGCGCGGCCCGCTCCTGCCGCAGCGCCTTATCCAAAACCAAAACAAAACACAAAACATTTTTTTTTTCTTCCTTTCATGGCGGTTTTAGGATTTGTTTTGTGTAACGGGTAACAGATCGTGTTTTGGCGCTTAGAAGAAGCGGGCTTTCTGGGTGCCCCTACCACCCCCGCCCCATAACCGCTTTCCAGGCCCCGCCTTCTGTGTTCTCTGGTTACTAGAGCCGGTGCTAGAGAGCTTGTGCACCTGCTTCTGCCTTTTCCCTATCACCTTCCCGGTCAGGGCCACTGGCTGTCGTCGTTAATACTGAATTTCGCAGTTGAAGGTACACCTCGTAAATGTAGTGAAAAAAAAATTCTCATGCATAAGACCTTTTTTTTTTTTTTTAAATATAGGGTAGCAAGTTCTTGAATAGTTTGAGTAACAGAGATTTAATGACTTAATCAGCAAAGTTAATTTTCTTCAAGGGTCTTTAAATGGCAGTTGGGGGCTATTTTTATTATATTCCAAAGTGGGTGTTATACCCAAATTGTTTAGAAGGATCTTAGAGACTTGGGGTATCTAAACGTCTTTGTTGATGTAAATTGAGTTTAAAATTGTTTATAAATTACATATTTTTAATTTTCTGAAACATTAGGCCATAAATTTAGTGTTTGTTTTCAAAGTATAGAGTATAAGATTTACTGTTTTTGTTTTTAATAAGCAGACAATTGCTTTGAATTGTGGAACAGAAAGGTATTTCTGAAATGGGGAAAATTTGTTTCTAAACAGGTTGACATGTTTCATATGTATTAAAGTTGGGAACACTTTATACTGGGGTATGCTGTCTAAAACCTGGTGCAGGATTGAAGGGTCTATTTAGTAAGCAAACACTTTGGGTGTGCTGCCTTTTGGCCTGCCATTTTGGTGTATCTTCATCCCTTTTTAGAAAAGAGCTGTGCCATTCCTACTACTAAATAAGATGATGTATACAAGATGATGTATACAGTACTTTCTGGGATTCCTTTGACTTTACAATTTTTTTAAACTGGTCTGAGTTTGAATTGTCATATGAGAACTTTGGGTAGCCTCTCTTCCCAAATCCATTTCCTCTCAAGTTATGGCCTTTCACCTTTTTTATCTGGCCTTATCTTTTATGATCTTTTCTGCTTTCTTAAATTTGTTATACCAACAACCAACAGGCATTAATTTTGTTATCTGAGATTACTTTGAACGTTAGTAGGGGTAGTGCTTTGCCACTAAGAAGTTAGTGTTGGGACGTAAGTTCAGTTAAAAGCAATCATAAAGGGCAGTGTCGAAGGTAAATGACTAGGCTGGGGATTAGCTTATTGATGGAGTACTTATCCAGCATGTACTATAGCCTTGGATTTGCCCTCGAACACCAAATAAGTAGGAATGGTGGCTTATAAAAATCCCCTCATGAGGGGTAGTAGAGGCAGGAAGTTCAAGTTTATTCTTGGCTGACCAAGTTGGTGCAGCCTGGGATGCATGAATGCTGTATAAAAATGAAGAAATAAAATGGTTAAAGGATGAGAATAGAAGAGTTTGTGTTTAAAATATTTTAGAAGTAACTGATCTTTAGTGTATATGGATGTGCGTATGTGTGTATGCATCCATGCATGCATCTATCTTCAGAAGGAGTCTAAATTTTCTTCTCCCATGCCCAGTAAGTGACATGTACCTGTAGTTCTTGGAGTTGGGTAGCTGAGAAAGGAGGATCAGGAGTTTGTGGCTAGCCTGTCCTATATAGCCAGATCCAATCTTGAAAACACACACACACACACACACACACACACACACACACACTCTCTCTCTCTCTCTCTCTCTCTCTCTCACACACACACACACACACACACTCTCTCTCTTCTCACACACACACTCTCACACACCCTCTCTTTCACACACACACACACAGATTGTGTGAGTGTTTTATCTGCATGTATGTATATGCACTGTCTCTTTGTCTGGTTCCAGCAGAACTCAGGTGAGGGTGTCAGATTCCCTGGGACTGGAGTTAAAGAGGATTGTGATCAAAGTGTAGGTGCTGGGAATGAAACCTGGGCTAGCCCAGTCTCTCTTGTGTTTGAAACAGGGTCTCATATACCCCTGGCTGGCCTCTAATTCAGTGAATAGTTGAGGAACACCTTGATTTATTTGTGTCCATCTCCCAAGCACTAGGATTCCAGGTGTGTGCCACCATGATCTACTAGAAATCCTATTTTTAAAATTGTTTAGTTTATTCTTGCTTCCTGTGAATGCAAACAGATATTTAAACTCCCTTTTGAGGACCAGAAGTGAGACTGTTGTGCAGAACTATAGACTGGTAGTTGAATTATATCTCAATTGCAGTTCTCAGTGTTTTTGTTAAAACAGAATAGGAAAAAATGGAACTTAGAAGAAGTCAATGTGTTTAATGCTAAGTGATTGCATTGTGGTTGACATTTTGTGAGATAAAAAGAATTATACTTATAATTTTACTAAGAGAAAAAAATTAGGGAAGATGGATAAGAGGAACGAAAATATAGAGTAACTGACTTAATTCACATGGGTAGAGTTGGGTTTTTCTTGGTGAAAATTGTCCCATTGTAAAGGAGTAAATATCAGCTGTGGTGGAAAAACCAGAAAGGAACAGTGACATTTATTCTTCTGAAGTAATCGTCATCTTCAAGGCTCTGCTTGGCCTCAAAGTAACTCTAGCAATCTGTTCTAATCTTCAGAGAATGAGAATCCTCCTCATTCTCTGGCTTGTTCTGTCTTTACCTTTGTCTGGCTTGTTCTCTCTTTAACTTGTGTCAGTTAAATTCTCCTAGTAAAACTGCCTCCTTCCTTTCTCTTTCAGTACTGCTTTCTGTTAAGTAGCCTTTCTTTACTCTCTCCGTGAGAGTTGGACATATCCTAATCTGTCAAATCTTTCTCTGATTTGTCACTTTGTCTGCAAGTCAATTAAATATCATTTTCAAGCATGGGTGCTTCCTTCTACAACTAACTTTACCTTCATTGTTTGCGATTAAAGGTATGTGCTGAGGGCTGAGCCACACTACAGCTAGAAACAGGCTTTTCTAGTAAACAACACAATCTGTGGGTGTGATCAAACATCCTCAACAGTCACATTAGGGAATTTGATATGAGGCTAACGGGCAATGCATAGCAATACATTCATTTTATAAATGTGAGTGCTTTCAATGTAATGTTTGGGGATAAGCCATTGAACAAAATAGAAAAGATGTATTACCCCAAGACAATACATTTATGTTGTATAATATATATGACTCAAAGTTATGTCAAAAGTCAAAGCTGAGGCAGTCTCAGTTTGAAAGAGTGAATAGAAGCAAAGAAAGCAGGTAGATGGTTTTCTAGAGTTAACAGAAGGAGCAAATAGGAAAGTCAAGGATGTTAGCAAGACATTTTTTGTAATATATTACTTGGTTGGAGCTAAGAATGTAAGAGATTAAAAGAGAAGATAAAGAAAAATAATGGAGGGAACATACTCAGAAAGGTCAAGAACAGATTCAGCATAATTAGACAGTGATATAGTAGAATGCAAGAAGCAGGATCAGAGAGGAGGTTTAAGTTCCTGACCTTGAACCAATTACCTGCTCAAAGTAGCAACATTTGAGGAACTGTATTACAGGGTCACAGCATTAGAAAGGTTGAAAACCACTGTGCTAAAGTATAAGACCCTGTTTCAAAAAAAAGAATGGGGAAGTGTCTTAGGGTTTACTGCTGTGAACAGACACCATGACCAAGGCAAGTCTTATAAAGGACACATTTAATGGGCTGGCTTACAGGTTCAAAGGTTCAGTCCATTATCTTCAAAGTGGGAACATGGCAGCATCCAGGCAGGCATGGTGCAGGAGGAGCTGAGAATTCCACCTCTTGTTCTGAAGGCAACTAGAGGACTGGCCTCAAGAGAGCTAAGGTGAGGGTCTTAGAGCTCACGCCCAGAATGATATTCTTCCTCCAACAAGGCCACACTTACTCCAACAAGGCCACACCTTCTAATACTTCCTGGGCCAAGCATATTGAAACCATCACAGGGGACCTCGTGGAGAGATTCCTCAGCAGCTGAGAGTATTTTGTAGTTGTTCAGTTCCCAGCCAGCACCCACAGGGTACCTTCTCTATAGTCTGAGGGTACTAGACATACAGATGGTACACAGACATACCTATACACATATGATGAAATTTTAAAAAATTACTGAGGAGGAGGAGGGGGAAAGGAGGCGGGGGGGGGAGAGAGAGAGAGAGAGAGAGAGAGAGAGAGAGAGAGAGAGAGAGAGAGAGAGAACTACATAAGTAACTATACAGTGAAAGAAGTAAGTTCAGTTGGCAAAGTACATTGTGAGGTTAAATGCCTTGTTTCCTTTTTTAGATAAGGTCTGCTTGTACCCCTGGCTTACCTAAAATTTCCAGTGATCTCCTGCATTTGCCTTCCAAAGGTTGAATGTTCCAATTGAATGCTACATTTTATCGTAATTTGTCTTATCTTCCACTAAATCTTCAGAGTTTGGAGTTTGTTTTGTTTTTTCCAATTTGAAAAAAGGTATCTTGAATTCTAGAAACTCAGTTTTTTTTTTTTTTTCTTCTTCTTTTTCTTTTTTCTTTTTTTCGGAGCTGGGGACCGAACCCAGGGCCTTGCGCTTGCTAGGCAAGCGCTCTACCACTGAGCTAAATCCCCAACCCCGAAACTCAGTTTTTTAAAGACCCTTAAATACATTTATTTATATGTGAATGTGTGTGTACTTGGGCACATAGATAGAGGTCAGAGGACACCTTGTAGAATCAGTTTTTTCCTTTATCATATGGGTTCAGGAGTCAGATTGTTAAACTTGGTGGCAAGTACTTTTACTTACTCAGAGCCACCTCATCAGCTTTTATTGAATTTTATTTTTTAGGTCTTAAATAGAAAGGGCACTGGAAAGATCTCGTGGGTATGTTGTTTTTGTTTGTTGTTTTGGCAGTGCAAGCTCCAGGGAGCCTTTTGTCTGTGCTTTCCCAGTGTTGAGATTGCAGGTACATATCACAGCTATTTTATGTGAGTGCTGGGAATCTGAATTCAGATCTTCGTTCTTTATCAAGTGCTTTACCAACTGAGCTTTACCCTAGGACCCCTTAGAAAAGTTTCATAGGAGGAGATACTAGTTCCTTTGAGAAATTTACTGAATGTTAATATATTGAGAATTGATACATATGTTATTTCCTAATTACAGTTTTATTTTCAGTTCTCTCTCTGTGTAGGTTGCACATGAGTACCCATAAAGGCTAGAAGATGTCAAATTACCTAGAGTTGGAGTTATAGGTGGTTGTGAGCCATTTGACATAGGTGTGGGAAATGGAACTCAGATCCTCTTCCGAGATGTGTATGCTCTTAACCACTGAGCTGTCTCTCCAGCTTCAGCTTTCTGTTTCTTTTAACCTACTGTAGCCTCCTGTCTCCACAAGTATTAAGATTACAGACATAAGTCACCATAACCAGTTCTAGCTTTATGCTAATTTTGCGTCAATATTAGTGAACCCTTTAGACATTTTTTTTTTTTTTCCGGAGTTGGGGACCAAACCCAGGGCCTTGTGGTTGCTAGGCAAGCGCCCTACCGCTGAGCCAAATCCCCAACCCCTAGACATATTTTATACTATTAAGTTTTTTTTTTTTTAAACTCTCATTCAATTTTACCAATGAAGACTAGGGCCAGTTGCTGCAGGGTGGGGAGAGGTGAGAGGGGAGGGAGGGGATGTGAAAAGTGAAAACCTGCTAGGTCAGAGAGGCAGAGAAAGAAAGGAAAGCTGACTTTCCTTCTTAGCCAACTTCCACTTCCCAGCAGCAGTCCTCTCTTTCATGATGCCGTCTCAGAAACCTTCAAACTGAGTGCTCCTCCATTCTACTAACTTCGTGTCTCTTTCTGTGCTCCTGAATCCCTCTTACTCTCTGTTTTGTAGTAATCCTCACACTTCCTGTCAACTGGTTGCTTGCTCTGCCTTGAGACCTATGGTTGACTTTGTTTAACCCTGTTTACAATATTCAAGTAGAAGGCTTCTGGATGAAAGAAAGGTTTGTGCTAAAGCTGATATACACCACAACTAAAAACATGTTTTTCCAGTGAATAACACAATCTTGGGGTTCACGGTATGATCAGATACCCTGCAACAATTAGGTTATTAAATATTGTCATCTGAGTTTTTCTAAGGAACCTAATTCACTCTACTAAAAGAAGGCAAGGACACCAGAGAAATGATTCTATTCAACAGTAACAGATTTAATTAGGGTTACTTACATGAGCATGACAGGTACACCATCAAAGAACAGTCTCCTTTCTCCCAGCCATTGTTAATTGTTGTATATTCCTAGGGTGGAGTGGCCATGTGCACCTCAGCAGGCTCTCTTTCCATGAGAGACGGTCAGTGGTCCCAGTCTTGTATGGGTTTCATGCTCTGATTTCAAGATGGCAACAGCCCAGAGCACAGACTTCAGCACTCCACCATACTATAGTACTCCATAGGATAGTACACTTTTAGCCCTCTCTTCCACAGTGTTCCCTGAGCCTTGTGGATGGGTAGATGGGGGGAAGTCATACAGATGTATGATTATTTTTTCCCGTTTAGTGGTGAGCATTGGACTACTTTGTTACAGCAACAGTGATTTGTTCTTAGTTCTTGGACTGCTTTTGAGTCTCCTCTGTAGCTGCTGTCCAAAGCAAAAAGAAGCTTCTCCTGCTAAGGTTGACAGCAGAAAGTTTATGGGCATAAACATAAATGTTTAGAAGAATTTTGAGAGGTGTAGCATGAACATAGCTGGCCATAGTGCTCTCACTGGGGCCTGCCACCTCCTTAGCCACAGCTGTTTGTTTTACAGCATGAAATTTCAAGTTTATATCCTTCTTCTGGAGTTAAGCCTTAAATCACACCAGAAAATGATTTTTATACCTCACAAAAGTCATGGCTCTTAATATCAGTGAGTGGGTCTTGATTTGAGTGCATATGGTGTTAACATACCTGAATAGTATGGAGTCAGTAACCCCTAGCCCAGCCTCTATAATGGTGTTTGTTTGTTTGTTTGGCACTAAGAAGGATAGCCATCAAGGAGGGAGCTCACTTCTAACTTGATTTCTCTGTATTCTGACCCATGATGTGCTGTATTAAGAGTTGTAGGATCTTAAAATTCAATTATGACATGTGACCAATCTCAGTGACAATAGCTTGTGTTGTACCTCAGAGGGAAGTAGCCTGCCCTAGGTATTGGTTTTAGTAGTAATCTTGTGGCTTCGGGAGTATCTTTTACAATTAGATATACATATATCCTTAACCGATGTTTTTGTTTACATAGGGACAGATTATTGTAGGGTTTTCTTCAACATTTTTGTCAGTGGTATAATTTATGTCTTATTCAACCATAAACTCCCAAGAGTGCAGGGCCTCTGTACCTTATGTGGATAATTTCCCATCCTTGTTCCTTTAGTTGTGTTTGTACTTTCCGTTGCTTTTCTAAATCTGTAAGGTACTTGTTAGCATTATATAATAAGTCCTCTTAGAGCGTAGGTAGGATATCTGAAGGATCAGCATAATTTGTTCTAGGCTTGTGCCAGTTAGTCTTGGGACTCAGCACCAAAGGAGATACAGGATCTAAGGGGATACATATACAGTTAGTAAGGTTCATTACAGCACAAAAAGATCCAGTGCTTGTATGAATTCTTCCTCAGAAGGGCATTTTTGGATACAGTTGTGTGGCTAGGAGCACAATCTATGGTAGTTCTCTAAGAATTGTTCCACCTCCTAATCCTGGGGCATGTGTCACATTCCCCTATCCCTTGAGTAAAGGGGAGGTTGGGAGTGACACTATGCCCTCAGCCTGCTCTCTGTGTTGGGCTTTGCAGGCCTGTCACTTGGACAGCTCTGCAGCCACCATACTTTATTAGCTACTCCTGTCTGCAAAAAGTGCCTTTGCTGAGCAAAGTGAATCGAGTTCCATTGTGCCCTCAGCTACAGAGTAAGTAAGGTGAAGTGTTCAGGCCTAAAGCCCTTCCAAAAACCTCACTAGCACAGCGTTTGGCTGTCCTTCAGTCTTTTCTCCCTAGAAACCAGGACAAATCTTGCCACATTTGCTTTTGTCAACAATAATACCTTTTTGTTTTTCCTTCTTGCCTTCTTAATTGCTTTTACACTTCATGAACCTGCTTTATATGCCTATCTAAGTCAAATCTGCTGGAGCCTCTCCTACTTTTTAAAGATACTGACCCACAGTGAGGGTCAGCAAAGCTACAAAAGACCTACTGTATTAGTAGTCAGGGTTTGTATTCCTGCACAAACATCATAACCAAGAAGCAAGTTGGGGAGGAAAGGGTTTATTCAGCTTACACTTCCATGTTGCTGTTCATCACCAAAGGAAGCCAGGACTGGAATTCACACAGGACAGGAACTTGGAGGCAGGAGCTGACGCAGAAGCCATGGAGGGGTGCCGCTTATTGGCTTGCTTTCCCTGACTTGCTCAGCTTACTCTCTTATAGAACCCAGGACCACCAGCCCAGGGATGCATCACCCACAGTGGGCTGGGTCCTTCCCCCTTGATCAGTAATTGAGAGAATGCCTTACAGCTGGATCTCATGGATGCATTTCCTCAAGGGAGGCTCCTTTCTTTGTGATAACTCCAGCTTGTGTCAAGTTGACACACAAAACTCGCCAGTACACCTATACCAGAACTGAGGCCTCCACTCAATTTCCTTCTTTCTTATCTCTGTAGCAAACATAATCCAGTCTCTCAAAGTGAAATGAATATTAAACACTGCATTTATCATTACCTTGTTTTCTGCCGCCTCTAGGTTTTTCTTATGTGTCCAAGTTTGTTTGGTTTGTTTGGTTTGGTTTGGTTTGGTTTGGTTGTTTTTAAATCCGAGAAGGGTATTTAGCTCAGATCTTATTTCTATTCTTTTTTTTCCTTAGGCTGCCTCACCAGCTATAAGAAAGACCAAGCCAATGACCCATCTCATCACCTTCTTGATCCACTTTAGCTGTCAAAGCAGAGACTAAAATGGAGGACACTAGCCGTATGTCTTTCTTAGGTAGTCCCTCCCTTACATGGGCAAATTTCTTTGAGCAAAGAGTTCATCATCATAGCATGTCTTACCTGCTGCTGCATCTTCCTTACAATCCCATTCCAGATATGTTTCACGCAATGCACCAGTGCATCAGCCGTTTAAGGGATGTGCTTGACTCATTTGGCGGATCATATTCATTAAGAAGGCATGCTACATTATACGACAGAGGAATATAGTCCCTAGCAGTTCTGCCCTGACTCTCCCTTTGGGCAGATAGCTTGCTTTTAGTCACAAGTCTTATAACCCATAGCAGAACAGCAAGGAAGCACACTGTTCAGTGCCACGTGGAGAACTGCCTTAGTGGCTTTACCTCCTTGAACATTTCTACTCAGATGGTTTAACTTCAGTTGCATGCCTAGAAGATAATCCAGCTGCTCCTCTTAAACTAATAATTAAGCCCTTGTTTGGATAATAAGTTTTGTTGCTTTTTCTATGTTGAGGTGAACAAAAAGTCTGATCATGGCTGGATGGTGGATCCAGCATTTATCCCAGCACTCAGGAGGCAGAGGCAGGTGGATCTCTATGAGTTTGAAGACTGTCTGGTTTACAGAGCTAGTTCTAGGACAGCCACAGTTACACAAACTCTGTCTCAAAAAACAAACAAAAGTTTGTTCACTCCAAAGAAACATCCAAGTCAATGAGTCAGTTTTATTGGGTTTACTTAAAGGAATATAGGTGACCCCCACACAGTTATGTCACAAAAAGTCACACTGTAAGGCTAGAGAAGAGTGGTTATGCCTTGTTGCTCTTCCAGAGGACATGAGTTTGGTTTTCAGCACCCACATTGGTTGTGAGCTGCCTGTATATAAAGATAATCTCTTATGCACTGTATATTGATCCGAGGCAAGATTAGAAGTGGAACATCTGACAGAGAGGAATTCTGGGTTTGAGTCAGGCACAGGGACATTCGTCTGGATATAGAAGATGGTTGCATGAACTCAAGACCAGGTAATCAACCAGGTGTCAGGACTTAGACTATAAATGGGATAATTAAGACATGAGCTACTTGGAGAACAGGCCTAAGCATTTATTTATAAATTTAAGTCTCAGAGGCATTATTTTGGGGAACTTTTGCATCGGTGGGAAAGCCCACGGTTACAAATGATGCTCAACATGGAGCATGACCCCACAACTACCCTGACATTAAGAGTCTCTTGCAGTACTGAACTGACTGCTGGGCGAATCAAACTCCAGGGAATCTAATATCCTTCTGGTCCCTGTGGTCACTTATACACGTGTGGCCTGCCTCTCTCTCTCTCTCTCTCTCTCTCTCTCTCTCTCTCTCTCTCTCTCTCTCTCTCTCTCTCTCCTTTCACCATCATACTCTAGTCGTGGAGTCCTGAGTGCTTTGTTTGTTGTTGGAGTCCTGCCTTTAGCTAGCTTTCCCTCTCCTACACAGTAGGGAGCTCCCAGGACCAAATTAGCTGAGTGAGGAACACAACACAAGGCTGGTAGGAACATCAGAAGGAGTGAATCTTACTAAAATCTTACTAATCCAGTACACATGTTTATGCTTTTAAACATTTCTTGTTTTGAGAAGGGGTGGCTCATGTAGAGATCAGAGAAGTCAGTTCTCTATACCATGTAACATCTGAGTGTAATTGTAATTCTAAGGGTCTACTGTGCCCCACTTGTTCCCAAATAAATGACACAGAGACCTTATGTTAATTAGCAAGGTGCAAGTACTATTGCTGGGTAGATACTCATCTATTCTAACTCAGTCATGCTCGCCTGGACTACTTCCCAGCCATGTGCCCCATTACTTGCCATTTGAGTTTTGCCCTGGCTTGCTCTGCTCTATGTGTGTCCTTACTCCCTTGGAGACCTGCTCATGGTGAATCCTCCTAGTCCTTCTCTTCCTCTCTTTCCTTCTACCTCTCTCTGTCCTTGGAACTCCCTGGCTGGGATAAGAAATTCTGCCTTCTCTCTTCTGACTAGGTGTTGGCTAATCAGCACTTTATTAACCAGAGGTAATAGAAAACAATCTTTACACATCATCGACAGAGGAGATGATCCAATAATCATGACAGTGCCAGTGTCCAGACTGCACCAGAACTCTGGGTATCTATACAGTGCACAGAACCATCCTGATTCATTCATGCCCTGCACTTTACTTAGTTCTAAATTTAGCACAAGTTTACAATGTAAAACATATTCTCCTAAAATACATTATTAGTTTGTTCCAATATACAAAACTTTACTAGTTGTTGAGAAAAGATTTTTTAAAAAAATTGATATTTTCTCCAAATTATATAGTTTTTATTTTAGAAATGTAAAGTGTTCAAAGTCCATGATCTATGCATACATCTTTAGAACAAGCTGTGAGTTTTAGTTATAAATTTAGCACAAATTTAGAATGTAAAACACTTTCTTGTCAAATATATTTTTAGTTAGGCAGTGCTGGGATCAAATTCAAGGTCTTACACATGCTAGGCAAACTCTGAACTGCTGAGTTATATCACCAGCCTTATTTTTGGTGTTTTGTTTTTGTTTTGAGATAGATTTTTCACTCTGAAGCCAAGTGCGGCATTGAATTTGCCAGTTTCCTTCCTTATTCTTCCTAGTACTAGGATTTCAGGTTTTAGCTACCATGGCCAGTCTCTTGCCAAATACATTCCTAATTTATATTAAAATGGGCTTACTTTGTAGCTTTACTTACAGAAAGCATAACATAACCCATTCAAGGAAAATTTTAATATTTAAGAATTTTTGTTGGGGATTTAGCTCAGTGGTAGAGCGCTTGCCTAGGAAGCGCAAGGCCCTGGGTTCGGTCCCCAGCTCCAAAAAAAAAAAAAAAAAGAATTTTTGCTTAATAACTAATCATCCTATTTACTTATTTTTAAGTGTGTGTGTTTCTGTGTATGTGTGTTCACATTTGTGTTCATGTGTGTGTTTATGTATGTATGACAATGGCTGCGTTTGTGCCAGGCACACATGGAGTACGTGGGGAGGTTGGGTGTTGATTCTCATCTTCCATCTTATTTGAGACTGAGCCTTTCTTACTGGACACTGCTGTTGTCCATACATTTCTAGGCAGGATTCTCCTGTCTGCTGTCCATCTCTGCAGTAGGAGCACTGTTTGTACTCCTTGTAAGCTTTTGCCTAGGCTGTAGGGATTTGCACTCAGGCTGTTGGCTTGTGTGTTAAGTACTTTGCCTGATGAGCCACTTTCTCAGTCCCACTTTTCCCTTTTAAAATGGTTTGCTTTTAATGCTTTTAAATACAGGCTCACTTTTATTGCCTGTCTAATTTTGATATTTTTTTCTCTTATATAACTTCCCCATAAATAAAGATACTGCATTGTCCAACCTTTATAATTATACATTTAGAAGGATGATTAACATCTAAAAATTCAGTGGATGTAAAACTGTTTGCCTAATGGCATTTATCCTGTCATTTCATAGGATAATAATATCCAGTTATTTATCATGCTTGAAGCCCAATGTTACATCGTTGCCCATTATTTAAGATAGGCTAGATATGGAGAGGTATAATCACTGGGATGTAACAGTTTTGTTCTATTTTGGGGTGTGTTATTGTGTAGCTCTTGTTGTCTAGGAATTTGTTCTGTAGACTAAGTTGACCTTGAGCCACAGAGATCTGTTTGCCTCTAACTCGAATGCTGCTGGGCTCTAAGGTGTGTGTGTTTTGATTCTTGGTACATTATTGCCAAAATGCCTTCTAGAAAGACAATACTAGCTTATATTCTTACAGTATCTGAGGATTCAGTTTGCTTTTAGTATCAGTCAGTATTAGGAAATAGTTTACATGAAATTTAACAAGTTTAATATTTTATTATTTTAGTTTGCAGTTGGATTTGATTATTATTTTTATTTTATATTTAATTTTTTCTTTTGTATACTTTTTTCTTGTTTTTCTTTTTTGTAAAGAAGTTGGGGGCTGTAGACGTGGCTCAGCTAGTAGTGCAAGCATTTGCTGTTCTTTCTTTGGTTCTCAGCATGTTAACTATACATTTCATACTTCTCTCCATTCTTTCCCCCAATCTATCATTTTCTGTTGTCAGAACTCTTAAGACTCACTTTTTATGTAAATGCAATCTGAGATTTTTTTTTTATTTCTTTGTGTTCTAAATTTAGTGAGATTTCCTCTTGTTAAAGTGCTTTTTTCTCATTTGGCTTTATAAAAGTCCCATTTCATTGACACTTCTCTTTTTAATCTGTTTATTATCTTGGTGTTGGGTAAAATAAACTTTCTCTATGTGAAATGACTAGAGCTTTAATGACAGAGGCCTTTTTTTTTTTTTTTTGACATTTTCTTATTAACTTTAGTAATGACATAGGAAGATACTAGGTTATGTCTTTGAGAGATATGGGGAAACTGTGGCTAAATACTGTTTCTGTGTTCTGTGCTTGAGGTTAGGAGTTCTAGCTCAGGAAATTGCTAAGGTTCTAAATCTTTGTTAGGAACTCGTCCAATCTATTGAACAGTCATATATCACAAAGTATGAGGGATAAAAGTCTTAACTTTGTGCTTGAATAGTAAGCAGTTTAGCTCTGTTAACAATTATTACTAAATTTTTCTAGTTGGATGTATCTTTTGGATTATTACACATTTTGTCATTAAGTGCATTATTTTTCCTCTTTATTGTTATTGGAGATATTTTTTAAGCATATTCTTTAACAATATCTTTTTTTCTTTTTCCTATTATTACTTGTGTTTCATATTTTTCTACTTGATAGAATTTTTGAATAGGGCCAGGTAACATATATGCGGCATTTTTATTTTAATAAGATTTCCCTCTATGCCTTAAAGAATAATGTTGAATCAGCATATAGTATGCTTTTTGATCTGGGGAGGTGGCTCACTTGGTAAAATGCTTGCATTACAAATGCAAGGACCTGAGTATGGTCTTAAAAATCCAGGTGAAAATGCTGGGCCTGATGACCAGCCAGCTAATTTAACCTAATTGATGAGTTTCTGGCTAATGAGAAATCATGTCTCAAAGAAGTGCCTAGTGATATTAAAAATAACACCTGAAATTGTCTTGCAGTCTCCATATGTATCCTTCCCCACATGGACACACTCACATACACACATGTACACACACATGTACACACATGCACACATGCACACATAAAAAGAATGTGCATAAAAAGAATAAGATGCTTCTTTCCAATATTTCCTAGAATTATTAAAATAGTAGCAGTGCTAGAGCACTTGTAAGGCCATGTGTAAGGCCTTAGGTTCCTTACTCAGCATCCAAAAGAGAGTCGGCTTCCAAAAATAAGAAACCCAGAATAAATTTATATGTAACAGTAAGCAAGTATTATTTTTTTAAGATTTTCAAGTTAATATTGTGTTGAATTTTATGTCACTTTTATTTTGAGATAAAATTTAAATATACTGCATAATTTGTTATATTTTATTCTAGTAGACATTATAACATTAAAATATCCATAAGTTAAATCTTTTTCAACCATGATGATGTTTGATATTGTGACATGAAATGAGTTAAGATCTTAGAGTCAAAGAAAATTGAATTTATAATTTTTTGCTATCTTAAAAATTGAATGATTCTAGAAAAATTATTTGAGCCTTGAAGTTTATTCCTTTTGTTTATAGTTAGTGACTTTCTGTATTACAGTTGTCTCCATGTTTCTTCCTTTACTTGCCCCTCTTTCAACATGGTAATCTCATAGCTAGTAGAAATCCAGAATCTTCCTTAAGACCATTTAGAAACCTTTTATCGTGGTCATTTCTACTTCTGATCCTCTGCTTCTGTTTCAAATCTGTTGCTTCTATTTCTCCTCTCCGATCCGGGCATAATATTTAGTACCCTTAATTTTTATATGTACAAGTAAAAACTCCATGGGGTATCTTGCTAAGGTTGGTGGACCACACCTCTAATCTAGTATTTGGGAGGTCTAAGACCAGCCCAGTTCAAAGCCATCCTGGGCTAAATAGGAAGCCCAATCTCAGAAAATAAAACAGGGCCTATGGAGAAGGTTATCAGGTAGAGAGATGTTTGCCCCAATGCCTGACAACCTAAGTCCAATCCCCAAATTCCACAGTGAAAGTCAAGAACTGCCTCCTGCAGGTTATCTTTTGGCTTCTATACCTGCATTGTGGCATGCACCCTCTCCCAATAAATAAATAAATTAATTAGTTAAATCCTCAAAAACAGTACCACCAAAAAAAAAAAAAAATCCAAAACCAAAACCAAAACGTCTGCAGGGAGGATTTCCAAGTGTGGTAAACTCTAGGGACATTGACACAACACTGTGAGAGACAGTAAGCACTTTTTGAAATGTGTTTAGTGCATTTGTTCTGTTTTATTTGAAATAAGATCTTAAATAACTTATTATAAGCGCAGACTGGTCTGGAACATGTGATTCTCCTACTTACCATGTGCTACCATCTCCATTATATATTGTTTATAGCATGTGAATCAATTTATCTGTGATATGTATTTGATAGTATAGTTCTTTTTTTTAAGATTTATTTATTTATTTATTATATATAAGTACACTGTAGCTGTGTTCAGACTCACCAGAAGAGGGCATCGGATCCCATTACAGATGGTTGTGAGCCACCATGTGGTTGCTGGGAATTGAACTCAGCACCTCTTTCCAGCCGGATTGTGTATTTCTTAAAATAAGTGTTGGAGAGATTCCTTTATATTACTAAGTTTGATAGAATGCTTTAAAGTCTGAGGTTTGGGCCAACAAGATGGTTCAGCATATGAAAGTGCTTGCCATACAAACCTGATCACACAGTGGCAGGAGAGAACTGACTCCACGTAGTTAGTTGGTTGCTCTGACTTCTGCTCACT
Source organism: Rattus rattus (assembly GCF_011064425.1). NCBI lineage: Eukaryota > Metazoa > Chordata > Mammalia > Rodentia > Muridae > Rattus > Rattus rattus. The sequence continues at coordinate 46,314,168 of NC_046166.1, read as the reverse complement.
TGCTGTGATACATACATGTCAGCACTTACATACAAAAACATGCATACACATAATATAAGTACATTGTAGAATAAAATAAAGCTTGTCTTTATGTGTTAAAAATTAATTTTTATTTAATTTTGCAGAGAATTAATTAGAGCCAACATGGCCACGGGAGGAGGTCCTTTTGAAGAAGTCATGCATGATCAGGACTTACCGAACTGGAGCAATGACAGTGTGGATGACAGACTCAATAATATGGTATGCTATTTTACAGTGGATGGTGTAATGTTGACCACTGATGTTCAGTGAGTCTTTCCCATCAACTGGATTCACTGAAACTCTGTAAAAACGGCAGGCAAATAGGCTAAGGGATTCTTGATTGAAGACACTGTAGCTGTAGTTAATAGGAAGCATGAATTAACTTAAATGAAAAAAAAATGTATTAAAAGGAGGTAAAAGTGCTTTATGGAAGCCATGTTAAAGGAGTATAACTCAGTTTTAGGAAGTGAAAAAGAGGAACTGCAAAGTTATCCCAAATTGCTTTCACTGCTGTTCCTGTGCTCTAAGAGCTTTCCCTACCTAGCTTTCCCTTCCAGGTCTTTTCTCTTTGTGTGTGTGTCTCTCTCTCTCTCTCTCTCTCTCTCTCTCTCTCTCTCTCTCTCTCTCTCTCTCATGCCAGATACTGAGCTTGCCCTTTTGAAGATGTGCAGCCACGAAGGAAATTATATACTGCTTAATTGAAATTTACGATTAGCTAGGTAGATTTGGGTTAGATTTTCTTTTTTAGTTATCAGTGTCCTGAAAGGGATGAATTAAATAGTATATAAAAGGTTCACAGGTCTACCCATACATGGAACATGCCTAGAGAGGCAAAATTTCTTAGAGATGTAGACAGTACTAAAGAGTTTAATTATAGTAGTAACTAAGCATCTTCCAGTGGATAATGTGGGAATCCACAGTTGTTTCTGTTGAATGAGTTCAGGTATGTAGGTATTTTCTAGTTAAAAATCTCATATCATTCTGTCTTGGATAGTATGTAGTTGATTTTTGCCTATAAAAGACTAATGGGGATAATTATTAGTTATACTGGTGCTTGCTAAGTGCTAGGCATTGTTTTTTTTTTTTTTTTTGGTTCTTTTTTTCGGAGCTGGGGACCGAACCCAGGGCCTTGTGCTTCCTAGGCAAGCGCTCTACCACTGAGCTAAATCCCCAACCCCGGCATTGTTCTAAATATGCATACATACGGTTTTTAATTGTGTTTTTAAAATTAAATTGTATTAAAATTTTTAAATTGTATTTTAAAATAGGTACCCTATTTTAAAGATTAAGAAACTGATCCCATGTGAAATTAAGGGATTTGCCTAGTATTTCTTTAGTAGTAAGTAATTGCTTTAGAACCTAGGTCAATCGTATTTCTATCTTTTTTGTTATCTATCAGATTTTCTTCTAAAAGACTCCTGTTAAAGATGTATTTACTTCACTACTTAATTTAGGACAGTTTTTTATATTTTTCACTACACAGTCTAAGCTAGCTACCCTTGAATTCTTTTAAACTCTCTAGCTTCTTGTCTTAGTCCCCTTAGTGTTGACATTATAGATATGTATCATAACAGATAGTTGGAAAGAATAGTTTTTAAAAAGTGTTTTTGAGCTGGGCCTAGGAGTACATCTCTATAGTCTCGCACACTTATACAATTGATAGACTGACGTAGGAGAATTATGAATGCAAGGATAACCTGGATTGAATGGTGAATTCAAGGCAGTCTGAACTAGCAAGACCTTATTTCAAAAAAGAAACTATTGAAAATATTTAAATTGATTTGCATATTGAGATTTGTGATTTGGAGTTAATATTTATTATCAGTAATAGGAAGGTAATAGACTGTTTAAAGACCAAGCTGAAATATTAGAATACATTAATAATGAAAATTTAAAAAAAAAACAAAACAAAAAAACGGGTTGACAGAAATAAGTCTCTAAGATAGAGTATTTGTATGTGAAAAATGTCTTAGAATTTTAATATCCACACCAGAGTTCTTTTTTCTTTGAACATACCAAATTATTTTTCTGATATAGGTCAGATTAACTTTCGGTTTTACTCTTTTTAAAGGAGTGGGGTGGCCAACAGAAGAAGGCCAACAGATCATCAGAAAAGAATAAGAAAAAGTTTGGTGTAGCAAGTGATAAGAGGGTAACTAATGATATTTCTCCGGAGTCATCACCAGGAGTTGGAAGGCGAAGAACAAAGGCCCCACACACGTTCCCACACAGTAGATACATGACTCAGATGTCTGTTCCAGAGCAGGCCGAGCTAGAGAAGCTTAAACAGCGGATAAACTTCAGCGACTTAGATCAGGTTTGTGATTTACCTTCAAAATGAGATATGAGCTTGGGAAATACTTGAAATGGATTAGTAGTACATCGTAAGAATAAAAGAGTGGGAAGAATAAAGTTTCTGTATCTGTAGGAAGAGTTTGAAATTCTGATGATGGTATGTATTATCTTTGGAGAATGATAATCTCTTCACTGGTAATTTTATAAGTATTTTAATGGCATATCTCTGTCCTGCAGAGGTAGAGGTTTTCAAACATGCAGAATAATAGGTTCAAGTCTAATATGACAATGATAATATAAGTGATTATGTAAATGTACTATATACACATATGCCAGGTATTGAACTGATGTGTGTGTGTGTGTGTGTGTGTGTGTGTGTGTGGTGTTAGAGATTAAACCCATGGCCTTAAAGATACTTTGTAAACAGTCTATCTCAGCTGTATTGCCAGTTCTAAACTGCTTTTTCAAATAGTGTTTCATGTAGATAAATCATTGTGTTTATATTCTATTAGTTAATACCAATTCATTGATTCAAAAACCTATATGAGTTTTGTTAAGTAAATAGCAATATGGATTATGATGTAGCCCACAGTACATCATAAAGTTAGTTTAATCTTATATTTATCAACTGCACTATCTCAAAAAATGAGAATGAGAGTAATACAATTTTGATAATGTAGCAGAATTTTGTAGATCTGGAAGCTCAAAACTCTTTTACAAAGCTATATCATCATCATCTAATATTGAAACTAAGAACATTGGAATCTTAAAAGTTTGTTGAACGATTAATGTTTATGTGATTTGGTTTCCTTTTTCGTGTATAGAGAAGTATTGGAAGTGATTCTCAAGGTAGAGCAACGGCGGCTAACAACAAACGTCAGCTTGGTGAAAACCGAAAGCCCTTCAACTTTTTGCCTATGCAGATTAATACTAACAAGAGCAAGGATGCCACTGCAAGTCTTCCAAAAAGAGAGACAACTACGTCAGCACAGTGCAAAGAGCTGTTTGCTTCTGCTCTAAGTAATGACCTTTTGCAAAACTGTCAAGTCTCTGAAGAAGATGGGAGAGGAGAGCCTGCAATGGAGAGCAGCCAGGTAAGAAAATGGGTTTATTTGGGTGGCTGTTTTGTGTTGCGTGTAATAATTAAAAACCAGTCCAGGCTAGCGGTCTTGGTCTGTTCCCAGCGCAGTACAGAGACAGAGATGGAGACCACCTGTTTCCCCTTGCCAAGGCCTCTCCCACCAATGCTGGCTCTGCCCGTCCAGAGCTCTGAGATAGCTCTCTTGGCCCCTGCCTGCAGCTTTGAGTGTGCTCTCACCAGCCTGCACTCAGCTTGCTACCTTTCCCCTGGGGCTCAGTCCTTGCCCAATCTAACCAAACCAACCAAAGCCTGTCCGAATTCCACCTTGACTAACTTCTTTCCCTTTGGCCCATCTTGAGTCGCCACAGAAGGAAAACACCAGACAATCTTAGTTTAGAATCAACAGATAACACAATCGCTGGGTGCAGAATCTACTATCATCAACTGTTCTATGTTAGAAATCTTCTGGTGGTGGATCCTGGTGGATTCTGCCACGAGAACTATCAGTCCCTGGGCTACATCTTGTCTGCTATGCTCCTGCCTCTCCGTCCAAAAAGGTGTTCCTTTCTCCTGCATTCCCTCATCCTGTCTCGGACTCAGAAGGCCTACCTCCTCCTCGCCCAGTGATTGGCTTTTTGTCATCTTTCAGTCGATTAGGGAAAAATTCTGGGAAAAAAGTTTTGTTTGGGTGACAGATTTCAAAGTATAGACATTAAGATCTTTAAAAGTATTAGGCTATGCATATAGGAATTTAAGTTAAGTAGAATTATTTTTCTCTAACTCTTCAATAATCTACCATATTTATTTCAAGTAGAATAATACTTTATTTCTAAATGATTGGGAAATTACATATTCATGTTGATTAAATCTCTAATTTGTGAAATACTGAACTGCTAATTTTTAATAAAGTAGGATTGGAATCAGTATGGTTAGGCTTTTTGAAAAAGAATTTTGTTCAGTGTAGCTATTGGGGCTTAGTGGCTAAGTACTCATATAGTTGCTCTTGTGGAAGACCCAAGTTTGGTTGTCAACAAACACACTAGACAGTTCACAACTCCTGAAACTCTGGCTCTTGGAAGATCTGATACATCTGTTCTTCATAGGCACCTGTGCTCACATGTACTGCTTACATGCATGTACAACTAAAGGTAAAGTAAATCATGAAAAAAAGGAATAAGACAATGTTGATATTTTTGGAAAATACTTTCAAAAGTTAGTACTTTTATTTTTATAATACTACCAGTTATTTGTAAAGAGATGTAAATATTAGAAGGAATATTCAGGGCCAGCGAGCTGGCTCAGAGGGTAGAAGTGCTTGCTGTACAAGCCTGGCAACCTGAGTGTGACACCTACAACCCATACAAAGGTGGAAGGAGAGGACCAGGGCTGTATTGCCAGTGTGCCTCTGGCACATGTGTGCACACATATGTGAGTACCACCCCCACCCCTGCTGACAACTGGTGGAATACATGAATAACTTCTCAGCAATTTACTTTTTAAATACAATTTTGGGGCCTGGCGAGATTACTTAGTGGGAGAACCTACACTGCTTGGGGCCTGGCACTCTGTAGGGAGAATGAGGGAATAAGGAAAGAACAGACACATGGCTGTGCTGCTGTGAACTGGACGTCTTCACTCAGATCGCCGCTCACTCAGCTTCCTCTGCTGTCTACACGCAGCACCTGAGCATTCCGTACCAGGAAACACATCAGACAGAAGGACAGCACCAACTGCATACAACTTTCCGATGATAGAAACTAAAATAGTTTTGTAATTACTTTTAAATTGATGGTAATTGAAGTTTATTGACCATTATGTTTTAATTAAAAAAAATCTTAAGTTTAATTTAAAATTTCTTGCCTGTAAAAATTTTTATGGTAAACCTAGATATATTTTTGCTTGATAGCACTGTTGCTGTGGACTTAACTATGCTTGGTGTTATATGTTGTATACTGCCATTCTTATTTTTCTTTTTAATATTTTTCCTACAGATTGTAAGCAGGCTTGTTCAAATTCGTGACTATATTACTAAAGCTAGTTCTATGCGAGAAGATCTTGTAGAGAAAAATGAAAGATCTGCTAATGTTGAGCGTCTTACTCATCTAATAGAGCACCTTAAAGAACAAGAAAAGTCATATATGAAATTTCTCCAGAAAATCCTAGTAAGTTTTAGACTTTTTAGATGATGTATGTTGAGTTATTTTTATGATGACCATGTGCAAGTATACTGATGACATTCTGATGTCACTCCAGAGGAGTTAACATATTTTTAAAAATCGTGCCATCCATTATAACATTTTTATTGCCCTTTTTAATAGATGTATGATTTATACCACTAAAATATTTCAGGCTAGAGAAAATGAGGAGGAGGATGTTCGGACTATAGACTCAGCTGTGGGATCTGGTTCTGTAGCTGAGAGCACATCGCTAAACGTAGATGTGCAGTCTGAGGCTTCAGATACCACGGTAAGCGGCTTTTTGGTAATTAAAGTGCTGGAAAGGAAGATTTGAGGTTTTCCTCCAGTTTTCAAGATGATAATTTTTGGCATTCTTTAGTAAAAAAGTGTATTCTAGGAAAGAAACCCTCAAACTGTTAATGGTATATACAGTTTCTAAACATGGAAGTTTGAAAGCTTTATTGCCAACATTATTGTTGGAAATCTAGTCATTTTTAGATTTTGCTTACAGAAACATCAGTGAAGTTGGTTTTGCTCAGCATAGCATTCCTAATTTTAAGAAAGCTTTGGCAAAGTTAGATTCATTGTAGGTATCAACTGTTAGTATCACTAGGGCATGACACTCAGGTATATTAAGCATGTAATTGCTGGAGAAAGTTCCACGTTCACTTTCTGGTAAGGACTCATTTTAAATGTGCTAAGATTTTTTTCAATTTCCCATTCTGTAGTATTTTAGCAAAGCTAGATATCTAAAACATTGAAATAATGGCTAAAAAATGAGACAGGATAATGTCGATATTACTTTCAATGAAGAAAAAGTATGTGGTTTCTGACTATAAAGTAAAATTAATAAAACATTTTTCCCCTTGGGAAAGAATAATTTATAGAACTTTGGAGAAAGAAAAGATTATAAGATTGATTTACTTCAAAGAATATAGTACATTTCAAAACTGCTTTGCTTTTAAACACTTTTATTTGAACTAATGTGCACCTGTCTGAAGTGCATGTGATAACCACTGCAGTATAAAGACAGCACTGTAACCATACACTTGTGTAACTGTTAAACACGTAGTATTGTAAGTAATCATTTTGAAATGATTAACACCCATGTATTGATTTTGTAATATATTTTAAAATACCATTCAGCACTAGGAATTTGAGGGTTTGTTTCCTTTTATTACTGCTCTACAAATTTTACCTGTTTCTTTTCTTCTCCCTATTTTTCCTATTTAACATTTTTTAAAATAAGAAGCTTGAATTTTTTTCTTTTTATTTAGGAAAAACTCAGGGGGCATGATCCAAACAGTTGTTGGAAAACAGATTCTGCTGTGAGAAATTGTTTTCTGTTCATAGTGGTCCTGGGAATAATTTCTCTCTTAAATACCAGCAGAAGCAGAAGGGTTGGGGTTGGCTGGTTAAATAATTTTATAGGAGAGAGATGGGGAATGGTGTAGTTGATTGTAATTTACATACTAAAATCCAAAGCATTTTACTTTACATTTTCCTTCATAATGATGAAAAATCATGGCCTTTTGTAAATTATTATGTACCAAATAAATGTTAAAATATGCTTTAGCAGTTTTCCATACTTGGAACTTGTCACAGATCTAGTGCTTGCTTATATTTAAAATGTAACTTTATTCTATAGGAACTTAAAAGTCTAATTAAATTTACTTCCTCTTGGGGATGGCTTTGGGTTAAATTTTTTTTAAAAGTGAAATGAGACATTTTTGTATTTCTTAACAAGGCTGACTTATATGTTAAACAAGAGTTTGTGTTAAGAAATTAATATGTTACACTATTTAATAAAGGAGGCATCTTTTAGTCTGAGAATTCGGCCCTGCATTGAGGACAAACTAGGGAATTCAGCTTCACAAGAACAGGTTTCAGACATTGACGTTACTACAAGTCCTAAAGGGAAAGGTGACAAAGCTCCTCAGAATGACAGGGAACTGAGACCTAATAGGAAATGTAGCCGAAAACGTGGATTTCCCTCAAAGGTATATTTCACAATATTAACTTGGGAAGTCTTTAAATGAGCAGCTCTTTAGTTTTGTTTCTTCCTTATTTGCTTTTCTGTTAACTGCTATTACTCTTAACTCTACAAATTAACAATTCCATTAATATACTATAATCAGTTTTAGTAAAATGCTGTGGCAAAGTGTTTTTAATTCTTTCTGATTTAAAATATACCTCTACATGGATTAAATATGGTAGCTGATTTTGATTTATTATAAATTATAAAGGTTTAGAATAATAACTTGTTATTTTTGCTATTGAAGGTTTAGCTTATATAAAACATTCTTAAACCTTAATAGTTGCTTTTGTTTATAATATTAGTGTTTATGAATTTGAACGATACTTTAAATTGTTGTATTATTACTATAAAGTTCATTAGAGAAAAAGAAAATAGTACAAGATGTTAGATTTTCTGTCCTGAATGGAAGAAATGCCTTTTTCCTGGTTTTGGCTTGTATTTGTGTTACTATTTAAGACCCTTTCTTCTTTCTCTCTCTTTCTTCATCTTGGGGGGGAAAAAAAGATTTAGTTAGTTGATTTGCTCATTGAAGTTTTAATGTTTTGCTAGATTTCCTTCTTCAGCGTTTGATTTTAGTTCTTTTAGTTTCCTATGATTTGTATCAAAGCACTTCAGTGAAGAAAACTGTTTCTGTAGTTCTAATACATTTGAAAGAAATAGCATTTGTAAAAGCATGTGTATCCTTTTAGCAAGAGTAAAATATTATTTTAATAGTTTAGGTGTACCATAGTAATTTCATAAGTTTTATTAAGCTTGTTACCAATGATCAATCTTTTACTTTGTAGCTATATTTTCTTTTTTCTTTCTTTCTTTCTTTCTTTCTTTCTTTCTTTCTTTCTTTCTTTCTTTCTTTTTTAATGTTTAAAACGATGAAGCAACCTCATATTTTGGCAGCTTGTTTTTTTTTTTTGTTTTTTTTCTTTGTGTGTGTGTGTGTGTGTGTGTGTGTGTGTGTGTGTGTATGTGTGTTGGGTGTCATCTGTAGTTATACAAAGCATTAAGCTTAAGGTACCCTTTTAATGCCTGGTTATCTTTAGACTTAATAGTATTGAAGGGGCAAAAATGAATGTAAGCTACTCCAGGTATGTTTTAAAATTTGTCTTCCTTATACAATTGTCAGGCACTGCAGCATATTTAACAGGTCTTCTTTCACCCTGTAGTAGTTCATTAACATTGAAAAACAACAACACAAAACAAATATAAAAACCCCAAAACCCAAAAAGCTCTTCTGTTTCTGTCTCTTGGAAAATATTCTTAAAAATAAGAATGACTGTAACTTAAACTTACTTAGGATTTGCCACAATTTAACTATCCTTAACCTTGATTTTTTTTAAAGATTTATTTATTTATTATATATAAGTATACTGTAGCTGACACACCAGAAGAGGCATTAGATCTCATTACAGAGTTTGTGAGCCACCATGTGGTTGCTGAGATTTGAAATCAGGACCTCTGGAAAAGCAGTCAGTGCTCTTAACTGCTGAACCATCTCTCCAGTCCTAATCTTGAGCTTTTTTTAAAAAAATATTTAATTTATTTTTATTACGTGTGTGTGAGTGCCTGTGGTGGGCCACAACATGCATGTGTAGGTCAGAAGATAACCCGTATTGCTCTCCCTATACAATGTGGTTCCTGAGGGTTGACTCAGGCCACTAGACTGAATGCTTAGCTGTATGACCAGCTCTCTAATCTGCTGAGCCTTCTTGCCAGCCTAGTCTTGACTCTTAAGGTCATCCTAATGCAGCATACTTGCACATAATTCATAAAATGATATTAATTAAACAAAACCTTATTTTGTATCACCTGACTTTGCTTATAGAATCTGTTAACTCTAATTCCTTCCACTCCTTCCCTTTAAGAAAGCTTTAAAAATATAGTTTGAAGAATAGACGAAAAGATTTGAGTTTTTACATTAGATTTAGAGCTGAAAAGCCTTATGAGTTGCAGGTTGATATGAAATGATATCTACTACAAAGACTGATATTTTTGATGTATTTTGTAGATGTACTACTATTTTGTATTATGTAACAGCTTCATGTATATCCATCCTTTGTGAGAGGAGTACTGTCTCACTGTTTTTTTTTTTGAGACAGTGTCTCAGATTGGCTTGTAACTGGACCAAATAGACTAGTGAGATTGGCCATGAGTTCCAGCTATCTGCTTGTCTCCATCTTTGAAGGAGTGAGTTTACAAGTGTGGACCACTAGGTCTGGCCTTTTTCTAAAAAAAAAAAAAAAAATGTAAGTTCTGAGGATCCAACTTAAGTTCTCGTGTTTATAAGGCAAGGATTCTATCTAATTTGCCTCCTCCAATCCCCCCAACCCTTTTAAAATCAGGGTCTTACTGTGTAGCTAGGGTACATGGCTAGAGTGGAACTCCTATGTTGACCACACTGGCCTTGAATTCAGAGTTGTCCCTGCACTTGCCTCTCAAGTACTGAGATTTAAGGCATGAACCACTATACCCCGCTTCTCCGCTTTCTTCATAGTTGATTATAAATGCCAATCTGAATGTGAATGGTATGTATAGCAAAGTTGTTAGGTGTCATCAACCTACACTAAACTTCTAATTTCATCTTAGCTTTCTCTGAGTACTTTACTTTCTTCACTTTTTCCCCCATTTCTAAGTCACAATGTAAAATGTTGTCATGGCTACCCACTCTTATTTACAATATTGATGGTTCTACTTGGGAGGAGTAGGTGGAAGAGGCTTTGTTTAGTGCTGGTGAAGGATGTCATCCAGAAGGAAACTTCTTGAGCTGTCTGTGTTCCCTGTGGTTTCTCTAGAAGTCACATGTGCCCAGGGAAAGTAGATCTGTGTATTAATTTTGATTTCTAAAGAAATCATTTAACTTTTTACTTGCCTTAGTAATTTTAGGGGAGAAATCATTTAATATTTTATATTCCCAACAAAAATTTGTTAGTGTGGCAAATTCGAAACTAAAGCAATACATTAAAGGGAATATTTTATGTCAATGGATTAAAATAATAGAACTTTTAAATATTTTGATAGTAAACAATTTATGAAGAATATACAATATATACTTTATATATAATTGGGCTTAAAATTTATTGTTTGGGGCTATATTTACATATCTGTTTTAGATTAGCTTTGTTTGGCTGTGTTTTAAATTTTAATTTTGTGTTGTTTTTTTTTTTTTCACACATGCCTTAAGCAAGGACTTTACCACTAAGCCATATCACCAGTCCACTTGGTCATTACTTCTTTTTTTTTTTTTTTTTTAAGATTTTTTTATTATATATGTACACTGTAGCTGTCTTCAGACACGCCAGAGGAAGGCATCAGATCTCAGTACAGATGGTTGTGAGCCACCATGTGGTTGCTGGGATTTGAACTCAGGACCTCTGGAAGAGCAGTCAGTGCTCTAAACCACTGAGCCATCTCTCCAGCCCTCATTACTTCTTTAAACAAAGTTTTCTTTTAAAATATCAGTTTATTTTTCATGTATAAGTGTTTTACCTGTGTGTGTGTGTGTGTGTGTGTCTCCTATGCATGTCTGATGCCCATAGGGATCAGAGGAGGGTGTTAGAGCCTAGGAGTGGAGTTACAAAGGGTTGTGAACCTCTGTGTGTGGGAGTGTTGGGGACTGAACCTGGGCTGGTCCTCTGCAAGAGTAACAAGTGCGTGTAACTGCTGAGCCATCTCCAATTCCATGGGTAGTTTCTTCTGAGTAGTCCCTATTTAAATCTTTTTTGTGGCATATAGAGAAGATGAAAATTCTTAGTGTATTGGGGAAGTCTTCCAAACTCTGTTTATGCCCCAAACTCAGCTGAATGGACATAATTTAAGAGTTAAAAACTAAAATAATATTGATTCAAAATAGAGTTTTCTGCTTTGTTGTATATTTAATGTGCTTCAGTTAGGCCTTTTTGCATAAGCTAATCAGTAAATATATTTAAAAAATTTGACCTTGGTTAGAAGTTGGTATGTTTATTCTCTGTTCCTCTGTCTTCTCCTGCCCTGCCCCTCACTTGTTTTGCTTTTGATGTATATATTAAAAATCATCTTCTGGAATGTGTAGTAAGTTTTGTTACCTGATAGGTTATAGAGAAAAATCGTTGTGGGCGAGCATTAACTCAGTGTAATTTGTAATCAGTTCCCTATTATAGTCTGAATATGCATAGCACAGTTGCCTTCTTAGACTTTGAACCTTCTGTTTTGTAAGAGTTTTTCTTTTCCCCTTTCCTTTTAACTCTTCATAGTTTTTCACTGAAAAAATTACTTACTTTTTAATGTGGGAGATACCAGTTTTCTAAGGCTATTAAAACTGTACCTAGAGTTGTATATTTAATCGAAAGTAGTATCTGCTGTGCTTTGCCATTGGCAGACAAAGCAGGACAGTGGATTTCAGCTGTCGGGTGTCAGTATTGTTGGTCTTATTTTTCAGGCCAGAGATCCTCAGCAGGAGCCTATGGAAGAGACAGAAAATTTGAAGAAACAACATGATTTATTAAAAAGAATGTTACAACAGCAGGAACAGCTGCGAGCTCTACAGGGCCGACAAGCTGCTCTGCTGGCTTTGCAGCATAAAGCAGAGCAAGCTATAGCTGTGATGGATGACTCTGGTATGTGGTAGTCGTAGAATTACATTCTTAGAAGAAAGGCTCGTTAACTGTTCCTGTTAGAAAGTGAGTGCTAGTACTATATAATCAGATCTCGGTTGTTGACGAGTTAAGCTGCAAGCAAGGTCTACTCTGTGCTGTGCTTTCTCTGGTTATGCACAAGAGGTTGCAGGAACAACTGCTGGCTGTCACACTGAGGGGAAAAGAGGCACGCGTGTCTGTAGTGCTGCTTCCTAACCGCAGACGGACAGGGCTCTTGTTGCTTTTGTTTCCACTTTGCAGGAATTACTACTTGTTTTATTTTGTTTTTTGTTTTTTTAAATCTCACTTAGCTAAGATTGTTGTTCTTTATTTGTCTGTGAAGAAGTTTTAAAAAATCATAAGTGAGTCAGACCTTGTATCATAAAACTGGTGATCCCAGTACTCAAAAGACTGAGGCAGGGAGGCTCAAGAATTCCTAGGGTTTAAGGATGTGGCTCGGTTGGTAAAGTACTTGGTCCACAAGCATAAGGACCTTAATTTGGATCTTCAACAAACCACATTAAAGCCAAGTGCACTAGTGTACTTAGATCTGTACCCCAGCTCCAGAAGGGACAGAGACAAGAGAACCTTGGGGTTCTATAGTCTAGCCAGTTGATGAGTAATCCTGTTTCAGAACTAAGGTGGAGATGACTGAGAAGACACCCAATCAACCTTTGATATGCACGTGCTTCTGCACAGCTGCCCTCCTCTAGTAATGCTTCATAGTGACACTGCCTCATAAATACAGTGTGCCCTGGGCTCAGTCCCTAACCTATGGAGAAAACAGAAACAGATGTTTAAAAAAGTCTAGTAAGGAAGTAAATTAATGGAGCATCTTTAGTATTCAGTGTTAACAGTTCTGTTATTTCAGTTAGCTATCCAGGCGTATATATGAGCTTTTAAAGCTGCTAGGATACTTTACTCAGTATTTGTGAAACTCAAAACATTTTTTTTCTTTTTCCTTCAGAGCAGTGTATAATTATAATTTAAGCGACAATTGAATTGATTATAGTATTGAGTCTTAATTTTGAAGTCTGTCTTATTGTCTTCAGACCTGTTTTAAGTTTTTATTAGGTTAAAAGTAAGATTGTTGCTTATTAAAACTCAATTAAGCTAAGTTTTTTTTTAGTTTTACTTTTAATTAACAGATTATATATATTTGCAAAGTGATGTAATAGATTTCCACTGGCTTAATTATAATTATGTTTTCTCATCATTTCTCAGTTTATTTATCTTTGAGCATCATTATTTGAGCATTAGGCCAGGTTTTTTATTATATGGGGTTGTTTTTTTTTTTTTTTGCTCTTTGGGAGATATAAGTTTCATGAGGATTGCTTACAGGATTGTGGGTTACTTAACAGGTAACTTGGGCAACTAGCCAGTGGGTGCACTACTGAAGTAGTGTCTGTATCTTGTCCATCAGCCTTTAACTTCCTGTAATCCATCCTTGTGGAGCAGGGGGCTCACAAAGTTCCTGATCTCTTCTCCACAGTCTTGAGTAGTTGAATTTACATCATCTTGTTGGATCCTCAGAATTGTAGGCTACTGGCTTAGGCTTTTTTGACCTTGAGACTGTTCTATAGAAAAGGATGTCAAACACAGTTTCTGACTTGGCTAGGCTTTAAAGAATTTTAGTAGAAAGCTATTGATTTTGGGTTAAAATATACAAATAATTTCTTTTCAAAAATATACTATTAGGGATTTCAATAAAAGGCTGCAACTAGAGATTTAAATTTGAACTTTTTGTACTTCCTCAACTTATTTAGCTTAATAATCTTAAAACAGTTTTGCCTCCCATGTTTATGAAATTTTACTGAAGAAGCAAGGGTTAGTATTTCTAATTTGTTCAGAGACACAACACATCTTGCTTAGAGAAAGAGTGCTTTTTTTTTTTTTTTTTTTACTGTCTAGCAAGTTGTTTGTTAATTAATTGTAATTTTGGTGTTTTCCACAGAGAATAGACTAGAAAAAGGCTTCTGTCAAATTTTTTGATTGTTATTGTTTTGGTTTGTTTGTTTTAGCAGAAAATGATGGTATTTTTTTTAAAAGCATTTTGAAGCTTCTGGCTTTCAAAATTAAAAGGCTAAAAGTAAGGACAAATTGGGATACTGCATAGTAGAGCAGTAGGTATTGTCAAAATTGTCTTCAGAAACTTGCTTTAGGAGGATGAGAGGATTTTTGTTGTTTTTAATGAATATGATAAAACCTGTGGTCTTTAGTGTAATCGCTGTATCACAAGCAACTTCTTCAATAAATTTATCTGTTCAACTGTGGGAGTACAAACTTGGCTAGCTAGATTTAATCTACTTTATGGCATGGCTTTATGGTACACTGCCATTCTGTTTGCATATTGCTAATTTTTTGCCTTTTAATTGGGAGAAATGGGCAGTTGAGGCAAGAACCAGAGTGCCATGCTGATTTTCAATCTATACTTTGTAGAAAAATGTGCCCATTCTTGTAATGTGGTATTGGTTTTCTTGGAGGAGGCAGTCAGCACTGTATCCTCTATCTGATAGAGCCCTCGTACCTCTGACCCAACAAATCACATTTACTAATTGGGATTACAGTCCTAGCCTTCCTTGTATGTTGAGATTGAAAAACATGATCCACTTTGCTAGACTTGAGCAGTTGTCTCATTATTTTTCCATTGTCAGATATAAACTATAAATGATTGGCTGACAGATAAGTAAGATAAGAGGTTCAAAGTTCTCCTCTCATTCAAAATTTGTGCTTAACCTGATGCTTCTTTATATTGAATATAATATTTAATTTTGTTTTCAGTTGTTACAGAAACTACAGGAAGCTTATCTGGAGTCAGCATCACATCTGAACTAAATGAAGAACTGAATGATTTAATTCAGCGTTTCCATAATCAGCTTCGTGATTCTCAGGTAATTGGTTTATATAGTTGAGTTTAGAAATCACATTAATTAAACCAGTGGGTCTAAAGCCTTAGTAAACATAAGTATCACCTGACTTAATGTTTAAAAGTGGAGCTGGGTGATAGTGGGGCACGGTTTTAATCTCAGCATTGGGAAGGCAGAGGCAGGTGGGTCTCAGAGTTCAAGGCCAGCCTGGTCTACAGAGTGAGTTCCAGGACAGCCAGGGCTGTGTAGAGAAACCCTGTCTTGAAAAAACGAAAAAGGAAAGAGAAAAATGGATACAGAATCCTTCAACCTCCAAAATTTGTAAGATTTGATTGGTCCCCATAGGTCCCATTGCTCTTCTTGATACTAACTATCCTTTAAGAAATTTTAGGTTAGAGGAAATCTGTTAAGGTTTATTTTATTTGTATATGTGTACCTGAATGTATGTATGTGTATCATATGCATACAGAGGTCAGAAGAGGGCATCAGATCCCCTGAGACTAGCATTACAGGTAATTGAGACTGCCTGATGTACATGTTAGGGCCTAGGTCCTCTGTAAGAGCAGCAAGTGTTCTTAACCAGTGAGCCATGGATCCACACCCAAAAAGCTAGTTTAACTGTGCTGAGTAATGTGGTTTTCTCTGTTTGGGCTGTTAGATAAGCATTCTTTTTTTACCTCCTAAATTCTAGGTGGTTATAACCTTTGAGACTTGCACTTAGGTTGGGTATGATGGTGCATACTTAGCACCCGGAGGCAGAGGCCGGTGGATCTCTGAATTCAAGGCCAACCTGATCTTCATTGTGAGTTCAAGGACAGTCAGGGATAAGTAATGAGACTGACCCCCGCCCCCCCCAAAAGACAGAGACAGAGACTTAAAATTATTCTCAAGTTCATGGCCTTGCATTTTTATCTTACTGACAACTTTTAGAAAGGCTTTTGAGGGAGGAGTATTTTTGTTTGGTTTGGTATTGAAGCAAAGTTTTATAGGTTTGTGTGTTGCCACATTTAGCAGGAGAGTTTTAGAAGTAATAATGCTTCAGTTTTGTGAACGTTATAAAATAATATGTGTGGGGATTTTGAGTGTTCGGGATTTGGAGAAGAGTGGGTGAACAATGTCTGTCTTCTCAGTCTGGGAAATGTAACGATTGTCTTGAGCAGGAAGACAGTGAGAGCCATTCGCTTTGGACAGTTACCTAGCAAAAGTTAGTTAGGTTCTCTGATGAGCTCTGTCAGACCTTCCATAAAGAAGCTCTCAGATACTCAAAGGACATAGGTATAAGACTGTTAGGAGAAGGACTGTGTTAATAAAAATGTAGGAAACAAAATAAATGTCAACATACAGTAAGATGCAACTGAATTTTCTTTGTTTTAGATGATCTTTTCCTTTTTTTCTTTACATTTTAAACTTAAGCCTCCAGCTGTTCCAGACAACAGAAGACAGGCAGAAAGTCTTTCATTAACTAGAGAGATTTCTCAGAGCAGAAATCCCTCAGTTTCTGAACATTTACCTGATGAAAAAGTACAGCTGTTTAGCAAAATGAGAGTACTACAGGAAAAGAAACAGAAAATGGACAAATTACTTGGAGAACTTCATACCCTCCGAGATCAGCATCTGAACAATTCATCCTGTGAGTAAATCTGATTCAGCAGTATTATATATAGAAAGGGCATATAAGTATACATGTTGGCACATAGTAGTTACTTAGGATGTATTTAATAAGTTAATAACTAGTTTCAAAAAAATCATATTTGAAAAAGAAACATGAATCTGAAAAGCTTTTTAATAAGCTTATGTAATAAGAGCCAAATAGATGTTAAATCTATTCTTAAAGAAATAAAAATGAAGTTGGGTTAATTTAGAGCTAGTCTCTAGTCACATTCTCAATCCTAGTTTCTGCCCCACAGTAATAGGAGCTCTTAATTGCTGGAACTTGGAATCAGCTTGGGTAACCCCAGTTGGCCATTATTACTGTAATACTCCAGTATTTGTCTAAATAAAAAATTAAAATGGATAAGAACACTGTTTTTAGAAGCCCCATTCTTGAACTGCAAAGATGGCTCAGCAGCCAAAAGCACTTACTGCTCTTGTAAACAGTAGGGTTTGGTTCCCACAACCTACATTAGGCAGCTCCCTACTGCCTATCCAGTTCCAGGGGATCTGATGGCCTCTGGTTTTTTAAGGGCACCTACATGCAGGTGATGAACATAAATTCACACAGGTATATATACATAAAATAAAAATACATCATTCAAAATAACAAAAGAATCAGCTGTTCTCTTTTGTGTTTTGAGACAAGATTTTACAATGGCAATCAGGCTCACTTCAGAGTTGCAGTGTTCCTGCCTCAGTCTCCCCAGGTCTGGGATTACATTGGTTGCATTGCCACATCCATCTTGGAATATTAGTTCTTTATTCTTCACATATCTCCTGTTTCTCTGCCACTTTGAAAGGAACCTGACTATTTCTGCCCTGAAACTCACTCATTTCACCCCTCTTAATCTCAGCTACCTTTCTCTTCTGTAGAAGATCATGTCAGTTGTCACTGTTTAAGAACAGAGGAAGACAACTAAGGAAAACTTAAGTCTTGAAAGTCTGTTTATGGCTTTGTGTCAGTTTTGTATACAAAGGAAGTCATACTTTGCTGCCTGACAACTCTTAAATGACCACTCCTAGAGAACCATGTAAGAGCAGTAGTGAAAGGAAGAATGGTTAAAGAGTAGTGTAACGAGAGACTGTTGGAAGCCTGCTGGAATAACTGTGGCATTAAAACGAGAAGCAAGCAGCGATAGTCCCACTGGGAAAGAAAGAAATGGCTGGAGTTTTGAAGCAGTTGGAGGTAGAAAATTACAGTCTTACTAGTTAATTCCCTGCTAGGATTGGCCTTTTATGTTCTATATATCATATGTAGTGACCCACCCTCTTTAATCTCAGACAAGTGTATCCTATTGTTCTGTTGTTTTCCTAGCATATAGCATTGTAATTCTTGTCAGTTCCCGTCTTGTTTTTTAACCTTCTATTTTGATCTAGTAACTATAATGTGAAAGTTCTAGACAGTCTGGAAGGAGGAAGTAAAAATATTTTTCCTTGTGTATTTTGATTGTTCAGTTGTTGAGCTATGTTAACAAGTGGCCTGTGTATATATATATATATAAGCTTTCAAGATTTAAATCTGCAGATTTTAAGATGCTAATTAATTTTATTTTGTTTGTTGAATCCAAACTGTGAATATATGCTGGTTCATTCCATGCTTATTCTGGTAATTGTTTATTTTTTTCTCTCTTTCATAGTTGTGCCTTCAACTTCTCTCCCAAGAAGTGGGGATAAGAGAAGTTCAACTGTAGCTCTCTCTGCTCCTGTGGGCTTTGCACCAGCTGTTAATGGAGAGTCCAATAGTCTTATCTCATCTGTTCCTTGTCCTGCCGCCTCTCTAGTTTCTCAGAATGAGAGTGAAAATGAAGGTCATCTAAATCCAGCTGAAAAACTACAGTAAAATACTTTTTGCAATCATTCTTCACATCTATTAAATAATTAATAATGAGGATAATTTTTTAAACTTGAAAATTTGTGAGAAACTGAAGTTTAATAAGATAAACATTCTTAAGATATATGGTGGAAGGAGGAGATGTAGTATCTGTGAGTCTTATAAGTTGGCTAAAATATGTCATTGCTCAGGTAGTTTCTGTAAATTGCTGTTAATCATTTTTCAGGGAAAGGGTTACAAATAGCAGAACTATAGGTAAAATATTTTAGTATTCAAACAAGCCCTATGCTCTAGAGTCATACCCCTGGAACTATATTATACAAGACTGTGTCAGTGTGAGCAAAACACTTAGAAAAGCTTTGCTTCTTCTGCACCCGAAAAACAGGGATGATGTATATGACATTCAGTTCATGCTATTGGAGTATTGTTTTGCTTTGTTTTCGTTTGTGTGTTTTGAGACAGTGTCTCACTATGTAGCCAGTCTTGGCTGGTTTGGAACTCACTGTATAGACCAGGTTGGCCTTGACAGATGCCCTGAGAAAAATCTCTGTGTGTGTGTGTGTGTGTGTGTGTGTGTGTGTGTGTGTGTGTGTGTGTTTGTCAACTGCTATTAAGTGAAAATAAGGGATTTTTTTTTTTCATTTTCTAAAATGGTGTTGGTGTTAATGTTACATTTTTTTTAATCAGGAAGTTAAATGAAGTTCAAAAGAGATTGAATGAACTGAGAGAATTAGTTCATTATTATGAACAAACATCAGATATGATGACAGATGCTGTAAATGAAAATACAAAAGATGAAGAAACTGAAGAGTCAGAATACGATTCTGAACATGAACATTCTGAGCCTGTTACTAACATTAGGTGACAACAAGTTTCTTCTTCCCAATGTATCCATCTGATATATACATGTATGTGGAGTTGGGGCAGGGAGGTACATCAGTGAAGTGCTCATTACTAGCTTTGTAGTCTAGTTTTTACTGTGGACATTATCTGTTAGTGTAGTAATCATTCTTTCCCTGTGAAGAAAAAGGAGGAAGTACTGAGGCAATCGTTTAGGAAAATGCTGTTTGTTACTGAGTGTGAGTTTATGAAGTATCAAATTTAGCACTGTCTTCCCTACTTCTATACTTTAGGTATATCTGAAATTATCAGATGCTTTTATTTATAAACTTCTAAGTGTATGGAAAAGCTTAAAAAAATAACGAGTCTGTAATTAAGAATTTCAGCTTAAATGATTTAGTTAATACTATTCTTAGCTTGCAACTATATTATTATAGGCCTAAGGTAGATTTTTAACTTTTATGTATTTTTGTTGTGGTTTTAAATAACTTGGCTTTAATTTCTTTCAGAAATCCACAGGTAGCTTCCACCTGGAATGAAGTGAATACTAACAGTAACACACAGCGCGGCTCTAATAATAGAGAAGGGCGATCCATTAATTCTAGCTGTGAAATTAATAACAGATCTGCTGCCAACATCAGACCTCTAACCACGCCTCCCTTAGGTAGGACTCCCTGAACTCACAGAGAATTCCCATGGTACTGTTGTGAAGAAGAGTGTCTCTATTTATATATACTCTTAATGTTTTAAAGTCATGAACTTGAATGATACTTGTTCTTAACAGACTGTCGATATAACAGAGAAGGAGAACAGAGGTTGCGTGTAGCACGTGGTGAAGATGAGGAAGAGGAAGTAGAAGAGGAAGGAGTCAGTGGGGCTTCATTATCTAGTCGTAGGAGCAGTCTGGTTGATGAGGCACCAGAAGATGAAGAGTTTGAACAGAAGATTAGTAGACTCATGGCTGCAAAAGAGAAACTTAAACAGCTCCAGGATCTTGTTGCTATGGTGCAGGTCAGTTTGTTGAAATAGGACAGTCGTGTAAGATGAAAGTTTTTTGTGTGGTTGGTAATTATGTTTTATCTTCTTTTCATTTTCTTGCATCGAGCCTTCTTACATTGAGGGCCCGGCACATATGCTAAGCAAGCGTATTAACTTCTGCGTTACATTCCCCAGCCCTATATTTGTATCCTAGATGTTCCCTTTAAAAGGGTATGTAGCATGCCCTTTATGCCTTTACACCAAAGGTTGTTTACATGCTATATACATCAGATACTGGCGAACTTGAGAAGTTGAACCTGGCGTGGTGGTGCACATCTGTAGTCCTATTACTTGGGAGGTAGAGGCGGGAAAATTAGAAGTTCAAGGTTATCTTGACTATATGCAAATTGGAGGCCTGCTTTAGGCATAAGAGACTCTTTAAGAAAAAAATGGGGAGAAGGGTCAGAGTAGGTATCTTTGTCTTTATAAAGCCTTTTACAACTTATTGGTGAGAATGCAGACACACACACACGAGCATGCCTGTGTACAACTGTAGCTTTATGCACAATCCTGCATAATTGTTTTTGCTGATGACACTGGCCTCATACATAGATCTCATAAAAGCACCATGAGATAGATATTAAACACATTGAAAAGTTAATTGCCCAATGTTACATAGTTATGATGGCCAGAAGTAAGATGGCCTAGAGCAAAGCCTGAGATCTTTATTTTTTAAGATTTATTTATTTTATGTATGCTAGTACACTGATGCTTTCTTCACACACACCAGAAGAGGGCATTGGATCCCATTACAGATGGGTGTGAGCCACCATGTGGTTGCTGGGATTTGAACCCAGGACCTCTGGAAGAACAGTCAGTGCTTTTTTTTTTTTTTTTTTTTTTTTTTGGTTCTTTTTTTTTTTTGAGCTGGGGACCGAACCCAGGGCCTTGCACTTCCCTAGGCAAGCGCTCTACCACTGAGCTAAATCCCAACCCCCAGTCAGTGCTCTTAACCATTGCTCCAGCCCCAAGCCTGAGATCTTAACCTACTTAATGTTTAAAAAAAAAAAAACAACTCAAACTTTAAGATGTTAATAAAGCTCAACTATTAATATATGTGTTTGAAAATAATTTATACATATGTACATGTAATTATGTAAATATCAACACTTCTAATGTGCTCTAAAGATCTGCTGAGCTTTTTGCAGTTTACTATGGTAGGTATAATTTTACTAGTGCAACAAAAATGGTTTAACTTGTGAAATTACTCCTTTGCTCTCTTTTTCTGTTTTTCCTTTCACGTATTTTGTTAGATCATTGGCATGCATTATCATACCTTTTAACTTGAATGGAAAATTTCTAATTGCTTACCAGAATCACTATTTGATAATCTGAGCAAAGTGAGTCCATGTCCCCATATCTTTTATTACATTTTTTTATTTTATTGGTGTACTATACCTCATTTATACATTGGATTTTGGCTTTTTCTAAATTTTCTCTATTGAGAAGAAGAGCTATTGAAGAAAAGAAGGTACACAAAGATATACAAGCCTATGCACGTAAAATGTACATGAACACCATTTGAGGTATATGTCTTACTATTTTTGCTCATATATGTGAAGTGTGTTGGGAAAGGCACATAAACTAAAGAAATCCATAGAAAGAATGGACATCTTTCTGAATTTCCACTTTACTTTTTGAACCTGGGTCACATGACGATTACTGTTTAAAAAGCATGAAATAGCTTCTGAAACTAGTAGTAGTAGCTACAAGTTAGACTGTCTTGAATATTTTTATATTTGTAAGAACTTATATCTTGCTAATTGTTATTATCTCTTACTTGTTATATTCATACTTGTTTGTAAAATTAAAGACAAAAATGAAGAAATGAGGGAAAATTTTAAGCAGATAGTGGGCATGGATTATAATAGGGGGCTGGAGAGATGGCTCAGTGGTTAAGAGCACTGACTGCTCTTCTAGAGGTCCTGAGTTCAATTCCCAGCAACCACATGGTGGCTCACAACCATCTGTAATGGGATCTGATGCCCTCTTCTGGTGTGTCTGAAGATAGCAACAGTGTACTCATATACATGAAAAATAAATAAATAAATCTTTGAAATACTATAATAGATACATCTTAAAATTTACTGTCAAGTTAATTTTATTTTTTGCTCCATGATAATTTTTTAGTTTCTGCATATTTGACACAATGCTATTCTTTGATAGCTCATTATTTCAACAAGATAAGAAAAAGCAAGTTGCTGGACAATGTTGGCATACTCCTTTAATTCCAGCATTCGGGAGGCAGAGGCAGGCTTCTGTGAGTTTGAGGCCAGCCTGGTCTACGGAGATAGGTCCAGGACAGCCAAGGCTATAATACCCTGCCACCCTGAACCCGCCAACCCCTCTCCCAAAATGAAGCAGGTTAATTTTTGTCAAACAGGTTTTAATTGATAATACTGTAATGAAATACCTGAGATTGTGTCACTATATATATATATATAAGATATATATATCTTATTTAGTTTACAGTAAAGTTTTAAGGGTCCAAATTCTGGTTAAATGTTAAAAGGCTGTGCAAGACAGTCCATGGCAAAAGATGATGGGGAATGAACAGTATATACCTGAGTCTGTCCTTTCATGTCCAGTGTTTTCTCCCTCCTTCGCCCCTCCTATAGCCCTTTCTGTACCCTTCTTCTCCTTGTAAAGCCACCGGCGTTCAGTTATGGGGGCTCCACCTTTATTAATCTACCTAATCTGGTAACTCTAAAAGGCCTCATGTCAAAACACCATACTGGGATTAAATTTTCATCCTCCTAATATTTCATAGTGGGGGTTGAAAATAACATGTGCACCTTTGGGGAATGCGCTCAAGCCTTATCCCAACCATAGCACTAAGTATTGACAGCTCAGAGTTTAAATGGTGGGGCTAAGGATGTCAGTATATCATAGTACACTCGCCTGATGTGCCCAAGGCCCTGCATTCAATCCCTAGAATGACAAAGATTGTAACGGGCTCATTTTAGTTTCAACAGTTAATTTCTTATCATTGACAGAGGATACACTTCAGTTTTCTGTAGGAATTATATCAAATATTTATATCAACTGATATTTAATGTATGTCAGTTTTTAGCCTACTAAATTATATAAGGTGCAAATTAGATACTGTCTTGGATTTCATGATAGTTTTATATAATTTTGCTGTTTCAGGATGATGATGCAACTCAAGTGCTTGTTCCTGCTGCATCAAATTTGGATGACTTCTATGCAGCAGAAGAAGATACCAAACAAAATTCCAATAATGCAAGAGAAAATTCTAATAAAGTAGATACTGGGGTAAATGAAAAAACAAGGTATAGTAGTAAGCGTTTGCTTTCATAACTACCATAAAACCTCAAGAGCCAGTTATTTAGCTAGGTGCTTACTGTGTAATATTTTGCTTAGTATCCTTATTTTATTGGAGTCCACAAATATGTCAATTTAATTATAGAGAGAAATTTTATGAGGCCAAACTACAGCAGCAGCAGAGAGAGCTTAAACAGCTGCAGGAGGAAAGAAAGAAATTGATTGAAATTCAAGAGAAAATTCAAGCAGTTCAAAAGGCATGCCCTGACCTTCAGGTAATTATAAAATTTACTTCTTTCAGTGTGTTGAGAATGTTTAAAAACTAATGTCAGTTTGAACTAGTCTGTCTTTACTGGTGCAAGGTGACAGATTATATTTTTCTGATTATTGAAATGAATGAAATAATAATGAAATAGATTTGGTTTTTTGTTTGTTTGTTTACTTTGAAAAATAGTACATGGGAATTAAATGGTTACTTTTTGTATTGGCCTAGTTACCCATTTAGTCATGACATGAAAACTCAAAGCTATTATCACATTAAGATATTCTGGCTTACATTTAGCAGATATAGATCAACATCCCATTTTTATTGACCTATGATTACACAGTAAGGCTTTAAACCATCATAAGTAATTTTTATTCCATTAATTATTAATTTATTCATTTTACATTCTGATCACAGCCCCCCTCTCTGTTTTCCCAGTTCCAACCTTACAAGTCCCTACCCCCTTACCCTCTCCCCTTCTCCTCATAGAAGGGGAAGCTCTCCTTGGGTACCGCCCACACTGACATTAAGTACGCTCTTTCCCACTGAGGCCCAACCAGGCAGTCCAACCTAGGGGAAGGGAATCCAGTTGCAGGTATCAGAGCCAGTGCCAGCCTCTACCATGAGGGACCAAGCTGCACATCTGCTTCAAACATGTAGGGGCAAGTTGAGCCTCAGCAAGTCCTTTCATTGGTGGTTCAGTCTTTGTGCGCCCCCATGGGCCTAGGTTAATTGACTCTGTAGGTGGTCTTGTGGTGTGCCTTGATCCCCTTCGGCTCACTCAGGTTTTTCCTAAACTCTTCCACAAGACTCCCCAAGTTCCACCTGTGGGTCTCTGCATCTGTTTCTATCTGCTGCTCAATGAAATCTCTGCGGAATCAATTATCTTAGGTTCCTGTCTTCAAGAATAGCTGAGTATCATTAATAGTGTCAGGGGTTTGCTCTCCTACATGGGACAGGTCTCATGTTGGGCAGTCATTGGTTGACCGTTCCTCAGTCTCTGCTCCATCTTTATCCCTGCGCATCTTGTCAGCAGGACAGATTTGGGGTTGAAGGTTTTGTGAATGGATTGATGTCCTCCTCTCTCCATTGGAAGTCCAGCCTGGATATAGGAGGTGACCACTTCAATCTCCATATCCTCTGGTAGGAGTCGCAGCTAGGGTCACCCTGTAGCTTCTTCCCCGTTCCCCAGTCTCAGGTCTCCAGCTGTTCATAGAGACGCCCCCATGTTTTCAGTTCTCACAGCCCTCCCCTCCTCGTCTTCTCTCACCCAGACCCCTCCCTCCATGAGTTACTTAAAGAAAATAATTATATAGCTATAATTTTAACTTATATGCTTTTGTTTAGTATATAGTACTCTATAATATAGGTTCTTTGGATGGAGCGGAGAGTAAGATAATTTTTCCCATGTTATATTAGATGTCAGGATGATATAGAATATACTCTTTTGAGATCTTCCTAAAATTATATTGATTTATTATGTATAGCTTTATTCATTTTGTGTGTGTGTGTGTGTGTGTGTGTGTGTGTGTGTGTGTGTGTGTGTATGCACACAAACCTGTGTGGAAACCAGAGGTTGATATCAGGTGTTATCTTCTGTCACACTTCAATCATACTTTATAGACAGAGTCTCTCTCACCGAACTGGGACTTAGTGATTCAAGTGCATTACCAATGAGTCCCTGGTATTCTCTTGTTTCTGTCCCAGAACTGAGATTATAGGCCCTTGTGCCTATGCTGGCCTTCTATGTGAGTCCTAGGGATCTGAATGCAGGTCCTCAAAGCTTGTAAACCAAGAACTTTACCTACTGAACCATCTTTCTAGTCTGGTTAACTTTACTGTGTAGTTAAACTTGCATTTGAAGAAAGAGAAAATATCAAGCTGTTTCTGACACAACTATTTCTAAGTTTGTAATTTTCCCATTTTTTTTTCTAATTCTTTTGTCCTTTATCTTCAATATAAATAATATCCAAAGGAGTGTGTGCCGAGGTTGGGTCGAGTGTAAACTCTCACCCATCTCCCAATATTTGATTTATATGTTTTTACTACACCAATCGTTAATTCTCATCACCTTTAGCCTCTTACCATGTTTGTTTTCTTCTATTGTTTTGGATCATGGTGCCTCTTTTTAGTCCCATAATAGCAGATTAAATATGGCACTAGAGCTCTAAAGAAGTAAAATAACTACTTTTATGAAATAAGTTCAATTAGTGCCCTGTAGTAGTATTTGTCATATATATATATATAATATATGTATATATTATATATATACACACACACATATAGCATTGTTTATATGTGTGTATGTGCGTATATATGTATATATTTATATACATACATGGTATTTTGTTTTTTAGCTATCAGCCACTAGTATAAGTAGTGGTCCCACAAAAAAATATCTGCCAGCTATTACGTCAACTCCGACTGTTAATGAGAATGAGACTAGTACAAGCAAGTGTGATATTGAGCCTGAAGATTCATCAGTAGTGGATAATGAGGTATGGTGCAGTCTACTGTGTTCCTGATTTGGCTCCTAATCTACCCTCTGAGTCTGTAAAGTTGTTGGGTTTTTTTGTTTTGTTTTTTGGTGATGGATATGGTTAGGAATGGGACTTTTCTGGACAGGCAATATATGTGAAGTATATTTTTTATTATCTTCCGTCTTTTTTTTTAAGTTGGGAAATAAACCTTCCCCTCCTGAAGTCATATTGTTTCAAAATAATCATATTCCTTATTAGCAAATATAGGAGCAGTTATAGAAAACACTAATTATTTCATTTAGAAAGCCCTGTTCTTTGATATTTCATTTTTATTTGGTTTGCATAATACCATGGCTTTTCTCAAATAGTTCATAAAGTGTACTTAGTACTTGTTTTCATGAACAGTTAATAAATGCCTTTTTGTGTCCCTAAAATACTATTTGACCCTTTTGAACATCTTTAAAAGATTTGAAGTGTAGTATTTCTAATTGTGTATGTTATGGTGGAGGTATGTACACATGAGTGTAGGTGCCCGTGGAGGCCAGAAGTGCCAGCTGTTTGTCCCTGGGAGCCAGACTTAGCAGGCCGTCCTCGGTCACCTGATATATGTGAAACAACTCAGACCCTTTGCAAGAGCAGCACACACTCTTTTTTTTTTTTTCTTTTCTTTTCTTTTCTTTTTTTCAGAGCTGGGGACTGAACCCAGGGCCTTGTGCTTGCTAGGCAAGCGCTCTACCGCTGAGCTAAATCCCCAACCCGAGCAGCACACACTCTTAATCATTGAGTCTTTTTCTGGATATCTTAGAATGAAAATAGAAACTTTGAAAATTGAACACCGTTGTACTGATAGTATCATTAAGACTTTTATTCTTTAAGGCTTCAGCAAATCCAAATATTTACTTGATTCTGGTTTTTAAAATAATAGCTGTGGTCAGACATGCGAAGACATGAAATGTTAAGGGAAGAGCTACGACAGAGAAGGAAGCAACTTGAAGCTCTAATGGCTGAACACCAGAGGAGGCAAGGTCTGGCTGAGACCGCATCTCCAGTGGCTATATCATTGAGAAGTGATGGATCTGAGAACCTGTGTACTCCTCAGCAAAGTAGAACAGAAAAGTAAGAAAGTCATTTAAAACATCTTTTAGACATCATTTACCCAGAACGTTAAGTCAGGCAGACTCATTTTCCAGGACAACCTAGCATAAATCAGCTGTTTCACTGAAGCAAGTGTTTTTCAACGTGTGACTTAAGAAGAACTCAATTCAGCCATTTTCTACAGCTTTCCTTCTATTTCAGTTACTCTGGTATTTGATCAAATGGTGATACAGAGTCTTTGCAAAACATTACGTTTTTAGAAATGAGTTTGAAAGTCCCATATTTGGAGTATTTGTGAAGGAGTTATTTGTAAGATAAGTTAATTAGCTGTATAGTAATACGTATTTTAAAATTTTGAAATCCTGAAAGGTCATATAGTCTTACCTTTTCAGATATTCAGGTGGCATTTCTAAAATATGATAAATGCTCTCTTCTTCTTAGGAGTTTTTATACTTTTGAAGTTTTAATGTGCATTTTACTGAATAAATATTTCCTGTTCTGGCCACTGTGTATCTGCTCTTTCACAGAACTCTTCAGATATTTCTGATGAGCATCTGGTTTCAGAATCATTTGTGTAGAGCCGGCTTCTTAACCTGTAGGTTGTGACCCCCTCCTATGGGTTCATATGACTGACTGAATGGGGCATGGGGCTTACAAAAATTGTTTATTTCCAACATACTACAGCCAAAAATGTAGTCAGAATTAAATGCTAAGTGAATACAAGGTGTTTCCAGCATTGCCAAACCTGTGTTACATCATGTGTCTTAACTATAGCCTTGGCTCTAAGAAACATGCATATGCACTTTGTACTGCCTACAAGGCTAGCCCAACCCATTAGCAAAGGCTTCCTGACTTGTTTTTACTGTACATACAAAGTCTTCTGCTCTGAACAGTTTAGTTGTGGAAAACTTTTAGTGTTTTCCTATCATACCTTATCATACCTCATTCTGTTAGTGCCAAACTTATTATATCTTTGGATTTATTTTCTCTCCAGTGTTTAATTTAAAAAATTGTTGATTTGCTGACTTTTGTTTTTCCTTTTTGTTTTTTTGAGAAAGAGCTTTTCTGTGTAGCCAAGATGCTCACTTTTGATATACATACATACATACATACATACATACATACATACATGAATGGAAAGAATTTTGGCTTGATAAGGGCAGAAGTTTCAGTAATTTCCAAAATGATTTTAAACATCCTTCTGGAATTTTGTATTACTTGAATAAAGTAGAATTCTAAGCATTTAAAATTATGACATCAAAATATTTATTACTGAACTTTGGAAAACAATATTTGTGCACTTCAGTCTTAAATATTCCTTTAATTTTAATTTACTTCTACTTTTCAACTCTGTGTTTGTGTGTGTGTGTGTGTGTGTGCGTGTGCGTGCATGTGTATGTGTGCATGTGTGTGCTAGTACGTCTGCCTGTGGAGGCTACAGCTGTTGGTTTCCTGTGGCACAGTAGTTAGAGCTGCTTGTGAGGTTGTCCTATGTGGATACCGAAAAGTAAACTCAGGTTCCCTAATTGGGCAGCAATTGCTTTTACCTGCTGAACCATCTCTCTGGTCCCAAAAATATTTAGTTCTTCATTTAAAAATAAGCATCTCATCCCCTTAGTATTTTTTAATAAATAGTATAATTACACACACATACACACAGCAAAATTTTTTTAAAATCAGTTTCTTCGTGATTATCAGAAGATGTTTAAATTGTATAACTATATCTATATACTTGGGTTATGTAAACATCCCCTGATTAGAGAGGGATTGCTAAAGGAGATAGTTTAGCATGTTTAGGTCTAGAGTTGTTCTAATATGACAGCCGATAAATACAGTGGCTGTTTAAATAAGCTAAACTTTGCTTTTGTTCCAGTCATATCAGCAGCATTCATGTGTCCTATACCTGCTGCACAGGGCAGCAGCACAGACAGGCCATCACAACTACTGCAGAAAATGTTGTTAGGTAGTACCGAAATGGAGGGCTCTTATTTAAGGAAGGACAGGAGAAGCTTGGTTAAAGAAAAACTTTCCAGAAGATGTAATGATTATTTTAATTTCTTTAAATAATATTTTGTGGAAGGCAAACTATACAGTCTGTATGGCAGCAATATAAGATAATGTCTCAAAATTCTGTGATGAAATGAAATTTTGTATGCATGTATGTTTTCATATAACTCAAAATCATAGCTTTATAGCTCTTAACATATCTAGCTAATCTCCATCATAATCCTGTTTCATCTCATTATCCCTAGAACGATGGCAACCTGGGGAGGCTCTACTCAGTGTGCATTAGATGAAGATGGAGATGAGGATGGTTATCTTTCAGAAGGAATTGTTCGAACAGATGAAGAGGAAGAAGAGGAGCAGGATGCCAGTTCCAATGATAACTTTTCTATGTATCATCCTAGCATGAATCAAAATTCCTACAATGTAAAGGAAACCAAAAACAGGTTAGTTACAGTGTTTAAGTGTTACTTGATTTTAAGTATCTCAAGTCTTTATGACATCAAGCAGTTCTGTTGTTCACACCAATTAATCAAATCTCTAAAATTTAGTTCATAATGGCACCAACTACTCAAAGGTAATGCAGATCTTACAAATTAAAGAACTTAGTCCCACAAGAGTATTATTCCTTTTAGTACAAGTCCACAAATTAACTATATTTTCCTGTCTTGACTAAAATGAGAATTTCCACAATTTGTCTTCAGATTTAATAATTTACTACAACTTTGGAAAACATTTTACCAAATTATTATTCAACTTGGCTGCTTAAAGTGGAAAATGCCTATAATGAATGGAAGTGTGTAGGTCTTCATTACCTTCTTTGAGTTCCACCTGGAAAGTTGGTTACCACCCTTGAAATTCTTTGAAGTCATTTAAGAGAGTTTATGGAAATTTTATTATTATGTAGCTATATTTGACTAAGTAATATGCCATTGATAATCAGATTTAATCTCTGGTTTCATTTCCTTCCCCAAAGATCAGTGGGTAGGTCTGGAAGTAACAACCAGATTGCTTTTTCTGTCGACCATGCCCTTCATCATAAAGAGCCAAGAGTTATAAACTCTGGCTTAGTTAAAAGGGGCTTGTTCTGCATAACAAACAGAATCTGCCACTCAGGAAATTCTAAACATTTTAGGGGTGGAGAGAACACCTGGGTTTTTTAATTAGTTTTTTTTTAAGAAGTCAAAATCTTTATTTGTAGATGATTGCATATATAAATGACAGATTTTTTTTTTTTTAACCTAAAGATGTTGCTGTAATAGTTCTCACCTAGACCAGATCAAGAATCATACCTAAGCTTTCATCTTTGCTGTTGTTGGGAGAATTAAGCAAAAAATAAATTTTCAGGTAGTGAAAAGTTCTGTTAAAAAACTGACTGTGTTGCTAGCAGTAACAGTGTATACTGATAGTTCAGCTTCTGCTTGAAGGGTTGCTTGACACCAGAGCAATGTAATAAGACCTTGTCTATAAAACAAAGCAAAGCAGAAACAACTGGAAGCAACATTAATTGCATTGGTATCTGTGGGTTGTTTTTAAAATTAAATATTTAAAAAGTTGTGTGTGTGTGTGTGTGTGTGTGTGTGTGTGTGTATCGTGTTGCACAAATGGAGGTTAGAAGAAAGTTCAGGGGTAGGTTCTCTCTTTCATCCTAGGGAATTGGGAATTGACCTCTGGGTTATCAGGCTTGGTGCCAAGTGCCCATTCCGCCCAGCCATCTCTGGTCTACATCTTTACTTTTAGTAATGATAAACATTTAAGAGTAAATGTTAACCAGATAAAATTGTGCCACTTGAGGAAGTAAAGGATGAAGGATGGAAAAGTGCTTTAGTCTAAAAAGTCATTTTATTATGTAGAATATAGTAAGCCTGTAGTGTAAGAATACTAATAAAGACTAGAACATAATTAAAAAATAATTGGATGGGCTAAAAATATGTGATTTTCCCCCTTCTCTAGTTTTAATACTGAATAAAGAAATAACTCTCTATAGACTAAGACTTGAGGTTTGTTGGCACATTTAAAAAATCAGGTTATCTCATATGATAACTTACTCCTCTAAATGTTGCATTAGGTGGAAGAACCATCGCCCTGTTTCAGCAGATGGGAATTACCGTCCTTTAGCCAAGACAAGGCAGCAGAATATCAGCATGCAACGACAAGAAAACCTTCGATGGGTGTCAGAGCTCTCTTACATAGAAGAGAAGGAACAGTGGCAAGAACAAATTAATCAGCTAAAGAAACAACTTGATTTCAGTGTCAATATTTGTCAGACTCTGATGCAAGACCAGCAGGTAAATTTTATCTTTGAAATGTATTTTTTTTAAATTTACATCGTTTTGAAGCAGTACACAGTTTATTCAATATATTGTAACTATTGCCAACATTGTCTTCCAACAGACTTTATCTTGCTTGCTGCAGACTGTTCTAACAGGTCCATACAGTGTTCTGCCCAGCAATGTAGCGTCCCCTCAAGTACACCTTATCATGCACCAGCTGAACCAGTGCTACACACAGCTAACATGGCAGCAGAATAATGTCCAGAGGTAACCTGTCTGAGTAAAACTAGTAATACTGTACAGTGAATGCTAAAATGAAAGGAGAGTGTTACAGTTACCTTCAAGGAAAAAGAGGCATGAACCAAATTGTAATCAGTCTTTTGACTAAAAATTATAGCCATGATCTGTTACTGTGGGCCTGGCTTTTGTTTATAAAATTTGTATTGAATTGTATACTTAATGTTAGATAAAATATATAGTATTTAAATTATACAACAATAAATCAATGAGCAAGCAAAAATTTAGGTTCTTATATTTATACCTATGTCTATCAGAAGAACTAAGCTCAATACTTGTTCCAGTGGCTGAGCTATTAAATTGAGCCAAGCTAAATTATTGAATTGAGTCAACAGAGCAAACAAATACTTATAGGGTCAGAACAGACTGTCTATTCTAAATGCTATTGAGTCATTGCTTACATGTATTGTTGTTGAACTTAGTTCATTGATGGTACACTGACTTAAATTACTGGCTTTTTTATAGGTTAAAACAAATGCTAACTGAACTTATGCGCCAACAAAATCAGCACCCAGAAAAGCCTAGAAGCAAAGAGAGAGGCAGCAGTGCCTCACACCCCTCTTCTCCCAGTTTATTTTGTCCTTTCAGCTTCCCAACACAGCCTGTAAATTTGCTGAACCTGCCTGGGTTTACTAACTTCCAATCTTTTGCACCAGGTAGGTAACTGAAAACCTGAAGGAAAGATAAATTTGTAAATGCGAAGATTTGAACTGTGTATGATATACATGCCTATTATCCCAGCACTCATCAAGCAGCGGCAGTAGGGTTAGGAACTCCAGGGCAGTCTGAGAGACATACTGAGTGTGAGGCCACTCTGTGCTAAATGAGATCTGTCTCAAAAAAAAAAAAAAAAAAAAAATTGAGATTATAGTTTATCTATTTTATGGATTTTTCTGTTTTTATTGTTTGAGAGTTTCTTATGATGTGTTTTAAGCAGTTACCCCTCCTGTACTCTTCTATAGGATTCTTCCTGTGCTCCCAGCGTGTACTCTTCAGTTTACTCAGTACGAGCATGGTTGAGACAATCTACTGGAGTGTGAGCAGCAGCTTCTTTCCCTTTGTCAGCCATCAGTTGACAGCAGCTTTTCAAGTAGGGATAGGACTTTGTGAACCCCTTGCCCATCTCTATTACATGAGTATTTTAAAATACATAATTCTTTTATTCTTTGGAAATTTCTGACATTCATAAAATGTAGTATGGTCATATTCACTGCCCCATCATCCTCCCTACTTGTCCAGATTCACCCTCCACCCTCTCCCAACTTTATATACTTTTTGAATGACCAAGTGAATTTAGCTGCTCATAAACTCCTGAGTCTGGTTCCATCCACCTGGCACCCTTAAAGAAAACTGACCCTCCCTCCCTCCCTCCCTCCCTCCCTCCCTCCCTCCCTTCCTTCCTTCCTTCAAAGCTACCAACTGTCAGTAGTTCCTCAGCTAGTAATGGAGAAGTCACAGGGAGCTCATGAACCTTTCTGTCTTCTATGCTAGAATGTTGACTGGTTTGGTCTTCTATAGACCTTCTGCAGACAGCCATAGTTGCTGTGAGCTCATGAATGCCACAACGGTTCTCTTATGTCCAGAAGACATGTTCACTTTGGTCCTCCCCAAACACTAGGTCTTTAAAACTTTGCATCCCCAGTTTCTAGACATTTCCTGAACTTTGTGGGGACAACCTCTTTATAGATGTCCCATTTGTGACTGAGCTCTTTATTGATACTTAGTTTCTGTACATTGATCAGTCGTGAACATGTTGCATGAATTTTTGACATGTTTTGGAGTTGCTCAGAAACACTTATATTAAACTTACATTTTTCTACATTGTTCTTATAATGAAAAGTTAATAAACATGATTGCTAACAAAACTCAGCTATTTATAAAGGGGAAAGATACTGGCCGTGTTTAAGGGCTATTGTCACCAGGTAAACCATTAGGGAGTTGAAGATGAGTAAGACTACTTAAGAGCACCCACATCTCTGTGAGGCATTTAGTGTAGGGTTTTGTTAAGGCAATTTTACTGTGTATTAGCTTTCCCCTTTGGTTCATTATATGCCAGGTACTATATGTTACTTGAATCCAAAGATGAGTTAAGATGAATCTTTAAGGGAATTTAGAGTCTAGTTAGGAAGGTAATAATGCTATTAATAAATTCTCAGAGCAGCACAGTAGCTGCTGTAGAGTAGGGATATACATACTTGGAGAATAGGAGCAAGTCGGTGTTAGAAAAGATGATATTTAAGCAAAAGTTGATTTTCTTAATGATTAAAATAGGAAAGACTTTTTAGCCAATGGAACCACTTTAACCAAATGGAACCACTTAAGGGTTTTAAAGCAATGAAATATCATTTGGAGAATTTAGAGGTAGTTAAGTCAGGGAAGTGATTGACATGACTGGAGAATAGCAAAGGCCTTCTGTGATGTGCAAAAGAAGCTTAAGTTTTATGTTGAGTTCAAGAGGGACTACAGAAGTACTGTGAGCAGGGGATAGCAGGAAAGTCTTATTTCAGGAAGATTATACTGTGATATTACTGAGGAGTTGGAAGAGAGGATGTAGGAGGGAAACTGACTAGAAGGCTCTTTTAGGGATGTTAGGGAAAGAGTGATGGCCTGAGCAGAGACACTAGTGGCAAGGAGACAGTTGAACGTGTTAGAACAAGTCAATGAAGGTGGAAGAAGGACTGAATCCCTTGCCGAGCAATGCAGAGAAGGAAGGGGGGAAGTCTTTATGAATGTTAATATTCACATTCCACAGTGTTTTCTCAACAGGATTTTCAAAGCATGGGCATTAATAACTTGAACAACCTCTCTTTACTTCTTGAGTAATATTGATAGCAAATGTTCTTTGAGTAGGCTTTTAAGTAATAAATGTGCATGTGTTACTTTCACATTAATAATAGTCATACCTGTACCAGATGAGTCAATGTGCTTAGTATGAAATTCATAGCATTATTTTGAATATTGTTTATAAAGTAATAAATTTCATTATTGTGAAATTCTATATAAGGTACTTATAATTGAGACTGGCACCCTGTCATAATTTGATAAAGGCACTTAATTATGATTTCTAGTTTTTTTTAACATTTTATTTTAATTATATATGTGTGTGTGTGAATGTAGGATTGTGCATGTTAAGTACAGTGCCCACTGAGGCTAGAAGAG
The DNA here is from genome assembly GCF_011064425.1 of Rattus rattus. Taxonomy (NCBI): domain Eukaryota; kingdom Metazoa; phylum Chordata; class Mammalia; order Rodentia; family Muridae; genus Rattus; species Rattus rattus. The sequence continues at coordinate 46,278,865 of NC_046166.1, read as the reverse complement.
GGTGTCAGATCCCCTGAAGCTGAAATACAGGTTATCGAGGTCTATGTGGGTGTTGGGAAATGAACTCTGTCTGCAAAAGCAGTTCATGTTGACTGTTGAGCCATCTCTCTGCTCATGTAAAGTCTAGTTCTTTTTGTTTTCTGTTCTTTTTTTTACATTTTGTTTTTAACGTGTCTTTTAATTGCATATGTATCTGCATTACATGCATGCAGTGCCCAGAGAGACCAGAAGAGCACATTGACTCCTGGGACTGGTGTTACAGACAGCTATGGACTGCCAAATAGGTGCTGGGAATCCAAGCCAAGTCCTCTGGAAAAGCATATACTGCTCTTGGGGCTGAGCTTTCTCTCCAGCCCTAACTTCTAGTTCTTAAGAAAGAACCATTAATTTATTTAGTGTCACAAATATCTCAGATGTAAGTAGACTGAGCTATGAGTAGTAAACGAGCATTAGTTTATTGAACTGACAGTTTGTTTTGATAGGTTTGGATAGGATACTCAATCAGTTAAATCTCTTAAAAATAAATTTTAATTTCATTTAAGGCTAAGGTACTTCTTCATTCTTTTCTTCCCTGTGTTTTTATTAGGAATGAATTTCAGCCCTTTATTTCCTTCTAATTTTGGAGATTTTTCTCAGAATGTTTCTACACCCACTGAACAGCAGCAGCCATTAGCTCAAAATCCTTCAGGGAAAACAGAGTATATGGCTTTCCCAAAACCCTTTGAAAGCAGTTCTTCTCTTGGAGCAGAAAAGCAAAGGTACTTATGTGTCAAAGTTGGATGCTTTTACCATTTACTTAATTTTTTAAAAATTATATTTAGTTTGTGTGCGTGCTTATCTGTGTGTGTGCAAATGGAGGTCAAAGGACACTTTGAGGGAGTAGGTTATCTCAACCATATGGGTCCTATGGATCACACTCTGTGGTCAGGCTTGACACCATTTACATGTTGACCTATGTTGGTGGCCCACGGTTCACTTTGTGACACAACATAGGGAGGATTTTTGTGATTGTGCAGCTTGATAGAGTATTGGTTATATAAAGTTTTTACATTGTGTAGATATTTCTCAGTCTTAAGAACTTAACAGCTACCAGAGTTTTAGTCCAGGGTATCTTACAAGATTCATATAATATAAGCAGAAATGTGTGATTTTATTTTGATTTGTTATTTGTCTTTAGATTAAAAACGTTCAGTGTTTACCAACTTAGTACTGGAAACTAGTAGTAACTGTCAGGGAATAGTTGTTTGATTCACAGCCTCTAAATACCATTCAAGTATTATTATATTGAGTATTATTTGATTGTTTTAGCCAGACCTCGTGACACATGTCTTGAATACAAGTTCTCAGGAGGCAGAGGCAGAGGGGCAGAGGCAGAGGCAGAGGCAGAGGCGCAGAGGGGCAGAGGGGCAGAGGGGCAGAGAGGCAGAGAGTTAGAGAGGCAGAGGCAGAGGCAGAGGCAGGCAGATCTTTGGAGATCAAGGCCAGTTTGGTCTATATACTGAGTTGCAGGCCAGCCAGGGATACATACTAGAATTCTCTCAAACAAACTTTTATTTGATGGTACATGGTATCAGCCATAGTAAGGAGTTTATATTCTCTTTCTCATGTTTGTTAATTTTTAATATGGTAATCTCTGACAAAATAGTTAAAGAGGCTACCATCCTTTTTTTTTTTTTTTTTTTTTTTTTTTTTTTAGGTATTTTTGCAGCTATAGAAACAACTAACTTACATAAGTAAATAATTAATCCAGAAAACTGTTTTGGTAGCTAACTCAAAAAGAATTTTCTATACCCTTTTTTAGTTTGTTTATTCTGGGAGAAATAGGCAAATTGAGATAGTGTAAGGGGCAGTAGGCAAGGCAGCTACAAGAATACTTTCAGCCTCATTGTTATGTACTTAAAAGCAAACTAACAGCCCAGAAGATTGAAAAGCATAGATATCAGTTGGATGCAGAGTTCTGTTAGAAGGATCTCTGTGATGCTTTTTTCTACCTCAAATCTTTAGAGATACACTGTAAACAATGCACACTATGCCTCCACCTAGTAATATGATTGGTCATGTCTCCGCTTCCTAAATTAGCATTTGTCACTGTCGTTAAACATAAACTTTGGAGGGGCACTTGATTAACAGATAAATCTTAGAATTCCTGTGTCACAGTCACCTCTAGGAATTACTTCATCTTCTTGACATTGTTGACTCCTTATTCGTTAGCTTAACCTTCCTTTTTTTCTACTAAGTTCCCCTTTCATTATGAAAGTGTTCTTTCATCAGAGCTTGACACAGTGCTTAATGTACAGTTGCCATTTAGAAGGGAGAGGGAATCACAAGCAATGAATATTTATTCAAAGCTTCAGTGAACTGGGCTTCCTGTTGTGATCTTCTGCTTTATCATCAATGCTTTATACGCTCTTGGTAGAAGAAACAACTCTGATTTTTCATTATGTATGTATGTCATGGTTAGAATGGAGTACATATCTTGTTTTAGCTACTTGAAGTATTTCAGATTAGATATCTTTATCTTACTAAATCAGAACTATTATAGATAACCTGGGTTAAGTGACTAACCCATGTTTAAGAGAGTTAAAACTTAGTAGTCTTTAACAAAAATCATAAAACTTACTGTTAAGTGCTAGCAAGGAAGTATTTTAAGTTATGCAGACCATACTCTGTCATAGCCATTTATCTATACAATTTTTATTAAAACAACCAAATTACAGCCAAGGACAATCTATAAAGATGAGAGTGACTATATGTTCATAATATTTTATTTATAGGAATTTAAGTGTGAATTTCGCTGGGCATATTGGCACAATGCCTTTAACCTTAGCACGCAGGAAGACGAGGCAGGTGGATCTCTGAGTTTGAGGCCAGCCTGGTTTACAAAGCCAGGACAGCCAGAATTGTTACATAGACATGCCCTATTCTGAGCAACCAAAACCAAACAAACCAAAATAACAAAAAACCATGAATTCCATGTATAATTTCTCCATGTGTAATAATTTTCTGGTTAAAAATATAACTTTTAAGAATAGAAACAAACACTACTTCTGGTTCACAGGTCATATAGAACAAATTGTGGCTGAATTTGTCCTTTAAGCTGGAGACTCTTGTTTTGAGTCAAAATATATGTCAGTGTCCCTGAAAAATATTTGTAAAACACTTGCTGGGTAAAAAACTTGATAAAAAGTTGGATGTTTTTGTGAAAATGTTTTTCTAGACTGTTGATTTTTTTTTTAACTGAAATCTATTCCATGTATGGAGACTGCAGTAAATATAAATAAATCAAAATCGTGACATATAAAACTTTTTCTTCTTGGTAAGGAATCAGAAACAGCCCGAAGAGGAAACTGAAAACACTAAGACACCATGGTTATATGATCAAGAAGGAGGAGTAGAAAAGCCATTTTTCAAGACTGGATTTGCAGTGTCTGTAGAGAAAGCTACAAATAATAACCGCAAACGTCAACCAGATACAAGCAGGAGAGGACGTCAGTTTGATGAAGAGTCATTGGAAAGCTTTAGCAGTATGCCTGACCCCATAGATCCAACCACAGTAACTAAAACATTTAAAACAAGGAAAGCATCTGCACAGGCCAGCCTGGCTTCTAAAGACAAAACTCCCAAATCAAAGAGTAAGAAGAGGAATTCTACTCAGCTGAAAAGTAGAGTTAAAACTATTGGTAAGTTTTGAAATTTGTTGAACATTTATAGTGTAAATATAAACATTGGTCTTCTTACTTTGACATACTGGCATTTTTGTACGGCTAGATGTACAGGCATTGTTGAAACCTACTTGAATCATTTTTAGTTATCTTTATAGTTTTTAAATTCTTTTTTTTTTTTTTTTTTTTTTTTGGTTCTTTTTTTCGAGCTGGGGACCGAACCCAGGGCCTTGTGCTTCCTAGGCAAGCGCTCTACCACTGAGCTAAATCCCAGCCCCTAGTTTTAAATTCTTAAGTAGCATTTAATGAAGATAATTTCAAACATGGCTCTTATACTTTGTGCTTTTTTAAACTTTCTCTTGTTTCATGAATGTGTGTATGTGTGTGTGCATATATATGTCAATATATATACTCACACATATCCACCAACATGCTCCCTTCTTTTTTTCTTACCCTTTTTTCTTTTCCTTCCTTCCTCCTTTACTTTCTTTTTTCTCTTTTCATAACCCACTATATCCAATGGCCCCTGTATGTATGGGTGTAGGGCCATCCACTAGAGCATAAGAAATGCTGCTAGTGGGGACACTTTCTTTTTTATTAACTTGAGTATTTCTTATTTACATTTCTAGTATTATTCCCTTTCCCGGTTTCTGGGCAAACATCCCCCTAATCCCTACCCCTCCCCTTCTCTATGGGTGTTCCCCTCCCCATCCTCCCCCCATTGCCGCCCTCCCCCCAACAGTCTAGTTCACTGGGGATTCAGTCTTAGCAGGACCAAGGGCTTCCCCTTCCACTGGTGATCTTACTAGGCTATTCATTGCTACCTATGAGGTCAGAGTCCAGGGTCAGTCCATGTATAGTCTTTAGGTAGTGGCTTAGTCACTGGAAGCTCTGGTTGCTTGGCATTGTTGTACATATGGGGTCTAGAGCCCCTTCAAGCTCTTCCAGTTCTTTCTCTGATTCCTTCAACGGGGGTCCTATTCTCAGTTCAGTGGTTTGCTGCTGGCATTCGCCTCTGTATTTGCTGTATTCTGGCTGTGTCTCTCAGGAGCGATCTACATCCGGCTCCTGTCGGCCTGCACTTCTTTGCTTCATCCATCTTGTCTAATTGGGTGGCTGTATATGTATGGGCCACATGTGGGGCAGGCTCTGAATGGGTGTTCCTTCTGTGTCTGTTTTAATCTTTGCCTCTCTAGTCCCTGCCAAGGGTATTCTTGTTCCCCTTTTAAAGAAGGAGTGAAGCATTCACATTTTGATCATCCGTCTTGAGTTTCATTTGTTCTAGGCATCTAGGGTAATTCAAGCATTTGGGCTAATAGCCATTTATCAATGAATACATACCATGTGTGTTTTTCTGTAATTGGGTTACCTCACTCGGGATGATATTTTCCAGTTCCAACCATTTGCCTCTTAATTTCACAAAGTCATTGTTTTTGATAGCTGAGTAATATTCCATTGTGTAGATGTACCACATTTTCTGTATCCATTCCTCTGTTGAAGGGCATCTGGGTTCTTTCCAGCTTCTGGCTATTATAAATAAGGCTGCGATGAACATAGTGGAGCACGTGTCTTTTTTATATGTTGGGGCATCTTTTGGGTATATGCCCAAGAGAGGTATAGTTGGATCCTCAGACTTTCAAAAGAGAGTGACTCTCCCTCAGCAGCTATCAGCGGCCAAACTCAGCTCAGCTTCTCCAAAGGTTATGTTCTGAAAAATTTCTCAGATACCCAAATGTTACTAATTGTTGTTTTTTAGTGTTATACCAGGGCATTGCATTGAATTGTCATCATGACTTCTCTTTAATGTCTTGATGATCCATTTAATGAGCTTCTAATTCATAATAGATTGTTGTTTTTTATTACCATAAATGAAACCACTTTAAAATAGACTTACTTATAAACTAGTGTTTCATTGAACTTTATTGAGTATTAAAGTTCTCTTTATAGCATTTCTACATGTACGTGGCTTTTAAAAAATAGGTTCTATAATTTTCTTAAGACTTTGCTGAGTACTACATTTAAAGCAGTTTTATTAGTTAAAGTCTGAATAAAGTTCATATGTTTAAATTTGGTGAAACCAGAGAATCATTCAAGTAAAAAATGGTCCACTTCTGAGACAGACCTATGGATAATCCCATAGTTTTTGATTTCCTGGTGCTTTGTCCCCACAAATACGTAATTGAGGAAATGTGAGCCATTTTTATTATAACACTCTGGACACTCCTTCCTTAGCTAGATAATTTAATGTGCTGGGGGCAGTATTCCTTAAACTTTTAAACTTTTATATGGGGCTCCCTGGGATTACTGTTCTAAATATAGATTCTGATTCATCAGGAGATGAGGCAGGAGGATTGAGAGTTCAAGGTCAGCTTGGACTATATACCAAGACCCTTTTTATTAAACAAAAACCAGATCCTGGTTTAGTTGGTTTGGGAAAATAAATTATTGTGAAATACCTTATTTTTTTAATTACAATTTTTTCTTTATTTCTGAGAATTTCATGTTTTATTTAACAAAATATCATGCCCAATCCCATTCCCTTCAGCTGCCTATTTAGTCCCATCATGCTACCTTCTTATCTTCTTTTTTTATTCAAGGTCTAATTTTTTAAAATTTATTTGTTTATTTTATGTATATAAGTACACTGTAGCTGTCTTCAGACACACCAGAAAAGGGCATTGGATCCTATTACAGATGGTTGCGACCCACCATATGATTGCTGGGAATTGAACTCAGGACCTCTGGAAGAGCAAGCAGTCAGTACTCTTAACTGCTGAGCCATCTCCCTAGCCTCTAACTTTTTTTTATGTACAAAATGTTGAATGATCTCTTTCATTGGTAAATAGTCTGAGTAATCCACTTAAGTAAGGTTGTTTAGTCTAACTTTATGAAGTCCTTTGTATACTGGTGGAGAACAAACACTACTGAAACTTGTTCAAGTCATATTTCTGGATCAAACTCTAATGGTGTGGGTAGACTTAGAAAAGCAAGAAACTTGCCCTAACTTACATGGGTGACCTGAATTTGTGTGAGCCGCTGATGACCTAGCTTGCCTTCAGATAGCCAGTGAGAGAAAAGGCTTTCTTTTTTTGATAACTCACTCACATACAGGAAGTGTCACCAGTGGAAAAATCCTCCAAAGAGACTGAGTCTCTCCCCCCAGCAGCTATCAAATACCACTCACTCTTAACTAAGGAACAGGACCCGAAGGGCGCCTCTCTATTACCTATGCTAGAAGTGTGGTTGGGTGGATCTTGTGCAGGTAACCATGGCTGCTGTGGGTTTATGAGCTCAGTGATGGTTCATATCTAGGAGACTATATTTCGCTGCCCTTTGTTCCATCCTGTGGCTCCTACATTCTTGCTGTCTGTTCTGAGATGTACCTGAACCTTGGTTGAGGAACTGTTAATAAAGATAGTCTCCTTAGAACTGAGCACTCCATTTCTTCTCAGCATTTTGACTAATTTTGTGTCTTTGCATTGATTGCTGTCCATTGAAAAAAGAAGCCTTTCTGTGTAGGATGATGTCATTACACAGGTAAAGGCAGGTATAAGATAGAATGAGGCTTGTCATTGGACGAGAAGGAAGGATGGGTGGGAGAAAAGTTTTAGAGGAGGAGGAGGAGGAGACTGGATCGAGGAGGAGAGCAGCCGAGAGAACATGGAGTTGCTTGTTAAGATTCCTCTCTGTACATTTATAGGTTGTTATGAGTATTCTTAAGGGATGGATGTGTACAGGGCTTTGTATGTCTAGGTGGGCAATTATATCTTATCAATTAGATCAGAGGCTATTTTGTTGTGTGCTCTTTCATGTGGCGATTTAATTGAATTCAAGAGAGTATTTGGTGACTGGAGACACTGGACCGCCGTGGAATTGGGATGCGTATGTCTGGCATGGTGGCAACCTGCCTTGGGAACTGGATGGGTAAAGAGATTGTTGCCAGGCTCAGAGAGTCATCGGCACTGTGATATGGAGTAGAGCAAAGCGGGTGAGACACTTTGCTGTCTGAGATGAAGACATCTACCATATATCTTAGGGCACTACAGTGCCGGATCTAGTGTGGGATAAAAGATAACACTTTTTTTTTTATTTTAATAATTTTACAGCAACATTTCTGACTAAAATATAGTAGTAGCAGGTTTAGTTCTAGGGCCTAACACCTCACTAGCCTTGGGATGAAACTTCCTCTGGAGCAGGGCTCAAATCTTAACAGTATTGCATCAGAGGGCACATTTGTCAGAAGTTCTGTATTGTGGCATGCAGAATCCACCACTGGGTAAGATCATTGATATCTTTTCTCTCTCAGCAGCCTTCATAGCTCACTTGGCGTTATGAAACCTATCCGATAGAAAGGAAGTTTCCCTCGTTGGTTCGAGATTGATATTTTTATATACTACAGCCATAGTGTGTGATGTTTCCAGCAATAGAGTCTTAACATGGAGTTATGGTGGGTGTCTGAGGTTTCTTTTTCTGTGATAAAATGACAAACCTGGGGAAAGAAGGGTTTATTTCATCTTACAGATGTAAGCCATCATGAATGAAAGTTAGAGCAGGAACCTGGAGTCAGAAACTAAAGCAGAGGGCATGGAGGAGAAGCTGCTCACTAGCTTGCTCTTCAAGGCTTGCTCATACTTCCTTATAGTACCCAGGACTACTGGGTGAGGAATGGCCCCACCCACAGTGGCCTGATCCCTTCTGTATGAGTTATTAATCAAGAAAAGGCCCAAGAGACTTGCCTATAGGTCAATTGAGAGTCATTCTTCCCAGATGATATTACCTTGTATCAAATTAATATAACACTGGGTAACCAAGGGTATTAACAGTAGCCTATGGTGTTTCGTGTATGTTTCGAATCTTCTTGACCAATAACTTCTAGGGAGATGTCTCATGACTTGCATCGCAATTTTCATATTGCATTAATGTCCTCTGGGAACTGCATTGTCCACCATGCAAGCAAATCCCCCCCCCCCCCCCGCCCCGGAGCTGAGGATCAAACCCAGGGCCTTGCGCTTGCTAGGCAAGCGCTCTACCACTGAGCTAAATCCCCAACCCCAAGCATCTCTATTTGATTTTGAAAGTAGCTTACTAACGTGGTTTCTTTCATTTTGGCTAATTCATGCTCTAGATCCCTCTTCCACTCTGTCCCTCACCTCCATTTCTGCTTAGTCCTTTATACAATCCCCCTTCCCATACTCCTCTCTTCTTTCATAGCACATGTATTCTACTATCAATTATATTTTATAAATGGATCTTGAGATAGTAGGCTTCTGTGGGGCTTTCCATACCCTCTTCCTTTGGATTAGCCTTTCCCACAACCCCTTGGTTTTACCTATACCTTTGTCCCCCATACAGTAAGCCTTTCAACTCCCAGCACCAGCCCTTCCCAACCCCAACTGAAAAATGTCCCCTTCTTGCTCCTTGTGCTCCAAGTTAAACACGTGAAACAAATGATTTGAAACTAGAATTTACACACAAGAGAGAACATATGGTATTTTTTTCCACCAGAGTTACTGCACGCTAGTTGTTTTTCTAATTTCTTGTATTTAACTTACAATCATGATTTCATTTTTCTACTGCTGAGTAATATTGCAATGTGTTTGTGTGCTACAATTTTCTTATCCATTTGTGTGTTGAATACACAGGTTGATTCCACTTCCTAGCTGTTGTGGCAAGAGTGGCAGTGAATATTGAAATGCAGGTGTCTTTGTAATAGGATATAGTTTGTTGAGTACATACCAAAGAGTCCTATAATTGAGTCATAAGGCTATTTTTAGCTTTTTTGAGAAACCTCAATTATTCCCAGTGTAACTGTACTAGTTGACATGTCCTCTGTCAGTATAGAAGAATTCCCCTTCAACAACATCTGCAACCAATGTTTGTTAACATTTGTAATGTTGATTATGGCCATTCTGGTAATGCCATGTAGATAGTTCAGCTTTTATCTTTACTTCGGGGCAATGATTGTTATGTGATCTTTGTACTGCCTTCCCTCATGCTAACTTTAAAAATATCAGTCCAAATAATAATTCACATTTCTTCAGCTGACATTCACTGCCATTGTTGCATCTTCCTCCCTCCCTTCCTCCCTCCCTCCCTCCCTCCCTCCCTCCCCACCTCCCTCCCTTCCTTCCTTTCTTCCTTTCTTTTTCTTTTTTCCGTTTGAACAGCCTCTCAGAGAGAGAAGAAAGTGGGTGAAAAATGGCCACACAGCAGCTCCTGTGTTCTAGGAAGCTGGTAAACAGTCAGCTTGTAAACAGCTGGTAAACAGTCAGCTGGTAAACAGTGATCAGCTCTTCCCTCAGTGGCTGTTTGGAATCATGCAGGGCCTTCAGAAGGTCATGGCTAATGTATTTTTCTTCAGTGAAGGCATAAGAAGAAGAAGTCCTAGTTCTTGTAGCTATTTCAGTCATGCTGAATAAATCAGAACTGGACATAAAGGAGCACTGTGGACAGAAATTAGAGATTAGACCTCATGCTTTCACAGTACTGTCTCATTTAGTGATAATATGAAACATGAACCCTTATTAATTCTGCTGTTCTCCTTGAAAAAACTTGGCCTGGTAGCTCCCATCTATAATTAAAGTTATTTGAGAGACTGAGTTTGGACGGTTGCAAGTTTGAGGCTAACTTGGGCACATTATGAGACACTGTCTCAATAACAAACAAAAATCAAAACAACCCAAAAATGTCCAAGAGGTATGTCATTAGTCACACATTTGTACCTTAACTTAGAAATGCAGACCTTGAATTGGAAAGATAGCTCATTAGATAGAAAGGTTTGCACTAAGCCTAGTGACCGAAGTTGCAACCCTGAGATCCCCTTTGTGGAGGAGAGAAGAGATTTCTCAAAGTTGTCTTTTGAGCGCTACATGCTTATTCTTCTAAACACATACATAGTAGTAAGTAAAATATAAAAATTCAAAAGAAATGTAGCCCTTGCCCTTGATACTTTCCTTGATTCCTGTTTTTTCTTCCCTCTTTGTAAATATTTTAAAATTATTTTTGTTGTCACTATTTTACATTATTGTTATATTTTTGGTATGGGGTGTGTGTGTATTCGGTGGAAGTTCCCAGCTAGATGCACCATTGCATAGGTTAGGAGACAACTCTATATATAACTTGTTGTTTTCTTCTACATTTATGTGTTCTAGGATCAAATTCTAGTTTCTGGTAAGTGCCTTTAACCTGAGCCACTTCTCTGGTCCCTCCATCTTTGAAAACATTTTTAGGTTATGTTAATTTACATTTTCCTGTATGTTTGTATGTATACATGGCTGGCGCCCTTGGAGGTCAGAAGAGAGCATTAGTCAAGAGTAACACATGTTCTTAACCACTGAACCATCTTCAGTCACCTACTCTTTTAAAGAACATTACTCATTCTGTAACTTCCCTCTAATAGTCTTTTCCTAAACCCATCCCTCTTTTTCCTTCATGTCCTCTTCTTTTTAAAAATAACTTACTGTATTAGTCGACTCTCTGTCGCTATGCTAAAATACCATGACTAAGGCAACTTATAGAAGAAAGGGCTTATTTGGCTTATGTTCCAGAGGGATGAAAGTCCATTGTGATGAGAAAGCAGCAGGAATGTCAGCTTGAGAAAGAAGCTAAAAATCTATTTTATGTCTTGACCTATAATCAGGAAACATCATGAAATCAAAATGGTGTGAATCTTTTAACTCTCAAGAGCCTGCCTGCCTTCAGTGACATACCTCCTCCATCAGTACCACATTTCCTAAGCTCACACCCAAACAGTACCATCAACTGGGGACCAAGTATCAAATGTCTGAGATTATGGGAACATCTCATTCAAACCAGTGAATCCAGTTAGTACTGACTGTGTTTACATGGTCCCTATCTTATCTGCACTATATGGTTTATTGGCTTGTGCACATTAAATGCAGGTAACAATGGCTCTTTGAGTTAAGTGTAGTTGTTATGTCCAAAAGACAGCATTTCACAGCAGTCCTTCCTACTCTCTGAGTCTTTCTGCCTCTTCTACAATATTTCCTGGGCCTTGTTTGAGAGAATGACAAAGATGTCCCGTTTAGAGTTGAGCACTTAACAGTTAACTTTCATGGAACTTTAGCCAACCATGAGACTCTGTATTAACCTATGCCCACTGCAAAAAGAAGCTTAACTGACTAAAGCAGCATAATCATGGCAATGAGCATAATATTAAGAAGATGGCTTAAGAACATGTTCTTTAAGCAAAACAGAGGTGGTAGGTTCGCATGTAGGCATTTGATCTCCCTAGTCATGGACTTTTTGAAATAAGTGTACAGTACCAGGCAATAATCCTCCCGCCCCCCCCGCCCCCCCCGCAGCGTAGGCCTCAAGTTCAATAAGAATTCAGTTACCACGTAAAGGTTATGCATCTGTTTACAATAGATGGCTATTGTAGCATGCAGGGGCCACCACTAGGTGGGACTATTGATGGATGATTCTCCTTCCAAACCAGCCTACATATATAGCACCTTTCAGCACTGTAAAAGTTAGTCAGAAGGAGTAAGTTTCCAGGTCAATTCCAGCTTAATTTTGCTATGTCCTGCATCCAGAATATGTAGTGTCTTTAATAAAGGAAATCTTATCTAGTTATAGTTGACAATTAGTTCCTTCTGTCTTAGTTAGGGTTTCTATTGTTATGGTAAAATACCATGACCAAAAGCAGCTTTAGAAGGGAAGGTTTATTTCAGCTTACAGTTGGACATCATCAAAGGAAGCCAGGGCAGGAACTGATGCAGAGGCCATGGAGGAATGTTGCTTACTGGCTTGGTCAACTTGCTTTCTTATCACATCTAAGACCTTCTGCCCAGTGTTGGCATCATCCACAGTAGACTGGGTCCTCCCACACCAATCATTAACAAAATGGTACCTCCCAGATTTTCCTATAGACTAGTCTTATGAATGTACTTTTCCATTTAAGATTCCCTATTTACAGATATATCTAGGTTTATGTCAAGTGGATAAAAGCCAACCAACATATTCTTTATAACATCTGGATTGTAGGAGGTTTCTCTTTTAATTTCAGTTTTTTTAGCAGGTTGATGGCATGTATGCCTTCAGACAGTACATAAAGAGAATTTTGCATATATTCATAAACTATATTTAATCTCAATTAGGACTCATTTAATACTTTTATGTAATTTGGTAATAAAGTCAAAAGTTTAATTCTATTTATGTAAATCTTGTTAGGTTAATACACTTTTTTCCCCTTCACAGCAATTTGGGTTGTTAAACAACCATATGTGTGTACTCAGATCATTTTCCACAATATTTTTGGTAGAATTCTCTCTACTTATGGACCTGTTTTATGTACATACAGTAGTAAACTAGCCTTTAAGGAAACTATTCCCAGTAAGTTTCATGCAGAATGGGTAATTGTGAATAGGCTTCAGTGTAAAAATGAGTTACATACTCAGAAATTTAAATTTGAGGAAATGAAATATTAAATTATGTTCTTAGAAGTGGAAGAGGAGATTTGAATCCTCATAAGACATCACAGAAACAGCACAATAATTTGAGAGTTTATTGGATATCATCAAAGCAGCTGCTTCAATCTAGGGAGTATGAGTAGCAAAGATTCTTCTCTCACTTATGTAGAAATACAATGTCAATTTTAAGGAAAGTTGTATTCTTAAGAAAAGCTATAGTGAAAGAGATTCGACCTTTCTACCTTTGCCCTTCTTATCCCAGTTATTATCAAATCTTATGGCTCTTGGAGATACTAATTGTCAGAGTGAACAATGATGTAGCAATTCTTCCTACCCTTGCACGTAAGTAAGCATTAGCTTTTGCAGCTGAGAGGCTTCACTAGAGAAAAGTGGAAGTAACCATTAAAGTGACCCAGCATTTATTTTTATCCTTAGAGTAGTTAAAATTCAAAACCGGGCCAGCCAGTAGTTATAATAATATACATAAGAAGACAACTAGCAACCAGAGAGAAGTCATAGACACACACTACCAGAGCAAGCAAAATCGAGCAAAAGACTTTTTTGAAGGAAATACATAGTTGAACAAAATAAGGGAATGTAAGCAGATTGAATTATAATATGTAAATTCTTTAATCTTAATATTGTTTGTTAAAGAAGGGTAGATAGATACCATTAATTCCCAAATTACCAATTTTGAAAATCAAAGAATTCTGTCATATAGACCAAAAAGTAGTAGGTGATAAAAGCTAATGGAAGGGCTTATTTTAGAGGCTTAAGAGATATCTTGGAGCTCTAAAGTGCTTAGAGTTGTAAAATAAAAAGCAAGAAGCAATATTTAAATACATAATAATGATAAAGGATTTGAGAGTAGTAGTACAGTTAAGTACAGCCAACTTTTGTCCATCCATAGAGGGAATGGGGAAACTGCATGTATAGGGTGACCAAATTTCTATCAAAGATAAGTTTTAAAAAAATGTCTCTGTTTACAGAGAAAAGAATACGTTTCATACAAAACAAAACTCCTAACTGGCATCAATTAATCTCACATTCTGTAGAAGAAAGATGAATACATAATTCAAATATAGCTGCAGATATTTATTACTAGCATTTGGGAGTCCAAGGAGGACTTAATTCATTTAAAAGCATCCAGATCTATGTTCAGTTTATTAAAAACAAAGCAAACAAACAAGAAGGCATACAGGCTACAGTATGCTGGGACTGCAATTTAAGAATCCTGTGTTCAGCTAAGAGACCTGGCTTAGCATGTGTGAAGCAAATAAATGATGGAAACCAGATGTGACTCATAATAGAGTTCCCTTTGTCTAAGAAAGGTAAGCTAGAACACTAGCTAGTCGTGGTCTTCAACACCTGCAGCTCCAGTCCTATGGAGGCTGAGTCAAGAAGATTGTTGTGAATCTGATGAGCATCTGGGCTACAAAGTAGCAGACTACATCCTGTCACAGGGAGCCAAAAAGACAGGCAGCCAGAGAGGATAAGAGAAGACAAACATACATACACTAACACACTTTTTGTTGTTGCTTTTGAGACAGGGTTTCTCTGTGTATTTCTGGAATTCTGTAGACCAGGCTGGCTGCCCTCGAACTCAGAGATCTGCCTGATATTGCCTCCCATGTGCTGGGATTAAAGGCATCCACCACCACTGCTCAGCTATGACATATATATACTTAAAAATTCCCACTCACAAACCAATCAATCTCAGTGTATATTCAGAGGTAAAGAGGCCGAAGCAGGAGGATTGAGTTCCCTTTGTCTAAGAGAGGTAAGATAGTACACTAGCTAGTCATGGCCGTGTACACCTGTACTATAGCCCCAGTACCATGTTCAAGGATAGATGGAAGTTTTAGAGTAAGACCATGGAGCAAAAGAAAAAAATCAATACTAGCAACTGCTAATGTATCAAAAGAATATTGGACAGTTGACTGTACAGTTAACTTCAGAAATATTCTCATGCTATATTACCAAAAAACCTGTCTTAAAAGGAAAGAGTCATATTCATAGTGGTAGGTTAGATTTGAAATCATTCCTTATTAAATTAAAATAGATTAAGAAAAACAAAACAAAAAAACAGTTAAGGATAATAAAGCCATTAGTCAGTGTCCATTACACTGCAGAATGGAAACAATCCACAGGCATTTCAGTCAAAATGGAAAACAAAGAGGTACTTTTTCTATTACCAACCTGTTTAGCTTATTTGGAAAATTAGGACCAGAAATATTGGAGTAACTACTAGTAAAGAGAATTACTTGTTTCTATAAGTATTTTTACTGATGCTAATAAGGTAAACTGTTGAAGTGGTTGGTAACTGAATAAGTGGCCAAATACTTCTTTGCTAACAAGAAAAATAGTAGTTATGTAAAATCTATATTTTTGGATGATCTAAAAAGATTAAGTATCAAAACAAAGCTACTTCTGACATAAAAATTTATGAAATTAAATATAACTTCTTCAGATTAAGTGCATTTAATTTTAGTATGTTTCACATTGCCTTGGGTTGTTTTGAAAATGACGCCCCCAAAAAAAGGGCTCTCAGCATGTATGAAAAGGTAGCAAAGAAAAGAAGTTAAGTGGGGTTTGCTTACCAAATGAAAAAAAGAAAACATATTTTGTAAGTTCTGTGATCAAAAGAATAAAAAATGACTTTATAGGTAGGGCAGTGGTATGGTGAAATGTGCTTTTAATCCTAGCACTTGAAGGCAGAGACAGGCAGATATTTGTGAGTTCCAGGCCGGCCTGGTCTACAGAGTGAGTTAGGACAGCCAGAGTTGTTACACTGAAAAACCTTGTCTCAAACAAACAAACAAACAAACAAACAGAAATATTTTGAAAGAGAAACTAAAACAATGTAAAAAAACAATGAAATACAAGGGTCCTATATTAGTGTTTATCTCAGTGGGAAGAGGATAAATTTAACCATCAGTCCATCTAGAGTAAAAGAAATTGAGTTGTGTCATACAATAAAATGAATGTGAAGTGTAAAACCCTTAGAAAGAAAATGCAGTAGTAGTATGATCTATTTTGTTTGTTTTGTTTTATCTTGTAACCTTGAAAATGTGTTACCTTGGAGTCTAGTAGAGAATTCAGATCTTATGAGATTCGCTTTATTGTACTTTTAGTTGAGGTGTTCCAATGAATATCAGAAGATAAATGAACTGTTTTAATTGATCATTGTCACCCAATCCTTCTAAAGGTTATTCTGAAGGTGTTCAAAGACATTATTTTGTATTACATTTATGCCAGGCCATTATGCTAGTATAAACCGAGTTACGTGTACTATTTTACTGTGGAAATCAGTCTCCCTTTCAGATTCAGTTAGTTGCAACTGATAACAGCTGTCACTATTTTCACCCGAGGGTATGAAAGTGCCAGTGTGTCTAGCACATGTGAACCTTGCAAAAGTAGGAACAGACATTCAGCCCAGACTGAAGAGCCTGTTCAAGCAAAGTTATTCAGCAGAAAGAATCATGAACAGCTGGAAAAAATAATAAAATATAGTAGGTCTGCAGAAATATCTTCAGGTATGTTCCTCTTTTTTTTGTTTGTTTTAATCCAGGGAATTCATCTTAAATTTGAAAAGCTACACCGAAGCAAGTTTTAATAATAGACAATCACAGATTCCTATCATGTGAAAAGTTTTAATCATAAATGTAAACTACAAATAGTTTGTGTTGCTGTGATCTCTTTAGTGCTTTTGACACATTAAGCAATTCTTTGTAAACAATTGTTAATACGGAATTCCTAATTGAAATTCTAGAAATCTTACCTAAATAGGATTTGATATGAAATCTAATTACTTCTCTTAAAACATTTGCTGCATTATGCCTGTGATAAAGTGTGTGTGCCTTACTTTAACAAATACACCTAGCAAGAAATTAGTTCCTTCTTGCCTTGTATACTTATATCTCACAACTCTTTGCCTTTCTCAGTGATACTGAATTAGAGCATTCCCATGACTGCCATGCTATTTCTCAGCTTACAAGTTGTTTTGTTTTGGTTTGGTTTTCTCCTTTTACTCATAAATACACTTTTAATTCCATAATGTTGAAATTGTATGTGAGTGTGAAATTGGGTGCCTTTCCCTCTTCTCCTTCATCCCCATTGTGTCAGTGTGAAGTTTCCCATTGTCTGACTCACAGGATATACTGTTAAGTGACTTTAGATGCTCGTGCTGTCTTCTTGAATCCTTTGGGGGCAAGTAACTACTTTTTATATTTTTCCATTAAATGTCAGTATAATATGTGACTGGTGGTATGCACTCAGTGTCTATTGAATGGAGTCACCATCTACTGAATGATTGTCACCATTTTAAGTATTCACCAGTATTTAATGATTTATAAAAAGAATAGATACATCTCAGATACATAGACTTGGTAAATAGAGCTTCAGTCTCACTTGTCTCCTGTGGTGATATGGTGCCATCTATTTGTATCATACTTTATACACAAAATTTTGATTATAGAATTTTTATGCATGCCATTTGAGCCTATAGTGATACATTATTTTTATTTTTCAGTTGTGGAATTATAGGGAAGGTATCTGCTTTCTATCAACACTTTTTAAAAAGGTTGGCAGTACAAATTGTACTTTTCTGTAGAATCTTTGAAAATGATTCCCTTACCTTGTAATCATTCTTTGGGATTCATCCTAGTGGAGAAGTGAAAAAAATGAGGGTTTAATGTTGGCCGAACAGTATAATTCCATCTATATAAATATATAAATATATAAATATAAATATAAAGGAAAACAAACATAGAAGAAAATGTATCAAATGTTTGTAGTGATTTTATGAACTATGTTTTCTGGTTTGTATGTTTTAAATCAGAAAAGAAACTTCACATTTGCTTGTATTTTGAAATGGCTTTCTCATATTGCTAGGAATTAGTAGCACCTAACTTGCAACTGTAAAGTTTGAGATTCTTTTGACAAAAATAACAATTCTATTGTCCTGGACTTTAAAATTTTTAAATTTTCATCTCATTTCACTATTTTTACACAACAGTGTTATCGTCAAAGAGTTGGGTGAGAGTTGAGGAAGGGCACAGAATTGAATAGGAGTATTATTTTCATTGAAAGTTAGTATTCCAGACCTCAGTGTCATCATTTAAAAAAAAAAGAAAAAAGAAAAGGTCTGACACAGTGGTGCACCATTAAACCCAGTGCTTGGGCAGAGACAGGCACATCTGTATGAGTGGTGACCAGTCTGGCACAGAGTAAAAAGCCTGTCTCAAAAATTTATTGAATTTTTGGTGAATTGAATAGTTTGAGGGTATAAATATGCTGCTCCTCAGTATTCTAAAAGGCATCTTTTTCATTACTGTGACCCTAAAATTCTCTACATTATTGATACTTGATGTAACTTGGCTTGTAACTTTGTAATTAGAGTGCAGCATTCCTTGCTATTGGATTATGCTTTCCTTTTTTCCCACGGTAATTACAGGAGTGTGTTTTTATACGCCCTACCCTCAAAAAAAAAAAAAAAATTGGACATCACTATGGTTGTCATCACTAATTACAGCAACTTTAGTTTGTAGCAGTTTTTTTTTTTTAATAAAAACACTTTCCATTTTTAGACAAAACAATATTTCTAAGGATGTTCTTGTGTATATATGTTTATGCACCAAGTGAATGGCTAGTGCCTGAGAAAGCAAGAAGAGGGTATCTGACCCCTGGGACTATGATAGTGCTTGTGAGCCATCATTTGAGTGTTGAGAATCAAACAGGTCCTCTGGAACATCACCCAGTGCTTACTCTTAACCATTGAGCCATTTCTCCTGCCCATCCAATGAGAATGTTTTCAAATACCGAATAAATTATTATTTGCAGTAACAACGTAGGTAAATATCTTTTTAAATTTTATTTTTTCTCATTCACTTATTTATATTATAAGCCCTGTCTTAACATTTTATGCTCATCCCATGTCTACCCTTTCCTACAGCATATACTAGAATTTTACAGCAGTCTTAACAATTTAAACGAAATACACGTGACAAAGTGTCAGGAGGTAACAATCTGCTTAGTTCTAGAGTCCATATTTGTTATTGTTCTTTATTGAACTTAAAATCCTTATATTATCCTGATTTTTGTTTCTTTGTTTGTTTTAGTTTTATGAGTTGGTCTCTATGTAGCCATGGTTGTCCAGGAGCTCTCTGTGTAGGCCAGTCCAGCCTTGAGCACAGATCCTCCTGCCTCTGCTTCCTGAGTGCTGGGATAAAAGTTGTGTGCTACCAAACCTGACTTGTTTCGTTCTTTACTTTTATGTGTGCAGGTGTTTTGCCTGTGTTATGTCTGTGCGTTGGATGTCTGATGCTGGAGCTACAGACAGTAGTTAGACATCATGTGGGTGCTGGGAATTGAACGTGAGTCCTCTAAAAGAGCAGCTAGCACTCCTAATTGTTGAGCCATCTTCTCAATCCTTAATTCTCTCTTCATTTTTAGATTTAGCTTAGTGTATATATGTTACTAAACTTACGAAAAATAAAAACCTCGTATTCTGAAGTCTTTGATTTATAATTCACAGTTGGCAAAACTGACCCTTTCTTGTTTTATAGCATATCTGTAAAGGTAGTAGAAACGTTTTGTTTTTTTTTTTTTTTTTTTATGACAGGGTGTTTAAAAATTATTTATTTCACATATCTGTGATATTGAAATGCATTAAGATTTTTGTAAATAGATAGAGGTGTTTGTATGTTACAAGTGTTTTTTGCTACCAGTCAGTATCTGAAAAAAATAATAAATCATCAAAAAACGTAACTATGTTGGGCATAAGCTATAATAAATAAAGATTGTGGAAATTTAGAAATATTCCAAAATGCTATTTTGATTCAGAAGTACATGTTTACATTATTTAGAATTACGAAAGTATTTTAACATTTATGTTCTGCAACAGAACACAAGAGGGATTTTTTATGAGGGATTTAATATGATTTACAATTCTAAAAACATCTTAACTCCTTTCTGCAGAGATATATAGAAAGTAAAGTCCTATTTCAATCCTTAAAGGACTCTAAAGAAAGTAAAACAAAGGCAAGAGAGATGGCTGAGCTGTTAATTGCTCAGTTCACAACTAGACTTTGGATAAAACAAGAACTCAGACCTGGCAAAACTAGATATACAGTAGTAGAATTAAGATTAGGTTGGCAAAGAGGAGGGAGTTTTCTAGCATTCATTTTAGTTTAGGAAGAAAGACTTACTTGAATTTAAATCTCTTAATTATATAAAAGGAGAGATGAAAGTTAGAATTAATTAGGAGTAATTTTATTGTAGAATAATAATTTATCATAGAGAACTACTAAGCCATTAACAAACTATTTTCTTAGAGCTTTGAAACAACATTTTAAAAATTAAACTATGATTTAACTTGCCACCCACGAATTGAAAATTTACATAACAAATAGTATGTCCTGATCTGGATTTTCCCCTTTAAATGGGAAATTACTTTACTTAATGCCACATTCATTTTAATATATTGAATGTGGGCATTTTGAAACTATTAAGAGAAATTTAATATAGCATCTTTTAAAATGACTGTCTTATGGACAGATCAGATAGGTTGCATGTGTTTACTCTTATTTTATGTTTATGTAAATTGACACTTAGACATGTAGTGCAACTTAGCTAATTAGTACAAAGGTTATTTTTTTATTATTTCTGTATTATACTATTCTGCAAAAGTGATTATATCTTCATGCTCTTTCCAAGGTTTTACAAAAACAACATATACTGAAACATTCAACCTTTTTTATCTGTTAGAATCATTGATTTTTGAAGGGATAAAACTAACCAAATATTTACAGTTCTACTTTGTTGTATTAAAATTACAGAATTTGAGTGCTAGAAGAACAACTTGAGTATGGGTCGCCTTTGGTCCATTTCTGTTTCTAGAAAGAACACAAAGTTCCCTAATTTGTACCCTGAAAAAAAGTTTAGGGCTAACCATATGGTTCAAAGTAGCATATATGAAACCCAGGGATTGTTCTCTGTCACTAACCACCCACCCACCCACGCAGAGTGTTGCTGGAGAGTTCATGGGGCAGTATTTTATCTAAGTAATTCAGGGTGTGGGGAGCCTGACAGTGTAGCTTGGCACCTTCTACTCTGACTTGTACACTTAAGTAAATAGTATTTTATAGTGAAATTGACCATTTAAGACATAATTATGCATTGTTAAGCCACAACATTTTTTCTCTCAACATAATAGATTTCCCCTTTTTGTTATGAAGTTCATATTACCAAAATAAACCAAAATCATTTTAATTTAGCTTATTCCAGTCAGGAGCTTATTGCTTTTTCAGTGACTAGTCCCATGATATGCATACAGTTTCCCAGGTTTTGCTTGTATTTTTGGTTTGGTTTAATTTTCAGACCAGTTTTTGGCTATGTAGTCCAAGCTGCTGGCCTTTAACTTATAGCTCTTCCTTATGTCCCCAGTTCTGCAGTTAAAGGTAGGCTCTAACATATCTGGTCATTTTCTTTTAACTGAGAAATTAAATATTCTAAGTAGTATCACATATTGCTATTCTTGAATTTAAATATTTTAATACAAGGTATTTATCTTAATATTTTAAGAATATTTCTTTAAGAGTCCTGAAATAGGATTTGTTGTGTTAAAGCTTAGAAAATGATGTAGATTAATAGGAGTTATTATGTAGGCATTTTATTGTCATTATTTTCTTGATCATTTTTGTCTTCCAGAAACTGGAAGTGATTTTTCCATGTTTGAAGCTTTACGGGATACTATTTATTCCGAAGTGGCTACATTAATTTCTCAAAATGAATCTCGTCCACATTTTCTTATTGAACTTTTCCATGAGCTGCAGCTCCTCAATACAGACTACTTGAGACAGAGAGCTTTATATGCGCTGCAGGTATCGGACAGCTCATTCTTCTGTCAGCTTACTCAGTGCTTATATGTGGGTGCTTAAGTGAAGCATGTCCTTTTTGTCTATGTATTTTGATTTATTTTCTGTTTTTTGTGACATTTCATTTAAAACTTCTTATATAACTTTTACTTCGTTTTAGTTTATCTTTACTCATTTTTCTATGGTTGTTTTTTTTTCTAAATATTCTTTGCTTAATACTTAATCTGTGAAAAGTGCTTTATTTTTCTTCCATCTGCCTCTCTTTTGAAATTTGTCACATAAATTTGGAGAAAAAAAATATATATATATGTTGCGTATAAATGTCTTTATTTCATTATTTAGGATATTGTATCCAGACATATTTCTGAAAGTGATGAAAAAGAAGGGGAAAATATAAAGTCTGTGAATTCTGGCACTTGGGTGGCCTCAAACTCCGAACTTACTCCAAGTGAGAGCCTTGTTACTACTGATGATGTAAGCCAATATGATATGTTAAATGTGGGGACACTTTCAATGTATAATAAAGGTTGAAGGTATTGTCAGATTGTGGATATAGATAATATTGTTGATGTTCTTAAAAATGATAATACTTTGAAGCCTGCAGTAGCCAAATGTACCTTTAATAGGTATTTAATAAGTCTTGTAGTATTCAGAACATTAGTTAGACCAAATAGCAATCAAGTCAGAAAACCTTTAAATATATAAGTACAAACTAAATCAAGTCTTTGTGTAAAAGAAAAACCTGGACAAAAGAAAATCATCCAGAAGAAAAATTGAAGTTTAATGTATTCTACTTGACAACTTTGTGAATAAACTGTCTATCCACTTAAAGATAAAGAGAACACTTTTGTGATTTCTTTATCACTATTGTAATGTTAACACAAAGTATTCTGGAGATGGTATTTCTCCAAAAGGATATTTTAACTTCTTTCTAGGTAAGAATAATCTGTTTAGAAACTATTGAGGATTTTCTTTTATTTTTTACTCTTAAAATCATGCTGAAGACAATACCTCCTGAACTGTCCTTTCCTTCTTAAAATTGTTCTATACTATGCTATGAATCATATATAAGAAACTATAATTTACATAGTTTATATTTTGTTGTGTTTATGCATATGTAGTGCATGTATGTGTGTGGTGTAGTAGGAGGAAGGGGCCAGAAGTATCTTCCTTGATTGCTTTCTACATTGTCTTTTCTTATCTTTTTTTTTTTTTTCGGAGCTGGGGACCGAACCCAGGGCCGTGTGCTTGCTAGGCAAGCGCTCTACCACTGAGCTAAACTCCCAACCCCCACATTATCTTTTGAGACAGCACTTCTCATTGAACCTGGTGCTTGCTGATTACTGGATATTGTGATCACCCGAGAAAGACTCAGTCCCATAGTTTTTATTTTTATTTTATTTTATTTATTTATTTATTTATTTTTTTGGTTCTTTTTTTTCGGAGCTGGGGACCGAACCCAGGGCCTTGCGCTTCCTAGGCAAGCGCTCTACCACTGAGCTAAATCCCCAACCCCCATAGTTTTTATTTTTATAATGTTAAATATATATTAGGAGTGACTACTCATTACAATTAACTGAAAATGATGTGTTCCTTTTTATAGGAAATGTAAAGGCAGACAACTGTCTGTCTGTCTATCTATCCATCAGTCTAATTTATTTGGGGCAATGGGAGGAATTACTGGATTATAGTAAAAGTTATTGGATATTGCAATAACTTGGGAAAGACTGAAGTGATAGAAATTGATGAGAGATATTAACTATGGAGAACAGAAATTGATGCAAACTGTCTTTGTATGTGTGGGTTTTTTAAAATTTGGTTTTGCGTGTGCGTGCGTGCGTGCGTGCGTGCGTGCGTGCGTGTGTGTGTGTGTGTGTGTGTGTGTTTGGGGGAAGGTCTCATTTTATACTATTGGCTGACCTAGAACTCCTTATGTAGACCAGGCTGGCCTTGAACTCAGAGATATGTGTGTTTCTGTCTCCTAAGTACTGTGTCTAAAACCACTACATCGAAATAATGGTTTTTAGCTGTTGAGAACCTGATTATGTAAGTGTATCTATTTGTTCAACTTATCAAACTATATGCTTAAAATCGGCACATTATATAGTATTTTAATTGTACGACTAATAGCTCACTATTACCTGTAATTCCAGTTCCCAGGGAACCATCACCCTCTCCTGGCCTCAGTGGGCTACCTGCACACATGTGTCATTCACTTACACAGACACATGCATACATATAAATAAAAATGTAATTTCATAAGATTATGAATGCCATGTTTTTAATTCAGACATAAGACAAGATACATACAGTAAGAATATAAAGTGTTTATGGGTTGTAAAGATAATTTAAAATGTTAACTATCAATTTATAATCTTCAATGAAAGTTGGCTTTCTTATTTTTATTTAACCAAAATGTTCTCCAAGATTACTTAATATTTGTTTATTATGCTTCTTTAATAACGGATTATATTGCAGTCTTGTCTGACTAGAGTTCTCATGCAACTTTTTATTATCCCTTTTAAATGTATGCTTCTATGCAAATAACAGTTTCTGTGTTAAATCTTTAATGTTTATGAAATGTTTTTAGAAGTATTGAAGAATTGTTTCTTTAACTTAGGAAACGTTTGAGAAGAACTTTGAAAGAGAAACACATAAAATAACTGAACAGAATGATGCTGACAATGTGAGTGTCATGTCTGTGTCTTCCAACTTTGAGCCATTTGCAACAGACGACCTAGGTAAGTGAGCTCTCTCCATCACCTAGCATGTGGCAGAGTTGATCAAATAAGGAAATAACTAGGATGAACACAAAAATACCCATCAGTCCAAATCCATGACTCTTTTGTTAATTCCTTGACCTGGGGCAAATCATCTACTCTACAGCTATGCAAATGCTGACAAGTAGGACTTTTATCTAATTTGCTGAATTCTTGAGAAAAACATAGACCTTCAAATATGAATAATAGTTTTTTAAATTGAACTGTAATTTTCCTTAAAAAGAAAGGTCATCTACTTGGTTATTGAAAACTGTTTCTTCAAATTTTTTTTTCTTTTTTTTTTTTTAAATTTTATGTATATGAGTACTCTGTCATTCTCTTCAGACACCTCATCAGATCCCATTACAAATGATTTGGAGCCAACTTGTGGTTGCTGGGAATTGAACTCAGGACCTCTGGAAGAGTAATCAGTGCTCTTAACTTCTAAGCCATCTCTCCAGATCCTCCAAACATATTTTTAATAAAATAAGTAGTTAATAGTTTGAGGTTTGAGGTAAAAACTCAGATTCTGTAATAATCCCTTTACTTAAGTGGTTGTGCAATCTGAGGCAAGCTACTTAAATGCCGTCATTCGTAGGGTCATTTAAAGATTAAACAAATAACTATGATGATGTACATGAAGCGTCTCATTAGGACAGTAAATGGAATACTTTAAAATCTAATTCTGGGCTGGAGACATGGCTCAGCACTTAAGAGGGCTTGCTGTTAATCCAGATGAACCTGGGTTTGGTTTCTAGCACCTGTATCAGGTGGCTCACTAGTACCTGTAACTCCAGTTTCCAGGGAACCATCACCCTCTCCTGGCCTCAGTGGGCTACCTGCACACATGTGTCATTCACTTACACAGACACATGCATACATATAAATAAAAATAGGTCTTTGAAAAAAGCTAATTTCCTTTTCTTAGGCTTATGTTTTTATAGTTTTGAGAGTATGCAAAAGGATTTGCCTTTATAAATTCTAGAAATATTTCTGTTCCAAATTCAGGCAACACCGTGATTCACTTGGATCAAGCATTAGCCAGAATGAGAGAATATGAACGCATGAAGACTGAGACAGAAAGTAACTCAAATATGAGATGCACTTGCAGGGTTATTGAGGATGAAGATGGTGCTGCCGCCGCCACCACAGTCAGTAATGCAGAAGGTATATTTTCAGTGTGATCCAAAGTAATAATCAGAGTTGCAAATACAAACTCTAAAGCTAGCTAGGCTTAGCTGTAATCCCAGAACTCAAAAGGAGGAAGCAAGAGTGTTAGGAGTTGAAATCTAGTTTGGCTCTATTGCAAATTCAGGGGCCACCTCATGGTTAAAAAAAGTTAAGCTCCTTAATTATAAGGACTGCTAAAACTACTTGGTTTTTCTTTATATTATTTTAACATAAAAGTATAATATTCTATAAAATCATATGTAAATGTGCATATGTCTGTGTACATAATATCATTGGCTTTTGTTGATATATCATTTTTCTTAAAAAATAGAAACTCCCATTATTGAGAATCACAGTTCACCACAACCTACAAGTGACGTTTCTGCCGTCCCCTGTCCTAGAATTGACACTCAGCAACTGGACCGCCAAATTAAAGCAATTATGAAAGAAGTCATTCCCTTTTTGAAGGTAAACAATAAATACAAAATAAAGCAGCATATATAATTTCTAGTAATGACCATGTGAGACTTATAAATAGTGCCCTTAAAATTAAGAGGGCAAAGAACAGATGGAAAAGTGGAATACGGCTGAGTGTGGTTATTAATTTAGTTTTCAGGAGGCACAGACAGGCAGAGCTCTGAGTTTGAGGCCAACTGGTATACAGAATGAGTTCTAGGCCAGATGAAAAGGGAAATTTACATCTGAAACTGCACCCCATGTTTTCATAAGAAGCCTTTAAAACAAGAATTTTAAAATTGCAATCGTCTAAGGAACTTTAAAAATTGGAAATGAAAACATAGTTTGCATTGCACCCAGATATAGAAAACTATAAAAATGTGTTGCATTCAGGCTCATTTTAATTTTTTTCTGTTACTTTTTAAAAAAAAAAAAAAATAGGTATTTTTTTTCATACAATATAGTTATTGTTTCCCCTCCCTCATCTTCTAGATCCTCTCTACCTCCCTATCCATCCAACTCCATGCCTTCTTTTGAGAAAGGGGTTGGGGGAGAAACCATAAAAACGGGAAACCAGAGTATATAAGCAAAACCAGACCAGTAAAGTTAAAAAAAACAAAAAAACAAAAACGCCCATCCCTAGCATCACAAGATGCCTAATCTTGATCTATAATGTCATTTAACTCAGAGGTGTTTATTTTTTGTGAAGATGATCTGTCTTTGGTAAGAGTAGAATATTGACATTAAATACTGTTGTTTTGGGGCTTAATCTGCATCAGTACATCTAGTAATATGTTTTATTAATAGGGTTCACCTATGTTTGGCGAGATAACTCAGTGGCTAAGAGAACCCACATGTTTTTTCACAAGTGTCTGCAAGTTCAATTCCAGGGCATACGATGATATTTTCTGGCCTCAGACACTGGGAACAAATGTGGTACACTCAGGCCCCCATACATACCATTGGTATCATCTAGTTTGGCCACCTAGTTGTTAATTGGGGAGGGGAATTTGACCATGAGAAAGGGTGATAGGACCTGCTTAAATGAATTGAAAGGCTGAAAAGGAACGAGAATCTTGAGATTGTTTCAGGTCTACTCTAGACTGACTTTGTCATATTTCATATATATATATAGTTTTGGTGTTTTGAGACGAGTTTTGGTGGATAACACAGCTTGGCCTAGAACTTACAACAATCTTTCTTTCTTCCCCTCAGAATACTAGAATCACAGGCATGCAACCATACTTGATTTTCACAAGGTTTTTAATGGCACAGTTAAGAAGAGGCTTGCCTTAAGTGGCATTCGAAAAGAGAAAGATATTTCATAATATCTAGAGACATTTTTAGTTGTTGGTTTGGGGAAAGGTGTTGCTGGTGGAATTACTAGGACACCATATCACAACAACTCTTTCAAGAAAAGCATTTAATTGAGAGCATGTTTACAGTTTGAGAAAACTAGTCCATCATCATCATTGTCATGACAGGGACTACGAATAGGCATGGAGTCCTGGCAGGATGGTGCTCGAATGGTGTGAGAGCTCTGATCCATCCATAGGCAGAGACAGTGGGCCTGGCATGGGCTTTTGAAACATCAAAGCCCCATCCCTAGTGACACTCTTCCTCCACCAAGGCCATGCTTCCCGAGTCATCTAATCCTGTCAGAGTTTCGCCCCCTGTGACTAAGCATTCAACTCTGTGAGGTGCTGGGGGCCATTCTTCCTCAAACCACCACAGATATAATAGGAAATTGGTAGAGGGTGGATAAGATTTTAAGAGGATTGAGATTAACTGAACTACAGCAGGAAGATAGCACACATAATTCTTCTTACTGCAGAAGGGACGTGAGGAAGAGTATAGGAACAGGAAATTTGTTTTCTTGGTCATTTTCTCGTGTGTGTGTTAAAATCACCAAACATTTTAGTGTGTATGCTATAGAGAAAAACCTTTCAAATCTTTATCAGAAAAATGAGAAACTATACAAGAGAAATTAATTTCAAATTGTATAGATCAATATTTTTTAAACAATAGATAAGTTTATATCCTAACCTATTAGGGTTTTTCTTAGGAGCACATGGATGAAGTATGTTCTTCTCAGCTTCTCACTTCAGTGAGACGTATGGTGTTGACCCTTACTCAGCAGAACGACGAGAGCAAAGAGTTTGTGAAGTTCTTTCATAAACAGCTAGGAAGTATATTACAGGTAAGAGTTCATTTTTGTATGAGTTAACCTGTATTCCATTTGGTTAGGGCTCTTTATCATTTTCTGATAGTATAGAACTGATTCAATAATCCATCCTGATACTCAGTTTGGATGGCACTTTAATATTATCTCTTTACTTAGTTAAAAATTATAAGAGGTCTTTCTGTATTTTCATTTAATATAACCATTGCCAGGGACTTTCCCAACGTCAATAAAATAGTATTGGTTTAAAAGGACTGGAGAGATGGCTCAGCTGTTAAGAGCACTTGCTGCTCTTCTAGAGGACCTGGTTTTGGTTCTCAGCACCCATGTTAGGTGGCTCACAATTGCAGTACCTATGCCTCCAGCTGCAGTGCAGGGCTTGAGTATTAGGCCCTCTGTTCTGGTTTTTTTAATAAGGCATCTGTACACACTTGGCATACTCACATAGATAGGTACACATACACATGAATAAAAATGTTTAGATTTACTGGTTTGGCATTCTACCATGAAGAATAGTTCAAGACTGAAATGCTTAGATAGCATGCTCTGATTTAATTTTCAATAATATAAGAAATTTTAGATACTAGAAACCAGCCTCTTTAATTTGAGAAACTTCTTAGAGCATAACAATAATTTTTAAAGAACCATATGCCTTAATGAAGTTTGGATAACTGGCATTTCACTCTCATCACTTTTTTAGGGGCCTTCAAGCTCTTCTCTTTTAGACATGCATAAAGTAGGCGAGAGTTATCCATTACTGTGAACTGTGGTCATACCACTATGACTCACAATGAGCCTTCTGCTTTATACCTATTTTCCTTTATTTTTTTCCTCCTACACTGCCCAGCCTCTAGTAGTCACTATTGTTTTGAAGTAGAATGAGGTGAGGGAGGGGTTATCTTTGGTGGGCTCAAGCCGAGTGTGTACCTCTGAGAAAGAATGGCCATGCAACAGATCTGATGTAAAAGGAGGTTTATTGAGGGAGGGGAAAGGAGGAGGACCTGGTGAAGTGAGAGAGGCAGACAAGTGGACATGGAAGCAAGCAGAGCCATGAGGGCAAGGCAAGGATGGGGCGGGACAGAGAGACAGAGAAAGAGGGCACACAGGACGAACAGAAAGAGGGGACGCCAGAAACAGAGACAGCTACGGTGCCCATGGCACATGCCTGGCACACCTGGCAGCATGCATTGCTTAAGAAGCCACTAGGTCCCTGAGAACAGGCCAGTGGAATTGTCTGTACACAAACAACTGTCCTATTCTGTCTTTACATAAACCGCAGCTTTCAATTAAATTGAGGCCATGGTTCTTAACTAGAGATTATATTTGTTTCCTGGAAGACATTTGACAGTGTTTGTAGATGTTGTTTTGTTTTCCTGATAGATGGGAGATGAGGAAGGGATATACTAGTTAGAAACCAGGTATGCTGCTAAACCTATGTGATGTTTATCTTTATGATTATGATGACCTAAATATTTCACATTGAGATACTTAAGTGATGGATATTGTTACTCTAGTTTAAGTAGTACATTTTTCTCTTAATGTGAAGTTCTCTATGAAATTTTGTTTTGCTTCCTGTTTCAGACATTAAACTTTTTTCCCAACATAATATTTTTATTGATTATTTGGGAATTTCACATAATACATCAAAATCACATTCACTTTCCAGCCCTCCCAGATCCACACCTTTTTGAACCCAACCCCAATAGAGATGAATTTTAAACAAGACTGAAAAAGAAATCCACCAAGTCCAGTTTAGGTTGCCAGTATTTTCACTGGAAACCATGGTTAAACTGCCAGTGGCAGGTTTTTTAGAATTGAGTCCTTCCCCATCCCACTCCACCATAAGTCATCAAAGTGTAGAGCTACACTTTGTCACAATTTTTAAGAGTTCTCTTCCGTGGCTTCTTTTTCTCTGTGTGTGTGTTTGTGTGTGTGTATACACACTAAGCGATGGGGAAAGAGAAGTTGTCACAGAAGCCTTCTGTGTCTTTGATTTTCAACTGTGAGTCTGCAGTCATCGGTGCCACTGCAAAAGGAGCCTACTTGCCCTTTACAGTCAGAGGCAGCTTGGGTCATAGATTTCCACATGGTTTCTGGGAACAGCACGGACCACAGACACCCACATGGCCTCCGGCGGCAACCTGGCAACCTCAGCTTGGTCTTCAAAGGCAATGCAGACCGTGGATACTATCATGGGCTTCAGGGACAGCACAGACCACAGCCATCCATATGGGCTGTCAGAGGTATCATGGGCCGTGTCCATCAACAAGGCCCCTGGCCACAGAAGGGCCACAGATATCAACATGGCTTCAGGTGGCAGCCCAGGCCATGAGTATCCATTTATCTTCTCGCAATAAAATGGACCATGAACATCAACATCTTTCAGATAGTAGCACAGAAATCAACATAACCTCCAGGGGTAACATGGACCACAGACATTACCATGCCCCTCCACCACCGTCGTCATCTTCACAGGCATCAACATGGTCTCAGGTGGTAGCACAGACCAGACACCAACCTGGCCTTTGGCAGCTGCACAGACCACAGCCATCCACTTGGACAACAGGCATCAAGACAGCCTGGGGCAGGAGCAGGGACCATGGACCTTTTGCCCTGGCAGCACATTCAGAGGCAGAGCCTCCTCAAGCTCTAGGGTGTAGCCTGCTAAGCAACAGCATGCTCACAGCTTTACATGCAAATAGTCATTGCAACTAGTTGCTGATCTGGTTCAAGGTTTCTGACTTTTGACACACCATACATACTGGATCATCACTGATAACTCATCTCACATATCCAGAGTCAGGGTGCTCTTGTGGCTAGGAAGAGCTTCTGGGAACAGGATCTGCCTGAGCTCCAAGCTGCCACACAGCTCCCTGCCCTCTGTGCCTGAGGCTCACCAGGCACGACAGTTGTGCCTACAGCCAGCCTATGAGCAATAATGTGCCTTGTGCTACCTTCCCAGCAAAATGAGCAGCACGGGCTCTAAGGCTCCATGCTGGTGGCTGACTCCCCTATTCAGTAATGCCACATTCTTTGTCTGGTACCATTGTACTCTCGGATCGTGCCCATATCCTTTTAGAGTCTCCATGGGTCTCAGGCTGCTCTGAGGTCCCTTGGGTGCCATCTTCAGTCAGTCCAAGAACTCTATCTTACACCTCGGGGGGCTTGAAAGGATGGATAATCTGTAGAAGTGGATGGTCAGGGGAAATAGCCCAACTCGTTGTTAAGGACAGTCATCACCCACCGGTCCTACAGAACACTGAGCAGGAGGATCCCTCTGTAAGCCTGTCAGTTCCTTCTGGAACCATTTCAGTACCATGATCCTGTTACTTGGGGCCAGTTGACCCTCCAAGCTGCCTCTTAAACTGGTTAAGGGTAGTACTATCACTTTGCCTGTTAAAGTCTGAGTGAGGCACTAATTCATATTAATCCTCCATTTTGTTAGCTTTAAGACTAAAGCACAAATTCAGTAATAATCTCAGTTCTTATTTTTGTTTAGAATATTGATACATAATTTATAAGGTATATAATTTATCAAGGATCTTGTACTTTGTAGAAATAGGATTTATTAGCATAAAATAGAAATATTATAAATAAGATATTCTTAAAGAAATATCTGAAGTATTAAAAATACTTAAGATAACTTATAGGTAATGAATTTTTTATAAATTTAGCTAGCTTATTCTAAGAGAAAGAAGTAACTATTTTAGAGTATGGTTAAAATTATTCTTAATTCATATTTTTAATCAGTATTTGTTCGACACTTCTAAGAAAATTCAACTGCTTTTGCTTCTTTCCTGTTTTTTTATCACAGGGTCATGTCTATTAAGAGCAAAAGCTAGTTTAAATTAAATTTTACCTAGAATCTTTTCTCTTTCCTCCTTTCCCTTTATCCTTATTTTCTTTCTCTTGTGACTTTCTAATTTTTTTTTTTTCTTTTTTTCGGAGCTGGGGACCGAACCCAGGGCCTTGTGCTTGCTAGGCAAGTGCTCTACCACTGAGCTAAATCCCCAACCCCGTGACTTTCTAATTTTTAAGTATCGAGTTCTCATTTTTTCTTCTGAAATCTGTTCTGCCATTTTGTGCTTCGTGTCCCTTAGCATGCATGCTCCTCCTCCTTTGTAGCTCTGGAACTCACTCTGTAGACCACAGTGGCTTCAAACTCAGATACGCCTGCTTTTGCCTCCTGAATACATGCTTTCTCTGTGGGTGTTTTGTGTTGTTTTCTTTTGGGGATTGGGGGGTAGGTTACGTCATAGTTACCTTTTCTCTAAGTAACATGGCTCCTAGTTTTGCAAGAAAGAAAAAGGGAAGTCCTTTATATAAAATAACACAGTTGTTCATTTGATGATGCTGAATGTCAACTTGAATAGAACTAATGCTTATTTGTAAACTTACTCTGAAGAAATTTTAGATGAGAATGACTGGTATAGAGAAGAAACTAACAGAAATTGGCGCCATATTGATGAGGAAGACTATCCTTACTGGGTATTTAATGACTTATTAGTGTAGTGCATACATAGTCCCTACATGTGCTGTGGGAGCTTTCGGACATTAGTAGTCTGTTTATATTAAGGAAGTACTGTATTAATAGATGGCTATATGCTCTTTTCTTCCCCAGGTGTATACTCTAAGTGGGGTTAGGGATATTCCTGCTTTGTAATAAGAATATTTACAATAATACTAATCTGCCTTTGTGTAACCATGGCTATTAATTTCAAGCTTCCCAGTACTTAAAATATTAGAAATAAGGACAACAGTGCAAGACATGTTAATGTGGATATGGGGAACCCCAGGAGATCTTACCCATATGCAGAGAGCACCAAGTGTACAAGTAATATTATACAGCTTGAGAAGATCTACTTAGTATTTAGGAATATATATATATATATATATATGCATGTGTATGTATTAATCTGCACACACACATATGTACGTTTATCTATGCGTCTTATTTAGACTTTCTATTGCTGCAGCGAAACACCATGACCAAAAAGCAAGTTGTGGGGGAAAGGGGTCTATTTGGCTTACACTTTCATGGCATTTGTCAACAACTACGATAGTACAGTAGGAAGGTATTGAAGAAAGTCAGTTCAGGAACTCAAACAGGGCAGGATCCTGGAGGAAGGAGCTGATACAGAAGCCACAGAGGGTTACTGCTTACTGGCTTTTTTTTTTTTTTTTTTTGCTTGATTTATATGTGAGTACACTGTCGCTTGTTTTCAGACACACCAGAACGGAATCTGGTTCCATTACAGATGGTTGTGACCCACCATGTGGTTGTTGGGAATTGAACTCTGGAAGAGCAGTGAGTGCTCTTAACCACTGAGCCATCTCTCCAGCCCCTGCTTATTGGCTTGCTTTTCCTGGCTTGCTCAGCTTTCTTTCTTATAGAACCCAGGACTTGCCAGCCCAGGGATGGCACCACCCACAATGGGCTGAGTCCTCCGAGAAAATGTCTCATAGCAGCATTTCCTCAACTGAGGTTCCTTCCTCTCTGATGTCAGGGTGACACACACCACCACCCAGTACAGTATGTAACAATAATTAATGAAAAAAGTGAGAGAGCAAGGAAAGGTATATAGGAGCATTTGGAAGGAGGAAAAGGAAGGGGGAAATATATTAAAATCTCAAAAAACAAATAACTAAGTATATCTATATACATAGAAAATATTAGAAATACTGGTTTTCTAGAAGCAACTATTTTAGTTTAACCTTTTAAATCACCCGCATTGTTTTATACACAATTAAGTTTATTGTGATCTTAAGATTATTTACTTTCCTTTTAAACAGGATTCACTAGCAAAATTTGCAGGCAGAAAACTGAAAGACTGTGGAGAAGATCTTCTTGTGGAGATATCTGAAGTGTTGTTTAATGAATTGGCTTTCTTTAAGCTCATGCAAGATTTGGATAATAATAGCATAGCTGTTAAACAGAGATGCAAAAGGAAAATTGAAGCAGCTGGAGTGATACAGTCTTATGCAAAAGAGGTAAGTTTCCCTTTGCCTTTAAGAGTAGCTATTGTTAGCTTATAAATACAGTTCTTGGTCATTAATAAGTAAACTCTCATTTAACCTTAACAGTTATTTTTAGTAAAACCAGTTAGTCATATTGTATACCAGTATATGGTCTACATACCAAACAAACTTAGGATTCACAAAGGCAAGGTAACAGTGCAGACAGGAATTGGTGCTCACTGTGAATGGTGAGATGCCCAGTTTATTTTAGTATGGCTTATTAAGAGCTCCAAAGAGGGGAGAACTAGGATCTTGTTCCTGGCCAGATTTCCTGCCATAGCTGTTGACAAATGTTTTCCAAGAGTATGTGTCATAAGGAAGTCACTTTCAGTCAACAGATACGTGTATGCATTGGCTAGGGTTTTAGGTTTTTTTTTTTTGTTTGTTTGTTTTTTGTTTTTTTTGTTTTTTTTTTTTAATTTACTTTACATCCTGCTCACTGACCCAATTCTGTCACTCTCCTCCTCTTCTCCTCTGAGAGGGTGGAGGCACCCCTAAGTATTCCCCCACCTTGGTACATCAAGTCTCTGTGGGGCTGGGTGCATCCTCTCTCACTGAGGCCAGACAAGGCAGCCCAGCAAGAAGAACATATCCCATGTACAGGCAACTGCTTTTGAGTTAGCCCCTGCTCCAATTGTTTGGGACCCACATGAAGACCACGCTGACATTTTAGGTTTTTATCTCTAGTTTTTCTGCCTTGTTACTTGTGACTGCATGCAAAACTAAATCACTTGTTCTGTAAAGCTTTCTAGGAAGCTTTCTTATAGTAGGCACCCTTTTTCTTACCCTCTGACCATGAGAAGGGGAAGCAGGCGAGACCAAGACAAAAACAGAGAGAGCGAGAAACCCTTCTAAGAATCTAGAATAGAATTATGCTATCTTTGCCACATTGCTCCTGTTTTTATTCTAGATATAGATTCATTTGAAACATTGCCAAGTACTTAAGGAAGATAAAGCAGAATAATACTAGAATACCATAGTAAGTTACTGGAAAGAAGTCAATCTCACGAAGCTCTTCCCAGGTCCTGAAATAGGAGCTGACCTCAAAGACAGGAGGCCATCATGAAGAAAAGTCAGGGTAGTGATTCGATGGCAGGGTTGAACTGTTGAACAAAGTAGGGCCATAAAGGCAAAAGTAGGAGCTGGTATTAGAGGTGGGAATGGAGGATTTGCCTGGCATATATATATATATATATCCTGAACCAATGTGGTAAGGATGTAAGAAGTGAGGTCATAGGGATAGTAAAGACCAAGTTATGGTGTTTAAGAAACCTTTATATGGTCATTTTATTCTAAACATTGTGGGAATAAAATCATTTCATGTAAAGTTTAAAGTAATGTTCTAGATAACATGAGTAGCATGTAAAACACAGGCATGGATGTGCATGTCTGTAACTTCAGTATTTCTTTAGCAGGACAGGAGAATCCCTGGAAGCTTGACAGCCATTTTGTCTAGGTATATAGCCACAAACCACAAAATGAGACCCTCTCAAGGTAGAATACAAGAAACCGTATGGGAGGTTATCTTCTGATTTTCACAGACACATACAATGCACATACATTTTATTTAAGAAAGACAGACATTAAGAGAGGATAATGAGGGGGATATGGTAAAGTATATCATTTATCTGTGTAAAATTGAGAAATAAAGTTTTTAAAGGAATGATAAGCTAAAATCTTGAGTGGTTTAGATATGACAGGTAACAAAGACTGATTTATTATTGAGATTAGAAAAAATGGAATTACAAAAGTGTTCTTGCTAAGTTCTTCTTAATTGATTTGCTATTAGGCCAAAAGGATTCTTGAAGGAGATCGTGGCTCACCTGCTGGAGAGATTGATGATGAAGACAAAGTATGTGCTAATTAGTGTCTATAAATAATGCTTTTTAGAACAAAACAAAATTTGAACAGCTTTTAATCTTTTTTACAGTTA
This sequence comes from Rattus rattus, assembly GCF_011064425.1. NCBI lineage: Eukaryota > Metazoa > Chordata > Mammalia > Rodentia > Muridae > Rattus > Rattus rattus. The sequence continues at coordinate 46,242,378 of NC_046166.1, read as the reverse complement.
AAGTATGTAGTTAAATCTCTTTTCTTCTGACAAACCATGTTTTTTCTTTTAAAACAAACTAGAATACAAAAGTAATCATTACACGGTGACTATTGTTGCTATGAAAGCTCTACCATATATACCTTTTTAAGTACTCTAAGGAGTTAATTATCTCTGTTTTTTACAGGACAAGGATGAGACTGAAACTGTTAAGCAGACTCAGACTTCAGAAGTATATGATGCTAAAGGTCCCAAAAATGTAAGATCTGATGTTTCTGATCAAGAGGAAGATGAAGAAAGTGAACGGTGTCCAGTGTCTATCAGTGAGTTCGGAGACTTTGAAACATTGATACATGGGCTTCCTATAGGTCACTTAAAGTCTGTAGGGTGCAGTGAGCACTGTGTCAGACTCTGTATTTGTATCTAGTACCATTTTGGCTGAGTGATCTGTGTGACCTGATTAAATTACCTTGCCATGCAGCACAACAGCTTCTAGTGTGAACTGGTTTGAGTACTTCAGATTCAGTGTGCACTCAGTGATGCAGGAGACAGGAACCGTTACTACGACTGAGTGATAGCTGTGGTGGTGCACAGCAGGAGGAGACCGAGGAAGTAGGGTAATTTTAGTCCAGGAGTTAGTACCTACATCACAGTGAGACTCATCTACACCCCACCCCTAATCCTGAAGATTGAGTTGTGAGTTAACTAAACTTTGTATGTAATCAACCTAGATCTATCTAAAGCAGAAAGTCAGGCTTTAACTAATTATGGAAGTGGAGAAGATGAGAATGAGGATGAAGAAATGGAAGACTTTGAAGAGAGTCCTGTGGATGTTCAGACTTCGCTTCAGGCTAACACTGAAACTACAGAAGAAAATGAACATGACAATCAGGTATTTTGTTATAAACCAGTCATATTTCAGCTTCGGAAAACATCCTTCTGAAAGCTGTTAAAGTGTATACCTTTTTCCATTGTTATTTTCAGGAATAAAAAAAATAATTATTAAAAATTAGTATACGTATTTAGATTTGGAACACGCCAGGGTTATGGCATTTGTCTTTAATCCCAGCATTCTGGAATCAAAAGTGGGCAGATCTCTCATGAGTTCAAGACCGGCCAGAGCTACATACGGAGACCACGGCTCAAAAACAAACAAACAAAACATCTGAAGCACTGGCTTTATTTTATATCTAATAATCTTTAAGACATCTCATGTTCTTTGTAACAAGTTGTAAAACTATAGGATATATTTAGAAGATCTGAATTATTAGTTAAAAGTTCCATATTTTTCTCCCAGTCATGAATTAGAATAGTATGTAACAAGCATAAGATCATTTCTTTTCCTGCCTTTTCTTTATCCCAAGAGGCTATACCTGATAGTTTCTCTGCAGTAGGTATCTGCTGAACCCTGAGGGTTTAAGATTTATAGAAATAGACTCTGTATGTGAGATATACACACTCATACATATTTTCAAACAAGGCTTAGCTTCCTTGGCGTTTCTCTATAAGATATTTTTGGTAGACAGCTTGCTTTCTGATGCAGAGTCCCAGTTGTTGGTGTGCGTTGGTACTTCAAAAAAGCTTATCCATTCTCCACCCTGGGTCACGGAAGTTTTGTTGCTGTTATTCAGTTAAATAGATAGAGTAGGTATTCCATCATTGTGTAGACTTACACTAAACCCTGATTTTCAGTACTTTTTTTTTTTAATTCTACCTCCCTCTACTCCTACCTTTTATTTGAAGCTAATTCAAGTCTCTAAAACGTAATCTTCTATTAAAAAAAAAAAAAAAGGTGATCCTTCCTAAAAGACTAGAACTACCACCAGCATCACTCTGTGTGGTCATCAGTCACTACCCTACCACCATACCCCTTCTAGTATCAGCTACTTCCACTGGGGAGGAATCTCAGATTCTGTTCTTCCCTCTGCTACAAGCGCTAACTTTGTTCATCTTCCTCTACTTTCTGATTTCTGTGTCATTCACTTAAAGGTTACAAATATATTCTTTAATTCTGAGAGACAATCCCAAGAAAAATAGTAAAAACTTGTAGGATCTGTTTTAGTCTAGTCATTTGTTTTGTGTTTATTTAAGTAGCAAATGGTTTTAGTTACCCATTTTTTAATTGTTAACTAAAGCCTCTTTGAAACACTTTAGATACTGTTATAGTTCCTGATTTATAGCCCTGGGCTTGGGTAAAAACCACACAGTATTTTTTTTTTTTTCTATAGGGAACATGTATTTTAAGGTCTTGCTATTAAAACATGTTTCTCTTTTAGGTTCTGCAACATGATCTTGAAAAAACACAAGAAAGTACAAATGTACCATCAGACCAAGAAGGAACTAGTAAAAGTAAGAAAACTAAACAACCCTGACGTTGATTCTTTAAAATATTTTCTTTGTCCTTAAGCTAAAAAAAGTAGTTTTTAATTTGTAGCTAATGTAAGTAAATATAAAGGCATTTTGGACTTGATGTCTATCTTTGTTTTCCTGGTAAATATTTTATAAAAGAAAAAATGTAAGAGAACAGTGATTGATTGATTAATTTTTGTTGTTCAATTTAGTATAGTGTTTTCAAACAGGATCTCATGTAGCCCAAGCTGGCCTTGAACTCTTTATAGAGTTTGAGGATAACCTCGATTCTCCTGCCTCTACCCTCCTGAGTCATCGAATTGCAGGTGCACGCACCCATATTGTGTCTCCAACTAGCAATTATTATCCATTTATATATTTGTTTGTATATTTGTTTATTTTGAGGCAGAGTGTATGTAAATCAGACTGTCTTCCAGCTTGAGAGATGTATCTGCCTGTTTGTGTTTCCTGCATTGTGGGGTTAAAGGCATAGGACCTTTGTGCCGTACACTTATTTTTATGTTTGTGTATTCATTTTTTTAATGCATATATACCAAAGTATTTGTACACGTATCACATGCATGTAGTGCCCTCAAAGGACAGAAGAGGGCACTGGGCTCTGGATCATCTGGAACAGGCAGCTGTGAACTACTTGATGTGGCTGCTTGAACCTCAACTCCAGTCTTTTGTGAAAGCAAGTGCTTCTAACTGCTAAGCCATGTCCTCAGTACCCCAACCCTCTTTATAGATATTTGACAAATATTTACCTTACAGAAAATTTATCCAGGGTTTTATATTTTAGATACAAATGAGAGGAGTGTGTTTTGTTTCAGTTTGTTTTAAAATAATATTCATTCTAGGGCTTTAGTCTTCAAACAGTTGGCCTTGAAAATTTTAAATTAAAAAAAATGTACCTAGCTATATCTGTTCAGTTAACTGGGGAATCATGAGTAAGGAAAAGGTAAGGGATCTTTTCTTTTGGATCCTACATGTCACGATTACTCTCAGTCATATTTGGTCCTTAGTGTTCTAGAGTAAAATTGTACAAATGCTTCATTCCTCTAATGCTGAGACTTTCTTTTAATGGCAGATGATCAAGACAGCTCTCCTGTGAAACCTTGTTATCTCAATATCTTGGAAAATGAACAGCATTTAAATAGTGCTACCCATAAGGACTCACTCACTACTACTACTACTGATTCATCTAAACAGCCTGACCCTATGCCATTACCCTTGACTGCAAGTGAAACCCTAGTGCCTAGAGTCAAAGAAGTTAAATCTGCTCAGGAGACTCCCGAGAGCTCTCTGGCTGGAAGTCCTGACACTGAATCTCCAGTGTTAGTCAATGACTACGTATGTAATGTTTACATTTCCACTTATTTTTGCTTTTGCTTGTCTGTACCTTTCATTTTCAAGAGTTAACACATTAATATATAAAGCTGACTCCACTTTGTGCTTAGGTTTAGAACCTGTCAGAACATTTATTCTTTAAAACTTACTTTGATAGTAAAGGGATAATATATTAATGATCATTTCAAAATCTGAAAGATTTTAGTTTTGGAAATCAAAAATTAGTTTTGGTGACAACTTTAAGAGAGTTTATGTACATGAAGTGCTAATGATACAGATAAGTCAGTTAATCTCTTATACTATCCTTTTTTTTTTTTAACTTCTTAGCTATTTAGAGCATTTTAAAATTCTTTGATATACCTAAAGGTTTAAATTAGTGATATGACAGAAACATGTTTGACAGTCATTATTTTTATATAGCAAATTTCATTAAAAAGTATGTTAGTTTTACTTTGAACTTTGATTTTGTTTATGTTTTATAGCAAACAGGTTAGTTTGCAGATATGTGGACCGCATATTTTTAATATAGTATTTCCTAGCAGAAATGAAGAGTTTGTAGCACAATATTTTAACCCCGATGGGTACAATGTATCCCTCTCTTCTTTTTCTTGTTGTTTGGTTTGGTTTCTTGAGTACTTGGGACTAGTGATTTAGATTTTGATATAAGGGTAGAAGGTGTTGTGATTTTTGTTTCTCTTTTTTTTTCTTTCCATTAACTGTTCTTTATTATCTCGAACTTATCTCATAGGAAGCAGAATCTGGTAACATAAGTCAAAAGTCTGATGAAGAAGACTTTGTGAAAGTTGAGGACTTGCCACTCAAACTGACAGTCTGTTCAGAGGTACTGGGCTCTCTCCAACTAGGCTTGCCTTTATAGCAGCTATAAAGACGAACGATTATAGTTTCCATTTTTGTTCTAAAGGCAGAGCTGAGGAAGAAAATGGTAGAAGAAGAACAGAAAAACCATTTAGCTGGTGAGATATGTGAAATGCAGACTGAAGAATTAGCTGGAAACCCTCAGATACTGAAAGAACCTGGTAAAAGTTACCAATTTTAATTTTGTATTGAAAAATCATGTTCCTACCAATTTAGTTTGCTATTGAAAATATACTATTACTTCCTAGAAAACATAAGCCTTCTATTGGGATAGGAGATAGTCTGTTCATTAATTCAGGTGCTTCTTTTCAAATTATGTAAGGTTATGTTTTTTATTTTTAAAATCTTTAGTTTAATAAAGTATTAGATGTAATGCTAACACTAATGCTTTATGATTTTTTTAATGCTTAAATTCATGTATCTTTTATCTCCCCTGTAAAAAGTGTATATATTGAGATCAATATCCCCGTCCTGTCATTGTTAACATTATTTTGGGAGTTTTGTCCTTATTATTTTAAATATCCTTTAACCTTCTTTGATGTAGAAAGTAAAAACCCCTATTTTACATTATGAATTTTTATTCAGATTAACACGTGTTGTTTTTATAGTTGTAATTATGCCTTAATTTGTTTCCCAAATATATATACATATATATATGTATACACACACATACACGCTCAGAGTATTCCTTGTATCTTTTTGTTATTCTCCATCAATAGTTAAAAATCATGTTAGATTTTTTTCCCCCTTGTTTTTCTGGCAGTGGGGTGGTGGTCCAAACTTTGGGCTCAGTTCTGTGCATTTGAACACAGGGCGTCCAGGCAGGGACAGTGTCCTCGTGGGCTGGGGTGCCGTTCCCTCTCGGTGCAGCTTCATGTACTTAGGTCATTCAAGGAAATTGTTGGTTTCTCTTGTTTTCTTTTGTCTGTATTTAATCATTTTTATAGTTATTTTCTTTTTCTTCTAATGGAGTTTTTAAAGAAAATATTTGGTCTGCATCCCATTGTGAGAAACAAAGCCTCATTCTGTGTTTTGTTAGGGAATTTTAACTAAATTCACATTTTTTTTTATTATATGTAATGTAAGAACTTTATGGAAAAGAATTTTAAAAGTAAATTTTAGCAAGTAGTATTTTAATTCACTAATTTATAAAACATTGATCATTATTCTTCCTTTCAGAAACAGTGGGAGCCCAGAGTGTATGAAATGTCTGCAGAAACTCATCTAACTCTCTTACATAGTCAGCACAGTAAAAAAAAAAAAAAAAAGACACTAAATAAACATTTGTTTTGGTCTGTATAAAATGTAAATTAGTTTGACACTGCATTTTTGATGGGTGTGCTAATTTCTGCCCATGGCAGTTTAAAACATTAGAATCTGAATCCTGGACAGATTCAAACCTTGACACACTGTGGGATTTTTCTTTTGCTTTTATTTTTCTTATGATCTTGACCCCTAACCCTCATTGTGACATTTGGTGTGTTAACTTTAAATGTAGTTTTAAATAAAGTTTGAACTTATCTGTAAAGTATGCTTTTGGGAAATTTTGTTGAATTCTTTGCAGCAAATTGCTGTTTTATGTAATAATACTATTCAGAAACAGCAGTGGTCAAGAGCTTGAGAAATTCTTATTTCTTCTAAAGCTTTGCCTCAGACCAGTCTTCCTACCTGATACTGTCAGTATGGCTGCTGTCGGTCTGATGTTCTTGTAGTTCCTGTGTAGGGATAAAGCAGGTTATAAAGGCAACCAGGAATCTGTGGCGTGGTCTAGAACATGTTAATAACTCAGACTGTGTACAAAGTTTAGATGCTGTTAGTAACTAGAACATAACAAAATTATCTATTAGATTAATATTTTTCAGAATTGAAAATCTTGTCTTATGTTGCCTCATTCTAAAAATTAAAATAAGCTTTATATGTATTTCTGTACAGACAAGTAGCATTCTAATTAATTTAAAATAAACTCTTTCAAGTTAGGGTAAACAGAACTAAATTTGTGTAGCAGAACATTAAGATTTTTATGTCTGTAGACAAACATACTTTTTGAGATAATTCAAAGCCAAAGCCTAATAGTGGTTTTTGTGTTTTAAGAGAGAAGTAAGTCCAAGTGTTAGGAAGGTCTCCGTGAGTTGTTCATCACCGAGTGAACCAACTTTTCAAAAGTGTGTTGCCTTCTGCGTCTCTCTGTCCTTCCCACCTCCCTCCCATATTATAGCAGAGCCAGTTAACCATGAACATGTCAGTCTTGGAGCCTTTACTTGAAAAGGTAATAGTGTGAAGGACTACTTGTTCATTCCAAGTATTTGCTTAACTTTTTAAGTAGTTGTCTATAAGACTCTATAAGAACTTATTTGGTATTCCTTTTAATTTTTCACTCGCAGCTGGGTAGTAGTGACACACGCCTTTAATCCCAGCACTTTCGAAGCAGAAGCTGGTTGGTCTCTGAGTTCAAGGCCAGCCTTGTCTAGGTGTTAACATAAAGAAACTATGTCTTGAAAACCAAAATAAATAAAAAAATTTTTACTTACTCAAGCTTAATATAAATGTCCAATCAGTGAATAACAAATGATGATTTTTCTCTGAGGACTTTTATTGTATTGTTATTTAATTTAAATTAGGACTTTATTTCTCAAATTTCATTAAAATTTGCAAAACTTCTAATCGGGGACATTAGACCAGTAATTTATATAATATGTACTAAAAAAGTTATGTATTTTCCAGGCTCAAAACAAGAAACATCATTCTAATCCTCAGGCCAGGCCTTCCATATTGCAGTGCGTTCTCCCTCCCTTTCCTGACTCCTCTCTTTGCATGCATACAGTGGAGGGCTGTATTTAATGTTAACTACGACCCCAGCATCCATGGGCTTTATCCACTAGCTTATTTGACTTATGTTCCACCTACTATCTATATCTAGTTTGGTGTTTTCATATTTTAGTGGATAATTTAGTTCTAAAGTACGCAGAGATTGAGAACAGACAATGTATGTAGCGTGCTTTTTCTAGTAAGTATTGCTCAGACGGAAGTTCAAGTTCTGTCTGTTATTAATTTATAAGTTAAAATTTTGGTTAGTGATAGAGAGAAAAAAAAAATCCCAATAAGTAAGATACAACTCTATGTAGTTAGAGATAATGCTACCATAATAAAGTACCCAGACTGTGGGGGGACTCTGTATTTTGTAACATTCACTTTGGGTAAATGCTTTTTCACTGTTAATAAATGTATATCCTACATAAACTTTGAATTGCATTTTTATTTAAATTGACATGTTCACAGTAGTTTAGAATTTATTCCAAAATTGTGTCTTAGCCAACATTTTTTAATGTTAAAAAATCAGGACATGAAGAAGAAGACACACTGACTATTGAAGGTATGAATGGAGGGTATTTTTCTAGTGAAAAGCACACACTTCATTATTTCTCAGTTGTATTGCTTTTTAAAAATAAATATCTTTCTTATATACATAAAAGAGGGATTCTGAGATTGAATCTACCTTATGTGGTTTGAAACTATCTAAGAGAATATAAATGTTAAGTATGATACAGTAAAGTCTGTGTGAACATGAGAGAGCACACTTTTTCAGATTAGTTCTAGAAGAGAGGTGTTATGTAAACTCACCTCCTTTGACACCTAATTACTAACTTCCAGCATGAGGCAGACTAAAACAACCTTATGAAAGCTCTTCAGAGCAACTGGAATTCTGTTCTCCCTACCTACCTCTGCGACTTAACCACTTTGACCTTAAGGTCAGTAGACTCTTATCCTCAGAGTTTTCCTGTTACTGGAGAAACTGGACTGAGTAGGGCACTGTAGAGTGTACTGATGAAATGGGGGCTCAGGAACTAGCCTGCAGTATTATCAAAATAGTAATCCAAGATGTCTGCTTATTTTTAAACAAACATGTACATTAAATTGATATATTTATATATAATATATATGTATACATACACTAAACTGTTAATTTTGTGGAGGGATGCATGTGTGCTATGGTGGACACTGGGGAGGCCAGAGGACAACTTGAAAGAGTTTGTTTTCTCCTTCCATCACGTGGGTCCCAGGGACTGAACTCAGGTCAGGTCTCCTGCCTTGGCAGCAAGCAGCTTTCCCCACAGAGCCATCTCATGACCCGGTGATTATATTTTTAGTTCTGTCTTATTTGACATTTCCCAGATAGTTTCTAGGTTTTTAAAATGGTGGGATAAAACAAAGATTATAATACACATTTTGCATCAACTTCCTAGTAACATTGTATGGTTTTGCAGTAAGGATTAAATAGGACATCTGTCATTTGTCAGGCCCTCTAAAGTCCATGTTTGTAGGACAAGTATGGAGACTTTTTTTCATGTGTGAAAAATCCTATGAGATTAGTGAAGAAACAGGCTGATAAAGGAGAAACTGTGATGTCTGGGTAGAGGATTTCAAATCTCTCAGTACTAAGTATACCATGGAAATTATTTTTTAAATGGGAGTTAGGAGTGTCTGCCGCTCTTGAGCAGGATGGGGCTCAGTTCCCAGCACTCACACTAAACAGCTCACAACTTGTACCTCCAGTTCCAGGGGATCTGATGGCCTCTTCTGGTCTCTGAGTAGTGGTGTGCACCTGGTACACATAAACTCTGCTACACACACACATCTAAAAGTAAAATCTAGATTAGGGTTAAGGCAGGTAACGACAATAAAAAGTCACTAGAAAAAGTGAATAGAGTTTACCAATATTAGCCCGCATGCTGTGCCCTTCCTGATTTCAGAACATTTACTTGCATTTTAAAAGTAGCCATTTAGGGGAAACAACCTACAGAGTGGTTGAGGTCTGACCACTGGCTTTACCACTGTGGTCATAACTGGTAACAGTGACTGAAAGGATAGCGAGTAGGCTTAACTGCCAAAAAGAATGGAAGGGGTTGGGCATGCATCTCAGGAAGAGAGTTCCTATCATGAACAAAGGCCTGTGATCATCATCAGCTCTGCAAAAGGAGAGAGGGAAGAGGAGGAAAAGTGTATGAATTAGACATTAATAAAGATAAAGCTGGATGAAAAGAGGAAGTGGTTTTCAAACTGATCAGTTTGATGTCTGGATATCATAGACACCTAACAAAGAACAATATGAAGAATGGAAATAATAGTCCAGGTTTACTCATTTAACTAAGTGAATTTTATTGGATTTATCCCATCCTATCTGAGGTAGACTTGGCACTACTAAATAACCCACTAATGTGATTCCCAGTATGTATAGATCACAGACCAAAGCCTTAAGACCACTGCAATAAAAGGGGCACTAAAAGGTTTAAAAGGTTGTTTTTTTTTTTTTCCTTCGGAGCTGGGACTGAACCCAAGGCCTTGCGCTCGCTAGGCAAGCGCTCTACCGCTGAGCTAAATCCCCAACCCCAAAAGGTTGGTTTTTAAAATATAAGTCCTTCTGTTTGAGTTTTTTCTTGTTTGTTTGTTTTTTAAGTTTTTCAAGCCAGTGTTTCTCTGTATAGCCCTGGATGTCCTGGGACTAGGTCTGCAGATGGGGCTGGCCTCAAACCCAGAGATCTGCCTGCCTCTGCTTCCTGAGTTCTGGGATTAAAGGCTCATTGTGCAGCACCACTTTAAATACTTCACAGGATTTTTATTGGGTTCACTCATGCATCTGTGTGAATAGCAGTGTAACAGTCTTGAGCCATGCTAGGTATTGGCTTCTGAACTGCCTGCAAAGTTTAGAAACACTTTACATCTAGATTCCTAAACCTAAGAGAACTCTGAGAAAAATCACTGTCGAACATACAACAGCAAATATGAAACCACAGGCAGTCAAGTCACTTGTCAGCCCATTAGTGAAGCAGTCAGAATTCTAACATTTTCCTGTTTGCATGCTATGCAATGCATACAAAAGTGAAATGTTTGTGGGATGATGCAATAACTCAGTGGGTAAGGGGTTTTGCCACCAAACCTGATGACCTGAGGTCTATCTCCATAATCCACATGGTAGGGGAGAGGCTGAGAGCCAGCTCCACAAAGTTGTCCTCTGAGCACCACATGTGAAAAAGTATGCATATAAATAACTGTAAGGAATAGTGTTTATAACACATGCTGAGGTAAACGGAGGAGACATAGTAAATGATTAATTACATTTCTCTTAAATTATGAAACGAATATGAGAAGTATGAAGGAAACTATATACCTAATATTCAAAGGTACAGACTTTCCAGACAGTCTATCAGCATGCTTTATGCCTGAAATTACAATCTACAATTCTTGACCAAGTCTTATTGACATCTTCAGTTTCTTTTGTTTTTGAGGCTAGCTCAGGCTGGCCTCAAACTAGCAATGTAGCTGAGAATGTCCTTGAACTCCTGACCTTCTAAGATTAGAGACATGATATCAAACTTGACATTAATTTTTTAGGTACTATAAATAAATTTAGAAGCATAACCAGGTGGTAATTAAAATTACATTTAGTGTGTGTGTGTGTGTGTGTGTGTGTGTGTGTGTGTGTGTGTGTGTGTGTGTACACCATGACACATGTGGAAGTCAGAGGACCACTTCATGGAGTTGCTCTCTTCCTTTGCCATATAGTTACCACAGATTGAACTAAAGTTATCAGGGCCTAAGTCACTCAACCATCTATTGGTATTGGGTAGTAATTTCCTTTAAAAATACTTTCATCTTGTGATGCCAGAGGTTGAATCCTAGGTAGGCCTCACACATACTAGGCAAATGCTTTACCACTGAGTCACACTCCCAACCTATGTGATAAAATATAAGGCAATATTTTACAATCATTCTAGAAAATTTCAGAAGCAAAAAATACATTTGAAAACCAATGGCGGGGTTGGGGATTTAGCTCAGTTGGTAGAGCGCTTGCCTAGCAACCGCAAAGCCTTGGGTTCGGTCCCCAGCTCCGAAAAAAAAAAAAAGAAAAAGAAAAAAGAAAACCAATGGCATAGAAACTGTATGGTATTGGTACAGAGACAGGCAGATAAACCAGTGGAATAGAGTGAAGACCCAGAAGTGAGCCCACATACCTATGGGCACTTGATTTTTGACAAAGGAGCCAAAACCATCCAATGGAAAAAAGATAGCATTTTCAGCAAATGGTGCTGGTTCAACTGGAGGTCAGCATGTAGAAGAATGCAGATCGATCCATGCTTATCACCCTGTACAAAACTTAAGTCCAAGTGGATCAAGGACCTCCACATCAAACCAGATACACTCAAACTAATAGAAGAAGAAGTGGGGAAGCATCTCAAACACATGGGCACTGGAGAAAATTTCCTGAACAAAACACCAATGGCTTATGCTCTAAGATCAAGAATCAATGAATGTGGTCTCATAAAACTACAAAGCTTTTGTAAGGCAAAGGACACTGTTGTTAGGACAAAACGGCAACCAACAGATTGGGAAAAGATCTTTATCATTCCTATAATTGATAGAGGGCTTATATCCAAAATATATAAAGAACTCACGAAGTTAGACTTCTGGGAGACAAATAACCCTCTTAAAAAGTGGGGTTCAGAGTTAAAGAATTCACAGCTGAGGAATATCGAATGGCTGAGAAGTACCTAAAGAAATGTTCAACATCTTTAGTCATAAGGGAAATGCAAATCAAAACAACCCTGAGATTCCACCTCACACCAGTCAGGATGGCTAAGATCAAAAACTCTGGTGACAGCAGATGCTGGCGAGGAGAAAGAAGAACACTCCTCCATTGTAGGTGGGATTGCAGACTGGTACAACCATTCTGGAAATCAGTCTGGAGGTTCCTCAGAAAATTGGACATTGAACTACCTGAGGACCCAAGCTATACCTCTCTTGGGCATACACCCAAAAGATGCCCCAACATATAACAAAGACACATGCTCCACTATGTTCATCGCAGCCTTATTTATCATAGCCAGAAGCTGGAAAGAACCCAGATGCCCTTCAACAGAGGAATGGATACAGGAAATGTGGTACATCTACACAATGGAATACTACTCAGCTATCAAAAACAATGACTTTATGAAATTCATAGGCAAATGGAGGGAATTGGAAAATATCCTGAGTGAGGTAACCCAATCACAGAAACATACATGGTATGCACTCATTGATAAGTGGATATTAGCCCAAATGCTTGAATTACCCAAGATGCACAGAACACATGAAATTCAAGAAGGATGACCAAAATGCAGATGCTTCACTCCTTCTTTAAAAGGGGAACAAGAATACCCTTAGGAGGGGATAGGGAGGCAAAGTTTAGAACAGAGACTGAATGAACGCCCATTCAGAGCCGTCCCACATGTGGCCCATACATACACAGCCACCAAACTAGATAAGATGGATGAAGCAAAGAAGTGCAGGCTGACAGGAACAGGATGTAGATCTCTCCTGAGAGACATAGCCAGAATACAGCAAATACATATGTGAATGACAGCAGCAAACCACTGAACTGAGAACGGGACCCCTGTTGAAGGAATCAGAGTAAGGACTGAAAGAGCTTGAAGGGGCTTGAGACTCCATATGAACAACAATGCCAACCAATCAGATCTTCCAGGGACTAAGCCACTACCCAAAGAATATACATGGACTGACCCTGGGCTCCAATTGCATAGGTAGCAATGAATATCCTAGTAAGAGCACTAGTGGAAGGGGAAGCCTTTGGTCATTGGCTGGACCCCCAATGAACGGGATTCTTGGGGGGAGGGCGGTAATCGGGGATGGATGGGGAGGGGAACAGCTGTATAGAAGGGGAGGGGGAGGGGTTAGGGAGATGTTGGCCTGGAAACTGGGAAAGGGAATAACATTTGAAATGTAAATAAGAATACCCAATTTAATAAAGATTGGGGGAAAAAAGAAAACCATTGGCTTTTCTTTCACAGGTAAATAAAAACACTTAAAATCTTACCAATTACCAAAAGTTATGCCCTACTGAATATGCATTGTTGGAACAGTCTAAGCCACCAAATCGGATGCTTCCATGTTAGCTGCAAAGGTTCTAATTTTGGTCTGGGCCAAATCTCCCAGGATCCAATGCCTCTCTAGCTCCCATTCATTTCTCAAAAGTGTTGTATGCGTAGTTCCATAAACTCTAAACTCTTCTAAATGCTCCATAGGCCTCTTGTCACTTAGTGGTGACGTTTTCAGAAGGCCAGGTCTCAGACACCTGCTTGACCTTGCTCAGCCTTTCTAGGGAAGCAACAGCTTCAGGTGTCACTGCTCCAGTAAGAGCCACAACCATTATTAAGGCAGGTTGAGGTCCTCAGAGAAGGAGGAGGTAGGGTGAAAGCTAGATCTGTTTATGCAGACTTCCACTACATAAAAACCTAGTTGGCTCAGGCCCCATTGATCAGCAGGGCAAGTGATTTTCATCAGTTTACTTCATGATTTCTATGGGAAGGTACAGCAGTCACTTTGACTTACCTTCAGAGAAGCCTCTGAGGAGTCAGCTGTCCCAAGGGCTTACATACCTGAATCTTAGCCCAGCAGCTCCAAAGGGCTCAGTGATCAGTATCTCAAGGGACATCTGTAGCATAGGTGCAACACGAGGTCACAAGAACCATGAAGAGTCTTAGGATCTGACACTGCTTGCAAGCTAACCTCATGTGGCCTGCCACACAGCCTGATGGTTGGTGGCCCTCCTGGTGAGTGCAGGCCCTCTGGTCATATCAAGAAGCATAAGCCATTTGCATCTGTTCTGCTTGCCCTCCTCCCAAGTCCCCTAAAGAGACAATGCATAAGCCAAGTGGGTGCTATACTGCACACGATCTGTACCACAACTCTGGCATTTCAAACTGAGGAAACTACCAGAAGTGCTTGGAGAGCTACTGTCTACTAGTCAATTGATCTGACTTTTGCCCTGAGAAAGACAATCTTTATTATTCAAAGCAAACCCTTTCAGCATCTGATTAAAACCTTCACATGGTATGTAGAATGGCCATGGAAAACTGCCCGAGCACACCAGTCTGCTCTGTGGCAGCAACTGGCTAAGAAACCTTGCTTTCCCAATCCAAGAGGGAGGACATCCCCAAAGGCTGACAAGTTGTACTGATGTCTGACAGCCACACCTCACAGTATGAAGTTCTGTTGGATTTACTTGCCACATCCTGCATCCACAACTCTAAGATGGTGAATGTAAATACATTTACACTAATAAGGACTCACATACTCTGTTATTACAGAAACAAGTGCCTAGGCCTTGCAATTCAATGGCGTAAGGAAGATGAACTTGGTGTTTAGTGTAGTGCTGCGTCAGTCCCAGAAAGACTAACATTCTTAGATTCAGAACTCCCAAACTAAATACACCTGAGTTTGTAAAAGTGAAACCATGTGTCCTCTTAAGATAGCACGTTATCAAAAGTTTCTAATCTCAAAAGTTTTCTGATCCCTACAGAAGCCAAAGTGTTTTGTGAAGAAGCAGCAGATGGCAAAGCCAAAGTAATGGCACACTCAGCCTGGTGGCTCGGGCCCCAGGAGCTCAAGCAGAGCCTCCCATGGAAGGCCTGCTTGTTGTGCTACTTGTGGTTGTGAAATACAGTGTCATGATAGAAGCTCAAGAGTTGAACACCTCTGGCTCAAATCCCAACTCTGATCCCTCCTGTTCATGTAACTGAGCAACTCAACCTTAACTTTTCTCCTTGTCAAGTAGGCCTTCAAGCATAACGGGTTTGTTCAGAAACAAGCTGGAGCACGTAGCACTGGTTCTGTTACAAAGTCTAATGCCCAGATCTGGGTATGTGTACCTGCTACCAAGGTGGGCTTTCCTAGAGCTCTCTCTTATTTTCAGGGAGATACTACTCATCTGTATTTGCCTCTGCATATGTGTATGCATGTGCACTACATGATTGCCTGGTACTGGTGAAAGCCAGAAGAGGGTGTTGGATCTCCTAACATTGGAGTTACAGAAAGTTGTAAGCTATTGTTTGGGTACCAGGTCATAATCCTGGGTCCTCTGCAAAAACAATAAGTGCTGTCTGTCTGTCTGTCCGTCCGTCCATCCATCCATCATCCATCCTTCCTCTATCTGTCTGTCTGTCTGTCTATCTATCTATCTATCTATCTATCTATCTTTCTATATCATCTATGTATCATCTATTATCCATCTATATCATCTACCTGCCTGCCTGCCTGACTGACCGTCTGTCTGTCTGTAGGTATTAGGGATTGAATCTAGGACCTGATGAGTACTTGGTTAAGTGTGGGACTCCATATTCAATCATACTCCTAAACCCAGTTTGATGGCTCATGCCTGCGTGTCAGCACTCTGGAGAATGAGGCAGGAGGATCACAAGTTTGAGGGCAGCCAAGGTTTCCAACGAAAACCAAAATTAATATTAATTAATATTAATACCTTAATAGCAGGTAACTTATTTTCTGTTTTGGATCCAATCTGAGTCTTAATGTCCCTGAACATTAAACAGGGGAAATGACCGTGAACACTTTGCCTACCATTTTCCTGGTCATCACTTTTTAGTCTAGTTGTATGTAAGCACCTATATCAAAGCACCATATAAATAAGCTTGGTCTTCATACACTGTCTACAAACTGCTTCACCTCTAAACGATGCTACCTAAAGCTAGTCCAAGTCATTGACTTACTGCTAAGCAAGCAGTCTGTAGCAATCAGAATGTTAGATGCTATCAAGGCCTACTGAATATCATCAAATGGATCAGTTCTACCTCATTTCATTCTTAGGAGAGGGTCAAAATTGGAAGCTTTTTAAAATTTAACTGAATCTTATTCTATTTTTATTATTTTGTTTTTTTTAAGACTATCCCATGTATCCCAGGCTGGCCTTGAACTTCTGATTCTTCTGCTGACACCTCTCAAATTCAGATTTTAGTCATGTACCACCTTGTCCACCTGAGTAACTTACGTTAACACAAAACCTCATGAATTCATGTTCCTTCTCTAAAACAATCTTGGTGACGCTGCCACTGCGGAAGCAGCTGTGTGCAGTCTCAGGGGGAAAAGCTGCCTTTGTAGGCCTGCAAACTGGGTCGACACTCCTGGGTTAAGAGGTAAGTATTAGTCATGGCAGGTTGTGACCATTTAAGTCATATGTGTAGCAACCTACTTGCATAACCCTTGTTGTTTAATCTAGATATTATGTTCAGCTTGTATCTCTTGATAATAACCCCCCACCCTCAAACCAACACAGGCACACACCCAGTCAGCATGCATGAATGCTGACATGGCTGACAGTGACTGTTTATTGAGCATCATGACACAACTGAGACTGTCCAAAACTAAATGGGTACAGTCTGCCACAAAATACATTTCACTGTCAATTGTGAAAATTAGGAAGATAACAAGTTCTGTTCGAAGTTTTCATAAATACATTGATTTCTGAAAAATACTGTTAATACTATATTGTATGAAAATCTAAAAAAATATGATTAGAAGGAAAAAACATTAAATTGATTATACATATAAGAATTTAAGGGGTTGGGGATTTAGCTCAGTGGTAGCACACTTGCCTAGCAAGCGCAAGGCCCTGGGTTCGGTCCCCAGCTCCGAAAAAAAGAAAAGAAAAGAAAAAAAGAATTTAAAATAATGAGTTTGTGCTAAGTTCTTGAACTCAAGTTTTTGAAGTGTTACTGGCAGGCAAAATAATTAGGAAAAAGAGAACACTTATTCTTTAAAAAAAAATACTGCTTTTATAATGGTTATTTTATACTCCTCCAAAATACCATTTCCAGAGTCAGAGGTCTATTGATTGCCCATTAAAATATGTGTCAAATGTCCATCTGAGGAACTCCAGCCAAGCACAGTGATACTGCACTGCTGTCACTAACAGCAAAGGTGAATGACATGCTGGTTCTAAGAGAGAACCAGGAAAAAAGAAAGCTACTGGTGTACAGAAAAACATAAATATGTAGATTAAAAAAGAAAAGGTGAATGACTTTTACATTAATCACACAGGGCACTGGATTAAACACCATCAGAGAACCTTGATGGGTTCCATAGAGGTCAGGTTACCACTTCCTCAGTGTCGAAGTGAAATGAACTGGCAATTTCTATCTACATGGCGTCCCTTTAAGGATTTACCTATAAGTGGAAGTGATGATGGTGATCAAACCAAACAAACAACAAAACATCTGTAAACAACAGAAACATGAGGACAATCATGACTAAAGACAAGAGGCCTTGAGTCTTAGCCTATGGAAGGAGACCAGGCATGCTGGAGAACACATCTTCAGGTCTGAGTATGTCTGTCCTGTATGCTGGCTGATGTGTGCTCACCAGCCTATACACGGGTCTGGGCAATCTCGAAGGTGGCTTTCAAATTGATCTTTGGTGACATCTATCAAGGTTGTGAATACAGTCAGCTGAAAAAAAAGAGAGTTATTTTCATTTTAAAGATATTTTCAAGCCTAAGATTTGTGTGTACATATTAGCACCCCCCTCCCGCCCCCAGGACTAGCTTTATAATGATATTTAACAGTAACCAGTAAACACTTTGGCTTTGGCTGTGCTTACCCTCAACCCATTTCCCTTACAGTAAACAAAACTGCAGGCATGGGGTAACAAGCACACACCAATGCCTCCTGCTCATGCAGACCATACAGTGCACCACACCATGCAACCACATGGAAACGCCATGCAAAGCAGAAATGGTAGCTTGACCGAGGTAAATCGAGGAGGGCAGTCCCTGGTTATTTGTGAATGCTAAAGGGAAGGGCTTGTTCTAGAAGGCAGAGGCAATGCAGCCTGTTTATTTTAGGAAGACTCAGCAAGAACAAAGAGAAGGGGCTAGGCAGGGCACTGTCCATCAATAACCTCTGTACAAAGAATGACTATCCTAAGTGGGCTGGTTAGGTTTCTCGTTTATACTTCAGGGAAACATAAAGCTATAGAGATACCCCATCCTGGTAAGACATAAGGCTCGACCTGAAAATGAACCTCATGGTCTGCTGTCCAGTCAAGCTTTAGGTCTTATCAACAATACAGTGTAATTTCTGACACAGAAAAGTCAAACTAGACTTAGTCCAATGCCATGCAAGCAAAGCTTAAACGACACTGACAGCATTGCCAAGAGAGGCACTCAAAATGCATTTTAAAAGCCGGATGTTAAAGCTGAGGGAGATGGTGACTGCCTGCAACACCAGCACTCAGGAGGCTGAGGCAGAGGACTGCAGGTCTGAGGCCAGCCTGGGCTAAAAGTGAGCTGAAGGCTGGACTTTGAGATACAGAGACTCTGTCTCAAAACATGAACTGATGAATAAACAAATAATAAACCCGAAGTTGGACCCAACGCATATGCTCGAAATGATCTAAGGCAAGAGAGAAAGACAAAGCATGGATGCAGATTCTTGTCTGAAAGCTGTACGTATTTGTGTGTATGTACATACCTTGTTGAGGACAGGTTTTGTTGATAGAACATCATAGATGGTAGCAAATGACAGATTCTAAGATAAAAAACCAATTGTGTTCAGTGGGTTAAATACAGAACTTTGGTCGCATTTATGCATTCAAATGGGTCATTAAAAACTAAAACATTTTTCAGTCTTCAAAGCCATGTCCCTTAAACACTGCTGGAAACAAAGGTGACCGTTCTAATATATCGTTTTTTCCCCTCTTTCCTCTGGCTTTGAAATGTATTTAACTTTAAAGAATGGTGCTTAACATTGGTGTAAGGAAGGAAAATTACAGCCAAAATTTGCTCCTTAAGTTCAACAGCAAAAGCTCCATAGGTGCGTCAAGAGCAAGTAATAGGGTGCAGATCCCTCAAGACCAAATAAGAACACTAGGACCAAGATGACCCTTAATGGGGACAGTGTCTCTCTGTGTATGACAGTGTACATGTACCTTCTGTGTCGTGTGATTTAGACACTTCTTCGCAGGTGTTCTGCGGTCATCAAGAAACAAGGTGTTTTTCCACCGGTCATAATTGGTTTGTACCACGTACCATCTGCCATGCTTAGGATCAAGTCTAGATACAAAAAGAGATACCCTCTTAGGTTTCACGTTTGACTGGGCTCTTGGGTTTTTGTTTTTTCTTACTTTGCTTTATCAAATATACTTACTCATAGACGTCTAAAGACTGTCTTCTTTCTCGTGTAATCACACAACCTTCTCCAGACTGGTTGCCTCCCAGGATAAAATATGCTGGGGCCGTTATCTTGGTCTTGGTCAATATATTCTTGGCTTCTTCATAACTATATAGAAACATTTTTAAAAGTAAGCATTTTTATTTGAGTGCTGTGTGTTAGTTGTAGAAACTAAAGGGAAATAGGGACCTGAGGCCCCTTATGGAGTTATTTAGCTGAATGAGGACACACACACGGCAACAGTTAAAAGTTTTCTGAATGTGCAGTGACCAAAAATGAGTTCTAAATCACATCAGCGTGAACTAAACGGGAAGCGCGTTGGGGGTGCCGTCCTGAGCTGCATGTGCGACTCCCTGCAGCCTCGGTTCTGAGTGTGCACTTTGCTCTGCTCTGGCCAACACATTCGCCCACACTCAGGACAGCAGCTGGAATAAGACGTGCCGTTATGAATTACCGTACCTCCTAGTTCTTCTGCTCATGTGTAAAAATGGCTTAATTATGAAAACAAACCCTTTTAATAACGTTTACTATTATTCCACAATTGTAAGTATAAAACTAGTTTATCCTTGGGTTGAATTTCATTAAAGGTTTTAAAAATACTACTGTGCACATGTGTGCGCCTGTGTGTATGTGCACATGTGTATACGTGTGTGTGTGTGTGTGTGTATGTGCACGTGTGTGCAGCCATGGGAGAAGGCATGGGCCCGTGGGACTGGAGTTGCAGGTGGCTGTGAACTACCATATGGGTGGTGGGAGCCAAAGGGGGGACCTCTAAAAGAACAAGTCTTCTTCACCACCGAGCCATCTACCGCTCCAGCCTCTGGTTTTCAAACTTTCTAATTGAGTTGCTTATGGGTTTAATAAAAAATAATGTGAAATGAAATTTGGCTACGGATTATGACTGAACTTTCAAAACGGCATTCTGAACACTGACAATCAACTCTGAAAATGAGGATGCTCTACATCCTGTGGTAACAAATATTCAGTCAGATTTGATTCTTATAAAATAAAAGGTGCATCCATGACATTAGTACGCACATTCACTTTTGACTTTAATGAGTGGTTTTAAAGTGCATTCATTTATTTACGGTAACAATTTGATATGTTACAGTAAATCTCTGATATATATATGTATATATATATATAACATACCATATACTTGGAGACAAAGCATTTTTAGATAAAAAAGAGCTTCATGGGAAAGGCTGAGGAAGCACCTCATGAGAGAGTGCTAGGCAGCATGTCTTAAAGCCAGGTAGTAAACAGTACTAGGAGGACCAATGATCTGTATGTGGGAATTTTAGGATGACCCCTAACCTGAAGGAGATCTCAAGAGTCATGCTCTAGGGTTTCTACCCATGCACTTTATTCAACAACAAAAGAAAGGGAAATATAATTACAGCGCTGGGGAAGGGCTGTGGCGGGGGCTCAGTTGGCAGAATACTTGCCTAGCATGCACAGAACTCTGGGTTCCCTCTACAGCACCACATAAAGTAGGGGTGTGTCTGTTAATCGTAGCACTCGCAAAGTAGTGGCCTACGGATCAGCAGTTCAGCATCATCATTGGCTACATAGTGAGTTTGAGACCAGGTCAGAATAAATTAGATCCTGCCTCGAGAAAACAACAAAAGTACACATACACACAAAACACCACAAGGCTGGAGAGCAGTTTTCCAAACTTGGGGAGCAGTAACTTTGGAAATTAGGACTATTAAGAACTGGAGTGGATAATCAAGGAAGACAACCAACGTGTATTCCCTGGAAAGTGTTAAAAAACAAGATCGATGCTCATTTAGTCCAAGACATATATGGCTTAAAGACA
This sequence comes from Rattus rattus, assembly GCF_011064425.1. Lineage (NCBI taxonomy): Eukaryota > Metazoa > Chordata > Mammalia > Rodentia > Muridae > Rattus > Rattus rattus. Next base: position 46,220,991 of record NC_046166.1, on the reverse strand, counting down.
ATTCAGTACGTTCAGCCGTCAGACTGCAGCTTCTACATTATAGAATTTATAATTTCCCATGGCAAGAAACTGTATTACCATCTACATAAAGATTTTACTGAACAGCATTTCTGATGCACATGGTATAATTTTTTGGAATAATTTTTTGGATACCTTTTCTAGTGTTGATATCTCTAATATCTCTAAATAATTAAATTCATTGCTTTGATAAGAGAGCACAGAGCACACAGAAAACATGAATAATTCCATGTAAGTGTCAAGGAATCACCAAAGAAATGCACTCAATGAATGTGAAACTGGGGCTTGGCAAATATTTTTATATTTTAATGGGTTATATAACAGAGATATTTGATAATAAAGCAAGAAGTCACCTTACCTTGTACTATTTTCCAGAACTGATCTAGTGATAAACCCTACCCATTGGGCATTTTTCTTCCCAAACATCCATTCTAGGATACCTGGGAGAGAGGAAATGCAGACGGTGTCACAGGCCTGAGGAGGGTGGACTACTGCCCTCCCTTACAAAGCCTGCGATTCCCATTGCATCTCCAGACATTCCACTCACCCAGATAGCCACCGTTTAAACTGAAACGTTCATTTAGTGTAAGGCTAAACAGTCCCTAAGAAAAAGACAAAACAATGCGGTCAGAATTGTCCATGTGCTCTGGAAGGCCCCATCCGTGTACCAGGACAGTAGTATCCATCGACTGAACTGTCTACGGGGAACGCGATACGACTTAGGAAATCAGGGGCCACACTTTGTAAAAGAAATGAGGAGCAAAAAGCCATGAACTATGGGACTTGCCTAAGTGAACGAGAGCCCCACGCCTGACACCCACGCTTACCCTGAGACCCTGAGAGCCGGTCACATGCTTTCTATCCTCAAAGGAGCAGACACAAGATCCTTTCTACCTTTCTGTGCCATGGTGTCTCATAGTTCCAAAGTGACAACGACAAGGGCATAAAGTAGAGCTTCAAACTCTTTGTCACTGTGTAGCCCTGGCTGGTCTGGGCATCACTATGTAGGCCAGACTGGCCTTGAACTCGACGACATCGGCCTCCCAAGTGTTAGGGTTGAAGAGGTGTGCCATCATGCCTACCTTCACATTCTTTTTCTGGCCTCATTTTCTTAGACTCCCAGACAGTAAAACCAGGACACAAAACTGCTTATAAAGATACATAACATATTTCTTACTGGTTTGAATCCTGTCAACATGCCCACGTATCCAGCGAAACTTGTAGCCTTGAACACAGTCTTATTGTTCCTCTGGAAGTCCAAATTCACTGTTAAAGGCTTTAATTCTTCTGTCACCACCCAAGTGTTGTTGTTAATGTTCCACCTAACAAAGACAAAAGTCACTGACATTAAAGACAAAGACAGAGGTGAGAGTCCGGCATGACATCCAAGATGGCTACAAACTTGTAATCCTCCTGACTCAACCTTCCAAGGGCTGGAGTTGCAGGCCTGAGATACTATGTGTGGTTTACTGGTGCTTTTTCTACCTGGCCGCTTAGGATCAACCTTAACAAGACTTTCTATGAGTGTGCTATGGTTTGGACTTGAAATGTTACAGGCCCAGTCCTCAGTGCACTGATGTTCAGAGGTCAGACTTTAGGAGGTGATCAGATTAATCCACTGATGGGTTGATAAGCTGAGAGACTACCGGGAGACAACGACAACGTAGGACGACAACGTAGGACGTGGGTCCTGTGTGAAGGGAGCGGGTCCTGGATGAATACCCTTGGAGGGTCCATTGTCTTTACCGTGAGGTGAGCAGCCTCCTCTGAAACCTGCTCCAACCAACACGATGCTCTGAGGCCTTATTAGCTTTAGAAACAGAAGAGCCAGGTGGCCATAGACTGAAACCTACGAACTGTAAGCCAGAATAAACTTCTTCATCCAAATCAGGGGGGTTCTGTCCTTTTTCCAGGGGGTAAAACTCGATGCTTAGAAAAGCTGATTAACTCTGGTCACATAAAGAGTGAGTCCTGATTCAAATGAAGATCTCTAATTAAAAAGCCATCATTTTTTCATAAAGGTAAAAATGACAGACTTCTCTAAAGCAGTAAATGAAAACAAACATCTGTGCCCTTCAAGCATGGTCAGAATTTCTGTTCAGTAGATGTAACTTCTGAGCTATGCCTCCTCAGAGACTGAGACGCGTACTCAGTGCGCCTGCCCTCCTAAGACTAAGGAGTCCAGTCACCTTCACTCACGGTCGTCTTCTACACACGAGGGGCACTTACTCTTCACCAAGGAAACACTACAGAGTCTTATGTAGTGAAAGGATGTCAGGTTGCTTACTTACCCAAGAAATATTCCAAAATCCATGTTTCTTCCATGTAGTAGATGACCTATGAAGAGGAGAGTGACAGAGACACGCATCTACAGTTAAGATAAAATACAATGGATTCTTAACACAGATGGACACAGGCAGATGTCAATATTTACATCCACAATGGTTTCTCCAAGCAATGTAAAATAATTAAGGCTAGTAGCCAGAAAAATCCTTAACAAGTTCAAACTGGTATTACTCTCACACATTAGATATCACGGTATCTAGTATCTGAGGTTAGAGGATACAGTCAGATACGGAAACAGAGCAATGGTTATTCCTGGGACAGCTACAAAGCCATTCTACCAGGATGTGACCTCACAATATGACTTACCCAGTTACAGAGGGCATCTCAAGTATTAGGTGTAAGTCAATTGTCAGGGTGAATGAAGGGCAAGTCACCTGTGCCATGCGTCTTGGTGTCCAGCCAGGAAAAGATAGGAAAGTGAAGCTCATACACAGTGCATGCTGGCTGGGAAATTATGAGACACTGTTTGTTCTGAGTCTCTGGAAAAGCATCTGTCAGTGCCTGTGGTGATTTGAATAAGAATGGCCTCCTCAGGCCCACGCATTTGGACGCTTAGTCATCAGGGAGTGGCCCTATTTGAGAAGTAGTAGGTGTGACCTTGGTGGAGCAAATGTGTCACTGGGGATGGGCTTTGAGTTTTCAAAAAGTAGTTTTTGCGGTTTTAGCTTTTATAAGCTGACAGGAAAGATGTTGGGGTTGTAGCCTTAGCCCTGAATTCTGGGCTAAGGCCCTGATCTTAGGGTGTGCACTCAACAAACTATCCCTGTCTGAGATTATTGTGTGGTTTGTGGGCAACTCCTTTTTCAATAAACAGTTTAAACACACACAAAAAAAAAAAAAGCCCACACCAGGCCCAGGTTCTCAATCTCTGATTCTCTCTCTCTCTGTGTCTCTCTGCCTCTCCCTCCCCCTGCTCCCCTGCTCCCCTGCTCGGAGATCAGTATGTGAAGTTCTCAGCTATTTCTTCAGTACCATTCCTGCCTGCTGCCAAGCTCAGTGATAACAATGGATTAAGCCTCTGAAAGTGGAAACAAGTCCCAATTAAACATTCCTTTTATAAGAGCTACCTTGGTCACGGTCTCTTCATAGCAACAGAATAGTGACCAAGACACTGCCTCTGCACAGGTCACAGAGGACCCTTGTGAGGTCTTCTGCTAAGCTATACAGTGGGATAAATGGACGATGCAGCAAACACGAACATTTCTGTGAGGTGGAGGGAAAGGTGGCTCAGTGGCTAAGAGCACATGCTTGGTGACAGCACAGGTTCGGTTCCCAGCACCCACGTGGCAGGTTTAACTGACTGTAATTGCAGTTGTGAGCAATGAGACGCCCTCTGCAGCCCCCTGGACTATCAGACATGCGTGTGGTTCACATACAACACATTTAGGCAAACACACACACACCTAAAATGATCCTTTTTAAAAAAGAATGTTTCTAGACTAGAGCACTTCTTCCACATTTTCCACACATCTCATTTAAAGTTTAATAAGCACTGTAGTGGTCTTAAAACAAGGCTAATTTTCAGTGCACTTATAAGAATTTACCGGGATATACTAAACGATATGCAACAGACGTAGCAAACCTAGTTAGCATAGTTAGCACATGCTCTACCTGACTCTCAGAACCACACTGAATGATGTGCCCTGCAGATTACCTTTTCCATCTTCAGTTATGATCGATGTACACATGGTGAACAGTTCATAGAAAATGTTGAATGAAATAATCTCTCCTGTGGAGAAAGACAGGGCAGCGATTCACAGTGTTAACAACCGTGACATCGTAAGGAAAGTGCCATTCACCTTTTAATCTAAAGGGGTGCAGTTAATCGCTCTCACTCTGTGAGCAGCACGCTTTTTTACCTTGGCCGAGTTTATTTTCACTTTATTTATGTTTTGATGAATCTCACTCTTACCATGAACTATTAATCTATTTTTCCCTAGGGTTATTTATATTTGGTAATTACTTGTGATAGCTTTTTATATAATAAGACCTTCTTCTCATGTAGATGACACATAAAAAGTATATATTTCCAGTATGTTATTCCCCCAACCCCCATATGTTATCTTTTTAAGTTTTCTTTTTTTTTTTTGAGACAGGGTTTCTCTGTGTAGCCCTGGCTGCTGCCCTGGAACTGACTCTGTAGATCAGGCCAGCCTCAAACTCAGGGATCTGCTTCCTCTGCCTCCCAAGTACTGGGACTAAAGGTGTGTGCCACCACTCCCCAGCAGTTATAATATTTTTGTATTTATTAATGTGTGCACATACGTATGTATGTGTGTGTCACTGTAAGTGTAAGTTTGGCATGGTCCACATGTGGTGGTGAGAAGAAAAATGTGAGTCCCAGGAATCTGGAACTTAGGTTGTAAGGCTTATCACAAGCCCTTTACTTGTTGATCAAGCTCACTGGTCCTTACAAAAAAACCATTATTTAGTGAAGCAAAACAAACGAAAGCACTAGCCAAGTCTGTTGAGAATCAACCGAAAATTTCCACTAGCTCTCCTGTGAAAAGCACTGCTGCTTACAGAAAATGCTGACTCGATGGCTGTGATTGGTTTTAGTGAGCAAAGCATTTTCCAACAAATGACACAAACTGAAAAACTGAAAGTGAAATCTTTCAAGAGCTGGGCGGGGCTGTGCATGCCCAGAATCCCACTGCCCCCCAAGCAGGAGCAGGCCCTGAAACCGAGGCCAGCCTGGCTACATAGCAGTGACTTAAAAAGGGGGAAGGTGATCCATGAAAATAGAAATTAGTAGCCCCCCAAAAATCACTACCTAATTTAATAAATGATATATAATAATTTAGAATATATATTATAGAATTATTATATCTAGATATATAATAATATAGAATAATTTGATGAACGATATATAAGATCTTTTCTCCCAAAATTAAAGAGATGCCTTTGAGAAACCAATACCTAAGCAGAGGTGTCATTAAATATATTCATGATATTCTAATGTCATTCACAACATTGGCTGTCAAGGTGGCAGGCTGATTCTAAAGCGTACGGAGTGCGAACGGCCAGCACGGCCCGGAGAATGCAGAAGCTGACACACAGCATAAAGCTTCAGTTACTGAGCTCACAAGGGACTGACACGGACAGACACAGAAGAGAGTTCACAGAGATAGGTCAAGATGCCACTCTGATACAAAGATAATCAATTTTAGTAAATGCTTCATCAATTAGAAATAGATGATGAATCCTTGACTAAGGTTTTGCCTTTCCCCAAAATCGAGGAATATAGAAAAAGTCAAACTGAGAAAAAGTCAGCAGCTCACCAGGGAAATGTAGTGTCAATGTGAGAAAATTTAATTTCTCATGTTATGCTGTCAACCATCCTGTTCACTTTAGGAAATTGCCTGGAAGAATTTGCAGGGCTGAGGGCATCCCTAGCTGCCCTGTGGCTGAAGAGTTCAGTTCAGGAGAAATCAGTGCATGCACCCATTAAAGAAACCAGAGCAGGAACGCACGCACGCGCACATCGATTTTGGCCTCACTGTTGTTAAAGTCTGAAAACCAACCATATAGTCAGGAACCCGGAATGGCAGGGTTAGGAGAGCACCACAAATGCACAAACGCTCCGTTTTATGTCTAACAGGGTGAACACAGAAGAGGGTTGGTTACTTGTGGAGGCAACCTTGTCTGTGGATGGGCAGATGAAGCATTTTGGAGGACAGGAATTTCCTTCACCTTTTATGCGTGAGACGTGCATGCATGCATGCATGCATGAACGCATGTGCAAACCTTCGATGAGCTGTTTATATATTTAGGGTTTGTGCATTTCCTTGTATGTAGGACTAGGACATCCGACTTCAACACGATTATGTCACAGGGTTTCATTAAATGTTTTAAGCATTGCAAGGCGAACTTTACCTAGAGGAATCCCAGTAACATCTGCAATCCCCCTCATTTCCTCTCCAAAAGGGCCAGGAATGCTGCCAATCAGGCCAGGCTGAAAAGAAAGAAGCCGATGAACCCCGAACACTTGCTTTGCAATCTGGTTCTCTGACTAGAACGCTTTTTTTTTTTTTAATGCATAAGTTATTTTAAATCATTTACATCGTGTATTTCTAAAGAAATCTATATAGTGCTTCGTGTTGGACTCCTACAAGACCTGTGAGTCTCAGATTTTGTTTTCCTCCTGATCTTTGGTCCAGTTCCCAGAGAGAAGGACACTGGAGTCATTCTACCTGCATGGCTTACGGTGACCCACTATCTAATCAACAAAATGAGCAAAGTGGTTCTTCTTCACTCTTCAGCAGCCTGCAACACTCAGCAGCAAACAGACAGCGTTCTGCTGTTTCCCAGAACTGTCTGTCACTATTAGCGGCTGGTCCTAAGCTGCACAGTTCGATTCAGTGTGGGAATAACACATGCGCAAATTCAATGATGGACACTGCCTCTTATTCTCAACCTCAACTGAGCACGAACATTGAGGGCACAATTTATATTCTCTCGCCCAGACAATGTGGCTGAAAAGCCCTCTTTTCACTTTGTCTGCTTACTTATTTGTGTACCGGGTATATTCACACACATGCCATATAAGGCATGTGGGAGGTCAGAGGGCAGCCTGTAGGTGCCGCTTTGCTCCTCCCACTAGGAAGGCTCTGGTGATGGGCCCCAGGCATCCGGCTTGGCACTGAGCTATCTCACTGCTCATATTCTGTTTTCTGCATAAGGTGACCTCACTAAGCATACTATTTGTTTCCCTGTGAATTCAAAGCAGTGGGAGTGAAATGTTCCAGCCAACCTAACAACTATGACTTAACGGCAAGTGTCAAACACAACACTTTACAGAGAGTGATAGGTCATAGTCCTCACAGCCACCGTATGAAATAACGACTATTACTAAATATTATCTTTCCAAATAAGAAAACTAAAGTTTCATAGCGGCATAACTGAGGCATCCTTAAAATGCAGTGATTTCAAGGGATCAAAAGCTGCACAACGGATTTTAAACCGTGGCATAAACTGCCCTGCTGCCTCCCTACTGACATTCAGAGTAGAGGAGGGTTTGGTCCTGGGCACCTGAGGACTCATTTCCCTTTAGTTCCTACCAACTTTTATTCTGGGTGAATCTGCTACATGAAATGCATTTGATGACTGTGGTAAAGAGGTCAGCACAGTTGAGCTTCCAGGGTCGCAGTTACCAATGGACTCCACAGAATACACAGTTAGGCTGAACATGTCCTTTTACCTTTATCTAGAGAAAACTCTTTGAGTTGCTCTGAAGCCTAAACTTTTCCTGTCTCATGCTGGTGTCAAATCTGGGGCTTCGGACATACTTATGGTGGAACTCCACCATTGAGCTATACTCTCAAGGGGAAAGAAACTAGGTTTTCGGTAGTACATGTGTATACCAAACTGTAAGAGCTCAACAGTTCATGCTCCTGATGCAATCTGTGCATTTTCCCTTGCTCTGAGGACCTTGTGTGGACCAGGTAGGCCCTGTGGCTGCTGCTTCAGTGTCTCTGCCCCCAAGCACCTTTTTTTTTTTTTTTTTTTTTAACTCTCTACGTTCATGTGCTTATCTATGTGTCCTTAAAGTTAATGGAAGAAAATATTTCTTACCAACTTTTCATCCACCATCTGCATTATTTTTCCACTTGGCACAAATGCATTCACTAAATTTGAGATGGAATTCACTAAAGTTCTCAACTGAAAAAAAAAATAAGACAGTAAAAAGACATAAAGCACTGAGATTTAAGATTAAAATTGCTGTCACGAAAACAAGGCAGACCTGGCTTGTTCAAAATATGTAACAGGACAGCACAGTTTGAAAGTGATTTCTGTGAGTATCCGAACACAGTTTTCTCTTTAAAGTAGCACTGCTTCTCAATCATTCAGGTGAAGGAAGAGTACGAAGGGAAGGAGAGACAAATTCTAAGCCCCAAAATTATAAAAGGCTACAGGGAAATGACATATTTCCCTCTGTCAATTACTATACATAGTAAAAGAGAATCAAACGTATACCTTTGAACATTCAGTAGTAATTTTAAAGATTATTACTTTTATTTTATATGTATGAGTATTCTGTATCTGTCCCATGTGCATGCCTCACGCCAAACAAAGCCAGGAGGGCATCCAAGTCCACTGAAGTAGACACTCAGGTGAGTGTGAGCTACGCTGTGGTGCTGTGAACTGCTCCTGGGTATCCTCAAGTGCTCTCAAATGACAACCCATCTTTCTGTCTCCCTTAGTAGTATTTTTGAGACAGCGTTTCACTATAGCTGAGGCTGCCTTGGAACTCACTATGTAGACCAGGCTGGTCCCTAAACTCCTAACACTTGTCCCGCCAGTCTCCCCAGGCACTTGGATTATGGGTGTAGGTTTCCATATGCAACTTATAAAGTAGTTTTTAAAAGGCAGAATTATATTTCATAAAGTCAGAACAAGAAGAGCCAACACTTATAACATACCACGGGTGCCTTGTGAGCCAATAATTCATGCCATCTCTTGTAGGGTGGTAAATCAAGATTTATGGTGTACCACGGAACTGGTCCTCTATAGCTGCAATGAGAGGGCGCCATCTTGAAATGCAGAAGTGACTTTTAGAAGGAGGGTTATAGAGCTGAAAGGATGGACTAGACACATGGTCATGGCAACAGGATAGAAGTTAGTTACTCAAATCTGCAAAAAAAATCAGAGTTGGCACCCGGTGCTTCAGCCCTCTTGTGCACATGCAATTTGAAATAGACTCAGAAAGCACAGCAGAGAATTCCACATTCTGAGCCAGTCCTAAGAATCCTGGTGCTCAGGATGCCGGGCTACATTGTGAGACCCTGACTCACAAAAGAAAGAAAGGAAGGAAGGAAGGAAGGAATGAAGGAGGGAAGGAAGGACAAGAAAAAGAAAAATCATACAAATGAACGATTATACTTACTAGGTCTGAAAAGTTAATATGACTTGGTGATATGTCAGTCAATTGTGACTTAGGCTACAACTTAAAATACTGCTGACAGAAAATACCTACTTTGGGTTTTTTCCTAACTATTTGTAACAATTTAGTTTAGGCCCAGGGCACTAGACTGTCTAGACACTAGGACACTTCAGCACTTGGTTTTCTAGTCTGCAATGCTCTGTCAGTCAGTGAAACACCATTGCCAAATTGTTCTCTTGTTATGGCTTCAGTGAGGTCACCTTGTAAGCCCAGAGTGGTAAGAATACAAGCTTCCCATGATGGCCTCTGATTCTCCAAGGCAAACTCATCTTTCCCAGTCCTCTTGTGCACTCTTACCTGTCTATTCTGTCATGAGCACTCTCAAGTTCCTACTCATACACTCGGCAATCTCTGTTCTTGGGGACGCAGCGATGTTCAGCCATTATTAATGGTGGCCATATTCCTAGTGAACAAACTATACAGTTGCTTCTGCTGCTACAGCAGCTTCATTTTCTGGCCTATTTTGGGAGCAGAGGCTGAGACGAAGCCTCATGTAGCTCAGGATGACCTTGAATTCAGGAACCTCAAATCCTCCTTGCTCCAACTCAGAGCTGAGATCACGGCCGTGCACCACCCCAGCTTCTCATACTTTTAAACAAACTGAAATAAGTTTCAGGGGTGCAGCATTCAATGACTTATTAGATTAAAAGCTAAATCGAAAAACATCCATCACCTGAGCCATTTATTACTTGAGAAAAGTACAGGGTACACTGATGTGTGCTGCAGTGCTACCTGGCTCTTAACAGATCATCTAAACTTATACTTACAGCCAGGGAGGGGTTACTTCCTGAAAGTCATTTACTGGGCCACTCTGCTTACTTTACTACTATGATATGTGGTTCTTTAAATCATGTTGAGACTTGGAATCCAGGTATGGGTGGAAGGTTTTATGAAACTGTTAGCCAGTATCCATTCATGTTATGATTTAGACGAAGAGAGAAATGCACTCAATCTTGGAACTATACAATTAAATAAAACTACAGCGAATGAATTTCATTGTTCTTTTTCAAGTTCCTCAGTTCTTTAGAAGTTCTTTGGGGTGGGGTGGAGGAACCTTTTCATTATAGCAATTCTTCTTCTAATCATGTTCCTCATGCAAAAATTGTGTCCCACAGTTTAGTGATCGGTACTCCACTTATGGACTGATGGAACTATACCATCCCTTCCTGCAAGCTGGGCATTTGGATTTCCAGGTCTAGTTGCAGTAATGACACGTTATGCTCTTGGAACTATGGGTACTGGTGACTGGTGCTGTCCTATCTAACAGAAACCGTGCATCCCAACTGCCTTCTATAAATTCCTGAGTCTTCTTCAGTTGAGTATTGGACAGGCCCAAGCATTTGACAGAGGAAACAGAGAGTAAGAAGATCATTATCAGAGAGGATCAGACTTCTGTGGCACTAGAAACCCTGATAATAAAACCTCCAGTAATCAGAAGTTTCTGAGAACTGGTTTAAGAGAGTTGCTCTAATAATTAAAGCGTGATTTAATCTTATATTTTTTTCACATAAAGTATCTTTTCTAAGGTCTTCTTGTATTTAAGAACTGCCCCTCTATTTCCTATGGACACAAAAGGTGTCCGCCTCATGTGGGCAGTGGAGGTTACATGAAATGTGTAGAAAGTACTTAGCATTCGTGAGCAGTAGAGACTTCCGTAGTAGGTTTTGCTACTGTACCATAAACACAGTAACTGTCATGTCAATTTGAGATTTAGCATTTGCGAAGCCCAGTCACTGCAATCGTAAAGGCATCGGAACCCTCCTGGCTCTCCAGGTGGCTTGTAAACTCGACCGAGCGCCACAACGCGCAAGCGCATGCGCACATGGAGCGCAGGTGCAGAGCACTAAGGAGCAGCAGAAGAATCGCTTAATGGGATGCCTGCCGGTGCTGCGGGGTGGTGTGGCGCTGAGTTCCTAGACATCTGCACCCCTGGGACTGGTCAGGCCAGACGAACAGGTGTCCCTGGCTCCTTCCTCCCTCACAGTTGCTGCTGCAGGCCACCAAGACCCATGCACTTGGCTGAAAAGGATGACCTCACAGGGCCGTGAGGAAACTCATCAATTAAAGGTACGCAAATGACATCTCCCAGATGTCAAGAGCTGTTGCCGTGCAGTTCAGAAAAGAAAAGGTTAGGAACAGGGCAGAGGATTTCAGTGTGGAAGGATGAGGTAGTGAAACAGGAAGAAATAACAGTAGAAATCGCAAGTAAAGAGAAAAAACACGTACGCACGCGTGTACAGCGTGCACATACACACACACACACAGAGTAGCAAGCTGCATTATGTTTAGTCAGGGAAGGTTTCCACTTTATAATGTAGTCTCAGATATCTATCTATCTATCTATCTATCTATCTATCATCTATCTATCTACCTACCTATCTATCTATCTATCTATCATCTATCTATCATCTATCTATCTATCTATCTATCTATCTATCTATCTATCTATCTATCTACCTATCTATCATCTATCTTACATTTATAAGGTGGTAGGGGAAAGGCCTTTAGTACTCATTAAACGTTCAGTGGACTGGGCAGTAAGAGCAGCCAGGAGACACAACCAGGAAGGCAATGAAGGCCAAGATGCTATCAGTAGTGATGGAGAACAGGACCTTGCCTGAAGCTCTTCTCCTAGATCTTCACATAGGGGAGTGAACAGAGGTAATCTCAGTTCCTCTTAACCAACAGCTACTGACACGGCGTCAGTAGGAGTCGGCAGAGTATAACTTTCTACTTTACTACAAACAGCATCACTTGGTCATTTGTAACCTGGTATTTCCTATGCCCGGACCACTGCATGATCTATACTGTTTGAGCCTACGTGGCTCCGCGGGTGGTTTGCAATCCAATCCAAAGGACGGAACGCACACATGGACAAACAGCACAACAGATACAAGCAGTCAGTGGGCATCAGAAATGCTTACAGGGATGGCCACTGGTGACGCTCCAGTCTCCCAAGGGTACCGGCAGAGGTTACTGAGAATACTGCATTAGGAAAAGGGCTGGTTGGAACTTGTAACATTACAAAACCCCAAAGTCCTGGCTACACTCCGCTTCTTCCACACAGCCCCGTACTTGTAGAAAGAGGGAAGGCCAGGGGCCAAAGACAGATGTTCCTTACACCTTTCTTTCCTTCTTCCTGCGTCCTGTTCCCTCTGGGCCTCTCGCCTAGCATGCCATATTTCTGAGACTTAATCCATCTCTAAGAGTTGGAAAGACGGAAATGTGAACTGAAACTGTTAGACGAAAATAAACCGGAGCTTCAGCCTTGTCCTAGGGTTTTCGATCTTCTTTTGCCTGAAGCTTTATCAAGTCAAGGTTTACTTCTCGACTCTTTCATATACACGTTCCACACTTCCAGTGCAGTCGGAGGGCCTATATACAGGCACCACAGAGTACCAGAGCTCAGTGGGTGTGATACAATCGCTGTTCATCACAGAGCAAGAGTGCTCCTGAGGGGACAGAGTGGTTTGGTGATGTGCAGGAAACCTTTGTTTTCCTAATAATTTCATGGGCAAGAAATAGACATTTTAATCAGATTACCTTCATTTCTGCCTTAGTCATATACATACGACACACACATAAGGAAACCAAACCTTGTCTCCAGGTGGAAGAGCTGGCTTGGGTTTCTTTTACCTCTATTATTTCTAGAAGATTACTATAAAGAACAGGATGTGCACAGGACAGTGGTTTCATCATCTGAGCTCACTCACGTTGGTCCAGAAGGAGGATAAGTTGATTTTCTGCAATCTTCTGTCCACTAAAAAAAACAAAAAAACAAAAAAACAAATAAAAATAAACATTTCACAAAATTATAAATGCTTTCTAGTTGAAGGAGCTTTTTGAAAAAGTATAATTACGAAAAAAAAACATCCTTTTAAACCGTTTCACTATTTTTGCTTGAGATAGGGTCTCCCTCCCTATATGGTTCAGGCTGGCTTCAAATTTATTATTTTGTAGCACATTCATGCTGACCTCAAAATCATCATCCTCCTGCCTGGGTTTACTGAGCACTGAAATTACAGGCATATGTGCCAACCACTGGAATTCAATACCTTTTAAGAAATATTTTATTTTTATTTCATATATTTTAGCATTTTATCTGCATGCATGTGTACCTTATGCACGCCTGGTACCTGAGGAAATCAGAAGAGAATGGAGGAATTCCCAAGACCTGAAGCTACAGTTGGTTGTGAGCTACCATGTGGGTGCTGGGAACTCAACCCCATCCTCTGTGAGAGAAGTATGCACTCTTCCTTCTGTGTTATCACCCGGCATCCGCATGGGCATTTTAAGATAAAAGCCTCACCTCTCAAATCCCCAGATCCTCACTGTTTCCACTCAGTTTACACAAAGGCAAGGTGTTACATTGTATTTTACATTGTTATACTGAGTAAAGAAGTGTGAACGGAGATGGGACACATCTCTACGTGGTAACACAGCTAATCACCCAGAGTCAGAGGCTTGATGGGAAGGAGCTTTACTTTGATCTCTGAGGCAACTCTATGGCCGCGTGACCTGAGATTGGCATCTCAAACCAGATTTGCAGGGCACAGTGCATAAGGCATTTACTAATAACCTACCTAACCTAACCTACCATCACTCCTAATAGCACGGGTATCAGCAAACACTTCCCAAACCTCCCTTGCTGCCATGTACATCCGTCCTCTCCCCAGAACACCCACGCTCTGACCTGGTGAACTTCTAAAATCCAATCCAGATACTTGCTTCCCCTCCTCCCCGCTGCCCCAACTCTTGCGGTACAGTGTCATCAACCTCCTGTAGAACACAGCCATCTCCTCCCATACGGTTCCATATTGACACACATCTCCACTAGAAGATGTTGTATTAGTAATTAATTATCTGTGCCTTCTCAATGCTGCACTATGTTCCCTGATAGGAGGGCAGTCCCAACACTGAGGTCACTGCCGGGGACAGTGAATGAATGAGGCTGGATCAGGGATGACCGTTCATAGTTAGTAGCAAAATTGAATTTTCCCCTAACACAAAATCAGTCAAAAAACCTTCATGCCAATTAATGACTCTTGTTACTTCTTCCATGTAGCAAGCATGTTTATCTCCTGGCCTCTAGTGATCGGAGACTTGGAAAGGAAAGGAAAAGCCCAGATCTGCAATAAGAGGAGGCAGAGAGGCGGAGGGAACCACTGTGTGTACAGGTGGAGCGTAGACTGTCTCTGCTGAGCACTGAGCAGTGGACGTCGCACACTTGACTCTGCCAGCATGGCATGCGCGTTTGTAGAGTCATTTCACTCTCGCCAAAATGGATACGTTTCTTGTTTAAACATGTTTCCAGTGAGCTCTTTAAGATACAGTATTAAGAAGTCTGTAGCAAAAAGTCCTTTGTGTTAAACAATACTGATTGTAAAAGTTCTTGCTCAAAAAATGTTTCAACCTCAGCTAGGACCTCAAAGAAAATGTACAAAACTTTTGTGTTACCCGGCTGTCTCCAGGCTGTTCTAATGAAGGGCCGGATCTCTGCTTCTGCTTGTAGCAAAAGTTCACAGTCTACAACGCTGACAACAAAAACTGCACACAACAACCACAACTTATATTAAATGCGGTGCAATTTGTTTGAAACAGCATCCTACCCAGTAGCCCTAGATTACCTGTAGGTCACCATGTAGTATAAGCTGGCCTCAAACTCCTGGACATTCCTCTGTCTCTGCCTCTTAAATGCTGGGATTGAAGGCATGTACCAAACATTTTGCTCAGGTATTTAAAAATTGCTTTTTATGGGGTTGGGGATTTAACTCAGTGGTAGAGCCCTTGCCTAGCAAGCGCAAGGCTCTGGGTTCAGTCCCCAGCTCCGAAAAAAAGAAAAGAAAAAAAAATTGCTTTTTATGTTTATTTATTGTTAGTGTGTATGTTAGGGACATGTAAAATGGCATCGAGAAACAAATGGTGCAACTATTAACATGGTGATTACTATAACAGGAATTCAGTAGATTGCGGGAAGAAGCAATAAAAGATATCGAACTTCTAAACAAAGTGGGTTCTAGCAAACAAAAGAAAAGAAAGAAAGCAATTAACCAAGCAAGCAAGCAAGCAAGCAGTGATCAACTTCAAGGAACAAGCTCAGAAAGGTAAGGCGCAAATTAGTGTGAGTAAAGCTCGGTGTGGCTGGGGTCATAGAACAGCGGTGCCTGCTTATGTAGCCTGCACCAGGCTCTGCCTTCAGTACCAGTAATGCCACAAACAGAGTCGCATGATTTGGGACAACTGGTAGAGGACCTCAGAACTACAGATAAGTCAAATCTAAGCATACTGGGCAATGGCCAATATCGACACGTAAAACCAGTTGACCATTTCCAATTATACTGCTCAAAAATGAGATATTATAATTGCAATAATTCTGTCAAAATTTACTAAACAACAGTGAAAGCAAAACAAAGCAACAACAACGAGAGATCTGAAAAAGGAAACTGAAGAACATAAAGGAGACAAGATGTCCGGGCGCCACCCAAGGCAACAGGGCAACAAAATGAAATAAGCAACACTAAATAGGAAAGTAATGCTGTGTGAACACCCAAAAGAATCTTCTGGAAACTGACCACAAGTATTAAGTACAAGGCTACAAGACACTGGATCAATATACCAAGTTAGCAATCATATATCTATATAATGAAAAGAAAGCTGAATTAAAGAAAAACAATTCCATTTATAATAGCATCAAAACAATAGCTACAAAGTCCGTATGTCCAATCCTGTGACTCCACATGCTGAGCCACACACACACACACATAAAAATTAAAAAGAATATTTAGAAATAAACATAACCAAAGAAATTCAAAGCTTAATATACCTAAAACTACAAAACACTGTCCAACAAGATCACAACATAAGTAAATAAAAGGTGTTGCGTTAGTGGGGTGGGAGGTTTGATTCTGTTGAAATGACCAGATTCCTGAAATTAATCTACAGGTTTCAGCATAAAGAATGGCTAAAATCATCTTGGAAAGGAACAAAATTAGAGGACTCAGCTTTAAAACTTCCTATAAGAAATGGGGCGATGAGAGAGAGGACGGGGTCTAGAGGAAGTGAACAGGATAGGAGATGGAAGAGAAAAGAGAAAGGCAGGGATCATGTCTCATTGAACCCCCCACACACAGACACACACACAGACACACACACAGACATACACACAGACACACACACAGACATACACACAGACATACACACAGACACACACACACACAGAGACACACACAGAGACACACACACAGACACACACACAGACACACACACAGACAGACACACACACAGACACACACACAGACACACACACAGACACACACACAGACATACACACAGACATACACACATATACACACATACTTACATACACACATATATTCATATACACAAGACACAGATACACATATCACACACACATACCCATACATACTCACATACACACGGACACATATCATACATAGACACACACACATACATACACACACACAGACACACAGAGACATACACACAGACACACATACACACATACATACATACACATATGCACAGACATACACACATACACAGACACACACACATACACACACATACATACATACACACACACAGTCATACACACACACAAACACACAGAGACATACACACACACACACACACACACACACACACACACACACACACACACACACACACCATGAAAGCAGAAGGGGACTCTGAGATGGAAAAGGATCAGTGGGAGGGGAAGGGGAAGGAGAAGGGAGACAATCACCAGTGCTAGGGTAGAAGCAGGAGCAGAGGACACACACACACGTATGTGGTAAAATATTACTTTAAATGAAGTTAAAATCTGGCTACAGTAGTAGTGTAGTAAGTTCCTATATGCTGGTCCTCTGCTTAGCGAGAAAGGGCAATCCTACGGCAGTCATAGTAACAATACGTCTTGAACACACGGCAAACAGTGGGTGCTACCATGATAATAATAGCCAGTGTTGCTATTACTCATGTGGCCAGCATGAGGGATCTCGCAGATGGATCTCTCATGCTGCCAACAAGGTGCAAAACAGCACCTGCTTTACAAAGCCATCTGGCCGTCCCTCGGACAGGTAAACAGTGACATCAAACCCAGCAATCCTGATCCTACATATAGCCCAAGATACAGGATGACATAAACCCCCATAAAAAGGTTATAATTTCCCGAGTGTTACTCATACCAGCCAAAAAGTGGGAGAGCTCAAATGTCCACCACCTGCAGAATGGAGAAACAAAATTAGGCTATGTTTTGTGATGGAATATTGTTTGGCAAGAAGAAACGATGAACTGATATACGCTACAAGAAGGATGAACCATAAAACAACTGTATAAAGTAGAAGATGCCAGTCACAGAGAGCCATACAGACGGCTGCCTCTGAAATGGGCAGAGCAGGTTAAGTCTACAGAGAGAGGTTCTGTCTGTGGTTCCGTAAGGATGGCAGTTGGAAATTAATACGATAAATGTGGAGGTTTTCCTCTTAGGGGGTAAACTGTCCACAGTGACTATGTGACTATGCTGAATCTATTTTATTGTTTGTGTGTGTGTGACGACACATGTACATCTGTGCACACACACACACACACCACGTCCACTGTGAAGGCCAGAGGAGGACACTGCATGTCCTGTTCTATCACACCCCTTTGAGAAAAGGTCTTTTGCAAACCTGGAATGCTATGTTTTGGCTGGCCCAGCAATCCTATCTCTACCCAAGTAGTGGGACGCTGGGTACACAGTGGGACTCTGGGTGCACATGGTCACGCCTGTCATGTCACATGGGGATCTGAGTTCTAGTTCTCATGTTTTTACACTGAGTGTTCCTACCCACCAAGCTATTTCCCCAGCTCCTCTCCACTTTCAGAGACTAAGAACTCCCCATGCTGGTTATACCTCACCTAATCAGCATTTACATGGATTTCTGAGTCCTGAACTCTGGTCCTCACGGTTGTGTGGCAAGTGCTTAGCCACTGAGCCATTGCCTCAGGCCTCCCAACTGTTCACTTTTAATGATGAGCTGTGTTTCACGAGGGCTATCTCCACAGAGCAATTAGGAAGACAATGACAATGGGAAGGGTGTTTAAAGTAAGCTCTTAATCCATCATTGAGATGAGATAGGCAACACCTGAACCTAATTAGTTCAGAGAGATATATATACATATTTATATATATATAAATACATATATATATAATATATATATAATGTATCTGAGAGAGAGATAAATTAACTTTTAGTGCCCCATGTATCACAGCCACAATCAATTAAAGAAGCTCAGCTGTAAACAACTAGTGTACCAGGAGATACTGTGATGAGTGGCCTGACTCTCGAGCATGTAATCGTCTAGTCAGGTAAGAGCAGAAACGACTGCAGGTGGCTGAACTTGGGGAGGGGACGGGAGAAGGAATGGACTAGGAGCCTACCCTACGGCTCCCTTCTCTTTACCCATATATACCTGATATATATTTCCAAATAGTAATTCTTTAGTTTGTATGATTTTTACTTTACAATACATGGAGAACTTTCAGAGAATGAGTCTCTGGCGTTTTTAAATGTTTGAAATGACTACTACCCAGAACTATTTCAAAGCAGTAAGAGCTGCCCCATGCAGGGCAAGATGCCGCACACCTGTACTTCCGGCATTTGGGAGGTGTAGGCGGGAAGATCAGGAGTTTAAGGTCATCCTCAGGACATACTGAGTTCAAAGCCAGCTGGATGAGTCCCTGTGTCCAGTCACAGAAAGAAGGAAGGGGAGCTTGGGGAGACAGCTCAGTGAGTGAGAGTGTCATCTGGAACACAACTGTGAAGACCTGAGGAGGAATTCCCACAACCCTCCTGCAAAGCAGAGCAGGCAACACAACAGGCGGCAACCCCAGCACTTCCACAGGGAGACGGAAAATCCCTGGGAGCTTCTGAGCTGCTAGCAGGGCATATGCAGTGGAGAGACAACAAAGTGACCTGGTCTCACTCAAGGTTGACCTCTGACCTCCACATGAGTGGTGGCGTGCATGTGCCTACATTTAAACACACAAATACACACACACAGAGACAGGGAGAGAGAGAGAGAGAGAGAGAGAGAGAGAGAGAGAGAGAGAGAGAGAGAGAGAGAGAGAGAAATTGTTACTACATTGAAGGATATGTGCTCCAAATCCCTAGTCCTTGTTTAATAAAATTGAGGTTGGTAATCATAAAAGTAGCACTACATTCAAAAAAGTCTTGAACCACAAATACAAATTTTCTAAACATCGTTTAGCAAGGCTGGAGGGCTGGCTCAGGAGTAAAGAGCACTGCCTGCTCTTACAGAAAACCCAGCTTTCCAGCACCACATCGCTGCTCACAACCACCTGTAAGGCCAGTTCCAGGGGAACTGACAGTCTTCTAGCTTCTGTGAGCACTACGTACATGTGGTACACAAACATATATGAGATAAACCACCCATACACGTAAAATAACCAAAAATAAAAGCAAGTCAGTTCGTAAGGTGAATCCTTAGTAGCTTTACCAGTGCAATTCTTACTTCTATTAACATGAGCGACATAAATTTCTTCTAACTATCCAAACTTGGTTTTGGTTAGGATTACACTAGACCTGAGAACTGGATGATTTGGGAGTTAAACATGCACAGTGTTCTTGTAAAAGACCCAAGTCTACTTCCCAGAACCCTCGTTCGGTGACTCACGACCACCTGCAGCTGAGCCTCCAGGGTATGGAAGACCCTCTTCTGGTCTCTGAGGGCATCCTCACTTACTTGGCAAACACACACATAAATACAAATAAATATTAAAAAATATGACTTGATTTACAAACATCCTGGTTCTGTTCTTTTGCTGAGTTTCAAGTCACTGGGGATTACATGGTCACATTCAGAATGCTGGGCTGAGCTCCATCAGTGATGGGACAGAAAGGACTTCACCTGCTGTCACAGCTTCCTAAGACACAACCATAAAAGCAGTGCTTCAGGGATTGGGGAGCCAACTTATCGAACAAAGGACTGGCTGCTCAGGCACGAGAGCTGGGTTTGAATCTCCAGCTCACACCAGGAGAAACAGGCACCGTGGCTCACATCTGTTACTCTAGAGCGAACAGTTCCTAGAAAGAGGACATACCCGAGGGCTTCCTGGCTAACACAGCTAAATGGCTCAGGGACTCAAGTACAGTGGAAAACAATAGGTGAGGCATAATGTTAACCTTTGGCCTCCATACACGCACTTGAGCGCATGCGCACACAAGCGCACACAAGCACACACGCAGAGTGCTCTACACACACACACACACACACACACACACACACACACAGTGCTTCAGTTTGGTCCCTGACAGAATAATCTGCATAGAGTTCAGGTCTTTTCATGGTAACCAGACTCAATTAAGTAAAT
This sequence comes from Rattus rattus, assembly GCF_011064425.1. NCBI lineage: Eukaryota > Metazoa > Chordata > Mammalia > Rodentia > Muridae > Rattus > Rattus rattus. Next base: position 46,200,289 of record NC_046166.1, on the reverse strand, counting down.
AATGAAACATAACAACTTCTATCACTTCCTCATTACATTTGCATGACAGAATCCAAAGCTAAAATAAAGCCAAACTACAGGCACCGATCTGAACACCTATGAGAGAAACTGAAAGTGGTCAGTCGGGTTTTTAGGAAAGAAGATGACCTGTCCAAGTAGTAAGAACTCAAAAGCAACCAGACCATGCTACCGTGGGAGTCACAGCCGAGAGCTACGGCAACGCGGGCTGCTATAATTGCTCATGAAAATGACATCCAATCTGGCTCCCAGAACCAAGAGCCAGAGATTTAAATGACTTGAAGACAGAAAAGAGTATGGCTGCAAGGATAAAACATGAACACAAGTAAAAAGTAAAATAAAATAAAACAAAAAGTGAAGGCAACAGCCTCAGACCTCGGTAACTCAGTCCCTCAAAGGCCCCCACATGGAAGTCATTTAAACAGAAGGCTTCCTGGGGACTAGGATGGAGAGGCACTTACTTCCTCAGCCTCAAGGCAGGAACACCCTCAAGACTTGTGCACAGCACTGAAATAGAATCGGAATCATCTCATCCGCTATTTAAGGTCTCTGACTATTCCCAAATTTAACTAGAGATGGTTTTAATAACAGACAAACTTATCAAGGCAGAACATTTCAAATAGATAATTGGCAAGTACAGTATAAGTAGTCTGTCACTCTATTATGCTACAAGGAGGAAGAGGAGGAGGAGGGGGGAGAGGAGGAGGAGGAGCAGGAGGAGGGAGGGGAGGGGGAAGGGGAAGGGGGAGGGGAGGAGGAGGAGGAGGAGGAGCAATGTAGACTCTCAGCCAGGTAGTGGTTCATGACTTTAATCCCAGCTCCCAGCATTTGGGAGGCAGAGGCAGGTGGATCTCTGAGTTCAAGGCCAGCCTGGGTTATAGAGCTAGCTGTAAGGCAGCCAGGGCTGTGCAGAGAAATCTTATCTCCAAAGAACAAAACAACAGCAATAAAACAAACAGAATCTCAATGTATCACTTCTCCCTATCCCCACCTCCAGAAAGACCCTTTTCATGTTGCCATCTAAGGCAAAGAAAAACAATGTTTCAATGTATTTAAAATTGGGGGGGAAAGAACCCAAAAATGTCGACCAAGAGTCCAGCTGGCTGTGTAGTTTCTCAGCTTAGAAATGGCTTTTCAAGATTTTTTATTTGATAGCAACTTAAATCTATTCAAAATCATCAGTCTTTATGTCCTTCACACTCATTAGGAAAAGTTTAGTTATCCAATATAACACAGTATAAAAATAACATAGCAGGGCTGGAGAGATGGCTCAGTAGTTAATAGTTAAGAACGCACACTGCTCTTGCACAGGACCCAAATTTGATTCCCAGTGTCCACCACCAGGCAGCTCACAGATGCCTGTAACTCCATTTCTAGGTTATCTGACACCCCTCTGACCTTCCCTCACACATACAGAATGATTAAGATTTTTAAAATGATTCTAAAAAGTACAAATAACATACCAAGTGAAAATTATTTCATGAATCAGTGAATATTATACATTCTTAAACAGAAGCAAACGTTGTCCTTTAAATATCTGAATTCTACAACAGTGGTGAGAATCTCAGTGAAAAGGATGATTCTAATAATAAACACAAAGTTTTAAACCTGACTCCGTAGCGTGGTCCCGTATGCCTACCACCACCAGGAAGGCTGAAGAAGGGTCTCAGGTTGGAGGACAGGCAGGGCTACCTCGTGGACACTTACTGAAGATAAGGGCATGTTTCTCACAAACACAATTCCGATGACGTCATGGCTGCTCTCCAGTCTCCCAGCCTTTAACTGGATGCACCCTAGTAAACTATTGATATTTAAATAAAAGGGTGAATCAACCAGCCAAGAGGGCAGCATCCTAGTTTATCTTGTTGGCTGACTCAGTGCCAGGATTGGGAAGGACTCTGGCACGGCACTTAGCTAAAAGGACAGATTATGCCCGTGTATTCTTCCCTTTGTAGTTCAGCAACATGGACAAAATCATCTGAGGCTTATGAGATTAAGGGAAGCAGTGAGATCACTGCTAATGCCAACAGTTTCACCACACACACACATGTGTAGCTAACAATAAATATCAGCTCACTTTAGCAATTCATTACTCAATCAAGCGTGCAGAGTCGCCCTTCTCTCAGGTCTGCTCCCCTTCTCTCAGGTCTGCCCGGGTTTATTACTGACAACAGTCATCTACTCTCACGGCAGGTCCCTTCCTTCCAATCACTCCTCATCCTGCTGCATTTCGCTTTCTGACCCTCTACTGCCTAGATGACGACCTATAGCTCCCAGTCACCCAGCAGATTGGACACTCCGTTCTCAATGGGATCTAAAGAAGCCATCGTCTCCTTCCTGTCCTTGCCTGTCCTGCCACAGAAACTTGCCCATTTGGGCTGCGGCATTAACTTTGCTGGGCTTTTCTTGACTTGGCAGACACCCGGGGAAACTCGCTAGCCTTTCGCTGCTTCTCATCTTCTCATTCACACTTTCCACAGAGGAGCTTGTCCACACACCAATGGCTTCAAAGAATCTTTCTCACGATGCCTAGACTCCCAATATCCCGGTTCATTTTCTGGACTTTTTCTCCACAAGCTACTTTTCTCTACCCAGCATACCTTAATGGACTCTTCATCCATGTAATAGTGAAGAGTGACAAGGTAATCTTCAATTACTTACACTGAAAAGAGCCTCCAATAGAAAACAGTCAATGTTCCCAACCAAGTAACTCCTTTGTCATTTACAGCTTCTCCTTACCCACTTATCAAAGGTCATCCGGAAATATATTTGCTTACCACAAAGCTACACTACACCTAGTTAAGTAAGTTTATTCATGTAATGAGTCAAGCTAAAACAACAACAACAACAACTTCAACAACCCCCCCCCCCAAATAACTGCCTTCCGTTCTGTCAGAGAATAAGGTCACCAGGCTTCCAGGCAGCTCTTAAAGGGCCTTTTGAAATCTGGGTTCCAATATCTTCAAGATTAGTGAAAATTTTAACAGTGCCTCCACACAAAAAGGGTCCTGATTTTTATTTTGTAAGTGAAGATTTTAAAACAAAATAAATCCCCTCTACCCAACACCTGATGTTGCCATTATTTTAATGAGAAAGGTTCAATGACAATAAAATGGCCATAAAAGCAAAATATAAGCAAAGTTACTATTTTTGTCTTACTCATATTTTCTCATTTCAGTTAAGACCCGTGCAAACACTTTTCCAATCCAATATCACTAGACTGACTAGATTCTGATATCCATTGTTCTGAGTAAAAGTTATTAAGTCAATTGAAGGGTCATTAAGTTTTCATATTTTGAAAACAATGAACTATTTTGCTTGGGTTAGGGCTGTAAGTCAGTGTTAAGGGTTTGCCCACTATGTGTAAGGTCCTGGGTGAGCACTCTAGCACTGAAAAAGCAAATAAGGAAACAAACAACAAGATAGCATTGTTTAAAAACAAAGTATTAAGGAAGAATAAAAACAAGCAAACAAACAAAACCAGCTCTCACAGCTGACATTAACAATTCGCAGGCCTATAGGACCCCAGGGATTTTCTGCTCTTGGACACAAACACAAATTAAATTCCTCAGAGACATTAAAAAGAGAGAAAGCAAGCTTAGATCACGATTTTGTCTACACACTGATAAAGAACACTGTGGAACTCAAAACGCAAACCACCATCTCCTGCTAAGTCTAAGAATGCTACTCGTTACCCTGGAATTGCTCCGCCTCTAAAATCACCCTACAGCAAATCCTGGATTGAGTTCATATTCCCCGACAAGCATGTTGTTTTGAATTCGTTGTTATTTAAGCTGTGGTTGAAAAGGTGTGTATCAGTCACATCAACTCTTTGGACAAAAGGCACAGACTATTAAAATACAAACTTCTTCAACAATTCCTCCAATCCCAACCTAGTTTGGTAAATCAATTCTCTATCCACTCTAGAGCAAACACTTTATATTTCCTTATAATCTTTTAACCTTTTGAACATACTACGTAGGTTTGGGTAACTGAAATTATTCTGCACTCGACTTTGTTTTGTTTTTGAGACAGGGTTTCTCCATGTGTCCAGTGCTGTCCTGGAACATCTACCTGCTTCTACCTCCCAAGTGCTGGGGTTAAAGGCATGTGCCACCACTGCCTGATGCCCTCTACTTTTATCTGCTAAGTATCTATTCTAGTGGCTGGATAATATCCTGTCTTGTTTTTTATTCAAAAAGCATTTCTCCTTCTAGGAATAAAATACTAAAAAGACCTCCTACTTCTCGCATTTCCAGTGTCTTGCCTCTTTTCAACACCTTGTCATCTGGCTCAGGTAAGGCAACATCCAGGTTCTTAGTTATCAAGTCTGGCAACGAAACACTCTTCAACTCTATAGTTTTTACAGAATTGATCTATGAAATGTCGCTGTCAGGCTGTGGCCAAGAGGCTGAAACTTAGAAATGTTTCTGTGAACAACTTTGTGACCTCTGGCTACATTTTTCACTCTAGGGCTACTTCCTCTTCTATTAAAGACAAGAGTCATGTTAGTCCCTCACTGTCTGTGGCGGACATATGAAGTCTGTGGCCTTGTGACTTGGTCGCGCAGCACCACGGGACAGACATTCCATGCCTGGGCGTGAAGGCCACAGCCAGTGCAGCCTTCTTGGGGGGAGGGGGGTCGGAATGGGGGGGGGGTCCCATCATCTGGGTTAACACTGCATGTGACCCATAGCTTCCTGCGACGGTTTCTTCAGGAGAAAGTACCAGGCAGAATATGCCACAGACACCAGTCAGTCTCTTTGGAGAATTCTGCTTACAGTAGCTGGTAGGTCAAGTTATTAACACCAAGATTGGAGACTGTGGGAATCCTACCCAGTCGTTCGCGAAGGCTAGAACTTCCCTAAAATGTGTACTCGGTCCATACAGCACCAAAGCGACTTCGCCCAGGGTTCACAGGCGCGTTTGCACCCATAACTCCGCGGGACCGAACCAGCGGCCCCGGAAGATGCAGCGGGCGAGCAGGTGTCCTTCGCCCGCCCCGCCACAGCTGCGCCCCCTCCCCCTGAGCCCGCGCCTGCACCTGCACCCCAATCTGAGCCTCGGCTGGAGCTCACCCACCGGCGGCACTTGCTGTGCCTGGGCGCAGGTGACAGCCGCGGCCAGGACCCAGGTGAGGAGACTACGGCCCAGCATCTTCCCAGCTGCAAGCGGCGCTCCGAGGGACTCCAGCAGCAGCTGCAGCAGGGACCACCTCCACCCGGAGCAGGCCGCGCCCCGACGCGTGACCGGCGACCCCGGGCCACACCATGCACGGCAGGGGACACTCCAGAGAGGGAGACGTCGGGCCGAGTCCCTAGAGCGGAGTCCACGTCCGAGGCGGAGAGGGGTTGCGCCCCCAGCACGCCAGGCAGTGGTTTCGTCCAGCCTTAGCCGCACCCTGGGGCGGGGCTTCCAGCTTTCGTCCGGCCTTCTCGGTCTTTGAGCGTGGGGGCCCCGGCTGGGCGCAGGTGTCTGAGGGTTCCCGGGGGCGGACCCAAACTTGCTCGGGAGAGGTTGGCTCCTAGGCGTCCCGGTTCCTAAGCCCACCAAAGGGACTGAGTCTCAGAGCGTAACGTCAGACCCAGTTTGCCTTCTGGGGAAAGCTGGCCCAAGTGAGTCACCCAATCCATCCATCGTGCCCGAGGGATTACTACCAGAGTGGAGAAGTGTCAGGGCCAGGACCTGGAAGTTTCATCTCTCCGGTACTCTAGGTACTTCAAACAAGGCATTGCTAAATCCTAGGATTTAGACTTTAATTTCTTGCTGTTATGTCCGGGGTTGGCGACGTTGAATGGGTGGGACCTTCATCATTTATGTGTAGTGTTACTCAACTCCTGTTTTCCTTTAGCCCACGAGAAGTCAGGTTGGTCTAACCGACCTAAACCTAGGACAGATACTTGGTACCTTCATAGTCTTCTTTGAAAAGCAGATAGAAGTGCAATAATTGCTTGGCTTTCACACCGTCCTTGGACAAGGCTCTCCATAACAGGGTGAGTTACCTAGAATCCAACGGGAAAAATTGCCTGCCGGATTTACATTTTCTGCCTCGACGATTGACATCTCAAGAAGTTTGGGGGCTTTATTTTTTTTTTTTTAATGTTTCTTTAAAACTCTCTCAGGACCATTAAAATCCTATTTAATCCTCACCCCACCCTTGTGCTGGGGGTCCAAGTATTTCTCCTTTTTGTTGTAAAATCACCTAAATTTGGAGGTAGTTGATAAATAAGGTTTTTTTTTTTTTTTTTTTTGAGGAAGTTTAGATGTTGAAACACAGCACAGGATTAAGAAACATTTAGAATCTTACTTAGTTAAGCAAGATCGGAAAATACTTTTTGAAGGGGGACACCGAGGACTGTGGTAAGCAGGGACCCCAGGCAGAAGCCATCTTCAGTCACTGACTCTGGGATTTTCAAACCTGCCTAGACAAGATAGCAAGATCTCATCTCCAAAATAAAACAAAACAGAGTCAGTATCCCAGGACTCTGACACAGGGTTTGAGGAAGCAACAGAAAGACACAAAGCTCTTCCCTTATGAAACTTACTAGATGGGGAATAGCAAACACCAGGCACATGAGCTTAGTCTGTAAAATAGCAAGCAAAAGGCTGTTAGAGGGGAGTGGGGAGGAAGGGAGGAGGGGGAGGAGGGGGTGAGAACAGGCAAGGAGTATTGAGAATGGAGAAGCTAGGAAGGGGGTTAGAATGGTTAACATCTAGGCAGGGTAGACATGATTGAAAAGAGAAGGTCTGGATAGTAAGTGGTAGAATTAGTCTGAGGGATGCTCAGGAAAGCACCCTGAAGACAGGGTGTCTGGAGTGCAAAGGTGGGATGGGGGAATTCGACTGACAAAAGCTTTGTGTCCTAAAATGATAAATGCTTCAAGAGTTATGCTTAATCTGGTGTAAAGACTGCACTTTGCAGATTACACATCAAAGCATGATGCTGTCCTGCACCCCTGTAGTTTCATGTTTCAGGGGTAAGCTAGTACATCTTTAACAAGTGAAGTGCGACAACTTGGTTTTTAAATTACAGTGCTAAGTTCAGCCATGTCAGGACTTTCATGCTCACTTCTTCATGCTAACCAAAACCTGAGGAAGTAATATATATTCTCCTAAATGCTTTCAAAACAAAACCATTTTATAGAAACAAAACAACATAGGAACAAAAGACCAAAGGCATTAGGCAGCAATCTAAAGACAAGATTGTTATTTTTTTTAAAGTGTCTAGCATGTTCAGCCACATCAGAAAAGCCAATGTGACTGGAGCTGAGGAATGAGATAAATCAGAGATAAAGGAAGGGAAGCAGATTAAAGACAAGAGCCACTGTAAGGACTCGGCGTCACCAGGGAGTTTTTATAATGTTGAATACATACGGTCAGTGATGAATCTGCTGAATTACTATGAAGCTTAAAGTAAGTCTATCAGAAGTAGAGTATCCCAGTTTTACATATCTATTACCAAACCAAGTGGCTAATTGATTAACTCACCTAATTTACTATTGAGAGCATTTTTGGCATGTCACCAAGCATATCTTTTACTTATGAAATAGTATTTTGTAATTAGGTAATCTAACAAACTTAGATGCTTTGTAAAGAAACTTCACATAAATTGGCATGATAACCTTATACACCATCTTCATATAAATATCTTTGAAAACCTACCATATACATTGATTCTTTTCAGGTAAATTAAAATTTAAATCTACTTCCTTAATAGTACATTGTATTAAGTATGTCTCCCCTCACTACAATATGTGTGCACGCTCGTGTGCACACACATAACACAGATTTTTTTTTTGAGTGTTCAGTGCACATATGACTTTGCAAATGCTATAAGAGGTCACATTGATGACTTCTATCCCTAGCCTTTTTCTTACATTTTGAGGCAAGGTCTCATCAGGCTGGACCACAATTTTCTCAGCCTTTCAAGTTTCTACTATGATAGGTATCTAATCTTTTTCTTAATCTACTCAATTCCCAATGCTTAAAGTGTACAGAAAGTCAAGTCAAGATGTGTGAGCATAGAAACTTTAGAGAGGTTCAAGCATACTGATATATAGAGAGAGGTGATATTTAAATGTATTTGTGAATGATTGTGTGTGTACAGAAAAGGCGATTTAAACTCTCCAGAGACATATCAAGGCCTAGGATTGGCCAAGCTGTTCAGGAGTTGAAAATCAGCGTAAGTATTAAAAGTGTTTATAGGGATGGCTGAAGCCCTGACAAGCCATAGACTTCTGAATCTTCTATAGAAGATTCCTACGTTCCCCAGGTGGAGCGTTAATTTAAAACAATTGTAACCAAATCGCCCACCCTGAATGAAATACACCACTTACTCAGAAGTACAACTTGATTTAATAAAGATAAGGAGGTAATATTTCGGTTTGAAAAATAAATGTTTTGACAGAATAATTTACCACATTCAAGTATATGTTTCTAAAAGCAAAAAAGTTTAGAGGAACTGGGTATGTTTTACACACCTGTTATCCTAAACCTTGAGGACTGTAGCTTCGTAGTAAGCCAGTGAGACTTTCTGTCATGATCTCAAGTAAATTAATTATATTTAATTTTAAAAGGCCTAGTACATTTAAAATGTTGTATGTGTTCTAAGAGGTATTTCTCTGTCTCTCAGGAAAGAATGAAGATGAGAGATAAAAAATAGAAAACCAGTGACCATATAAATGATTACATTTTATTTCTTCTAGTTGCTTACCACACCAAGGGTTACTTGGGATTTTTTTTCTCTTGATTTTTAGATTTAAAAAAAAAGTGAAATATTACCTCAGCTTGAGACAAAGCAATAATTTTTATTACAAAATTAAAAATTTAGCGTTCACATTTAATCTAATTGTCCCTCTATAAATGTGAAAAGTTAATAACAGCTATCTTTCCATTTGTACTGAATCCTTATTTCTTTGAGAAGCACTGTAAAGTTGTATTGAATCAATGACAATTCACATAAGTTATATTTGAAACATCATTTCAAAAAAAAATCTTGTCCTATTTTAATTTTTCCTTAATGAGATATACTTCTGACCAGGATAGTACTCATTTATTTTTCTAGAACCTTGTACATTTTAAACACAGGCCTCTGAGCTACAAATGATTATAACTCGCTATTTGATGCTTCAGCAAATTGTGTTTGTAATAAATTTATTCTCCCAAGAAAGGCTGAGCACTTAAGACGAGTGCAGGAGTCTAAGTCGTCATCTTATATTGTGGGTGTTTCACAGATCTCAGTTCTGGTCCTGTCAGCAGCTACAGGATGTGAGTGAGACCTAACTTTACGGTGCGCCCTGACTGACCTAAGACATTTAAGATTACTCTGCTCTTCTTGCTGAAATGCTTGCCTTAGGTCTTAACTCGGATCCTGTACCGAACAAGCTGTGATTTGAAGCCCAGGGCTTGCGCTGTGTAGTCAAAGCGGTTGTCGTCTCTGCTTTGGACAGAAAAGAGGCAGGTTTACAGTCCAGCGCTGCTGGCAGCCATGGCACAAACCTGAAGGGAGCCACCTGAGATGAAAGAGATAACAGTGGACATCACGGTGGAGAGGCTGAGAGAAACTGGGTCACTGGTGGCATCGTTAGGACGTTAGATCAACCAACCCCCGAGCCTGTCTGACGGCTGGATTCTGTATTTGCATGGGCCACCCTTATTACAAACCTATGACTCCTTATCACAGGGCCCAGTTGCTTTGCTTGCGAGTTGAATTGTGATGGTGTAGAGTAACCTAACTGATGTACACAGAGAAAAGGGTCACCTTCTCCATAACAGGAAAGGACCACTTAACGCTATGGAACCTGCGTCTCAGATCCTGTACTGACTCAGGAATCCTGCTGGCCTTCTACTGAGTTTTATGCTCCTAACTTTATATTCTTTTCCTCAGAAAGATCTGCTCGTGTTGTCTGAGCTCAGGACCCAAATCAGCTCCTTTGAGGAGAGAACTTGACCATTCCCCCTCAGAATTCTTCCATTCATGTCTCTCTAAGGGAGGAGTGACTTATGTAATTGGCAGACGGTGGTAAGAGTCATAGGACGTGCATGCCGTGTCCTTTGCTTGGCTCTCCCATTCACACCTGCCTTCCACAGAGATACGCTCACTGAATACAGCCCTAGATGACAAGGACCCACGTAGCAGTAGTTGCTGTCTTGGCCCATGTTTTCCCAGATAGGTAGATCTCTCAGGAATCTTACAAGTGTAACATGATGGCTTGTAAAAAGCACCTTGAAAGGAGAACTTTCTAGTTCTGAGGCACGTACCCTTAGCCATTACACTGAACTGCCAGGCCACATCATAAAACCTTATGTAAGCCATGCAATCCCCATGCAAAGTTTATATATGTGTGTGTCTGTGTGTGTGTGTGTGTGTGTGTGTGTGTGTGTGTGTGTGTGTGTGTGTGTGTGTGTGTGTGTGTGTGTGTGTATGTATGTGTGTGTGTGTGTGTGTGTGTGTGTGTGTGTGTGTGTGTGTGTGTGTGTGTATGATCTTTCTAAGTTATACCATCAGTTATACCTGGTTTTGGATGGGTCTTTCTATGGTCATAAGCCGGTTTCCTATTCTCTTAGGCTTCGATGCTGGGGTCAACCATTCAATTGCAAATATGTTAAACAGTCTTGTTTTCTGTCTTTTTGTTGTCCAGTCTGTAAGACTCCAATCTGATGAACACAGATACCTTTATCTTCTACGTATGTGCATATGTGAGTTCTACTTAGAGATCAGATATTGTTAAAAGTTTGTAATCTGGTGATGTAGCACACTTAGAGGTCTTGCCTATGTATACAAAGCCCTAGGTTTGGTCCCCAGCACCCCATAAACCAGGTACCCTGGCACTTGGGAGATGGAGTCAGGGGATCGGAAGTTCAGTGTCATCACTGGCTGTGTAAGAAGTTCAAGGCTGTTCTGGGAAGCGTTACTCCGATCTTGCTTGTGCTGGCTAGTTTGATGTCAACCTGACACAAGCTTGAGTCATTTGGAAGAGGGCCTCTCAGTTGAGAAGATACACCTCCAAAGATTTGCTGAAAGGGCAAGTTTGTGGTGCATTTTCTCTGGCGCGATGCCACCCCTAGGTTGGTGGTCCCAGGAGCTATAAGAAAGTAGGCAGAGGGGTTGGGGATTTAGCTCAGTGGTAGCCCTGGGTTCGGTCCCCAGCTCCGAAAAAAAGAAAAGAAAAAAAAAGAAAGAAAGAAAGGAAGTAGACAGAGCAGATCATACTGAGCAAGCCAGTAAGCAGTCCTCTATGGCTTCTATTTCAGGTCCAGCCTTCAGGTAACTATCCTTAAGTTCCTGCCTTGACTTTCTTTAATGATGGACAATGATGTAGAAATGTAAGCCAAATAAACCCTTTCTTTCCCAAATTGTTTATGGTCATGGTATTTTATTATATCAGTAGAACCCCTAACTAAGACATGGTCTAAAAATGAAATAAAATGTATATGTAAAACAACCAAAAAAATCACGATGGGGATGTAGAGACGTCTCTGGTTTAAAAGCACTGACTGCTCTTCCAGAGGACCTGGGTTCAATTCCCAGCCCTGACATGGCAGTTTACAACTGTTTATCAGTCTAGTTCCATGGGATCTGACGCCCTCACTCAAGACACACATGCTGGTAAAGCACCAATGCACATGCAATAGAAATAAATAACATTTTAAAAAGGAAATCAGACATGATATACTGTGCCCAATTCTTTGCCATATTCTATTCCTAATGCTATACTTTCTGCTCCTTGCTAGAGGGAAGATGGCGTCTTTCCCATTTATATGTAGTCCCTGCACTCGTCTTCCGGATTCCTGGCTGCACCCTTTCAGGAACACCGCGCTGTAGATTATGACCTCGCTTTCTCCCACCTGAAACCACTCTTCTTTTGCTGTTGTAACAGCAGCATTAAAATATAGACAAAAATCATCTATGCTAAGAAAACAGTCTCTACTGGATCCTATTGTGAACCTTACTGTCCCCCATGCATACCTAGTGTCTCAAAAGAGAGCTAGGTAAGAGAGCACCAAACCCTGGGCCATGAATTAGTATCAGGTATCAGGAGATTTTTATATGTCCCTTGTAAGAGGAGAAACAGATAAACTACTACTGTCCATGTCTACCCACACATCATAGTACAGGTCAGTATGTCAGATTAAGAATACCAACCATCTTCTCACAAGGATGAAGGTTTTATTGTTATAGTATTCTTATTTGTTTTTGAAATAAAGGGGTGATATTGCTAGGTAGAACTAAAAATATTTTCACTTAAAAAAATAAAAGCTTGCCAACCTGTCAAGATAATACAAAATCATTTTGCATTTACTTTTGCTTGTATAAGTTAAAAGTGTGGAATCAACATTGTAGTTATTTTCTCACCTCTGGCCCACCCATCAACACTTCCTTATTTGGGTACCAAACCGATTACTTTACCTAGAAATACCGTCACTAGGGTGAGCTCTGCAGCACACGGGGACCATTTTCACTTTAGAAGGTCTTCTAGTGTTTAAGGCCAAGTGAGCTGTGCCCTCTCCCTTCAGCCCTTTTATGACTTTTGATGTTCTGCTGGTTTCTGTGTCATTCTTTGACCTCATTTCCATGATAGGCTACACATCAGGTTACAAACCCGAGGCATCTATTCTGTCTGCATGTCTTACTGTGTCCTCCAAGCTGATCTCATCCCCTCCCACATCTTCTGTGTCTCCATTCTGCTCTCTCCAAATGCTATTTCATATATAATTTATGACAAGACAAAACTGCACTCGTCAGTTTCCTCCCACTTTCCAAATCTTCTTTTACCAAGTCAAGTGCTCACGCTGGGAATTTAGGAGTTGCCCTGACCTGTCTTTTCTTCATCTCTTGCATTTAATCATAAGGACTAAGGTACTTGGTCATATTTAAACAGTCCCATCACTTCTCATTGCCAATACTGTAGTCCAGGCTGCCCTAATTCTGGCCTCTACCATTATGATAAATTCCTATGAGGACTTTCCTCTTCAAAACATACCCTGAAATGCAAGCAGACAAGATTAGGCGCATTCATGGTAGAATGTCATAGACTCTAAAATGTCAACAGAATAAGCTTGCTTCTTGTGTTTGCTTCTTTGTTGAGACAGGGTGTCACTGTTTAGTCCTGACTGATCTCCAACTCTATGTAGACTTGGCTGACTTGGAACTTACAGAAGTCTCCCAAGTGCTAGAATTTTCCTGAGTATGCATCGCCTCACCCTGTCAAGATAATCTTTTAAAAATGAAAATGTGATATTACTGCCCGATGTTCAAGTCTTCCCAGTAACTGCACAGTCAAGTCCAGAATTTCAACATGTCTGGCGAGACACATATCAGAAGCTGTGTTGCCTCTGGCTTCCTTTCTTTTGACTGTTCCTGACTCATTCTCTCAGTCAAAAAACAGTTCATCTAAGAACACTGTTCCATCCTATCTCAGTGTTCTGAATGCCCACAAGTTTCTGTAGTGGCCTATTTCCCCCATGCCAGTCATTATGTGTGTGATTTCTACTCATCCCTCAGAATTCATCTGAACAAATGTCCTCGTGGAACCCTTCCCTGACCTACATCTCTCTTCCATGTTTGCTCCTCTGCTGGTCAGTTCTCAAATATCCTGTACTTTTCCTCACTTTGCACACTTTAATTATTGAATGATCATTTAATTGTTTGACAGTTGCATCATAATCTGCAACATCGAGCAGAATGCCTGACATAGTGAAGATGCGTAATAGCCCACATCACGATCACTTGACTGACGACTGGCAGAGCTGAAGAAACTAAACTGTCCAAACGAGAAGGTTTCCCAGGCCAATGCAATCAAACATGGACCTGGCTCCTATACACCTGTCCTCTTCTCTCTCTTCAGCCATGCTCGCTTCGTCTCTTACTTTCTGTGTCTCATTTTCTTTGCAGAGGCAGGCACGGTAACGACAGTGTTCAACTTCGATTTGTGTTGGACCTTGGAAAAACTACAGATTGTGCATAATGCCTTGAGGATCCGATTTTTATCTCAGAATGTGGCTTTTGAATTTTTTCTCTGTTCCCTAGGCTCTAAGACCAAATTTTAGGGTTCGTTTTTTGATTTCTAATAAACACACGTGACCAAATCAACCACTATTGTATATGTGACTTGATCAGAATCATGTCAGAAAGCACAAAAAACACCCTTAGACACTGATGGTGAGAGTCTGTCTTAAACACAAAGATCTCATGAAGGAAAATAAGTGAATCGTGAAATACTCTCATAATTAACCAAAGGGATGTTTTCTACTTCAAGAGTGGATGAAGGTTCCCACTGTTGGTGTTCTTATTAATGCTATGTTAAATGGGCTTTTCCTTCTCATCAGGCTGATTGCTAGAGATTCTATTTCATGACAGTTTTGTTTGTGATTCTGGGATTACAAATGTGGTCCACTGAAGTCTGCTCTCCTGGGCTCTTATGAGTCAGTTGTGTTCAGTCCTATCACAGGGGCACCTTGAGTAGTCTATGCTCATTACCTTGAAGAAATGAGCCACCACCATAAGCTAGAGTTTTCTTCTGGTCTTTTGTCTATTCTTTAAAAAAAAAAGTGAGATTTTTGAAAACTTCTTGATTGCCATTCTCTGTGTCATAAAGTCCTAAGTGTTCCTTACCCACTGACATGTTATGGTTTGTGTATGACTCCCCAAGGGCTCATGTGTTGGGGGTTTTATATTTATGACAGTGTTCAGAGGTGAAAGAACATTTAACGGATGGTTATTAGGTCAGTAGGACAGCAGGGGTCAGAAGGGATTAACATGGACGTCATGGTACGCCAGTCTCTCTGGTTTCTGGAATAGCAGTGCGGTCTCTCCTCTTTTCACACACTCTTAACCCCATAACGCCATTCACATGTCCATCATCAGAGCCAAGGGTCTTCAAACCTCCCAGAACTAAAAGCTAAAGAGACTCCCTTCAAAGTACCCAGCAGTAGGTAGTTCATTGTAATAACAGAAAACTGATTAGTAACAATGTATCAAAAATATACTTCCACAGGGTACGTCCTATGTTATCTTCTCTAATTTAGCTTATATTTAAGAAAAATTCTTAAAATATTTTATATATATACAGAAAAGTTCATATATAATTGTTGTACACAACTTGGTAAGTTCAAAGATAACTCATAAAAATAATTACTATTACTACAAAATAAACCTATTCCTAACTCCCAAGTTTCTTCCTAAAATTTTGTGTATGTGTTAAAAATAATTAAAGTTTTGACTGTTCCTGTCTGAAAGAACTGCAGGGATGGAAATGGAGAAGAGCCTGTGGAAAGAAGGTCCAGTGACAGCCCACACCCTACCCCAGAAGCTATGTTCAGCTGATAACTACTCACGAATGAAAGAACTAGTTTTCTCCAAGGGAGTCTCATTGGGTATAAATCTACTCTTAGGGTAGGCTCCATGCGCAGTAGTAGACGGCCAACACAACAAACTCAGTGGCATTCAGAGCTTTGATTTTTTTTTTAGACAGGTCCTTTGCATATCTTATTTATTTTTAAATGATGTGTATATAAGTCTAGGTCTGTGCACCTGAGTATAGTTCCTGCAGGGACCAGTGGAGGACATCGAATCCACCGCAGCTGGAGTGACAGGCAGTTTGTAAGCTGCCTGACGTGGATGTTAGGAATGGAACTGGGTTCCTCTGCAAGGGCAAATGCTTTTAATCACCGAGCCACCGCTGCAGCCACTCCTGCTAGTAACTTACAGACAAGACTGTGGCCAACTTAAAAGACCAGTGTTTATAACCCCAATCTCACAAAGGCTTTTGGAGTCTTAAGTGCAAAAAAGGGGGGTGCGGGGGGGGGGCTGATAGCTATGCCTGCAAGTGCTATGATTTCCAAAACTGAGTTGTCTCTAACTGCACATCGTTGATGGACATCATTACTTTGTTGAATAAACATATAAAAAGAAAGCAGATTGCGTTTACAGTTTTCTTTGATGCTATGAGTCCCTTTGGGCTCTGGGTAATTATGGTTCAGGAGTTTAATGAGGTTAGTAATCTTGGCGTGACCTCCTCAAGGACCACAAAGTCCCGACCTTGACGAGAAGCACGCCCACGCGTCTGTCCTGTGGCAGCTGTGGTGTGGGAACTGTCCTCCCGACTGAGGTGGGAAGGGAAAGTGGTGGGCACTCCACTTTTGCTGCAACAGCTCTAGATGGAGCAGCCTCGGTGGTTGTGGCCACTGGGTTTACTTCTTTCCTGATTTGGGCGGCTCTTGCTTGGTTTGCTTAATTGTTTTAGGCGAGCCTTCTAGTGTTACACCGAGTTAAAGTGGTGAGTGTATGTCTTGTGGGGCTGTCTAGTATGCTGTTCCAGGAGGGGCCATTATACATGGCCTGTGGGGGGAGTTTGTTTGCTGAACATTTTCATCACAAAAGGTGCTTGTAAAAAAAATTTTAAAAGTTGGATGACGGTATAATCTTTATTCATGTTACTGCTTTTTGATATAGATATGCATTAATTGGTTTGCATGTTAAACCATTCTTCCGTCTCATGCATAAATCCTACTTATTATGTGTACTTCTTTTTAACACATGTTGAATTTGGTTGTCTATTATTTTGTCCATTTTTGCATCTCGGCAGTTTTTTGTCTCTTTGTCCAGTTTTTAAGTGAGTGATACTGCCTAATACGTTTGGAAGTGCTATTTTATTTAATTCTTTAGGTAAATTGCTGCACTTCCGATCATTCGTGTTTTTGTGTGGGGATGCATGTTACGTGTTCTAGTACATGTCTCGTGTGTGTAGAAACCACGGGGGAACCTTGAGTGTCATTCCTCAGATACTATTTTGAGACGGGCTTTCCCATCGGCCTGGTACCCAAGAAATAGGCTAGGATGCTGGACCCTAGGGATCTGCCCGAGACCACGCAGGATGCCCAACTGTTCTCAGATGGGTTCTGGGAGACACTTAGGCTTACAAAGCAAGTACTTCACCAGATTCATTTCCATACAGTATTTAAGTGATAATATCCTTCTATAAATGAAGCATTACTATTCTTTTCTATTATTATTTTAAAAGGTTCTTTTTTTTCCCCATCTCTAACCTGACTTCTGAGATAATTTTCTTTCAGCCTAGGCTTTATTTATTATTTCTTTGTCTTTTCTCTTTTTCTCCTTGGTATATTGGATAGGGTATTACTACGAAATTGCAGCTGATCTGGAACTCATAATGTAACTCTGGCTCTGGTCCGCTGCTCCAGTCTTTATGACTTTTCCCAAGCCCCAGCATACTCCTCAGCCCATGATTTTAACTGACTGATACTTAATTTTCCTTTTTACATCTTTTCTTTTTTTCCTTGCTTTAACTCTCTTTTAATCTTGAAGTAACTAAGGAAATGACATCTTGTCCCAACGTTATTTTGTGCCTGCCTGATCACTTCTCAGCCTTCATCCCCAATGCCACAGTCACTTTGTAACACTTCTGGGACGGTCCATGATCTTGACCATGGTCCACACATATTACGGAGAGTCTGGAAGATAGCACTGAACCTTGCAGAGAAAGCAGAGGTTACTAGACGACTCTAGATCCTCACTGGGTCCTATTCCCAGCATGGTTCGTCCTTGAAACCATTGTACCCCTGAGCTTCGGCACAGAGAGACTTTCCAGAGCCTACTACGGTCTGGACATTAATAAAGGACTGGGAGAATTTAGTTGTTTTAATCAGCAGCTGTCAGTGACTATCTCACACGGACCATTGCAGTCTTTTCCTGGGAAATGGGAAACAGTCTTCTAAAGTGGAGACACTTGGCTTGGCAATTGTTTTCTCTCAGCCTACAGAAGACACTCTTTTGCTGTCCTTTACATTCATGGCTCTTGGCAAAAGTCCAGCAGCCATCTAAACTGCTAAATTTCCAATTATTTTCATTTTCTGGCTTTTTAAAGAAAACGTTCAAATAAATAGTTTCCCCATAATGTATATATGTGATGTTCGTGTTTGGATTTCTCTAGTATGCCAAGATTTGTGTTTTGAGAAATTCTCGTTTGCTGTTTCTTTTCTGTCTATTATCTCATACTTTAACAGGATAGATATTAGCATTCTCACTATGTTCTCCATGCTTCTTTCGCTTAGAATTCATCACATGACCTCCCACTGAGTCAGACAGATTCTTAGCTTAAGCCAGGAAAGTGTAAATGTTCTTTCTTTTTCTTTGTTTCTGTTGACAATGTGTCACTGTGTTCCTCAGGCTCCTGTTGTAGATTTGTGACCTTCTCTGCAGCCTCTTAGGCACTGGGCCCCGGTTTAGCATATGCCAGCCTGCCTGGCTCTTTCTCATGATTGAATTGCGAATGGATTCACGTGGAGCTTTATGTCCTACCCACAGTTTCCCAGAAATGCAGCCATTATACACATAGATCTCTTTAGAAATATCTCTGGTATTTTTTTTTTCAAAGTTTCAGGTATCCTAGCTTTGGTTGAGGTTTTCAGGGATTTTCTCGCTTAGTATTCATTCATCCCTAAGGATTCCTGTTATCTTTCTGTGTTCTATACGTTCTATGCTTTAGGTCCAGATATATTTAATCACTTAATCCAAATAGACAAGTTGTTTTAATAAGAAGTGTGTCTTAATTAGTTATTATTGCTGTGATGAAACACCAGGACCAAAATCAACTTGGAGAGGAAAAGATTCATTTGGTTTGTACTTTCATATCACTGTTCACTATTGAAGGAAGTCAGAACAGGAATTCAAACAGGGCAGGAACTTGGAGGCAGGAACAGATGCAGAGTCCATGAAGGAGGGCTGCTTAATGGCTTACTCAGCCTGCTTCCTTATACAAGCCAGGGCCACTGCTCCAGGGGTGGCAGCACTCACAATGTGCTGCCTCCTCTAACCCCCATCAATCACTAATTAAGAAAAAGCCTCACAGCCCAATCTCATAGAGACATTTTTCTCAATTGAGGTGCCTTCCTTTCCAGGGACTTGTATCAAATTGACATAAGTCTAGCTAGCACAGAGTGTTATACATAATATGAATGAAATCTACCATATTGCTGGGAATGGAAGGAAGACCTGGTTGTGAAAACTTCCTTATCTCCGAAGTTTGATTTGACATGAGAATCCCAGAAAAGAAAATGTCACTGCATTTAGTATTAGTGTGTGACACTAAGTAATGAAACAGAGAGTCTCCAAGTATGATTCCTCTCAGCTCCTAGGTACAGTTGCAGAGGGGTAGGGCAGACCACAGAAGGAAGAATAAATATGCTCTTAGACCGCTGATGCCAGCAACATGGAAAACAGGCAGGAAGAACAACCCATTCTCAGGAGTTCAAGGCTAGACCAGAGAACAAATACAACATTATCAATTTCCCAGGAGTTCAAGGCTAGACCAGAGAACAAATACAACATTATCAATTTCCCCTCAAAAATACTTTGGAAAACCATTCCTCTACACCCCCTCTACATAATGCCCCTTTTGATTTTTTTTTCTAGTGTTGAGTTCAATTTTCATTCCTTTGTACCCAAAGTTGGGGAGTCATGTAGGATTCCCAACACTGATTTTGAAACACCTTACTGTCCTGTCTGTCAGGATGGATTCCACACACACCCATCCCCACAGCATCTCTGCTGTGCACTTCAGCAGCATCCCACACCACCCCGAGACCTAATTTATCCTCACCAGCTCACGTCTTCGGTTTAACACTTAGATGCTGTAAGCCAGGCATGGTGGCACGTGACTGCACCCCCAGTACTTGGGAAGTAGAAGCAGGAAGATCAGGAATTCAAGACCAAACTCAGCTACATAGCAAGTTTGAGTTCAGCCTGAGTTATTTGAGGCCTTGTCCAGACCCTAAAGGGTTAAAAATAAAAACAGTCTTAATACGTAATGAAGCACTTGATGGTTTGGTTTTGTTTGAGATAAGCGTCTTATATAAACCAGACTGAACTCTGAACCTTCTGGCTCAACTGCTCACGTGCTGGGATTATAGGTATGTACCATGGTACCTGGCAAGTTATTAGTTTTTTTTTAAACATAAGATTTCAGAGTACATACAGTATTATTTTCAATAGAAATAGTTTATATTACAAATATATTTCCTCTAAGAAATAAGTTTTTACACGCCAAATGAACTTCTAGAAATTCAGATTAACCTCATTTGAAAACTGTAGGCACTGGTCCTCAGGTCAGTGTTTTTATCTTATTTGTGATATGGTTACTGCACTGCTAAATCAGGACAATACTTCGTCAGGAATTTCTGTACTGCTTTAAACAGAACCCTCACAATAACCTGAGGTGTGAAGTGTAAACGGGGACCACTTAGATGCCTTTATCCCACACTATCAGCAGGGGCTGAATCTTGGCCCTTGGGCGTGATAGGCTAGTGCTCTCTGACACCTGATTTACCCACTCTCCAGACTGACTTGGGATTCTAGCAGCCCTGATATAGATAACCAGGCACATCTTATCCTCACTTGTTGCCGACACTCACTGGTCCATTTACTTTCTAATACAATATAAACTTTTATCTTCTCAGAACCTGTAATTAGGTCTACGTATCGTAATAAGGGCAGAAAAATGGAGGATACAAGGCTGTAAAAGGAACACACTATATACAGAGGTGCAGACAGATGGAATGTTTATTCCAGGAAAAACCAGTCGGCAGGCATAGTCTTGAATATCAAGCAAGTGTTTGAAATCAGGGTCTGTCTTTTGATGGTAATGGTTTTCAAAATGGTTTTACTTTTTTAAAATTAACTTTTAGGTTAGCACATGAATCAGTTTCACCATGACATTTTCATACATATTATTATGCTTTGCACACCCCCCATTAGTTTCCACTTTCTGCTTTCCTATTACAAGTATCTCATTAATTTTCCACTTCCCTTATGGTATCTTCCCATTTCATGGTCATCTTTGTCTCACGACTTCCCCCTTCAAACACATAAACTCTACATTTAAATCCAGGATTATAAAACAGGTAGTATTTGTGCTAAAATGGCTCATTTTAAAACTTCACATGATGTCCAGCTGGATCCATTTTCTTGCAAATGTCATGACTTCACTTTCTTGTATGGCTGTTTAAAATTCCATAGTGTTTTTGCACCACAGTTTATCTCCTGATCGGCTGATGAGTACACAGGCTGGTTGTTTCCTGACTATTGTGAATAATGAAGCACTGAGCATGGGTGGGTGTGAAGGTATCTGTTTCCATGGCGGGTTGCTTAGCTGCTGGTGTGTGTGTGTGTGTGTGTGTGTGTGTGTGTGTGTGTGTGTGTGTACATATGTATGTATATACTAAGTGGTGTGGCTAAGTCATGCTAGTTGTACTTTCAGTTTCTTGAAGAACTGCCATACTAGTTTTTAAAAAGGTTTATTATTCCTTTCTTTTTAGATAGGGTTTCTCTCCATAGCCCTGGCTGTCCTGGAACTTGCTGGCATAGAACTCAAGAGATCCACCAGCCTCCGCCTTTACTGGCAGTGTGCCACCACACCCGGCGTGGTTTATTTTTATTTGTATGGGTGTTTTGCTTGCATGCCTGTCTGTACTTTAGGTATTCCAGAGGCCAGTTAGAGATTGTCCTTTGCCAACAAGTAGCTGCTGGAGATTAAACCCCAGTCCTGTGCAAGGTCAACAAGAATATTCAACCACTAATCCCTGCAACACCTCCATGACTTTTGACCAGGGTTGCCATCAGTCTGCGTTCCCGTCATCAGTGTGTAAGGATTCCTCTTTACTCACATCTTCTGCACCATGCTTTCTTGATGATACGTTTTACTGGAGGTGGAATCTCAAAGTAGTTATAATTTGCATTTTCCCATTAGTTCAGGATGTTGAATGTTTTCCAAACATTTATTGGCCACTTGCAGTCTTTTTCTGACTATTTAGATAATCATCCCATTTATTGAACATATGACTTGTATCACTTTTGAAGTGTGTTATTCTAGCTATTAACCCTGTCTGGTGTGTAGCCGGCTGTTCTTTTTGTTTTTTCCTCATTCGGTAATCTCTCTTCACAGGGACAGGTGATTGTTCCTTTGCTGTGCAGAATCTCACATTTCATGTAATTCCATTTATCAATGCTTGGGATTGTTTTCTATGGTACTAGAACCCTTTCAAAAAATCCCTTAAAATTCCCCCCCACCCCAGTGGTTTCAGTTTCAGGTCTTTGAGCTTCAATTTATTTCTGACTTTTATGCGGGTCAGATGACACAAATCTAATTTTGTTTTAAGTGTGGAAATCCAGTTTTCCTAGCATTGTTTATTAAAGAGGCAGTATTTTTCAAGTGTTTTTAGTAACTCTGTCAAACATATGTGGCTGCACGTACCTATTACTTCTGAGTGCTCCGTTCTCTGTTGGCATAGTCTTCCGGTGTGTCTGGACGGTGTTGTTCTATTACCATGGCTCTGCAGTGAGACTGGGCACTGGGATACTGCCAAGGACTACATCATAGTCAGTCCTTTATGCTCTCATACAAACTTGTGACCGTCATTTTCTAATTTTGTGAACAGTATCACAGGGATTTTTGAGGGCTGTATTGGCTCCCTAGATTGCATGGGTTAATAAAACCACTTTTTTTTTTTTTATTAATTCTGCCAATCCTTCAACATGAGAATTCTTGCTTTTAATATCTTCACTCCCTCCACCAATGTACTAACACTTGCTTCATACTTACTTGGAGGTTCTTAACATGCAAACTTGGGGTTTAATACTAGATTTGCTAAGCCCTGCATCTAAGGATGGCTCCTGGGAATCTATACTGAAGACTAGATGTGGGCTGGGTCATTTTAGTCTGTAACTTTGAGCTATTGCTTTATTTGTGGTGCTGGAGTGGGGTGGGGGGAGGGGAGGAAAAGCCCAGATGATCATGTCAGCCTGATTTTCATAGCCGTGAACTGCAGGCATTTTAGGTTTGATGATTTCTGGTTGTGGCAGACTGCTGTTGTGTGGAAATATGTTTATCAGCACCCGTGCCCTCTTCTTGCTGTCTGAGATGCTGAAATATGCCCCTCACAAAACCTAGCCTGGAGTGAGTGTAAGATCTGGTTCTCAGACTATAGCTCAGATGTGGGAGAATAGTGTGAGGCACTCAATCCCCGGTTGTGGGCACAGCGGTAAGGTGGGTCATGTCCCCTGCAAGCTTCCTATTAAAGTGGACACTAGGCACTGTGCTTACAGACAGAACACTGTCACATTTAAGAGGCACAAAATATAACCTATAGGAATAGGCAGGGCCTGGCAGGTTAGCAAAGTTTCCGGTCTATGATGGTTGGTTTTAATGTTAACTTGTCACATATTATCATGACCTGAACAGATAGCCTTCCTCATCTGAAGAACTGTGCTGGTCTCCTTGACTGATGTGGTAAGGCCTGTGGAGACAAGAGATGCAGCTCCCAGGCAGGATCAAGTAAGGACTGGTGACAGGTGCAAGTAGGGGCTGGAATGCCGCCCTTGAGAAGAAAATGTTTTTCTTACTTGGCCTTAACTATGTTTTGCTGTGTCCTGTTTTTGTGGAAGCGGCTCTCATGCTCTCTGGGTTATGACAAGTATATTTTGATAGTAGGAAGAGGGGTGATTTGTTATTTTAAGAAGCCTTTGCTTAGTTGTATTTGTTTAGTCTTGCCTCAGTTGTTCCTGGTATCGTGGGAATAACAATCTTATGGTATCGTGCCAAAAGGGAAATTGAGATAATGCATATTCATATCTACATAAGGATTAATAAAGCTTGCCACTGCATGCAGTTGCTTCTGCCTTTGCTCTGCATTCCCTGTGTCCTGGTGGTGTGCGACCGTACCCAGGGCCCCCAACACACTATACGTTGACAAAAGCCCAGCCTGACTGTGGGCAACACCTTCAGTAGCAGCCCAGTCTAACGTCTCCTCAGAGGGAGGTTATTCTCTCTCGTCACTTGGCTGTCCCTCTTGTGCTGTGTTCATTCACACTACTGGTTCCTTCACTACCAGCAGAACCAGCTTCCCAAGCTTCCGTCCCTGACAGGGAACACAGGCTCTGTGCGCATTTCCTGGGCTTTCAGTGCCAGGCTGGGACTACTGAGGGGCCCCAATCTGTGACTGAGTAAGTGTGCGTCATCACCTCACAGGGAGAGACAGCTATGTTGGGCCTTACTCCAAATGGGAAACCCAGTCAGGAGTGATGTGGCTTTCGCCATGAAGCTCATTTAATGCCGATTCCTCATTTGATGCCCTGATTCCTCATTTAATACCCTGATTCCTCTCTCCCTCCTTGGGTTTCATGTACCCCAGGTGGTCCTGAAATGTCCTTCTACACTACAGGACAGTCCTTGTTGTGGTACCAAACCACAAAACAAGCAAGCAAACACACAAGGAAAATAGAAGAAAAAAAAAAAAAAGAAAGAAGAAAAGGAAAAAGGGAAGAGTGTCAAAGCTTTACTTCCTTGTAGCGTGAGTCTAACTCCTCTCAATGTGCAGAGCAAGCGTGGACTGAGGGAAGGCAGCGGCACAGCCCCTGTGAAGCCCACGGCATCAGGAACCGTGTCCTGGAGTAACGTGGCAGGGAATTCTGAGAGGAAAGAGTCCTGCAGTCCTTTAAGTGGGGAGTTTACCTGAAAAGTAAATCCCACGAAGGACCAGGTTAACCCTTACCAGTTAGGTTAAACCAGATACGAAATTAAGCAACAACTTCAAAAGGACTCGAGAGCTCTGTAAAAGCGCTTACACCAAATATTTTTATTCAGGAAAGAAAAAAAAAAAAAAAAAAAAAAACAGAAAAAACCCCAAAGCAACACACAATGTCCACGTCACTTGCAGTATCGGTCGGCTTTCAATTTGGCTCTCCTGTTTAAGACAAAAAACCACTGATGTAAAACACAGCACACAGAGTCCACTGCTAAGACAGAAAGTTCATGCCTGGAAACTGTTCTATTTTGATTACTGTACTAAGCATTCATAGTAAAGATTTTATTAAATCCTCACCTTTCAATTTTCTTTTTATATGAAACTGATTCTAGCCTTATGAAACTTATTTTGTAGTGCTTCACAAAGGTGGCTTGAGAGCTTTTTCATTTCACAAGAGAAATGATATTTATGAGTGAACTAAGTTAAGCCTGCCCTCATTTCCTATTGGGCAGCAGTGGTGTATTTTTAAAGACTGGTTCTAAAGTTCTTAGACTTCAGGTCACTTCAGAGCTCCCAGTCTGACTACATTTTATACCCTTTTCTGACTTTTCAGAACCACATACATTATTAATTTTCTAGGTTGAAAAATATCTTCCCAATAACGGACAGCATCTTTACCAACGTTAGAAAGCAGTTAACAGGAAATACATAATTACGTATTATTTTATCAGATATGGAAAGGATTAAGAGTGATTTGCATCACTGACTGCGTTAAGCCTGCAGCTAACTTCCTTGCCTGCTTTTCCATGTGGTAGCTGTAGGCTGTTATTTATTAAAATAGAAATATATTAGAACAAATATCCATAGTGTGCTATGAGAAGCATCTTGCACACTGCTGAATCTAACCTTACTAAAACAGGTTTGATTTTCTTTACTGGACTTTTGTTCTGGATTCAAATTCAAAGATTTTCCCCCCCTCAGTTTTAGTAACCTCTACTACTCTAACAGAATACACAGGATCTTAATATTACTCAAACGACTTTCTAGCCCTGGTCCTAATTCTAAGGGAAGATGATGGGAAGCAAGTTTATGCGAGGCAAGCCTGGTAACTGTTACCATAGAAATGGCCTAGTGGCTCAGGACATTTATGAAAGTCAACGAAACCTGGAAAGTTAAAAGAATGCAAGTATTTACCCTCTAGTTAGATAATATTACCACATAAATTAGAGATGAAAATGACAATCCTAAAACAGAACACACTACTTTTGAAAACTGCTGTTACCTAAATATACAATTACCTGTCCAGAAGGGTCTCGTGCAAAAATCCATCTTTCCGAGCCTTTTTAAGAATTTTACTATCTTCTTTGCTTATTTTGAGTTTATGGTCTTGGAAGCTCTGAAATTTCTTTCTGTGAAGAGAAAGCTCTCATTGAAAAAAAATCTCAAACTTTTATTGTGTTTCCTTACAAATTTCAAATAGTATTATTTAATAAACCTAATTGTATTTCTTTAAAAAATTGATAGTTTTTCTGCTACAAAGATGATTTTTTTTTTGATGATCCATCAAGAGGGTGCCATTTGGGTAGCAGGGCAAAGCCTCCTCCTCCTAGGGATGTTGTGGGGTTGAAGCCCTCATGTCTGCCTGGGTGCTGTGACAGCAACTTTATGAAAAGGGGAGGGACTGGGGATTTAGCTCAGTGGTAGAGCACTTGCCTAGCAAGTGTAAGGCCCTGGGTTTGGTCCTTAGCTCCGGAAAAAAATAAAAAAGAAAGAAGGGAGAGTTGACTAACCCAAGTGCCTTTAGCTTTAAGCACTGGAAAAATAACTGGGAAAAGTGAGGCCACAAGGAAAGCACTGAGCTCAAAGCCCGTTTCCCTGAGTTTTCGCACTGGCTCCTGTGTCTTTCAGTCTCTCCTGTCTGGTAGCCCTGGGTGTCAGCGTGAGGCAGAGAACAGTACATACACATAGTTGATCTCACACTGCTTCACACTTCCCTTGTCTTCCTCTGCGATGTCATCCTTCTTCTTGGTTTCTCTTTCCGCACAGGATCTGATCTGGATATTGATGAGAACCCAAGAGGTTACACATTCACCTTCCTCTCCCGCTTGCTAAGCAAGAGCGCTCTACAGGATTTCTCATGCAAACCAAGAAGACAGTTAACTCACCAGTTAGATTTAGGAAAAGACAAGCTCAGAAAAGTGGTGTCTTTTTTTTTTTTTAAATTTCATACACATGTCGTTTATACAAACAGCTGGAATCATATGTAAGCTGAGACAAGGCTCCATTAGACTCCAGTAAGGTACCTGAGGGTCTTGGGAGTTTATTGAGAACTTTACCATGACATGAAGGTATCAGTATCGCTTTTATAATTAAGTAAAAGCAATGAGTAGCAATAGGGAACTCTTCCTGGAAGAAGGACTTTCCCCTCCAGTTAGTGACTTGCAGCAAAGTAAAACAAACAATGCCTTTGTGTGCTTCACGTTTCTTCTCATGGATAGAGGTCGTGCATTCACAGAGACGGCAACATCTGGGGCCAACGACCCAAAGGTCTGCTAAGACTTTTATGTTTTTAGTGACTACGTCGTGGGGTTGAAGTAGTTATAAAATTTTGCTTTTGCTTTTGCAGATTCAGTCGTGTGTTGCAGCACTGCCTCTAAGGATAAAAGCCAGGAAACAATCAACTCTTGGATTTGTAAGAGACTGAGGATATACAAGGGCAGGAATCTCCAAGATGAATAATAAAAGCAAAAAAGGAGTTTATATAAGAGACATTTACATATGACAAAAGAAGTAAGCCAGCAACGGTAAAATCACACCAAAACAAGGAAGGGGAAGGGAAGGGTCAAGGCAGGGACGGGAATGGCTGAGCACTGCAGGCAGGAGAGGAGAGCCTTTGAGGTCTTCACCTGAGAGCGCTCAAGCTTGGGGAGCAAATTATCTATCTTAAAAATTAGGTATTAGGACAACAGCAGAGTAGCTTTGATGCAATCATTTCTCAATTACACTGTACAAATAAGACATCACTGGATTAATGATTAAAAGGAAGCACATCTGGATCAGCACAGAAGGTGACAGTCACAGTGGCTATTCCAGGTGTCCCAGACATCACCTATGTCTGTAGGAGGTTTTTACCTTTATCATTTCTTCTTCTCCTGCTGTTTTATTCTTTGCTTCTATATCGCCTGCTTCATTACATCTAATAAAGCAGCTATTTGAGGCCAGTAAAGCCATCTTCCCCTAAATAAAACAAAGAAAAAAAAATCAAGCTATGAACACTTGCAGAAATCTTAAGTCATTTTGCTAATGTAAAATTTTCTCCCCAATTCTAAGATAAAAAAAACTTTTTAGACAAAGCCAGGAAAACATAAAAACATAGAAAGGGGGAACCAAAACCACCCCAAATAAGTCTTAACAATTTCCAACCGTCATCCCGACAAACGCTGAGGCTGCAGGGCCGGAGGCTCAGCTCAGAGGCAGAGCATCACACCGCTGGCTCCTCCCTCCAGCCGGACAGCATCCCGACTGCACGGCGTCACTCCTTTAACGCCTGTCTCTAAAGACAGCTCACTAGGTAAGCTAAAGATTGTCTTCAAAGAAAATAAAACTTAGGAGTAATATATAATAATTTATTGAAACACTAGTATTTTGAATGGAATTGACTTTTCTCCATAATTAAAGCATTAAAAAGCTAGCTTTTGGCCTAGAGTATTGTATTGTATTTTGGCTAGTATTTTGGCCTAGACATATTCTTTTGGGGTGGCGTGGGGGTCTAGTGTTTATGACTATACTGATTCATATTAAATAAATCCTCCCAAATTAATTTTCTTGTGGCTTTGAATGTGAATTATAAATTCTCTTAATGTCTATATTATGGTTTAGCTAAAATTTTAATTTGGATGATTTTTCTGGAAAACTCTGAATATTATCAGAAAAAATCACAATACAATAATTACAGAATAATCTTGAAATAGACAATTAGAATCGTGTGAGTCATATGGATTTTGTTTAGTGTCTTATTTAAGGTGGCAGGAACTCCACTGTATACAGCCATGTGCTCCAGAATCCACCTGCAGATCACTCTGCTTCTGCAATTTAAACTGTTACATCAGAGAGCTTAAGTCTTTCCTTGAAACTGTAAGAATGGAAAGTGTCTTCCGAAAAGTAAAATGAAATTAAACGTCTTGTACTGTCATCCTGACCTATGCTACATCGGTCTTCCCTGTTAGTACAATTTTTATTTTATTTTATTTTATTTATTTTTTTTTTTTTGGGGGGTTCTTTTTTTCGGAGCTGGGGACCGAACCCAGGGCCTTGCGCTTCCTAGGTAAGCGCTCTACCGCTGAGCTAAATCCCCAACCCCTTTATTTTATTTTTAAATTAGTTATTTTGCATATAAGATCCCCTGTGTGTGCAGAGGTCAGAGGACAACTCTGTGGAGACAATGTTCTCCATTCACCTTTCCATGGGTTCTGATAATCAACTTTAAGTTGTCAAGTGCTGAGCCACCTAACAGGCCCTTGTATAACTATTACTAACCAGCCCTAGATAAAAACAAGAGGACTCTGCAAACTAAAGCAAGGGAGAAGCGCACAGAAGATGCCACAGTTCGTAACACATGATGAAGAATTACTGCTGCTCTGTGTCTCCAACTCTCTGCCATTCCCTGGTCCCTAAGCCCACCAAGGCAGCCAGCAGGCAATCTTCAGACCTTCAGTCTCTCTCCTCGCCTCCAAATCCAAGCCCCCAGTCTCATCTTCAGCTCTGGAGCAGATGAACTGTTGTGGCCTTTCCTTCCTCCCTGTCCTCATTCCCAGGGGACTAAGCAGACTTAGGTGGTACACTATGCTTTCCTTCCTTCTGTGGATAGCCTCAACTCCAAGCCCACCCTCGTTTCTAAGTGTTAGCTTGCAATACTGAGGAACGCATTTTCTACCTTGAACCCCCAGTGGCCACACCTGACAGGTCCTCAGATGCAATTCCTACCAGGTAACCCATAGCCATCACACTCTCCTAAGAACCAGATTGGGCAGCAGAAACCAAGGAACTGACCACCGACCCAAAACAGACATCAGCATCTAGAAGTACAATTATCCCAAACCCAAATGCCTAGACACCAATGTAAAGACAGTAACAGCCAGAATGGTACGTCTGCCCTACTGCTGAGCAACCCTGCCTACCACAGCAGGCCCTGAGAAGTGCACTGTAGCTGAAGCACAAGACAAAGACGTCAAAATAGTCTATGTGAATGTTGGAGGTCCTTTAAAAGGAGATGAGTATGATGATAATGAGATGATATGCATTAACACATAGGTGAAACACAAACAGTGGAATGAAATGAAGAAAACAGCTCCAGACATGAATGTGGAAATAGGACTTTTCAATCACAACAGAGAAATAAAGAATACAGAAATATAGAGAACCCAAGCTGAGGGATAAGCTCAGAGGCAAGTCTCACCAACAGAATACAAGAGACAGGAGAAAGAGTCTCAAGTACTAAAGACAAGACAGAAGAAAAGGATCCCTGGGTGAGAGAAAATGCTAATCTAAAACACTCCAGGTGCAAACATCCACGTACTGTGGGATGCTAGGGACAGATCAAATCTACAAATAATAGGAACAGAGGAAGAAAAGGAACCCAGACCAAAGGTACAGAAAATATAAGAAATGTTCCCCAACCTAAAGAAGAAGGTACCTATCAAGATACAGGATGCATATGAAATGCCAAATAAACTGGACAGAAAATAAATTCCTCTTGTCACAGAATAACCAAAATAATAAATATACAGTAAGAATATTAAAGGCTGCAAGGGAACAAGATCAAATAACATAAAACAGACATTAGAATGACACCTGACTTTTCAGTGGAAACTCTAAAAGCAAGAAGTCTGGTCAGACATTCTACAAACTTTTAAGAGATTACAGATGCTAACATAAACTACTATACCCGTCAGTATTTTTTTTTTTTTTAAATCACATTAGAGGGAGAAATAAAGACAATCTATGATAAAACCAAATTTAAGTAATATCTCTCTATGTACAAATCCAGCCCTGCGGAACAAGGAAAAACTACAATGTGAAAAGGCGAACCACACCCAAGAAGACAGAAGAAATAAATAAAACAAAGCAAGAAATCAAAAGAATAGTGGAACTGCCCCCCCCCATTCCCCCCACACAACAAAATAACAGGAACCAGCAACGTGGCTCACTGATAACTCTTAAATGTCATCAGTCTCAATTCCCCACCAAAACACGACCAACTAACAGTAAACCAGGACCCACCCTTAAGTTGTGCATCTTTTTTTTTTTTTTCTTGTATAATAGATGCTTTATTTCTTATCTTCAAACTAGATTTCATAGACTATGGCTGGAAAACCTGGCCAAGGAGAATGAATTTCCTTCTAACACCTAGGGGAGAAAATAAGCCATGGTAGAAAGAAAAGAGAAGCTTATCCTGCTTTATTAACCTCTGTTATTGCCTGAAAAATATCATGTGTCTTACCACTTTGCATGTATTTCAAACCACTAGCCTTTACTACCTAAATCCCATTAGGCGAAGAATAGGTTCTAGTTGTTGCTCAAATACACATTCAGATGCATAAACATACTCAGTTTGATTAACTAAAATAAAATTTAAGTTAGATTTTCTGCTTCTCTCTGATATTTTTTTTCATCTTTATTAACTTGGGTATTTCTTATTTACATTTCAAATGTTATTCCCTTTCCCGGTTTCCAGGCCAACATCCCCCTAACCCCTCCCCCTCCCTTTCTATATTGGTGTTTCCCTTTCCACCCTCCCCCCATTACCGCCCTCCTCCCAACAATCACGTTCACTGGGGGTTCAGTCTTGGCAGGACCAAGGGCTTCCCCTTCCACTGGTGCCCTTACTAGGATATTCATTGCTACCTATGAGGTCAGAGTCCAGGGTCAGTCCATGTATAGTCTTTGGGTAGTGGCTTAGTCCTTGGAAGCTCTGGTTGGTTGGCATTGTTGTTCATATGGGGTCTCAAGCCCCTTCAAGCTCTTTCAGTCCTTTCTCTGATTCCTTCAACGGGGGTCCCGTTCTCAGTTCAGTGGTTTAATGATGGCATTCGCCTCTGTATTTGCTGTATTCTGGCTGTGTCTCTCAGGACAGATCTACACATCCGGTTCCTGTTGGCCTGCACTACTTTGCTTCATCCAACTTATCTAGTTTGGTGGCTGTATATGTATGGGCCACATGTGGGGCAGGTTCTGAATGGGCGTTCCTTCTGCCTCTGTTCTAAACTTTGCTTCCCTATTTCCTCCCAAGGGTATTCTTGTTTCCCTTTTAAAGAAGGAGTGAAGCATTCGCATTTTGGTCATCCTTCTTGAGTTTCATGTGCTCTGTGCATCTAGGGTAATTCAAGCATTTGAGCTAATATCCACTTATCAAGGAGTGCATACCATGTGTGTTTTTCTGTGATTGGGTTACCTCACTCAGGATGATATTATTTTAACATCAAGTACAGACACCAGCTCAGGGATATTCTAAGAAAATTAAGATCTAACAAAGCTCAAACCAAAACTAGTAAGAAGAGCTAGGACAGGGCACTACATCAAAGGAACAATCTACCAAGAGGACGCTACAGTTTAAACATCTATGCACCAAAATCAAAGGCCCCCGAGTTCCTAAAACAAATATTACTACAGCTTAGCTCACATACTGACTTCACTGACTTGTGGGTGACTTTAGGGCTCTGCTGTCACCAACAGACAGGCAAAATTAAACAGAAATGCTGGAGCTAACTGATGTTATAAAAACCAGATAGAACTAACAGATATTTACAGAACACTACATCCAAACACAAAAGTACACTCTTTTCACCAGCTCATGGAACTTTCTCCAAAACTGACCATGTGCCTAGACACGAAGCAAGTCTCAACAGATAAAAGAAAACCGAAATAATCCTGCATCCTATCTAACCCCCACAAATTACAGCTGGATATCCACAACAAAAATATACATACACACGGAAATCGAATGAGTCACTATGAATGAAAATGAAAACACAACATACCCAAACCTGTGGTTCACAAGGAAGTAAGGTTCAAGAGGCAAGTTTATATGCTTACATAAAAAACTGGAGAGACCTCATATTAACTTTACAACACACCAGAAACCTCTAGAACAAAAAGAAGAAATAACACCCAGAAGGAGTAGATGGCAAAAAATAATCATCTGAGCTGAAACAAATAAACAAATAAACAAAGTATTAATGAAACAGAGTTGGTTCTCTGAGAAAAATCAGTAAGATTCACAAACCCTTAGCCAAATGAACAAAAAGGCAAAGAGAGAATACCCAAATTTATAAAATTGGAGAAAAAAAGAGGGACATAAGAACAGACCAAGAAGGCCAGAGACCCATACATAAGGACATGCTTTAAGAACCTGTATTGTACCAAATTGGAAAATGTAAAAAAGAAAATTTTCTCAATATATACTTACCTAGTAAGGTCAAATTAAGGTCAGATAAGCAATGCAAACAGACCTATAACCCTGGTGAAATAGAAGCAGTCTCCCAGCAAAAAACAAACAAAACAAAAACAAACATAAAAAAGCAAAGAACCCAGGACCAAATGGTTTTAACTCAGATTTCTACCAATCTTTTCAAAGAAGGGTTAATGATAATACTACTCAAATCATTCCACAGATAGAAACAAAAAGGTCAGTTCACCCTGATACCTAAACTTCAAAAAGACCCAGCAAGGGAGAGAACTACAAACCAATCTCTCATGAACATAGACACAAACATTCTCAACAGAACACTAGCAAACCAAATCCAAAAACAGATCAAAAAGATTATCCATAGTGATCAAGATTCAGGGAAGATTCAACATATGTAAGCAAACAAACATATTCTACCATATATACAGGCTGAAATACAAGCCAGCTACATGATATACTTCGTAAGATACAGAAGAGACCTTGGACAATATCCAACACCTGATTTCATGATAAAGTCCTGGAGAAAGTGGGCTATGGGAGACATATTTGAACATAATAAAGACAGTTTTCAACAAGCCCATAGACAACATTAACATAAATGGAGAGAAACTCAAACTCAAAGTATTTCCACTAAAATGACAAGACAGGTTGTCTACTCTCTGCACACCTATTCAATCTAGCACTTGAAGTCTTAGCTAGCACACTAAGACAGTGAAGATCAAGAGGATATGAGTAGGAAGGATCTGTATTTGCAGAGGATAGGATAGTATACATAAGTTGCCCTAAAAATTCCATTAGGAAACTCCCACAGCTGACCAACACTTTCAGCAGAGTAGCAGAATTCAAAATTAGTTCAGAAAAATCCCTCCTATTTATAAATGGCAAACAGTCTAAGAATAAATCAATATTCACGATAGTCTTAAATAATATAAAATATCTTGGGGTAACTCTAACCAAGCAAGTAAAGACTTCGATGATAAAAACTTTAATAAGACATTAAAGGAAAAACTCTGAAGATATGGGAAGATGGAAAAATCTCCCATATTCATGTAGGATTAATGTAATAAAACTGGTCATCCTACCAAAAGCACCCTACAAATTCAATGCAATCCCCATCAAAATTCCAAGACAACTCTTCATAGATCTTGAAAGGAAAGTTTTCACCTTCATATGGAAACACCAAAACCCAGAATGGCTAAAACAATCCCAAATAACACAAAAACCACCTCCAACCTTAAAACGTACTACAGAGCTGTGGAATAAAAGCAGTGCTGTTGGCACGAAAACAGACCTGTTCATCAGTGGAGCAGAACTGAAGACCCAGATATTAATCCACACACATCTGGATACCTGATTTTTTTTTTTTTTTTATAAAGAGGCCAAAAATTACAAACTACAAAAAAATACCATCTTCAAGAAATGGTGCTGGTCAAACTGGACAGCTGTATGTAGAATTCAAATAGATCCACACTTGTCACCTAAAACTCAACTCCAAATGGATCAAAGACCTCAACACAAAACCAGATACACTGAACTTGATAGAAGGAATGTGGGGAAGAGCTTAGAATTCACTGGCAGGGACTTTCTGAAAAGAACACTGATAGCACAGGCATTAAGATTAACAATTAATAAATGGGATCTCGTGAAAATGAAAAACTGCACTGGCAAAGGACAGAATGGGAAAAGATTTTTACCAACTACACATTTGATAGAGGGTCAACATTCAAAATCCACAGAGCTCAAGAATCTGGACATCTAGAAAACAACCCAATTAACAAATTCTTTCCTTTTCTTTTCTTTCCTCTCTTCTTTCTCCTCTCCCTCCCTCCATGCTCCCTCCTTTGTCTGCCTCTGTCTCTCTCTTTTTGAGACAAGGTTTCTCTGTACCCAGAGTAGCCCTGGCTGTCCTGGAACTTGTTCTACAGATGAGGCAGGTCTCTAAGTCACAGAGATCAGACTGCCTCCTAAGTGCTGGGATTAAAGCCTCAGTGACTGCCTCGCTTGTTTGAGCAACAAATTCTTAATAGAGAAAACTCAAATGGCTGAGAAGCATTTAAAAGAAATGTTCTACATCCTTGGTCATCAAAGAAATGCAAATCAAAACTACTTTGAGATTTCATCTTTCACAGGCTAGAATAGTCAAGATCAGTAGGACAAATGCCTGATTCTGTTGGGGAGCACATGGATCTGGGGGAACACCCATTGCTGGTGGAGCGTAAACTTGAACAGCCACTATGGAAATCAGTGTGGTAGGTCCTCAGGAAGCTGGAAACTGATCTCACTCACAATTAAGCTGTCTCACTCCTGGGTATATACCAAAAGGAAAGATTTACCCTTTTACAGACACATTTGTTCAACCGTGTTTATTGCTGTTCTATTTATAGCATCCAGAAACTGGAAACAGCCTAGATGCCCCTCAACAGAAGAATGGATAAAGAAACGGTGATATATTTAAACAGCATATTACACAGTAGAGTATTTCTCAGCTGTCTCAAAAACAAAAACATGGAACTTGCAGGTAAATGGATGGACTAGAAAAAAATCATCCTGAATGAGGAAACTTGGACCCAGAAAGAAAAATACAGTACATGTATTCACTTATATGTGAGTGCTAGCTGTTACGTCATTGATAAGCCAGTTGCACTCCACAGAACCATGGAGCTAGGTGTAGAGTAAGCACTGGAGAAGGGATGGGTCTCCTGAAGGACAGTTATAGAATCTAATGACAGAATGGATGGATGGGGGAGTCTAGAATAGAGGAGGATGGGAGGGAAGAGGTATGTGAGGGAGGGACTTCTAAAACTAAGGGTCATTTGAGGGATTATATGGAAGCCTAATAGAAACCTCTTGACACACACTCTCTCTCTCTCTCTCTCTCTCTCTCTCTCTCTCTCTCTCTCTCTCTCTCTCTCTCTCTCTCTCTCTTTTTCTCTTGATCTAAAACCCCAAAGAATAGGGGAGACAACTGGACATCTTTCATCCCCAAAGAAAGCTTTCAATACTGGGAATGGGTTACATCTAACCAAGGTGTTGGCCAAAGCGCTCCCAGGGAGTTCCTAAACAACTCAGGCTAGCACCAGTTATTGGTTGCTCTGGACAGAATGAGGATAAGGCCTTAGGACTGAAGACAACAACTCATTGAACACGGAGGGTTCAAGCTGGTGTCCACCTAGAGCCTTTGCGCCTGTGGACCAGTTCATGGTACAGGCAATACCAATCCAGCTACAAACCCTTTTACCTACAACGGTGACCCGCCTGCACCTGGTGCAATAGTGGCCTAACGCTTACAGGAGCAGTGAGCAACAAACATCTGGTGTGTTTTAAGGCCTACTCCGAGATGGAACTGCCTGGGTGGCCAATAACCTTAGAGCTCACAGGCCAGGGGCTTAGGGAAAAGCCAAATATTGCAGTTGTGCTAGAGAGATGTCACAATATAATGACACCTAATAACTGTAATCAAGATCAGTGCCTTGTCCAGCCATTATCAGAGAAGCTTCCTCTTGAAGAATATGGGAAAGCGTTCAAGACTCAGAGCCAGACAATACACAGTGAGACACTCTGGAACACCCAGTACTACATGGGATGTCTCCACTAAATCTCTTCCCTCAGGGTTCAGTGAGCCCTGTGGAAGAGGATGTGGAAGGCATGCCCAGGCCTGCACAGATCTGCAATAGACAGGCTCCCAGAGCTGAAAGGTGGAGTGTACACAAGGTGGAGTGTGCACAGCTCCCCTCCCTAACCTCCAAAGCTACCTCTAACCAAGAGCCACTTACAAGCCGAAAATGAACCACTCTTACAGGTAGGGCCCGTGCCCAGCAGCAGACAGAAAGAATTCAATGGCATCTTTGGGGGTTGTTTCATAACATTGAATCAAGGCATTTATTTTTTTAACCTTACAGGTCCTATGCTTACTTATCATGGCTTCTGGTTTTGTGTTTTGATAAGATCCCTGAGTGTGTGAATATATATGTGTCTGTTAGATTGAAAGGTGTGGAGGAGGGGGGGGGGAAAGAAAGGTAGAAGTTTTAAGGTTGCCCCCCTAGACAAAAGTTTAGAGCAGAAAAAAAGAACACTCTGGAACTGCAATTACACCAGCCGGTTTGGCAACTCTCTCCCAGGAACTAACTGACCATAAAGTTAGACTAAAATCTTAAAGAACAATCTTAAGAAAAAGGAAGCTTCTCCTTGTGATTTTTCACTGGTATTCTCGACATTTTCCAATGATGCCCTCCCTACCCCCTTGGGTTGTGGTTTCTTCCTTTAAATACCTTTTCTCCCAGCCACTTGGGGTCGAACTCCTCTGCCCCTGCGTGGGATACGAGTCTCCACCCCAGTGCACTGGTTCCTATCAATAAACCTCGTGTTTTTATAGCAATGATGGTCTCTCGTGAGTTCTTGGGTGGCTGCGTCATCCCGAGACTTGAGTGAGGGTCTCCCTGCTCCGGGGGTCTTTCAAGATGTTTCTTGTGCTTTTTTTGTTTCTTGTTTATTTTGTCCTATGTGATGTTTGTTTCTATTTTATTGTATTATTCTTTGTTTTATTATTGTTCCTTAGATGCTTGTTTTTTTTCGAAGGAGACAGAAAGGGTGTGGATCCTTATTAGACAGGAGGTAGAGAGGGACTTGGGGAGGAATCTTAGGAGGGGAAACTGTAATCAGAAGATATTGTATGGAATAAAAATCTACTTTGAATAAAAGAAAAAGCAACAATAAATAAATAACTACTGTTAGGTACAATTCTTGCTCATGAGATATCAAACCACGTTCTCTCAGCATTAGCCTCCTTTCTTGCCCTCTCATCAGTCACTAAATGTTCAGAACCAATTCGTGTAAAAAGGATGCTCTTCAAGCACCCTGGGATTGGCTTTTGTATATCTTCATGACAACAGGCCTCATGGCAGATGGAAGCCAGAATGGAAAACGTCATCCTTTGCACTGTCTTGACAGCCATGTAATCTGTCACTCTGGAGTGCACCAAGCCACTGCAGTGTTGTTGCTGTACGTCATGTCTGGCCTGTGTGGGTCTTTATAGTTCTAAGTTCATTCTAATTTTACAGTCAGGCTTTACTGTTTTATTACTAACTTTAGAGAATAGACTTCTACTGGAATGACTTTTTCTTAAACAGGTTTTTCTAAGTAACAGTACTTACATCTTGAAACACTGGTTCCCATTGTTCTCTTGGCCCAATTGCATCTGAACGCCCAACAACAAGTCCATCTGAATTTATACCGAGATATTTTCCATAGCCAGACTTCAGGGCAATTCTTTGGTTAAATAAAAAGATAAACATTAAAAACTGAGAGTAGGAATTTAACTATAGAATAAAGAGTATATTGGGTATACTTATGTGTCTGTGTGTAGTGGATAAATGTATATAATAAATCCAGACAGACATGTTTCCAGTGGACTCTGACACACACACATTCTCTCTCTCTCTGTAATATAATCATTATACAGTATCTTATACTGTATAGCAATCATTTTCTAAAGTCATTGCTGTCCTCTTATAGATGTATAAAAGTCACCTTTTATGCTATTATACAAAGTCTCACTGACTTCTCTGTTTTACCAACTTATAACTGTAGAGCAGTGCCTTTGTTAATACCTCAGGCTGACCCCCACCAGGCCAGGCTATAATACACAGTGTTAAAACTTTACAGCTTTTCAACCTGCTTTCAAGAAAGAGCGATAAAGACTTACCTGCTCACAAGAGAGCCTTCACTAAGCTGGGGAGTGCTAGAAACTGAAAACAACACCTGAGCTAAGGCTCTAAGCTAAGCAGCCAGCTCAACACTGTTTTAATCATGCGCTTCTGAAAAGTGCACCCTGGGTATGAAGACGTGTGCCCGAGTCTTAGCACTCATGAGACAAAGGCAGCTGGATCACCCTGGTTAGGGGCCATCTTGGTCTACGTACTATGTTCAAGGCCAGCCAGGGTACATAGTAAAAGCCTGTATTTAAAGGTAAGAAAGGAACTAAGGGAGGGAGGGAGGGAAAGAAAACTCAAGTATATTTTTATTGTTAAGTTGATTTGGTTTGGAATCACCTCTGGGTCTCGATAGTGGTTTCACAGAGATTTAAGTGAGGAGGGTATACACACCCTAAATGTGAGTGGTACCATCTTATGAGCTGGGGTTCCAGAAAATAAAATATATATATATATATGTAGACACACACACACATATATATGTGTATATATATATAAAATGGGGAAAAGAAGGAAGCCAGCTGAGGGCAGCTTTCCCCTCACTTGGCGCTGCCTGCAGATATGGAATTCCAGGCACACACTCTCCTGGCTCCAAGAACTCTGTGACGCACTCCTTGGCATGACCAACTTTATCCTCCAAACCACAAACCCAACTGTTTTTTCCTGAAATTGTTTTGTCAGGTCACACTGATTAACATGTCCTTTTAAAATTCTGGAAAATATGGGAAAAGTGTACTGCATATAATTTGCATGACAGTCATTAGGGAGAATGACATTGCATGTCTTTCATTTTCTTTTTCCACCTCAAAACTATATGGTGGGGTTGGAGAGATGGCTCAGCGGTTAAGAGCACTGACTGCTCTTCCAGAGGTCCTGAGTTCAATTCCCAGCAACCACATGGTGGCTCACAACCATCTGTAATGAGATCTGGTGCCCTCTTCTGGTGTACTTATATAGAATAAATCAATAAACCTTTAAAAAAAACAACAACAACAAAAAAAAACTATATGGTGTGTGTTCACTTTGTACTGATGTCAGCCGGATTCTGAATGCTATGCAGATAGACCACCAAGTAAGCACTCACTGCTCCTGGAGATTTGTTGCAAATACTTTCTTCATTTTCTATTGCTCATAGTTACTATAAATTATTGACTGACGTTTTGTTCTTCTGATTTACTCCTAAGTCTTTCAAAGAAATATGGAAGTCATTATTTAAATTTTAAAAATTATGATTTCTGATTTTTATTTTGCCAACCAATCTCTGTGGATGCTGGGTTGACTTTATACTTAGTTGGGGCTGAAGATAATTGATAAATTATTATGCTGATGCAATGACTAGAACACTGACACTCAATCTCTTTATCTCCTACTCAAAATATCATCCTGCACTGTAAGAACAACACCGGTCACCTTTTTGTGTGATAACGGAACATTCTCTGTTAACTGAGAGCAAGATTTTCCTTTGCCTTCCTATCTCCTGACTTTTTCCTGAGGCAGGGCATCACTACATTCCCTAGCTGGCCTAAACCCATCCTCTCCTTCCTGGGCCTTCCGATGTCTGCCACACGTCTGTTCCGTCTCTTCTGACTGCAGAGTCGATACATTATAGTATCACTGGCAGGTCTAGTTTTATGTCTATTTTCTTTTCATGCTCTTCTGATCATTTAATTTGGTCTCTTGACATTTTTATTTTAGGCTCTTAAGTTTTGTAGACAAGGAGTATATGCTGGGGATATCCACACACGTAGTACAGGTTAAGCTTCCCTAATCCCCAAACCTCCAAAATCCCAAATTTCTGAGCCACACACAAGGCCACATATGGACAATGCCACAGCTGGCCTCCTACGATTATTCACGGCTAAATTCAGGAACAGGACACACTGTACACACTCTGTACAAGTATCTTCAGACAATGTATATGTGGCATAAATAAAACATATGCGTGCCTTCACTAATACATAAGTAGACATTCTCCAAATCCCCAAAACCAAAAATCCAAAAAATTTTCGATAATAAATAATATGTTTTCTGAACACTTCCTTTGCAAAATAGTCTTTTAATTAAAATTATTCTCTGACCTTATATTTACTAATAGTGCAGCCCTATTTACATAAGTGAAATTACTATTACTTTTTGACACAGGGTTCCATGTAACCCAGGCTGGCCCCAAACTCATTACACAGTTAAGATGGCCTTGAATTCCCAATCCTCTTGATTCTTCTCTTTTGTCTGGTATGAAATCACCATGCATGGTTAAATGAAATTAAATTTTAAAGCTTTTAACTACAGTTCAGCTAAAGCTTACCTGGAATCAGACAATTTAACGGCAGTAAACTGCTCTGGAGGACTGGGGCCCTCATCGACTACAGAAAAACAAAAATGGAAAATATACATTTGTTATAAATATATACACATAAAGGTATTTTGTGCTTTAAAAACTAGTTTTCCCCCTAAAATTACATATAAAGATATTAAGATAGTTGAATATACTATAATACTATACTAACTATACTATCAAAATATGATTATTGAATTTATACAGTGAATTTATGTATTTTGTAAGACAGTTTGGCATGACACTTAGCCACTTCCAATATAATCTCATGTTTTAAATCAGAGTACCTAAATAACAGCATGTGAAATACTAAATGCTTTTATTTTTCCAGAAATGTC
Organism: Rattus rattus; assembly: GCF_011064425.1. Lineage (NCBI taxonomy): Eukaryota > Metazoa > Chordata > Mammalia > Rodentia > Muridae > Rattus > Rattus rattus. The sequence continues at coordinate 46,158,889 of NC_046166.1, read as the reverse complement.
TATCCTGGTTTGCTTCACAATTACTTCATTCCTTGTGTGTTTCCTTGTGGGCTAAGATAGGGAGAAAATGTCTAACTGTTAACTATACCCACTTCCGAAGGAAAAACAAACAAAAAAAAAAGCAAAAAAACAAAAAACAAACAAACAAACAAAACAAAACAAAAAACCACAAAACCCTTTTCAATTAGGTCAATTAGGTTTTCTTCTTTCTTTTCATCTGCAATCCTATTTTTAATTATTATTATTATTATTATTATTATTATTATTATTATTATTATTATTATTATTATTATTATTATTGTTTGTTTGTTTTTTGAGACAGGGGTTCTCTGTGCTGCCCTGGCTGTCCTCAGGGATCTGCCTGCCTCTGCCTCCGAGTGCTGGGACTAAGATGGGCGCTTCCACCACCCGGTTACAATCGAAATTTTTCATGCGACTTTAAGGCTATTTTCTACTTCCATAGAGCTTCTTCTGTCCCTACTCAGAATGTTTTAAAAGATTATTCTGGAGAAAGGCACTTCGGCACAGCTAATAAAGAACACGAACAGAGAGCTGTGCAGGAGCGCAGTGTGATGGCGGCCTTGCTTCAGCCCCATGCGCTAACTCTGTAATGTTCTCCCTGACAAGGCCTCCCGGTCATCGTTCGTGCCCCACACAAACCTTCTCTGTGTGGCGCCCCCAGTGTAAAGAGGCCATTGTCCAGTGCATGGATATAGGCTCCTTTATCCATTTCAATGGCAATGGTTCCTGAAATCTCACCGAAGTTGGATACAGTCCACCAGATTCCTACGAAATAAAAACCAAAGTTTATCCTTTTTATTTTAGGGTCACTCCAGGGTTCTGTTGTTTTTACTCTAACTGTACCACCTTGCATACGTCCTGCACAATCCTCAGCGCTTGACAATGACACAATCCCGAGTTACTCATGTTTTACCAGTTTGTTCATACATGTGGATCCCTGTGATTAACATCACAGTCAAGGTCACACTTAGCACATGCAGAAATACAAAACAGTTAGAGAAGAGTTCCTCTGACTCAGACCTCATCCCTGCATGCTCTCTGGTAGCAGTGTCTAAATGAGTCCCACAGAGAGAGACTTCCCAGCAGTGTGGCAGCCTCTCCTTTTCTCAGTGGATGGCTGAGACTAACACCAATCCTACACATACTGAGGCTTTCCCCATTCTCATGATGACGCTTTGTGCGTGCCAGCCAACTACCCTGCCACCGAGCCACACCCACGGCCTCCATTTAATAGTAAATGAATCATCTGAACATAGCATCCCAATAGTGAATTTCAGAAAAATGATAAATTTCTGACAGACAAGCTCTTCAAATTTTCAGTCTTTGCCAAAGTAGAGAAAACAATACATCAGTTTTAGAATTTTTCACTGCCTAAAGAGTTAGCCCATGGGGGTTGGGGATTTAGCTCAGTGGTAGAACGCTGCTTGCCCTAGCAAGCACAAGGCCCTAAGGTTCGGTCCCCAGCTCGAAAAAAAAAAAAGGAAAAAAAAAGAGTTAGCCCATGGAGAAAAAGTGTTTTCTTCTTGGGAATTCAAGTAGCCTCCACTCAAAGCCCAGACATATGTTTACGTGTTTTTTGGTTGCAGGATTACTCCATGGGCTAAGCTGTCAAAATCAGCAGATGCTATGAGCAGGACTCGTTGAAGCTACCCATCACTAAGTCAACCAGTTTTGTCTTGTTTCGGTGGTGGTGGGGACCCAATCCACCACTCCCTTAGAGCTTAACGCAGTCCAGTGCTGCAGACTGAAGCCGAGTCGAGAGCCACCGCAAACAAAGGAAGAAACACAAAGTTGTCTATTTTCAGACCTTCCCAAGGTTCGGATGTGCAGTCTCATTTACAGCATGACAGTATTTTCTTGGTGCATTTCTACATACAGTTAAAGAATGTATTTTGCAGTTGTCAGTTACGTGTTTTCTGTCTATCAGAACAATTGGCAAGTGGCGTACATGTTTAAATATTTGTTGCTCTTTGATTAACTCTACAACTTACTAAGAATTGTTTTTAAAATCTTCAACTATAATTCTTATTTTGTTAGAATGCCTATGAAGATCCTATGCCTAAAATCATGCTGTATCGGGTGGTGGTGGGGATTTATGCTGAAGACCACAAATAACAACTATGGCTATGTCACCACATTTGTCCAATATTTCTAATGTCCTGGCTGTAAGTAAAACAGTAAAAGCAATAGAAGACATAAGAAAGGAAGAATTAAACCACAGTCAAAGAAACTATAGACTGCAGACGTTAAAATGAACAAAGAAGCAATGACAGTGAGGGAGTTAACACCCCGAAGGGCAAGGCCAATAGAATATAAGCATATACAAGTGAACCGCTGAATTTCCCAAATATTCTAGAAGCAATACGATTCTCTCAGATAACCCAACAGACTTTATTAAATGAAATGGTAAGCTGACTCTGAAATTTATCTGGACATTAACACTGAGAACAGCAAAGTTTAACAAGAGAAACACAAAGTCGGTGCACTCAACTCCTGGACCCGGAAACGAAACGTAATGAGGAAATTAAGACAAACACAGTAACAGAAAACGTATAAATGGAACAGGAGTCAAGAGGGAGACCAACCTACAGAAACTCAACTGAGTTTTAAATATCCATTTTATGGTGAAAGGTAACTGTTCAAAAGGAGGCTGGATCTGGTTGTAAACAGGAAAAACAGAAGCAAAACCCAACCTCTGCAACCTACGTTATATTACACAATCACCCTGAAGTGAATGATAAAATCAGGAAAGAAGAAAACTCTAAAGTATAATGTGTCCTAAAGGAAGAGTAAGTTTTCCAAGATGTTGGGATGAGCTAAATAAAGATCCCAAAGGCAATGACCATGAGAGAAAACAACAAGCCCAAGGGAAACTCGTGACCAGCTGAGCAGACAAGCTCTGGAAAGAAAACAAAAGGCCCCAGCGTGAGGGAAAGGCCTACTCACTACCCACGATGTGCAGCAGACAACTTCCTTTTATCCTTGGTGGGATGGCAAATCAGCAAAACCATTTAGAAAAAAATTGGCACATTCTAATACTGTTAAATACTCACCCATGCTAAGAAACAGTGAATCAGCATGTGCATACCTACCTGATCCTGACCCTAATTATAGAATTCTATTATTTTAGAACTGCTTTTGTTCAATTGATATGAGGTTTCCTATATCATAACTTCTACACCATTGCCCACTGTCTTTAAATTCCTTATTACATTTATTCTTGTGTGTGTGTGTGTGTGTGTGTGTGTGTGTGTGTGTGTGTGTGTGCGCGTGCGTGCGCGCGCGTGCATGTGTGTACAAGTCAGGCTGAGGACAACGTGTGAGAGTCATTTCCCTCCTTCTACCTTGGGATCCATGGACCCACATCAGGTTGCCAGGCTTGGCCATGTATGCCATTATCTGCTGTTTTATTTTTGCCAAAGTTTCAAAATTTAACTTGCCCAGTTTTAAAAGACAAGAAATTTGACTGAAAATACAGATATACATAGGACAAGAAAACAAAAGATATCCAGCTATGGATTTGCAAGTGTCTGCTTCTAGACTATAGGGCGCCTGGATGTAGAGTTTAGGATTTTCATTCGTTTCAGGTCATATGATAATTAATTTGCTAGGTTATGCTTCCTCTGGAGAGAAATTGTCGACTTTTCACTATGGTTTATGCACTTTCAAAGAAAATAATGCGTAGAAGACACTGTTAGACAGACTTTTGTCTGACAGGCCTCTAAGTTAGGGATCAGACTCAATGGAGTTTCCGTTTCACTGCGTGGTTCCTATGATGAGGAAGAACAAAAGCGACATCTGGTGACCTGATTCCGACACGGAGAACAGTTCAAGTGGAACCCCAGGAGATGCTAACCTTTCATACAATAAACAATGGGGCGCTTAGAGCTAAGACAGCTTCCTAGACTTTGTTAACATTTGGAAAAACTCTAAGAATATTGTAAGGCAAGGAAGAATGACATAAACCTTAAATTTCAATCATGCCGGGGTTGGGGATTTAGCTCAGTGGTAGAGCGCTTGCCTAGCAAGCGCAAGGTCCTGGGTTCGGTCCCTAGCTCCGGAAAAAAAAAAAAAAAAATTCAATCATGCCATGGTCCAGATGTTGGTATTATCCCCAAATTTTATGCGCTGAAACCTTGTCACCAATGCTCTGGAGTTCAGTGGTGACAACACTAAGAAGAGATTAGTCTGTGATGGTTGAGATCTCAAAAATGGGATTAGTGCCCTAATAAAAGAGGTTCTAGAGAGAAAAAAAACTAAAAACCAAAAGAACTGTGGGCTTACCCACAATGTCAAGTTGCGCTTCCTCGTCTTCTTCTCGTTTTCTCTTCTTATCTTTGCTCTTTTTCTTTTTACTAAAGGAGGGAAAAGACACATTCATGACTTTGGACACACTGATATATATGTTAAAAATTACAAGATGACAATGACAACTCAGAGGAGTCATTCCAGCTATATAAGTGACCTATAGATAAATAGATCTTTTTCAGTTCATAGATGTTATACTTAAAACACTGAGAAGCTGCTTCTGCCCTCACTTTCCTGGACGACAGACTATAAGACAGATGTAAGGTGAATTAAACCCTATCCCCACCCCATGTCTTTGATCAAGGTGTTTTATCAGAGCAATAGAACCCTTAACTAAAGACAGCCTTGTTGTAAAACATTTCTCAAAAAGCTAAACACTGAGTTATATCAAAAATAATAACCTAAGTGATCACACACACACACACACACACACACACTCTTATACAAGAGAAATGAAAAGTATGTCCACAAAAACCAGAATACTGATAGCAGCATTGTCTTTAGCAGAAAACATTCCTCAAATGAACAAAGAATAGAATGTACTATCAACATACAAAAATAATACCATCTAGCCACAGAACAAACACACAGCACCTCAGTACAGATGCCCCTAAAAACTAAGAGCAACAAGCCAGGTACAGTGGCACACAGCTGTAAGCCCCAGCACGTGGGAGCCTAGGCAGGTAGATATCTCTGAGTTCCAGGCCAACCAGGGCTACATACTGAGTTCCTCTCTCAACCACAAGCCTAACAGAGGTATTGTTTAACTCCACTGACATAAAATATTCACAGTAAGTAAATCCTTGTAGACTGAAGGCAGTTGATAGAAGGTGGAAGGAAGGGTGTGATTATTTAAGGGTTGGTTAAAGGGTCTCCTTTGGAGTGGCAAAATGCTTACCAACTAGATAGTGGTGAACTCGTCAATATACTGAAAACCACTAGCTGTACACTTTAAAAAGAGGAGTTTATGGTGAATGAATTACAGCCCCATAAATGAAAACACAAGGAGAGATCTTAGGGAAAAAGTGATTGTCCAAAGTGCTTACAATAAATTCCTAGCCTTCTCTTCAATCCCACCATGTTTTCACTTGGGAGGCAGAGGCATGTGGGTCTCTGAGTTCAAGGCCAGCCTGATCTACAGAGTGAGTTCCAGGACAGCCAGGATTACACAGAGAAACCCTGTCTCAAGAAACAAAGAACAAATCCTGATACATGGAAAGTACTACATTGGCTTTAGTAATGGCTGTCTTTACTACAAAAAATTCAGAAGCGAATTCTGTTCTCCCTGCAGCTATTTCAAACAGTTTCAGATTCTGTTAGGATAAATTCAGCATGAAGCTCACTGACAAGTACCTGCTGAAACTGCTTCATCGAAAGACTGGCCAAATCCTTCAAAAGGACAGAGATAGGATCCGGCAGGTATCTTTCTCTACAGAGCTAATTAACTATAAACCACACTTGCACGCCTTCACTTGGTTGTTATATTCTAAGTTGGCTGTGTTGTTCAGTTCTCGTAAATCACTCATAGTCTCGAGAAACAGGAAACATAAAAATATCCGAGCTTCTAATAAATGAGCAAACGAACTATCAACCATCACTGGTGCGAACCCCATTTGAGCCCACACATATCAAGATCCCGACCCACAAGTGTAATGATGCAGCCTGTCTGCTCCCTAAATATCACCTTGCAAAGAGTCAGGGTGTTTTTGTTTGTTTGCTTGCTTTTCCCGTTTGCAGAAGAGACGGGTGAAAATTACTTTCCTCAAATCAAGTTATCATTGCAGGCAGGGAGGCCTCTGGGGTCCCAAAAGTAGGACTCATGCTCTCCCTGTTTCGGGCGGGGGGGCTCCCCTGTCATGTAGCGTCAGCTAGGAAGTATCGAGGAGGCTGTCCACGCAGCTCTGTCACTAGGTGCCCCTAGTGAGGAGGCTAGCACGGCCCTGGCCCCCGGGGATGGATGTATGGAGAACCGCGACTTCCGCCCGATCGCCGCCTCACCTCTTGGCTTTAGTGCCCTTGAGCACGAGTTTGGTGGACTTCACGTAGGAATATTCGGCCATGGTTCGGCACCCTGAAGTAGCAACCGCCGGGAGAGATCCCGTAGGTCCGGGAGGAGGAAGTGGCTCTAACGGCGAAGTTGAGGGAACCCCTCTGGAATACTCCGCCTCCTCAACTCAAGGCTACAATTCTCCTATTTCCTGTTTACAGTGATCAAGGCGCTACGGCGGCCGCAGAGGATCCAACCACGCCGGCGTTCCTGCGGCGAAGTCCCGGATGTTCGCGTTTTTTTTTTTCCCTTCCCCCAAATAGGCAAAACGCATTGAGACGCCCCCTGGTGGACGCGAAGGTCTCTAACAACTTCCTGCAGGTGAGGCTGCAAAGAGCAGGCCTGGGTTTGATGAACCAGATGTTGAAATGGTCAAATCTGTCTGCCCACTCTCTTTGCAGCGGACGGTGCACTAAGTTCCGGGCAGCCAGCCAGGCTAGGCCTGCACACAGTAACCGAGATTTGTGTTCTGTGGAGGCGTGGGTCAGAGCCTTGGCCTCGGGCAACTTTATCAACTACTTCAGCTCCGGAGTTGTTAATTGTACTGTACATGTTTTACTCGTGTATTGCGCATGAGTAATGCACAAGAAACAATTGAGGAATGATATAATGGATAGTTGCTAAATACTGGTTCCTATCACAAGTCTGTTAGCATTCTGTCTAAGCTCCACCCCACAGTTACCTGGTGACAGGTATGCCTGACTCACCATAAAAGGGGCTGCTTTGCCCCATCCTCACTCTCTTGTTCTTGCCTTCTCATCCCCTCTCTTCTCCCCCCCCCTCCACATGCTCTACTTCTCAATCTCCCTCTGTCTCTGTCTCCCTCCCTCCCTCCTTCCCTCTCTCTCTCTCTCTTTCTCTCCCTCTCCCTCTTTCTGACTTTCTCTGCCTCTACTACCTTCTTGACTTCCCTCCCCATTCCCTGAATAAACTCTATTCTATAATAATCTGTCGTCGTCGTATGGCTGGTCCCTCAGGAAGGGGGTGCCTCTGTGGGCCCCTGCCGAGGTACCCCGTTCCCCCATACCTAACTACACCTCCATAGAACATATCCCCCTCTCTTTACTTTTTGTAAATACATCAAGTGCTGAAGAGCCTTTGATCTTGACATGGAATACTAATCTGTCTTTCCCTGTAGTCTTGATCCAGCTACCTGCATATATCTTTTGCCTCCTTCAGTCTTTCCCACAAAGTTATGTCTCTTCCATTATAAACCACGCACCACTGGTACAGCTTCTGTGTGATCTTTTTCTTTTATAAAATAAACCAGTCCTGTGAAAGAAACATGAATGTTATTAGAATCAAGAACGGAACGGGCTCTGCCAGCACTTAACAAATACAAAACACTTACGAAGGACTGAGTCTTACCTGTTGTTGCCTGCAAGTAACTATTGTAGAGACATTTGAATACGCCAACATGGCTGCTCTGGCAAGGGATCACATCCAACGATATTCTAGGTCTGTGTGATCCAGTTGGAATGAGGCCGAGCCACACACCTTTAAACCTTGTGGCTGGAATCCAGACATACACTTAGTGCACACCTTTAATCCCAAACAACCATGTCTAATTGGGGGGGGGGCAGACAAAGTGATGAATCAGAGGAAGACTTGACAGAATATGTCCAACTCTCATTTGAATAGCACAGGACAGAGATGCTATTTCGTCAAGTCAGTCAGTGGGGAGTCAGAGCTATGAGTGCAGGGCAGTGGAGTTGAGTTCGTTCAGGAGCTCATGGAGTTCAATGCAGTCAGAAAAGGCAGCTAAAGCCAGAGAATGAGAGGGGTCAGAAGATTAGAATAGATTGCCAGAGTTAGTTTGAGGTCAGGCAGAGCAATTCATGAGACACTAAGAGAAGCCAGGTAGACTCAGTCAGCTTGGAGAGGAGTTTGAGCCAGAGCAGACAACCTGAACCAGGCAGCCAGAGTTCAGAAAGAGGTAGAAAGGGTGGGTTTATTCAGCCGCAAGCCGCTGAGATGGCAATTACATCTGGCAAATAGATATTTTAACAATCTATCACAAAGACACTGCCTGAATCCCAGCCTTGCACAGATGCTCCCTCAACCTCATACACGAAACACTTCTGCAAGGACTTCTTCCTATCCAGCAAACAGATACAGGGTCTGTTAATAATAACTCAGCCAATGATTGTTGCTTAAAAGTATCTTATTTAACTGTCTTTATCTTGTCTTTTCTGGTGCTGGGGACTTGGCTTTGTGATAAGAATGGAAGGTAAGAAGGTAGGAACAGAACATGCAGTTTAGAGCGAGCACTGGAAAGCCACAGAACCAGGAATGCCCTAGGTTTTCCCAAGAATACCAGAAGGGAGCTTGGTATCTTGTAACTCCTCGAAGAGCACCCTTACCTGGAGATGATCCCGAGGGCGTGGCCAAAGCTCAGGACACTAATCTCTTCTGGAACTGAAGCTTTGGATTTTCATGGTGAAATAGGTTTTCTCTCATCCCCAATTTTAGTCCAATCCATAAATGATGGTAGGGTTATGGTTTAAGGGAAGGAAATGCCACAGTAGTCTTGCTCAGAACTCTACAGAGGCCCTTAGTGAAGAGACACTTTCCTGTGGAAAATAAGATAGAATCTCTGTTCTTAGGTAGACACCTGACATCTTTTTTTTCCCCCTTCAAAACAGGGGACGTCTAGGTATCCTTGGCCGTCTTGGAACTTGCTCTGTAGACCAAGCTGGCCTTAAATCCTAAAGAGATGCGATTGCCTCTGATGAGACTAAAGGTGCAAGTCCACCATTGTCCAGTGAGACCTAACATTCTAGTTTTCCGAAAATATGGGTTAATACAGCAGGGCTTATCAATCATGTGGTTGAGACCACTCCTGCAAACAGAAAGGCCCATTTACCTTAAGCCTTGGCTAAAGAGAGCAGAGAAATAATTATCTCTGTAGAGAGATGATGTGCTTTTCCTCTCTGTAGACTTCACCATTGGGCTGTTGGCTAACAGAACTGCAGCTGACGCTGTTCTCAGGTCCGCTTAATTTTCCTGAGTTATGACTCAGAAAAGGGTAACTTTTCCTTTTCCTCTTCTCCATCTCTTTCAGCTCATCCTGAGCAGGCACTCTGGGGTTTTCCCCCTTTCTTTCTCCTGTAAAACCACCCCCACTTCCACCACTGGATGCTCACAAACAACAGCTTTCTCTCTTCCCCGAGACGATGTTAATACGTGTGAGGAAATGTACCGCTTCGCGCTCTGGGGTTTTTCTTTCGAACACTAATAGAATTGTCCTTGTGCTGTTGTTTAAGTTCAATTTTAAATTCTTTTATCCTGGGGACTAAGAATCCTGAGAGGATGCCTCAGTTTCCCTGTAACTTATGGTACCCCCGCACAGCATGTTTCTGGTAACACCAGTGTTCTGCCACTGAGCTAATCATGTTCCTGTCCTCTTCAATTTTGTATTTAAAAATTGCCCTTTGCCTCAGCCTCCTTGAGAACACCCACACTGTGCTCCGTAAATCCGCTGAAGAATCTTATTTTCCCCTAGACTGACATTCTCCTACCCTTATTTATTAGTTAATAACTATTGCAATTTCCCAATATTTAAAAAATGTCTTTATATATATATAGGTGGTTTGCGTACATGTATGTTTGTCATGTGCCTTGTGCCTGGAGAGGACAGACGAGGACACTGGGTCCCTGGATCTGGAGTTACAGGTAGTTGTGAGTTGCCATGAGGGTGCTTGGAATCAAACTTGGGTCCTCTGGAAGAGTAGCCAGTGTTCTTAACTGGTGATCCATTTCTCCAGCCTGTGTTAATGATCTTCCCCATGCCTCCATACTTAATCCTTGACATTGCACTGAGTTATTGGGAAAATTTTAATGCCCTTTTTTGCCCAGAACACTGTCCTTTATTTTTATATTTTCCTCGTTACTTTTCCAAGTTTCTAAGGCGGTAGGTGACAAGATCCTACTGGAGTTTCTAACACATGTCATTCATAAGAATCATGGCATCTCTACTAGCTACCTGCTCATGTCTACCTTGAGGCTCCTTTGACCTCCTTGAACTCTCTTGTGGTCTCTTTCACCCTTTTGTAGCTATTCTGTAACACACACACACACACAGAGTCCCTGTGTCATGTGTAGTATGTGACCTGAGCCTACAGTAGTAATTAAAACTAGACTAAAAGAGCCCAGTGCTATCCATGATACACAGACTAATAACTAAGTTAGTCATGTAGTAGAGATGCTACCCCAGGAAGTTACCCAGGTAGCTTGGGATTATACAAATGTATGGCAAATTGTTGGCAATGAAATGGTTACAGCTTATAAACTTGTTATTCCGTAAATTCTAACATTGTGGAAAGACACTAATGTGTTCGTGTGTGTTTCTGACATATTTTATTCAGGTCACATACCTTCAAGGTCAATTGCCAACAAAATTACTGTAGCACTTGTGATATCTGTGGCTCAAAGTGCTATTTAATTATATTTCATTTTCTTACACAATGGTTTCCTGCTCATCACTCATGTCTTCTCAGTGAAACAATACAAAAAAACAATTGTGCAATTGAAATACCTGGTACAGTTGCTCAAGACGCTGGCTCTCTGGAGCCAACTTTCCTCCAGGCAGCCAGGAGAGGGTCAGGACTACCTCTGCCCTGAGGAGTACATGCCACACAAGAGTGGACACGCACCTCCCGAGGATGGAGCCATTTCAGGCTGGGGCTCAGAAAGCACTCAATTATCGGAGACTTAGCAGGAGGATAAGTCAGCCCTGTGGAAAAAGCTGTAACTAATTTTTTCAAGTCCCTCCCTTTCTGGCTGGTGTGGGGTGGGGTGGTGGTGGTGGTGTGTGTTTATGTGTGTGTATCTGTGCCTATGTGTTTGTGAGTATGAATACATGTATGGAAGTGTGTGAATGTATCTGTGTATGTGTATGTATTTGTGAGAGTGTGTGTGAGTGTATGTAAGTGTATGTGTGTATATGTGTATAAATGTATGTGTATGAGTGTATGTGTGTGACTGTATGTGTATGTGTATATGTGTGTATGTGAGTGTATGTGTGTATATGTGTGACTGTATGTGTATGTGAGTGTATGTGTGTATCTGTGTGTGAGTTTATCTGTATGTGTATGTTATGTGTATGTTATATGTATGTGTATGTTATATGTGAGAGTGAGTGTGTGTGAGTGTATGTGTATATGTGTATATATGTGTGTATGCGAGTGTATGTGTGTATATGTGTGTGAGTTTATCTGTATGTGTATGTTATGTGTATGTTATATGCGAGAGTGAGTATGTGTGAGTGTGTGTTTATGTGTATATGTGTGTATGTGAGTGTATATGTGTATATGTGTGACTGTATGTGTATGTATGTGTGTGTATCTGTGTGAGTGTATGTGTGTGAGTTTATCTGTATTTGTATGTTATGTGCATGTTATATGTATGTGAGTGAGTGTGTGTGAGTGTGTGTGTATACAAAGTATGGTAAAAAGCACAAAGTGCTACTCGAAGAGCTGTTATTTCCTATGTTGTACTTGGCATCTGTTTTACCATGTGCTGCACCCTCTCTATTGCCACAGTTGATGCTTGGTCTTGTAAATGTACTTTAGAAGGAATTAGGAACTCTTATCCCATCAATTAACTAGAAAATAGGTTGTTTTAATTGTTCCCAAATCACAGACAATTCAAATAACTATCAGAACATGGGGGATGGACTGAGAGAACAGAACTGGTTTTGAAGCGGAGGGGACAGTAGAGAAGAGCAAACATCGGCTTAGAAGGAAGGTAGTGGGGTAGCGTTGGAGGACCCACTTGCTCGGGGCCCACAGATTTGGCTACCATCCTCACTTGTAGCATGAATGAGAGCTACCAGAGGCTCAGACACTAAGGATGTCTGATGTCTGCATTGCTGAAACCACACTTGGCTGAGTTCCAGACTCAGATTTATGTTCATTTCCGTGAGTGTGGCCTATCCAGGCTTGGTATCAGATGCTTGGATTTCGTCACTGGAAATTCTGGTTCAGGGACAGGAGAGGTTGCTCTGTGTGTAAAGATGCTTACTGTGACTCCTGATGACCTGCCTTCAAGTCCTTCAGACCCACAAGGTGGAAGGGGAGAGCACTGTCTCCTGACCCCCACATGTTCACTGTCACATGTGTGTCTGTGTGTATTAGTTAAAAAGTAGGAAATGTAAAAACTAAATATGATTCAGGGCTAAAATATGATTCAGGGCTAAGGCTGGCTGTGGGCCAACAATGTTTTTAAAATTTGATGTTAAATTTGATACACCATGAGAATACAGGTCTGGCCTGTTCTGCTTGACCTTGCATAGTTCTACCCTTTCTAGTCTGTCTGTTACCAATCTAATATTAAGCAGGCCACCTACAAGCAATGAGCTGAAAGTGTATGCAGACAGTCTTGCTGGAGGTCCAAGCCTAGCCTGGGCTGTCAGTTCCAATATTTGGAAGCTCCTCCATCTCGCTTTGCTTTCCAGTTCTTGGGCTAGCAACATTCTTATTCCTCCCAAAGCAATGGCTCGCCTTCTGTTCTAGGGACTCTCAATTCCTAAGGTGCATTTTCTAGTGCCTAGATGCTTTTTCATTTGAAAAAAAGAAAAAGAAAAACTCGAGAAGTAGGGGAAAAACAATGCTTCTTAATATCCCACAATGCACAAGGTGGCCCCTACCCACTGAAGAACTGCCCTATAGTGACAAGGGTGTGAAACTTGCCCCTGGGCTCCACCTCAGACTGTCTTTTGCCAGCACTCATTCTGCCAGAACAGTAAGTAGTTCGCATTCCTGCCTGTCAAAATCACCTGGGTCCTCGAATATTTGCATTGCAGATTTCCAGGATCCAGCCTTAGAGATGGAATCTTAGCAGGTCAAGGACTTGGGCCCACAATTTTCACTGTACTGAGTGCTCTAGATAATTCTGAATAAAGTGATAGGAATTATCTGTTGCACATATCCTTACCTTCCCTGCTTAAGCTCTGAGAATGGGCCGTGCTACCAGCTCCTACACAGCTTCCCTTAAATCCATAGATAAAAAAACACAGACAGAGTTGTTCAGTTTCAACTTGCCTTTGGACGCAATTGCTGGGTGCTAGCTACTATCTTCCACTGGGAAAAGTGTGTTATTTATTAATATTTTTATATTAATATTCTTACCACACCTTCCATCTGTCCTAAACTTTAGTGGCTCAGACACGTCCAGCCCCTGCTAAATGCCCCGACCATCCATCTGTAGGAGCAGCCTGTATGACCACTCCATTTTGAGATCTCACATGGCTCTTCAACCCTTCTCCATCAGAAGCATGGTGAAACTCTCCTCTCCTCCATTGTATCTGTCTCTTTTTCTCCAGGGACCCAGAAGTCCCACCTATTCCTTCTGTCCAGCAATTGGCCCATGGCTTCTTCACTGACAGATCAAGAACCACTGACAGCATCAGAACCACCCCTACATCTCATCTTTTCTGTCCAGTAAAAAACAATAATAAAAAAAAATCCCTCTTCTTCCAGACATAAATTGAACAAAACCATAATAATCATGTAAATTATACAGTATGATATACAAATGACATCCAGTCCATTATATATGTCAATTATATAAAGTACTATACCATTATTCCTAACTTAAAACTTAAAACCTCTAGATTATGTTTAGATTTTAGCCTGTAATGCCATCTGAAAACCATATCTTCTACTCTATAACCGTTCTTTCAATGTTAAACAGCTTGAGTTTAATTATGAGACTAAAGCTAGTCTTTAACCCCATCAGAAATCTGAGAATGACTTAAACATTATTACCTGGGTAGATAGGAAGCACCAAGCATAGATTCTCAAACTTAAACAACTGTAGACAGCCGACTAGCTGGACAGCCCCCTAATTCCTCACAGTGTTGGAGCATCAGTCTTTAGCCTTCTGGCCCAGGATCATCTGACAGACCTTTGCAAGGCAGACTTATTAAGGACTGCTTGCTCTGTCTTGGCAGAGCCAATGGCTGACTATTCTGCATAATGTGTCCTTTTTGTGGACATTATTTTTTCTGCAGATGAAATTGGCAATTTCTGCCCAGTGGCTACCTTACCACAACAAGCAACCTCACTTGGAGGTGAAGTTGTTCATTTTTTTCTTTGAATCTAGAAGGGGATGCTGTCAGAAGCAGGTATGTCTCATGGTCAATTGATGTGGATTTCCGTTGTGGTTTGCTCCGGAGTTATCTGTATTTTGACGCTAATTCCACTGCCCCAAGGATGGCTGCCTAGTCACATACTCAGGATTCAGGTGACTTCCCCAGAACCTTCTCCCCATTTAAGTTGTAAAATACAAGTGTGGGCAGGTACAGGATAGAAGGAGGCCTGTCATTGGATGAGAAGGAAGGATGGGCAGGAGGAAAGTTTGAAGGAAGAGGAGGAGACTGGAACGGAAAGGAGGAAGAGACAGGAGGGAGAGGGAGAGAAGCCGCGGCGGGACAATATGGAAGCTGATGTTAAGATTCCATGTTGTACTTTTACAGGTTGTTATGAATGTTCTTCAATGTTCTTCAGGGATGGATGTATACAGGGCTTTGTATGTTTAGGTGGGCAATTACATCTTATCAATTGGATCAAAGGTTATTGTGTTGTGTGTTCTCTCATGTGCAGATTTAAGTGTAAGGGAGTGTGGGGCGGCTGGTCTGGGCTGCCACAGAGTTGGAATGTGTGCTTCTGACATCTTGGGACACTGTGGTGACAGACCTAGTGGGGTTAAAAGACAGTTTTATTTTTTATATTTTTACAACAACAGATTTCTGATGTTTTTGAAGACTATCCATCTATAAGTTAATCTGAACTGTTAAACCTTGACTACTCTTAGCTATTTCTAGTTGAAATATATCAAAACACTCTTCTATAATTAAATCAGAATCTAACAAACCATGATTTTGTTATCTAGCCCTTAAATTGCATTGCTTAATTATCTAAAAACAGTTTGTAATAGCAGTTATTAGAAGGACTGGGTCTAAGATTTGTATTCTTAAATGAGTTGCATAGGCACAATGCCTATCTAAGAGTAACGATATTAATCTCAGATTTCGTATAAATATAAGAAATTCATACCAATGAAAACCTTAAATCTGTATCAAAATAAATTCTGTACCAATGTAAGAAATTATAACGATTGCTACCAACTAAGATTATGGCTACACAATCCATCTCACTTATTTCTTCCCTGTTCACAATTATAACCATTCCCAAATTACCCCTTAAAATGACAATTGCTCTACCATTGTAAAATAACTATCACCAAACCTCCAAGCCCAGGGAATTGGGGTGAGCACTCTCCATAACCATAACTCCTTCCTGCTGAACAGGGGCAACAACAAATTCTTTAAAGGGGTAGGGAGGGGTAGGAAAATTAGGAAATTCGGTTAGAGTTCAGAAAGTGAGCTTTAGTGTCTGTTATCCAGGCTCTGTATGCTTAGAAGGCTCAGGGCTTGACTGAAGTTCTGACTGGATCTGCCTGAAAGGTTGAATGAGGCAAGACGACCTGCAGTCTATGACAGTCCCCAAAGCAGTTTTGGGCAGCAACTGGAAGCAGGGGTCCAAGCAGGTCAATTCAGCCTGTCTGAGGATGAATCTCGCCAAAGCTGTACATTCTGTAATATATACATCTCATGACCAAAATTGTAGTACCATTAAGATATCCATATGGATTGTGCAGGGTACACAGACTAGTTAAGGATGATGAAATTCTGCTCCTTGTTTGAGCATGTAAAAGACAACGGTTTTTTTATGAGTTAATTTTTATTAATAATCAATTATAATAAGCCGTCGTTCAATTATCCTCTGACAAACATGGCCCACAGTGATGGATGCTGGTTAATTTCCTGCACCAAACACCAGTTTGGTCTGTGAGACAATCTGCCAGATGATTGAGAATACTGCAACAATATTCTGCCTTCTTGCATGGCTTTGTAGTAGAATGTGTTCCAGGCTTCCTTGTTACCTCATGCAGCCTCAATAGTTCCCTATTTCAGGGAACTATTTACCCTTGTGTGCAAAATCAACTCAGTTCCTGATGAAATAATACTCATTAACAATTGGCATCAATCTGGGCGTGGCGATGGACATGAAGACACACATCTTTAAACCTAGCCCTCAGAGACCGAGGGGGGGGTAGATTGCTTTGAATTTAGAGCAACATGGGTTCCAAGACAGCCAGGGCTATATAGTGAGACCCTGCCTCAAAAGGAAAGCATCAAAACTGGGGAAGGGTCACTCCTCTCCAAAGACTTGTTTGATCTACAATGATGCATATACTCTCTAAGACAGGCAGGCAGGCAGGCAGGCAGGCAGACAGACAGATGGGAACCTCTCCATTCTCTGAACACTGCCTGGCTCTGGAGCTTACAATGGTGGAGAAAGACATGTACAATTAATTAATCACTGAGACTGGGTCTTACCATGTAGTCTGGGTGTCCTGGAACTGTCCACATAGATCAGGCTGGACTTGAATTTACTGACGTCTACCTGCCTCTGCCTCTGGAGCACTTGGCTTAAAAGTATGCACCACCAAACCTGCCCCATCGAGCTTTCTCACTAAGGCTGTTAGATCACTGGTGTCAGACTGGGAGTCTAGCAGATGAAGAACACATGCGTGTAAACATTCCCATGTGGTCTATATTTTCTATGTGGAGAAATCCTGTTTAAAGCAGTAATGGCATAAACATACATTCTGGCCAAATATCTCCTAGTTTACCAGTTTGTAATAGTGACATTATCAGAAATAAAATTGTCCACATTCAAGAGTATTTGGGTAGTACAAATTGAACTCAATGGATATTTTTTTAGGAAAGAGAACACAGTGTTGGGTGGATTGGGAGGTGGGAGTGGACCTGGGAGGGGTTGGAGAAGAGAGATGAATATGATCAAATTGTATGCATTCTCAAAGAATTAGTAAAATATTATTAAAATAATAAAAATTCAAAAACAAAATAAGGTTACACAAAAGTAATCCTTGGGAAAAAGTTCTCATCCCTAATATATCCTGACTGCTCATATTTTTCCGATTAGAGTTTCAATACTTTTGTGTTTAGGCTCAGTGCCTCGGACTGCTTTTAAGTACGCGTGGAATTAAACATCATATACTGTGTCTTTAGAAATTTTTACTAGATTTTTTTATTCTACCTTCTTTTTACCCCTTCAATTTCCATCAATTCTTAGTTTGTTTGTTTGTTTTTCTGTTTTTCTGTTGTTTTGTTTAGTGCACACCGACTAGTTCCAGTATCAGGAACTAGCACCTTGGAGTTGGTTTCATTGGCTGCTTTTTCTTTTGAGTGTATTTCTTTAGATATTGGACTTAACTGGTTTGCATCCTAGATTATAGGAACTCTGGATTTTGTTTTGTTCTGTTAGAAAACAAACAAACAAAAATACATTATTTTGCGTATTTTCTGTATTTGTGTGCTTTGCCGCATGCATATATGTGCCAGGTGCTTGCGGACGTCAGGAGAGCATCAGATCCCGGTAACTGGAGTTACTGATGGTCGTGAGCCATCATGTGGGTGCTGGGAACGGAACCAGGGACTTCCACAAGAGCAACAAGTTCATTTAACCACCCAGCCTTCTCTCCAGGCCCTTGTGGGAGAATTCTGATTGTTTTATTTAGAAGGTAGGTAGCTTGATTAACCTGTCTCCAAATTCAGTCTTTTTATTGTCGGCTTCAGTCAAGTTTCTTTTCAGTTCTGGTTTTAGTTTGGCTTCTTTTGGGGAGGATTTTGTTGCTCTTTTTCTGTTTTTTTTTTTTTTTTTAAGACAGAATCTCACTGTGTACTTTAAAGTAGGAACCCACTATGTAGCGGAGTCTGGCTTAAAACACGCAGGAGTCTGCCTGCCTTAGCTTCCTGCCTGCTGGAGTTGTGCACAGGACCCCACAGCGGGTGCCAGCTGGAACCTTGCTTAGGGATGTGTGTGAGAACCAGTTTCTCTTTTGTGGCTTTCTCATGGCCAGGACTCTCTCCTCAGGATGTGTGCATGTCACACACACACACACACACACACACACACACACACACACACACACACTGAACTTTGATCCCTCAGTTGTAAGGGTTTAGCTTCTTTGTGGATGGTCATGACTATAAGTGACATTGTCTGGGGTCTACCTAAGATATAAAAATACAACCCCTTACTCAGTAGGAGAAAATCCCTTCAGCTTTCACCTTAGTTTTGGTCACTCTCCCTACTTTTTGATAATTAATAAAACAACTGATCCAAGATTAATAATCTCTTTTATGCCCAAGGGTTAGCCTGGTTAAAGACTCCACTCAAATTCCTACTGATTTCTCTCTGTGTCTCCCACAATTGGAGGACTGAGGTTTCTCAAGTAAATAAAAAAATCATTAAAGTAAATAAATGAATGTATATGTTTTTAAATTCATTAGTTATTAAAATGGAGCTCCTGGGCCAACTTTGCAGACTTTAGGCACTCTATGCTTATCTGCAACTCAACATTGCAGGAGTTATGTTTATTGGGTTATTCTAATTTTTCTATATTATTATTGTTGTTTTTCAAGACAGGGTTTCTCTGTGTAGCACTTGCTGTTTTGAAACTCAATCTGTACGTCAGGCTGGCCTACAACTCACAGAGATCCACCTGTCTCTGCATCCTGTGTGCTGGGATTAAAGGCCACCGTGCCTAACTTTCCCCTATATTTTATAACTTAAAAGATATCAGAGGGCTGGAGAGATGGCACAGTTGAATTCCCAACAACTACACATTGGCTCATGACCATCTATGAAGGGATCTGATGCCCTCTCCTGGCATGTAAGTGCACTTACAGAGAGAGCACTCCTACATTTAAAAAAAATACATAAATTTAAAAAATTAGAACATTCTAGACCAGCCCTGTAGCTTACTACCCAAATTATTATGATATAGCTATTTCACGGTAGTGTTCGTTTGTGATGTCACCACAGTTAGCACTGTCCAAACGTGGAGTTCAGAGCAGATGAGCTCCAGTATTCTGTGGGGCTGTAAATATGAAATCCATCTCTTCTAATGGAAATATTAGAAGTTAAAAAGAACAAGTGCGTACCCCTTCCATCTCTTTCCAGACTTAAAAACAAAAACCATTTGTCAGTGGTGGTAGCACACACCTTTAATCCCAGTACTTGGGAGGCACAGGCGCCAGGCAGATCTGAGTTCAAGGCCAGCCTGGTTTACAGAGTTCTAAGATAGCTAGGGCTACACAGAGAAATTCTTGTCTCACCCCCCCCCCCAACAAACAAACCCCCCACAAAAAACCCAACAACAACAAACCCTCCCTTCCCCCTCAAACCAAACCAAATTAAAGAACTCGGTAGCAATGACAGCACTTTTCCCTCAGATATTTCTTGTGTGTTCTATCCGAAATGAAATTTCTGACTCTGTTCAATGCATGGGTGTGGGTCCCGTGTCCACTCTGCAGCAGGGAACAACCCCTAGGCAAGGCGGGATGCGGGAGTCCACTGCGCTTACCCCAGGCCTTCGCAGGGTGGATGCTGGGCTGTAGAGGAGCCCCGGACACTGTTCGGTGGGTGGGGAAGCGCAGTCTGAGGTGCGGGATACATGAAGCTGGCTTGGGGTCCCTGGGCCTGCGGTGAGGCCTGGTCATCTGGTTCTCAGACTCTTGGACACTGAGAACGGAGTTCAGGACTGAAGGTTGGATCGAGGTGGGCGGGAGGAACTCCGGCTGGTCCCACGGGGAGAGTCCTTGGTTTGACAGTGGCAGGCAGGCGTGAGCTTGGGTTGGTGGTGACCTTGGCTGAGAGCACAGGGAGACCTTCTATGAGAGATTAGACAGCTGCTCTGTAGGCGAAGGCCTTCTCCATTGCTCCCCAAGGTGGATCCCAAAGAAAAGAGGCACTCCATGGTTTCAAGACATTTATTTTCATGGCAGAAAGTGGAATGTGTAAAATCATAACCCAGTTCTCAGGGTGGGCCTGATATTAAACACCTTTTGCAGTGAGGGATGTCTGGGAAGGAAATCTTATTGGCTAAGCCCTCCAGGCCTTTAGGTACCTCGTTAAAATGGAGATCTGTCTTGAGCCTATGTGACCACAGGTCACTTCCTCTACTTGTGGAGGGGTTTGGGGCGTGGCCCTTACGTGACTGTGGTGGCCACCAATCTGTGGGGAGCTGTGGCTAGTGACAGGGGTCTGGTATTCAGGAACAGGCAAGCTCCTACCATCCTTTTAGGGTCTCCAGGGCTTTTAGCCTTAGTTGAACCAGAGACCACGCTACCTTTCCTACAGTCCCACAGTTTAGTAGGTTCTTAGGCCTGTGGGAGACGGCTCTTAAAATCTACTGGTCTCATCTACTATGACAGAGAGAATATACATCTTCCTTTCATTTGGCTTGGTGTTCAACACTGCCTCATAGGTCATAAAAATCAAATTTGTATTTTCAGAGTCTAATGGGGACTTGGGAACAAGAATCTAGGGGGCTGCCTTTCCTTAGTGGTCGGTAAATCTGACAGGGTTCTGGTGCTGCCCAAGAGGAAAGGCTGGGCAGCTCTCGTCTGCGCTTACTCATTCTTCTTTGTGTGCTTGTTTCTCTATCATGAACTTGTCTAAGTGTTTTTATTGGCTACTAAGTGGACACATAAGTAAGAGAATACAGAAAACAAAGTATAAGAAAATTTAAATATGAGTAGGCCTTCAACTCAACATTAGTTCCCGAACTGCCACCTGACCAAGTTGGTTTGACTGTGACTGTGACCATATCTACAGTCAGCCACATAGAAACAGTACAATAATTTACGCTTACGATTTGAAATTTTTTTTTCTTTTTTCTTTTTTTTGGAGCTGGGGATCGAACCCAGGGCCTTGCGCTTGCTAGGCAAGCGCTCTACCACTGAGCTAAATCCCCAACCCCACGATTTGAAATTCTTATTCTTTATAATCTGAATGTTTGAGTCATCGTTATTCCCTGCTTTCTTATCTTGTTACTAAGTATTTTTAAAGCAAAACCGAGAAACAACTGAAAACCCCAAGTAAATTAGTAAACAAACCAAGGAAAGACCAGAGTTCGGAGAACCTGAAGTTGCAGGTTTGTCAGACTACAAGCGCTCACCCAGTGTGAGCCTTCCTGCCTCTGTAAAGTTGCTATCTAACATGTGCTGTGCTTGGAAGTGGCCGGTTGACCTTTGGCTGAGCTAGGCTGTTTGGCAGCTCTTAGGAGCCAGGAGTCCTACTGTAGATTAGCTTTCAAGCAGACCCACTGCATACATAGTGTGTCCATATTGTTTAAGAAAATAGTTGTCCTTTTTTGTTCTCTCTAGAGAAAAGAGCCCTGCACATTCCCTTGGTCTTCCTCTGTGGCCTAAAACTCCTCTCTAGACGGTCTCCTATCAACACTGTCATGGCCTCTTTGACTTCTTTCACTTCCTTACCCATCATCACTTACTTTATACGTGTTCCCCTTATTATTCTAGGTTCATTCCATGTCGCTGTGTTAAATCTATTACAATAAAAAATTGACAAGGATGTGAACATGTACCAGAAGGGTAAAGAAAGATTTCAGTAGACCAATTTCCTCTTGATTATTCCATGAAAATGTCTCTTCTGACCTTTTTACACTCCCCAAACTCAACTCCCATTCTATTGCACCCAGACTTGGTACATGGCCCATGGCCCAAGTCCTAGTGTTGGAACACGTCTTTACACATCCATCAGTGAGACTTTGGACCACATACCATCCGTCCTCACCACCATAGCAGCTCTGTGTTGTCCTTCGTCACTGTCACAGACCCATCTGAACCGTGTGTTGGAGCTGCACATAGGATCCATAAAGTCACACATGATACAGGTCTCACGTGGGAGGCTATTCAGGGAAGGGGAAGGGTATAGAGACTGCTTTGAGTGGTGGGAAAAAAGGGGAGGGGGAGAAGGAAGAGGATATAGCGCATGCACAGGAGAACGTGAGACGCGAGGCAACAGTAGGAATGTGTTGCCTCTCGGCAGCTAGTGATGGCGTGTCCTGCTGTCGCAGGGCCCCTTGGGTGCCCATGAAGATGCCTGATTGCTAACATTCCTCCCTTTTGTTTATTATAAAGAGGAAGAACTAAAAGGGAAGTGATGGTGAGGCAGGATTAAGGACCTCGCTTCTCTTAGGTTACTTCCTGCTATCTGAGGGTGTCATCGTTTCTACGGTGCAGTTGATCCTCACCATCAGGGCACATTTGATAGTCATTAGCCTCAGGCTCCGTGGCCAGCAACTGTTCATCCTGTAAAAATAACTGACTGTTTGGTTGGAAATTTTCTGGATTTGTTGTTGAAGAAATTGATAAAGCAGGGTGGGAACAGTAAAAGCAGAAAAATGAGAAGAAGAGGGGTCAGAAAGAGAGCTATCCACTTCTAAAAGAGGTTTTCAAAGGCCCAGAGTTTGGAGGCACTGATGCGAAACCAACTGTGATTTTACTTTCCCACACTGGAAAAAGGTGGCCTTTGCTTCTTCTTCCAAGAGAAATGCTACTTCTGATGTTAACCAGTCTGGTATAGTAAAAACAAAACCCAACAACTCAAGACAGTTCTGCTGTCACCAGGACCCTCAGGCTGGGCTGGCCGTGGAGATGCCTGATTGCTAATACAGTTTTCACCTACTCGGAAATTCAATCCCAGGGACTTTAGATTCCACATTCGCGTGATCTTCTATTTATCTACCTGAAAACTTCTATGTCCTCATCTCAGCTGGTCTAAAATTAGCAGCAGGCCAGTGAAGGTATACAGTGAAGGTATACTTTTGTTTCACCATTTCACCCCTTTAGGTTGAAGATCTCCATCTTTAACTAAATAGCTCTCCTGCAATATTTTTACCTCTGTACCCAGTGGACTTCTCATTCAAATAATAAGCACATAATGTGTTGAAACACATTGATTCAGTTCCCAATCGTCTTTATTATTTGATTGATTGACTTATATTTAATCTTATTGACGGTGTGCGTTTTATTTCTGAACCTAATAAGTCATTAGATTTTACTATGTAATGCTATTTAATAGCTATAAAAGTTCATAGTCTATAAAGTAACATCTCTCAATATAATACCATGTAACAAATATAAAACCTCTATGAAATCCCATATTTTAATGAGCCCTGATTGTACAGGAGTCTCAGTTTTCTCTTTGATATTGGAAAATCCCCGATCACCTTGCTAATATAAATAAGACATGAACTATAAACCATCATCCTACTTTTATTTTTTTCTACTACTGTTACGCTTTGCACCTCACTGTTACAATTCAGACCCAGGAGTTGAGGGGAATGGTGCTTATAGATCTACCATGAACCTAGAGCGAGTAACAGGTAAATGTTAGATGAACTGGCTTTTCTCACTGTCCTGAGATTTCATCTCACATCCAAGAGGAGGAGGATGGTTTTCTCTTGAATTAAAACAAATAAGACTTCCATTCTCAAGAGCAGATACTCCTAAGGACCTTTCTTACTTAAAAATAAATATTTGTGAAAGAGGATCGTTGGGTTGGCCCACAAATATAGTACTTACTGGGTATGAAAAAGTATGTCCCTGCATTGTTCATTGCTGGACAGGCCACGGTAGCTGGTTGTGTGTTTGTTGCTTCCTCACTTACCCCCAAAGAAAGGCAAGTTGCCTTGGGAAAGGTCATATATGTATCCTCCAATGCCAACTGGATGGATAAGGAATGTGGCTTTTTGCATAATAAAGAGCTGGCTACTGGAGCTGGTGCAGAAGGACCAGGGAATGACCAGCACAGACAGACAGACTCCGAGGGACCTAAGAATGGAGGAGGGAAGAAGGGCAGTGAGAGCCACAGGGCCACCCAATGTTGGAGAAGCTGGCTTGAGTTAGAGGTTAGCTGAGAGACTGTCCAGCCAAAGAGCGAAAGCGTTAAACTCTACAGACACCTCTGCATCTGTCTTGTCAATCCAAACCTCTAGTGAGTCTCCCCAAAAGCCCTGCAATACACGATAATCATTTTTCTAATTTTAACTCCATCAATGTTTCTTCTTCTTTTTGGTGTGGAATTAAAACATATCTAATAGTGAATGTGTAAAATCCAATGTGAAGTCCCACCGCTTCAGAATGGCTCTAATTGCATAGAAGTTCACTGAGATATGAGCTAACAAACAATGAATGAAAGGAGAAACAATGGGTTTGATTAATTGCACTGCATGATGTTTTATTTATGAGCTCTTTGAATAAAGTTTAAAAAACATTTTATTTATTTTTATCTGTATGAGTATTTTGCATGCATATGTGCCATGTCTGTGCCTAATGAAGTTGTAATGATTTATTTAATATTTAATAAATATTAAAAACCTCATACCACTGGATATGACATTTTTAAAGCACTGGTCGTTTGGTACAATGTAAGATCCTGTAGAAGCTGAACAATGAGAAAGCAAGAAAACAGGAAGAATAAGGCTAGCTCTTAACCACAAGGCTACCAAATCCTGGGGACTTAGAACTTCTGCTTTGTGGAGGGCCTAAGATAAAAGCAGTCAGAGGCTGGACTCCTTTAGAAGGGGCTCTTTATGTAGATACAGAGCTATACTTCCAATGTATTGGGTGAGACATAAATATCAGTGAATAAGGGGGCAGTAATAAAGTGTAATTTGCCTTTGACAAAGGGAGGGAAGGAAAATGATCATCAGTGAGGTGCAGTCATTGATAGTCTGATTGCTAACAGTGAGTTTGTGATCTCAACTAACACTCCATGCCAGTAAATAGAAAGCAAAACAAAACCTAAAGGTGAGAGTTGAATTTAAAATCGTTTTCATTGGCATCTTCCTTTCAGGCTCTAAAGTAAACACAGAAAAGAAAGAATTCTAAAAAAACAAAACAAAACAAAACAACCAAAAAACCAAAACCCAAAACAAAACAAAAACCCCAACAATCAAACAACAAACAAACAAAAAACAAACAAACAAACAAACAAAAAAACCCCCCATGATCAGTAAAAATGGGGAGAAAAAAAAGAAGCAAACAAAGGACCCGGGGAGAGGGCTGTAGAGAAGCACTTGCCATGTAACCAGGAAGGCTTGAGTTTGAACCCCAGTATCCAGGCAAAACTTTCCGTCTGAGGGACTGGAGAGTTGGCTCATAGGTTAGGAGCCCTCGTTGCTCTTGCAGAGGACCACAACATGGTAATTCACAACCCCTCCTAACTCCAGTTCCAGGAGATCCAACACCCTCTTCTGAACACCATGGGTACCAGGAACACACATATAGACATGTAGGCAAAACATTCTTGCACCTAAAATAAATCTAAAAATCCATGTTGGGCATGGTGGTTTGGACTTATAATCCCAGAACTGGGAAGGCAGAGACAGGCTTTCTTGGGTTTGCTGACCAGAAGATCCCAATGAGAGACAGTATATCAAAAACTAAGGTGACTGCCCCTGAGGGATTACACCCACAGTTGATCGCCAGCTTCCACACGTATATATACATACATGAACGCACACCTGCATGAACATACACCCAAACCTCAACTCCAAATAAGGCACTCTTGGGGCTGGAGAGATGGCCCACCAGTTAAGAGCACTGTCTGCTCCTCCACAGGTCATGCATTCGATCCCAGCAACCACATGGTGGCTCACGACAATCTGTAATGTGATCTTCTGTCTGGTAGGCAGGCGTATGTGTAGATAGAGCACTCAAATAAGGCACTATTATGGAAAATTAGTAGGCAGCAAAACAGGATAAATGGAAAAGTCCTGAACCAAACAATAGCAAATGGAATTCAGCATCCTTATGACAAAGTAGAATTTAAATTCATTTGGTTCAATGCACATGCAAGCCAATCAACACGATATAATAAACACCATGTTAATAAAAGATAAAGAACCAATGAGCACCCCAGCAAACAGAAAAGACATTTGACAAAATTCAATGGCATCTCATGACAAAAGCATTGAATATGCTGGATATGACAGACACATCAACAAAGTAACTACCACGTAGGAGCAAGCCATCTCTAACACATTAGTGAGAAGCTGAAATCTGTCCCCCTAAGATCCAGAACGACGCAACAAGGGCTCATCCATCACCTCTCTTCAAGATGGAGCTGGCAGTTAATTCAACATATTTGAATAAGAAACAACTAAAGCATTCCCAAGCAGAAGAGAAGGAGCATACGTACCCGGGCTGAGGATGAAGTGACCGTCTAGCTAGGTAACCCTAAAAACTGCATAAAATGAAACAGCACCTGACAGTAATACAGCCATTAAAACTAATATATGTGGCGAAGCTATAAGATAAAAATCAACCTCAACGTCAGTGGCACTTCTGAATACTGCAGATTGATCCCCAAAGGGAAACAAACTTCCATTTGTAATAGTACAAAGCAGACTAAAATGCTTAGAAATAGGCCGAACCAAGAAAGGAGGAAGAGTTATACACCAGAGAGGAATCAAGGTAGACAAAGAGATGGAAAGATAACCCACGTTTGTGGGTGTTGCTGCAGGTCTGTTCCTTTAGTGAGGGGATAAGATAATGGTCAAATAGTATAGGTCCAATTGGATAGTCCCATGTTGTACACTTGTAGCATGGTAAGAGGACAGGTGTGATGAGCACTTTCACACACACGCACACACACACACACACACACACACCACACCACACACACATACATGCACACATACACACACATACACACATACACACACCTACCTACACACACACACACACACACACACACACACACACACACACACGCACGCACGCACTCTTCCCCCCACAGCAGTGCACAAAATGGCAGTTAGAGATGATAGGTGTTTAATTGCTTGATACAACCCTTTCACAATGTACACATAAACCAAAATATGGAGGAATACAACTTGAAGTTTTTGGTCAGGGATACCTCATCGATGCTGTTAAATAACGAGGATTCCACTGTCTAGCACAGGAACTGTCTAACCGTCTAAGTGTGCTAACACGTAGGATCCACAGTAGGCAAGGCAGGTCAGGGTTAAAGGCATGGGGTGTTGGCTGACTTGTTCCTCTTTAAGGAATGGTCGGAGTTCCCAGAGTATGTCATGTAGAACAGCAGATCTCAAGCCTTAAGACTCTGTCATTTCAGGTTAGTTAGGATGTGCAAACATGCTTGTTTATGTGGCTTACACCCACAGTTAATGTTTTCCAATTAACACGAAAAGCTTGAAATATTAAAAATATACTTGTCACATTCTTTTTAGATTTACTTTATTCTTCCTTTCTTATTTGTGTGTGTGTGTGTGTGCTCTCATATGTATGCGTGTGCTTCTAAGCGTAGAGCCCACAGACGACTGACGGGAGGCAGAATCTAGAGATGGAGTTATAGGCAGCTGTGGGCTACCCTATGTGGGTGCTGGGAGCCGAACTCCCGTCCTCTGTGAGCAGTGTCCCTTCTTCCAGATGAGCCATCTCCTCAGTTCCCACTTATTACACTCAAACAGAAATCACCTTTTTACTGAAAGCGATTTCTTCAGAGCAATAGCTTTGATGAGAAGAACAGCTTTGCTGTATACCCTTGCATGCATCCTAATGCTTGGCTCCACGGAAGAGCGATCGATTCCTTCGTTTGCCTTTGCATTTAATTTCTTGTGGTAGCTGTGAGAAGAGGTATGAAAAACGCAGTAGCATTCGTGAATTATTAAAAAACAAATTTAGATTCCTCAGAAGGGCTTGCAGGGACCTTCCAGGGTTCCTGCACCTCACGTTAATGGAGTAGGAGGGGAAGGCATGATCAGGAGAGAGAGAGTTGGGGCATCGAACCCCGTTGGGTGGTACCGGAGAGGGTTGGGGATGTGGAAGTGTCAGTCCTACTCTCTCCTCCTTCTCGTTACCTTTGGGCCCTTGTTGCTTGGATCTCCTTTAAGTTAGAAATGATAAGATTGAACACACATGAATAAAGTCTTATTTAATCTCTGTCCTTCTGAATTGTGGTACATTCTAAAAACCTTATCCCTCCCCCACCTAAACTAGGAGTTTAGAAAGAGTTCACTAGCCAGCCGTATTTGGATGATATATCCCCTGAAGACATTTTTGTATCATTTGTTCAGTTCTGTAAGAACTACCTTGTTCCTTAAACACAAGGTTATCCTACCCCATTTCCAGAGTGCTGGCATTACGGGCATTGGACACCACGTCCAGTTTATGGAGTTCTGGGTTTGGAACTCAAGGATTTGTAGATGATAGGCAAGAGCTCTGTCAACTGAGTTATGCTTTCAGCTCCCTGTTAACGAAAGTTAAGTATGATGTCACTACCCTTAGAGAAGGTACGACAAACTTTTTTCCTTCTTTAACTTTTTTCTTTTAATTAATTTCCTTCCTCTTAATCCCCCAAACCCTCCCATACCACCCCTTGTTCTCTTTAAACTTCACGGCCTCTAGCACACTTTGAGAGTTTTGAGCAAAGCCCACCCACTTTCTCATTTATCCACTAGGTGGTGGTGTTTCCTTTCTAATAACTCATGGCAGGCGCTCCAGAGACTAGGATGTACTGTGAAAAACATCACCATAGTTCCTGCTGCAAAGTTATTAAAATTTCACTATGGTGTTAGATTTATTCCACAAAGAGAACGTGTAGTGTTTTTCTCGTAAAAATCGTAATTTTTGGTAATGAGTTAGTTCATACTTTGTCATTTGTCTGAATAAAGATGTCCCTCTAAGGCCTGTAATTTAATTTATAATAATTGTCTTAGTGATAACCAACGGCTTTATTAAAACAACTTGTAATATATAATCAGTGACTATAAAATATTCCGCTTTGAAGAATAGCAAGCTCACCAACCAGCAAACTGGGTATAAACTGGAGATGCTTTAGGAAAGCTCTTTACATTCCAATCTACAAGTTTTTTTTTTTGTTTTTTTAATTAAAATGTAAAATGCAGAGACTGTGATTGTTTTTAAAAAATAATGGCCTCTCTCTCTCTCTCTCTCTCTCTCTCTCATTTTTAATGGTAAGGAAATGTGTTGAACCTCTGTGCTATGAAGTGCTGAAAAAACAAATCAGCATTCTTTATAAATAGATTTTACTGCCGGTGTAGAAATTACCTTTGACGCTTTTTAGGTGACAGAAAAAATGAAGTCAGCGGTGTTTTCCTCTGCGCATGCATCGTATTTGCTGTGTCATTTCCGGAAGGATTATGGGACGTTGGAGGTCAAGATTCTCTAAATGGGGATTTCTAAGAAGCGATGAAATGAGAAAATGAAAACGAAGCAGGTTCAGTTTCTTGGTTTTAAATTTATTTGCACCTCTAAGTTGAGGGGAGTCCTGGGTTGGAAGCCAGTAGACTATGTTCCGATTTTGACTAAGCTATGGGTGGCCAAAGCAGGCCTGACACAAATGCCCAGGCTGCCTGTGAGCTAGGCTAGTAACTGCTTGAGAGAAGAGGGGCCTGGTCAGAAGGAGCGGCTAAGCGTTCAGTGTTCAGTGCTGACCGAGATGTCAGTGCACATTCCGAATGCAGGGTTGTCACCAGAGTCTGCACTTCCTGCCAGAATCCGAGACTTTTGTCTAAAGGGTTTTCAAGTAGCCTTAGAAATCCAAGCCAGACAGAAGCCACCTAGGTGCGCTGTGAGTTCATTGAGCCGTTCCAGTCCATTCAGCAAACACTCCCCGATGTTTGAGTTGGACAGAAGCAACCCCTCCCCAACCCTCGGCAAAGAGCTTCTGTCTCAAGGGAAGAGCGGGGAATCAGGAGTTCAGGGGTTCTGGTGCTTGCAACTCGTCCAGATTTTTGACCAAAATCGAATCCATGTGTGCTTAGTTTTCTCACAAACTACCATGACTCCAGAAGCTAGGAAGTCCAAGTTCAAGGGGTACCTGGTCGCCAGTGAAGACCCTCTTGGAGCTGATGGCTGTCTTCTCATCATACCCTTGTGTGGCGGAAAGAGAGATCGACTGCTGTGTCTTTCTCTTTTTAGGGAGCACCGATCTCATCCTGAGGCTCTTCCCTCTTTGAAGCCTGGTCACCTCCCAAAGGCTCCACCTTCTAGAAACATCTTTTCGTCAGAGCTTGTGTAGGATGTGAACTTACAGCCAGTAGCATTTGACCCAGTACCATTCATCGGTCACATGAATACAAATCTAGCTAGCGTTTGAATCCCAATCCATCTGACTCCTGAGACCCAAGTGCCATTTTCCCACACGGCTTTCTAAGTCCCAGGAATGCTAACATCTCTTTAGAAACCTCACTTCTTTCTGAGTACTGCTGCACTAGGTTCTCGTCAGAACATCCTAGTAAGAAGAAGTTCCAGAAATCCTCAGAATTTGTGCTGGGTGGGATGGTTTTGGTGCTGTCAACCCAACAGAAACTTAGAATCCCCTAGGCCTCTGTGCATGCCTGTGAAGGATTATCGTAATTATGCTAAGTGATATGGGAAGGCACATCTTAATCGTGGGTGGGATTATTCCCTGTACAGGTGATGCTGGACTGTGTAAGATGGGGGAGAGGAAAATGAGCAGGAACCATTGCTTTCTTCTTGCTAATGCAGACAGAATGTGACTGGTTACTTCAAACTCGGCTATTCTGACCTCCCAGCCATGATGGACTGTAGCCTGGAATGTCATGACGGATCGTAACCAGAACCGTAAGCTGAATGATCTCTTTCTCCCTTCAGTTACATTCAGTAAATATCATATATATATATATATATATATATATATATATATATATATATCTCAGCAAACGCTATTTTGAGGCTTTCTGCATGTGGACTCAATAAAATGACTGGCCTGAAGACTTGGACAGTAGACATCCAGAATCTACTCACGCCCTCTTCTGTATATCTTCAGGGATGCTATGGGTAGCCAAGGTTAAGGCTCTTTTGAGAGTAACAGCTAAAGAAGAAGCTTTCCTTAACTCTCAGTGGGTTTTCTTGAGTGAGCTGGAGAGTTGCGGAAGGCTGGGCTTCTCCTTTTGGCAGAAAGTCTAGTCATTTCTCTCTTCCTTTGGGATCTTGTTGCTCCAGCACTGAGTGAGTCAAGGCCTGCAGCATAATCCCTGGCAGGAGACTTCCTAGCCACTCTCTCACAGACAACACACCCCCAAAACAAAAAAGAAAAGCATACTAAATCTTCCACAGGCTCTCCTGATATCAGTAAGCATCCAGCTGTTTTCCTCTACGTCCCTGCTTGCCCGGTTGTCTAGCTCTTTCTTACAAGAGTGACCAGATGTAAGACACAGGGTTGGGGATTGGGGATTTAGCTCAGTGGTAGAGCGCTTGCCTAGCAAGTGCAAGGCCCTGGGTTGTGCTCCAAGTTGTAATAAAGCATTGTTTTTACCAAATCTTATTTTTGGCATACACACTTTTTCCCCCGCAAAGACAAGGGGGAAATATGTTCCTAGATAGCACCATCTTAACTGTCCCCATTATCACAAAGTTTACTCTCCTTGCTGAATTAAATTTTAAACAGAGATCCAACGAGCAAGTGTGGAAAGAATTCCATTACGAGGTAGTCCATAGCATCTTCGTAGGGACACGGATTATTTTTCTTTTGTCCTTCTAGCCTTACACAAGAGTAGTGACCAGATCCAAGGCAGAATTGTTTGGTCTGTTGGGTAGTATTCCTTGTTAATGACTGTCCAGAAATCCCACTACCTGGGAGGCTAGCTTTACTCCTTGAGTACTTGCCTAGCACTTTAGGAACTACTGGGCACACTGACTAGTTTGAATATTTCACATCCAGTCCTCACTGGTTTCTATGACACTTACTCTGCATCAGTTTTCATTGCTGTAGCAAAATATCTGACAGAGAAGCAGCTTAAAAGAAAGAAGATATATTTTGACTGACAGTTTAAAGATGGGATGTAGGTCACCATGGTGATGAGGCATGGAGGTGGGACTATGAAATGACTGATCTCATTGTTTTCCTAGTCAAGGCACAGAGAAAGATGGATGCTTATAAACAGCTCATTCCACTGTCCACTACTCCAGAACCCATGTCTATAGGATAGTGCCACACACACTCAGGGGAACTTTTCCTTTTTGAGATTGGCCTCTCTGGAAACATCTTTATAGACATGTCAGAGCTGTATCTCATAGGTCATGCAAAATCCAGTCAAGCTGACAGCAAAGATTAATCCTTGCAAGTTCACCCTTTGACACCTAACACATCACTTTAAACCAGAACATTGAATGCTGGATCCTTAAATTCTCATGTTCTTCTCACAGTGCACAAATGTACTAAATTTATAAAAGCTCCTATGTTCTAAACTCTCTTCTTAAAAACATTGTATTGTGTCTGTTCATTTACTCAATGGTCACGGTCCTGGGCTCAGTCAGCTATGAAAAAAAAAAAAACAAAAGATTTCTATTTATTTGTATTTTATGTGGACACACTTTTGCCTGAAGGTGTGTTTTAGATTACATGCATGTCTGGCATCTGTGGAAGTAAAAATAGTGCTGGACTCCATGATGCTGGAGTTACAGACAGCTGTGAGCTGCCACGAGTCCACTGGGGATAGAACTTGAATCCTCTGTGTTAGCAAGCACTCCTAACTGCTAACATACATGTATGAAT
Source organism: Rattus rattus (assembly GCF_011064425.1). Taxonomy (NCBI): domain Eukaryota; kingdom Metazoa; phylum Chordata; class Mammalia; order Rodentia; family Muridae; genus Rattus; species Rattus rattus. Next base: position 46,126,042 of record NC_046166.1, on the reverse strand, counting down.
GCATGCATGTATTATGTATGTATGTATGTATATATGTATCTATCTATCTATCTATCTATCTATCTATCTATCTATGTATCTATCTATGTATCTATTTATCTATCTATCATCTATCTATCTATCTATCTATATATCTTTCTATCTATGTATCTATGTATCTATCTATGTATCTTTCTATCTATGTATCTATGTATCTATCTATGTATCTATGTATCTATATATCTATGTATCTATGTATCTATGTATGTATGTATGTATGTATGTATGTATGTATGTATGTATGTATCTATCTATCTATCTATCTATCTATCTATCTATCTATCTATCTATCTATCTTTGGGGTGTGTGTGTGTGTATTCAAGCACCAGCCACCACTTATGGGTGGACAGAGGGCAACTTTGGGAGTCAGTTCATTCTTTCTATCACCCAGAGGGACTAACAAGGTCCTCAGGCTTGGCAACAAACACATTTACCCACTGAGCCATCTGCCAGCCAAACTGGTAGGCTTTGGAGGAGCAAAAGTCAAGCCTGGGACAGTGAGCCCGGACAGGCCATCATGAGGAAGCAAGGCCTTAGCCTCCTTCAGCTTGGCTGAAGATCACAAAACCAAGCTCCGCTTTCTTCCAGTGCTGCCCACACTCGCTGGAGGTAAACAGAGCTCTGAGCAGAGCACCTGCATGGTCCTGAGCTGCCCGAGCTCATCAATATCCTGGCTGGTGGCTATTCGCTCAGGGGCAATTTGCTTAGTTTTGTTGATCCACACCAGAAAACATGCTTTTGAAGTGGTTTGGAGAGCTCCAGAGGAGACGTGCTTCATGCTATCAGCATTGCTGCCAAAGAGCAAAGATTCTGCTTTTCATTAGCTGTCCATACTGCTCAATGCACTTCGCTAGCACCTAAGGCTCACGGCCCTGTCCGTACTGAGGCGTAGCTAGCATAACTGCAGCAGGACAGAGCAGAGTGGCCCAGTTTGTTCCTCTAGTCCAGGCTTATGGATGCTTGAATGCGGGCAAGCTGCACACGCACAGCAGTTCTTTTGACAGGAGGCTGGACATTCTTTATAGCTTCCCCAGACACAAGAATTGGCAGGGTTTGAAAAAGAGTCCCGGGCAGGAAGTTCATTTGTTTTATTGCCACCTCCCCAGCCATAAAGCTAAAAGCTTTTTTACTTAAATCATGTTTGCTCTCTCACGGGAGTAGGGGGCCGCTTCCACCAAGCTGATCCCTGAGTGAAGTCTAGCCTCAGAGAGTCAGTAATTTGAACAGGGCATTCGAATCCGAAGCTCTTCATGATGATGCTCCTTATTCTTCCCCTTTGGATGTGTGTGTGTGTGTGTGTGTGTGTGTGTGTGTGTGTGTGTGTGTGTGTGTCTCCTTGTTGCTTCGCAGAGGTTTTTCCTATGTAGCCCTGGCCTTCCTAGAACTCTCTCTGTAGACCAGACTGCTTTCAAACGTACCAGCCTCTGCCTCTGCAGTCCTGGGGCTAAAGGCACAGGCCATGGTGTCTGGCTTCCCCTTTGGTTTGATATCATTTTAGCCACTTCCTTTTCTTCCCCAAATCTCAGACACCTGAAGGTAAAATCTTTTCACAGTGAACCTGGTCATCTTTCACGGAACTAGAACTACATCTATCCTACGAGCTCTAATCTCCCAACACCTCCCTCTGCTTTAGTTTCATTTAATAATTTGAACCAGGCAGTTTAACTCTTGAAAATAAACAGAAAAAAAAATAGAGGTCTCTCTAACATGACTAAGGATTTATACAGCAAAATGCTCTGTGCCACGGAACCCCCTGATTTGTGCTGTGTTTGTTGAATTAAAAAAAAAAAGTAACCAATGATATTCTTATTTTCAGGATTTGAAAATGCACTAATGGCATTTTGTTAATGTACCATTCCAGTGGGGTAAGTTTGAAGGCTGGGGATTTGACATGGACAGAGTAGAATCCCTCTGTGTGACCTCAGGCACACAGAGCAAGGTCTGTCTCTTCTGTGCTTCCCTCCCGTGTGAAATGTGGATAACTTGGCCCCACTCCACACGTGTCACCTAGGCACGCTGACAAGCTCCTGCAGTTCTAGGAAGGGCACAGGTCTTTCCTCTCACAATCACGGGGGCCCACAATATCCTGGTCCCTTCCTTTCCTGACTCCTCACTGCTTCTCTGCTTTTCCTTGGCATCTCTAGCTCTCTCTTGACGCTTTCTGTCAGCGGCTAAACACAAACCTTTCATTTTGATGAAACTTACATTGTATCTGGGGAAACTCTTCTCATAATTCTGTAAACCCCTTTATCATCTATTCTTCTTTCATGGCCACGTCTCCCTCAGGAGTTTTCTGCACTTGCAATGTCTTTACTCACATTTCTCTTTCCTTTTTATTCAGGCCAAGATGATTCCCACTTTGACTAAGATCATTAATTCAACTACTTTTCTTTTGCTAAGATTTTTGTTTTGGAGCTGAGGTTCCCATCTTCCCTGGCTAGCCTGAAACTTGCTATGTAGACCAGGCTGGCTTCAAACTCATCTGCCTGCCTCTGCTTCTCAAGTATTGGGTTAGAAGTGGTATAGCGCCATACTTGGCTTGTTAGGATTTTTGTATTCGTGTTGTAGAAGTGCTGTGAAGCAATGCTCCAAATCAAATGGTTTGTTCTCTCTAAGAACCAGGGGCTGGAAGGCCAAGATGAGGTATGGCAGTTGTGACTCCTCCTCCTTCTCTTTCTCCCCCTCTTCTTCCTCTTTGTTTTGTTTGTTTTGCCAAACAGGGTTTCTCTCTGTAGCCTTAGCTGTCCTGGAACTCACTCTGTAGACCAAGCTGGCCTTGAACTCAGAGGTCCACCTGCCTCTGCCTCCTGAGTACTGGGATTAAAGGTGTGCACCACCACTGCCTGGTTAGTTGTGATTTCTTCTGAAGCCTTGACTTGCAGTCAGCTACTTTCTTGCTGTTTCCTCACAGTTTTCCCTGGTCATGATTGTCTGTGTCCCAATCTCTTATAAAGACGCCAGTCATGTGGGATTTGGATTCATCATCCCTGTGACTTTACTTCAGTTATTATCATTAGAGGCACACACACACACACACAGATACAGAGATACTCTCAACACCCGAACACAACGACACGCAAGCGCACACACACACACACACACACACACACACACACACACATACCACACACACTCACACACACACCACACACACACACACACACACACACACACAGACACAGACACACACACACCACACACACACACCACACACAAACACACACAACCCCACACACACACACCCACCAAAAACACACACACACACACACCACACACAAACAACTCACACACACACCACACACACACACACACACACACATATACACACACACACCACACACAGACACAGACACAGACACACACCACACACACACACCACACACACACACCACACACACACACAGCCCACACACACAGACACACACACACACACACACACACACACACACACACACACAGACACACACACACACACACAGAGAGACACACACACACACACAGACACACAGAGAGACACATACACACACACAGACACACACCACACACACACACTCATCACACACACACAGACACAGACACACACACACACACACACCATACACACACACAAACACACACATACACACCCCACCACCACCACCCACACACCACACACACACATATACACACACACACACCACACACACACAGATACAGACACACACACCACACACACACACCACACACACACACACACCACACACACACCACACACACCACACACACCACACACACACACACCACACACACACACACACACACACACCACACACACACACACACACACACACCACACACACACATATATATACACAGACACACTTATACACACACACTCACACACATACTCACACACACTCTCACACACATACTCACACACACTCTCACGAACACACTCACACAGACACTCACACACACATATGTACACACACACATTCACACACAGAGACATAGACACACACATGCACCACACACACACACACACATACACACACACACACATTTTGGGGGAGACACAATTCACCTTTATTGCCAGCAGGCTTCTTGTTTCTGAGGCCAATGACCTGGGAGAAACCTTCAGTATAATGGAGTTGATATCTCCCCCTCTTTTATTTATTAATTTTTTTGGGTGTCTTTCGACCTAGGTAGTGTATTTTTTTCCGTTTCCTGTGGCTAATGGTATCCACTATGTGCCTCTTCTTACTCAAATCCCTGTTTTACAGTCTCTCAGTCCTCTGCCCTACGTCCTTTCTCTTTTGTACTATACTCAGGCTCTAGACGTTATTTTAATAATTACAATGATTTTAAGTACCATTTATAGGTTGATGATTCCCAAATGTATAGCTGTACTATGGATTGGTCCAAAGCAGTTTCAGGATACCGTGTCTGAGTGACGTCTTGAGATTTCAACTTGGATTTCACAGGTGCTAGATGCTGGGCGCTAGAACATAGCAGCCCCGAGTTTGGTCTCAAACCTGTGTCTTTTCTTACTTCATTCTTTCCCAGTTATTCCTGCCTTTTCATCCTTCATAAAATCCACCTCAGTTTACCTCCTGGCTTCTGCATTAAATGAGGAGGAATCCTCGCTGCTTCCTTCTCAATGCTTTTCTACCATCGTAACTGCAAACATAGTCTTAATATTATTGTCCCTCATAAATGTCCATTCCTGCTTTCTCCACCACTAAATCCCCCCATATACTAATGTAAATGCTTTCTACTTCTTTGCTCCTTCAATACATTCCTCCTCCTCCTCCCCTTCTCCTCTTCCTCCTCTTCTCCTTCTGCTTCTCCCCTATTCTCCTCCCCTCCCCATCTCTGTCTCCTCCTCCATTTTCTCCTTTCCTTTCTTTTCTTCTTCTCCTTCTTTCTCCTTCTTCAGACAGACACTATGCAGAAAAGGATAGCCACACTTGTGAGTCTCCTACAGCAGCCTCCCAAATCCTAGAGTATAGATAAATATACTATATAATCACTGGACCTAATACATTCTTAAAAGGTATCTATTTTTATTAATTTATTTGCACATATGTGCAATAAGTAAGATGAGGAGGGAGCTGCAGCACTGAGCAGCCACAGCTCCATCCCCACGGAACCAGGACACAGAGCTGGTGAAAGGGATGACGACTGGAGTAAGCCTGCCCGCACCAGGTTCCTGCCTGGGCTCGGGAGATGCTCAGTGGGAAGACGTGGTGTGAAAGCCCTCCTGCCCGGCAGGCATCATCCTGGTGGAGATCCTCTGGAGCTGGAGTTACAGGTAGTTGTAAGTTGACTGACGTGGGTTGGGGTCCTCTGGAAGGGCAGCAATGTCTTTTAACTGCTGAGCCATCTCTCTAGGTCTCATCCCCAATACACTCTTTATGGGACTCCAAGCAGATCCTTTAACTATCTTAATTAAATTGGTACTTGTATATCTCAGCAACGTGGCCCTTTTCTTGGGTCCTTGAGTTGACTTAACTCACAGGTGCATTAGGAATTTTGTTTTGGCTAGCACCCATGTGCATACTGGCTTCCCCGAGTACCAGGCTGGCAGGCTGGGAATCTCCGGGAGCGTTTTACAACTGAGGCCTTAGTGACATAGAATCAGCATTTTACTTCGGAACTCAAGTGATCCATGTATATTTCTATGTTTATGATGCTTTGCTGTAGATCTCAGTCTGCTTGACAGTCCTTTAGAGAGAACTTTCCCAATTGGCCAGTACACATACAATTACATACTGGATTTAATCACAGAGTCTGTGACACCCGGAAAGGAAAGGAAGCAAAGCCCAAACAGGGCAGCAACATCTATAATCCTAAGTGGGTTTTTTTTTTTGAGTTTTACATAAACCTAACAGTGTCAAAAATTTTCAGTTGTATTAAAGAGCATATGATGTTGGTAAATAGTTTGATTAAAGCCAATCGAAAACGGCAAGGCTTGCTTCCTTTCGGAAATATTTTTTAGTTCCTTCTGAAAACCAGTTTTTTGAGGTGCTTAGTTTTTTTGTTTTGTTTTGTTTTGTTTTTCTGTGTACATAGGGTGCTTTATTCTCCCCCAGATGCATGCTAAAGTGGGCTAGACTTGGGCCAATGTCGTCATATATACAGAACTGAATAAAGTGGGTCTCTGAGAGGCCTGATTCACCTTGGTGTGAAAAGAGACACGGGAAGAAGAAGACGGATGTTAAAACCAGAGTTAGTCCTGTGCTGGCCCTGGCTTGTAATGTAGGGAGACAAGGCAGCTCTCTCTGTGTGGTCACGTCCAGGCAGGGATGATGCCTGCCGGGCTGGAGGGCTTTCACACCACGTCTTCCCACTGAGCATCTCCCGAGCCCAGGCAGGAACCTGGTGCGGGCAGGCTTACTCCAGTCGTCATCCCTTTCACCAGCTCTGTGTCCTGGGTCCATGGGGATGGAGCTGTGGCTGCTCAGTGCTGCAGCTCCCTCCTCATCTTCATCCTCACTCTCCAATGCTGGCTCTGGCAAATGAAGCCCCAGGGCCTGCATCGGATCTTGAATGTCAGCAGCTCCATTTTCTCCCTCACGCACTGGTGCCAGTTCCACCTCTCCTTGTTCAGGGTCTTGATTGACGAGCTAGTATGAGTAGCCTGCTGGGCCTGCTCCTGTTTCCTCCTGCTCTTCCTCAGGTTCTTCCCTCCTCCAATTCTCCGTTCCTTCTGTAGGACCCCGACTTGGCCTTAAGTTCTTAGTCTGATTTGGGAGCCTTGAGAGTATCTCATGGTATCTGCCCCCTAGAACTACTGCTGCCATCTGGGCAGTGGCTTCTCAGAGCCCACAGCGGGACCCACAGCTTCACTGAGGAGGTTAGCTTTCATTTGCCACACCATGATGCCACAGGAAAGGTGCACAGCGGTGAGCAGCGATGGGCTTGGGCTTTCCAACATTTCACTGATCTGTGTCGTGGGGTGCATTGTAGATTGTTCAACAAGAGCAACAATTCTTTAATGTGGTTTGATTCCTGTTTTGCTACAAGTCAATTGTTCAGTGCTTTGTTGCACTGTGGACTGATTGGTTTGTGGTTCCTGGGGTGATCTGTGGATTGTCAGATGGGCAGTAATCATTGCCCAACGTTTTGCTGACCACATGTAAGGATTCAGATGATGAGCTAAGTCACGGCTTGTAACTATGGTGAGAAAGAAAATGTGCAAATGGCTTCTTAAATTTGTCCCTGAAAGCATTTCTAAGGCATCATATGCTTATTCTGTTTGCCAGTGATTCTGTTTCCACTATTATCAAGCATTTCAGGATTTTATGGTTATCAAGGCATTTTATCAAGTTAACTAAAAACAAAACAAAACAACCTCTCCCCCCAAACCTTGGAGTTATTCAGTAAATGCCCATTCCTTGAGTATCCCTGAATATTACAGCTTCCCCTTGCTGGTTTAATACTAGAGGTGCAGAGAAATAAATGTGAAGGAAACCTGGATGCAGATGTAGTGCCCTTTAGACATAACAGAGGACACATCTGACATCTACTGCAAGATCTAGATAAAGCAAGCCAGAAGTTCAAGCCAGTTCTGTGTCACATCTCCACAGCTTACCAACCCTGTGATGGTTTATGTATGCTTGGTCCAGGTAGTGGCACTTTTAGAGGGTGTGGCTCTTTGGAATAGGGGGGTCACTGTGGGCATGGGCTTAAGACCCTCGCCCTAGCTTCCTGGAAGCCAGTATTCTGCTAGCAGCTTTCAGATGCAGATCTCTTAGCTCCTCCTGCACCATGCCATGGATGCTGCCATGCTCCCATCTTGATGATAATGGACTGAACCTCTGAACCTGTAAGCCAGCCCCAATTAAATGTTGTCCTTTATAAGAGTTGCCTTAGTCATGCTGTCTGTTCATAGCTGTAAAACCCTAAGACAATCCCCCATACTTTCTTTGGACATTAGTAAAACTCAAGGGAACAAGAGAGGGACTGACAGTTGCTGATTGCCTTCCGTGGGACACTCATTCCGTCACCAGAAAAACTCTTCCGGAGGCTTTATTTTTCCCAGTATCACCAGAGTAATATTAAAGAAGACACTGCAAAACTGGTAAGGATGGATGCTATATATAAAAAGTAACAAGTGCTGGCAAGGATGTGGAGAAATTGCAACCCTTGCGCGTTGCTGGTGGGCTGCAGAGTGGTGTCGCAGCTGTGGGATACGGTATGGTGCCTCCTCCCAAAGCTGAGTGGGGAATTACCATATGATCTCTGCATGCATATTTATACTTACTTCATATCTATATTTATCCCTCAAAGAATTTCAAGCCAGGACTCAGCTAATCATGTGTCCCTGTGAAAGCTCCACAGTGCCATTACTTTCTGGGGTTGAGAAGAACCAAGAAGAAATTCATTCACGGGTAAAATGGCTAAACAAAGTGTCCCATTCAATGTGTAGATTATTACTCAGCTTCAAAAGTGAAGGTTTTTCTTTCTTTTCTTTTGGGACAGAGTCTCTCCAGATAGCCCTGGCTATCCTGGAACTCATTTTGTAGACCAGGCTGGCTTCAAACTCACAGAGATCCTTCTGCTTCTGTCTCCCAAGCTCTGGAAGCAAGGGAGTGAGTGCCAACACATCCGGGTTATTGTTATACTTCCTACACCACGCATGGGCCTTGAAAACATTTCAAATAAGGGAGCCAGAGAGAAAAACAAACACATGATTCCATTTGTATGGAACATCTAGAACCAGCAAATTCAGAGACAGACACCAGCAGAGAGGCTGCCTGGGCTGAGGGAGGCAGAATGGATACTTACAAGGGTTCTGAGTTTCTGTTTGAATGTGAACAGCTTCCGGAAATCCGTGGTAGTGATGGCTGTATAATACAGTGAGTGTACTCAATGCTACACCACTATGTGCTTACCCATGGGCAAACACACAAACACAGCGTGGTGCTCTGATTCCTGTCAGGTACGCTGATGTAGTGGTCTGGACTGGGGCCTGGACCTCAGTGTCACAGAGTCAATCAGTGACTTGGGTCTCAGTGTCACCCTGTGACAGCCAGGCAGCTCCTTTGGTCTGCTTGTCTCAGGGCCCTTCTCAGATCTTCTTCTTTTTACTACTCAATGGTCCCATGCATCTAAGGCAGACTGCCTGCCACACGTGTACATTTTACTACTGGGTTGTATCTTTAGTCTCACACATGCGTTCAGAAAATGACATCAAGTGTTTTTGTGATGCTTTGAATAAAAATGACACCTGTAGGCGCATAAATTTGAATGCTTGATCACAAGGGCACGATTTGAAAGGATTAGGAGGTGTGGCCTCCTTGGAGTGGGTGTGGCTTTGTTCGATGAACTGACTTACTGGGGTTGGGCTTTCAGGTTTTAGAAGCCCAAGCCAAGCCCAGAGTTTGTCTTCTTTTCCTGCCTGTGGACTCAGGTGTAGAATTCTCAGCTACCATGTCTGTTTGTATGCCACCCTGTCATGATGGCAACGGACGAACCTCTGAAATTGTAAGCAAGCGCCAATTAAAAACTTTCTTTTATAAGAGTTTTCCATGGTTATGGTATCTCTTTACAGGAATAGAACACTGACTAAGACAGTCTCCCTTAATTTCTTTCCACCTGGTTTTCTGTTTTGTAGTTTCAGACAGGGTCTGTCACTGAAACTGGGAATTGGCTGGACTGGCTAGCTGGCAATCTCCCGGGATTTGTCTGACTCTGTCCTTTTCATCCAAACATGGTGGCTATAGGCGCACGCCACCATGCCCAACTCTCTTAATATGGATGTTAGAAATTTAAATTTGGGGCTGGAGAGATGGCGCAGCGGTTAAGAGCACCTGACTACTCTTCCAGAGGTCCTGAGTTCAATTCCCAGCAACCACATGGTGGCTCACAAACATCTGTAAAGAGATCCGTTTCCCTCTTCTGGTGTATGTGAAGACAGCTACAGTGTACTTATATATATGAATAAATCTTTAAAAAAAAGAAATTTAAATTTGTGTCCTTATGCATGCATGGCAGGAATTTTACTGACCACAATCTTCCCTACCCTCAAAGTATTTTTTATTTTTATTTTAAAATCCAATTCAATAATGATGTTTTTGACATCTCCTGAAACTCACTCTGTAGACCAGGCTGGCCTCAGACCCAGAGATCTGCCTGCTTTTGCCTCCTGAGTGCTGAGATTAAAGTCGAGCTCTACTGCCACCCACTTTGGCTCCAAAGTGCGTTTCCAAACCTCCATTTAGTCACCAAGCAAGGCAGGCAGAGAGAAAAGAATTCTGGAATCCCACATCTGTCAAACATAAATATCTCCTCACTGATTTTTAGTGAAACTTAAAAATACATTTTTGTCAGCACTTAACTTCCAACCGGCTCAGCCCAGTTGGGAGGCAGCGTGGAACTGTCGAATGGGAGCTCAAGCTCTCTTGAAGTCAGCACTTGAAAATTCAGGAATTTTGTGAAGAAGCTGTCAATCTCTGGATAACCAAAAATTAACTATAATGAGAATATTTATGTGATAGAATTCAACAAATGCTAAAATTCTAGGCTTTTTCTTTCTCTTTATCTAGACAGGCAGCTTATGAATTCATTGGGCTGTTCTCAGAAACATCTAGAAGTCTTCCTCTCTCCTTAGCACCTCACTGTACACCATCTTCCCTTCTCCTACATCCTCTTTTTCTGATTTCTGTTGTCACTCTGTTGTATTGGTCACACCTGGGACATTTGGCTGGCTGTTTGCTTTTTCTTTTTAAGTTTTAAAATTATTTTTTAGATTTATTTATTTTACTTTATGTATATGAGTGTTTCGCTTGCACGAATGTATGTGTATCACATGCGTGATTGGTGCCCATGGAGCTCAGAAAGGCACTCCTGGAACCAGAGCTACAGATGGCTGTGAATCACCATGTGGGTGCTAGGAACACAATATATGTCTTCTGCAAGAACAAGTGCTCTTGGCCACTGAGCCATCCCTCCATCCGCCCTGTCTATTGTTGCTTCTTTAAGTAGTTTTCCCAGCTACTCTGCAGAGCTGGCTGGCTCCCTCACTGCCTTTGAGTGTTTGCTCAAGTCTCACTCTTTCAGTGAAGCTTTCTGTAGTAGTTTCTTGTAGCTACTGTCACCAGCAACCCAAACTCAATAGCTTAAAAGATCACACACTATGTGAGGGGGAATCTGTTTCCTTAACTTTCCTAGATTGAGAGAATGCCCATGGTTTTTGATTCGTGGTTTCCTTCTAGTTAGTAACTGTGTCATGGCAATCTTTGTCTTCATGTCTCCTGCCTCTAACATTTTTTTTTTTTTTTTGTGCCAGCTTACTTCTTTTATAAGTACTTTTGTGATTACATTGCACCTACCTGGATACTATAAGATGCTCTTCCCACCTCATTATTGTTAGTTTAATTACATCTGCCTAGATCATAGTAAGGAATATGTACATGTACATTTATATGTGTATATGTATATGTGTATGTAAATGTATATGATGCATATGTATGTATGTATGCATGCATGTATGTATGTATGTGGTAGTTTGAATATGCTTGGCCCAGGGAATGGCACTATTAGGAAGTAGGGTCTTGTTGGAGTAGGTGTGGCCTTGTTGGAGGAAGTGTGTTATTGTGGGGTTGGACAATGAGACCCTCCTCCTAACCAAGTGGGAGCAAGTCTTTTCTTAGCAGCCTTCAGATGAAGATGTAGAACTCTCAGCTCCTCCTGCACCATGCCCATCTGGATGCTGCCATGCTCCCACCTTGATGATAGTGGACTGAACCTCTGAATCTAAGCCAGCCCCAGTTAAATGTTGTCCTTATAAAAGTTGTGTATCAGTGAATGGTTAACGAGCTCAATGGCTGGGCACTTCCTACATCCCTGTGGCTAGCATACACTCCCCTCCAGTATTCCTGGCTTGACAACTTCTAAATCTATATTTTATCTTTTCTGTCCTGTTACTTTTTACCTACATTGCTGGATGATTTTTCTCCTGCGGCTCTTAAATCTGATCTCTCTCCTCCTGAGTCATGGTGATTCTCCCATTCTTCTCCCTCTCTCCTCAGTCCCTTGTCTGCACAATCTAAAAGTCCTGCCTCCATCTCCCTGCCCAGCCATTGGCTGTAGGGCAATTTTTATTACCAGTTGAAGCCAGCTGGGGGCAGGGACCCTCAGCATCCGGAAGCATGGCTTTTGGGAGCTGAATTAAGACAAAGCATTAAAATCAATTCCCAACAGAGTTGCCTTGGTCATGATGTCTGTTCCCAGCCCTAAAACGCAAATGAAGACCAAGTATATGTATATAATATAGACATGCATATTTTTCACTTTTTCTGAGATAGGGTCTAGCTATGTGGTTTTGACTGGCTTGGATCTTGCTATGTGGACCAGGTGGGCATCAGACTCTCAGGGATCTGCCTGTCTCTGCCTCCTGAGTGCTGGGATTAAAGGTGTATTCCATCATGATAAGCTACAATAAATATATATTTGATTCAACCAATCAGTTCTGGGGAAGGAGGCTGACATGACATAGAATATTCTCAGGTGATAAGAAAGGGGCATGTGGTAGACATTAAGAGGGGCCAGGATGCTCCTATAGTCACCCAAGGCAGCACCACTTTGTTCTCATTGACAAATCTGTTCGTGCCCATATTTCTAATTCTTCCTCCTATATTTTGAGCTTTCTTTAGAACAGTGGTTCTCAACCTGTGGATCTTGACCCCTTTGGGAGTTGCATATCAGATATTTACACTATGATCCAAAACAGTAGCAAAATTACAGGTATGAAACAGAAATAGAATAAATTGTGGTTGAGGGACTATGTTAGAGGGTTGCAGCATTAGGAAGGTTGAGAGCCATTGTTTTAGAATGTTACAGATATGTTATCCTAGCCTTTGACTTTAGATTATAAACTCTTACAGCGAAGGAACATTTCAGCCCTCTCATTTCTGTAACTGCACAGAACTATGTGTGGGATGACTAGACAGCAAGTATCTGCTTTTATGTAGCTCACAATTCATTTCTTTTTAAAAAGAGTTATTTATTTATTTATTTATTTATTTATTTATTATATATAAGTACACTGTTGTCATCTTCAGATACTCCAGAAGAGGGCATGAAATCTCATTGCAGACGGTTGTGAGTTACCGCATGGTTGCTGGGATTTGAACTCAGGACCTCTGGAAGAGCAGTCAGTGCTCCTAACCTCTGAGCCATCTCTTTGCCCTCACATTTCATTTCTTAAGAATCCAAAATTAGGGAGAAAGGGTCCAGTGTTCTCAACTATCTGTGGCTTTCTTTTTTCTTTGCTTGTTTCTTCCTCCTTTTCCCTTTCTTCCTTTCCTCCTTTCCCATTTTCCCTTGCCTTCCTTTGCCCCTTCCTTCCTTCCTTCCTTCCTTCCTTCCTTCCTTCCTTCCTTCCTTCCTTCCTTTCTTCCTTCCTTCCTTCCTTCCTTCCTTCCTTCTCTCTTCCTTCTCTCCCTTCTTTCCTTCTTTCTTTCTTTCCTTCCTTCAGTTTTCCTCCTTACTTCCCTCCTTTCCCTCTCTCCCTTCCTTCCTTTTATCCTTTCTTCCTTCCCTTTCTTTCATTCCTTTTTTTAATAGGAGAAAGGAATAAGAGAGGGACGAACACTTAACTTTCGGAAAAGAGCCTCTTTGTATTCTAATATAACCAAGTCTGGACAGAGTGATAAGAAAGTTGGGATTTACAAGGTGTAGGGAGGCCATATACCTCTAGATGGATCTTATTTCATATGACACTGGCATTCTGATTATTGAGGAAAAGTAGTTCTGGGTGTCTATATTAACACTCATCAAGGCTTTAAAGCTCTACGCAATGCTATACTTTTCCTGCTAACTTTTGAGGAAAGTAGCATGGTAGGACATGAAAGAACTTTTTCTCAGGGTTTCTCAACTCTTTATGTAATAAGGCAGAAGAATCATCTTTCTCAGCTATGTATACAGTCAACGCCAAGATGCTTTCCTTGGTGCCATTTTATGATTATGGAGAAAATAGAATTTTTATTGGAATTCCTGACTCGACGTTGCGAATAGATTTTTTGATACTTTGCTGCTGTGGTCTGACTTGGAATTAAGAATGAATAAAGGTGGGGTTGGGGATTTAGCTCAGTGGTAGAGCGCTTGCCTAGGAAGCGCAAGGCCCTGGGTTCGGTCCCCAGCTCTGGAAAAAAGAACCAAAAAAAAAAAAAAAGAATGAATAAACGTCTTGCTGTCTACCTACAGTTTAGGAAACACATGAAAGGGAGCTGAAGAGATATCTCAGTGGTTACAAAACTTTGATGATCGTCCAGAGAATCAAGAATTCTCAGCATCTGTGGTCTGTGGCTCACAACTGCCTATAACTCTAGGTCCAGGGATTTTGATATCCTCTTCTGGCTTCTGCTGGCACTGCTCTCATGCACACAAATGCACATGACATGCATATACGTATAAATAAAAATAAAAACCTTAAAAGAAAATGCATCCCAGCATCAACTCTACACTGACATTTCTGATTGCTATATTAACTTATTCACAAGCAATATTAATATGTAAAGAGAAACAGAATATTTTTTGTTGACATGTATCTTACCATGACAAATTCTCCCTTAGAAAAGCAATAGTATGTTGTGAGGACTCTCGATGCTATAGCATCCTATGCCTTCAAGGCATTACAAATAACTTGAATCAATCTGGCATCCTTACTGAGGATAAGCAAACAGTAAAATGAAAGCCATTCATCTGACACAGCAGAGTGGAAACTTCGCTGCTGTACTCTGAAGGTGGTTCTCACCCTGCCAAGGTTTTGCTCCATCAGAGCAAAGTATGAATCTTCCAACCCTCTAATAATCAAGGTCTTTAGCATTTCATTGAGTTTTCTCTCTAAAATCGCAAATATGTAGGGAATCGTTGAAGCTCTGCTAAGGATGGAATAAAGCTTGCTTTGAACATTACAAAAACCTTGAAGGAAATCTTTGCCAGAGGAAGTAAAGTTCAATTATGGGCTCTATACAAAGGCCCTGGGGGTAGGAGGGGCAAACTTTTCATGTTGATTTTAGATATCAGAAGCACACATCTTTATTGAATTTGTCTGGAAAAAGAAAAGTCCCCAGTGTAGTCTGTTCTGGTCAACTCGTGTAAGCCTCATCCCCTCTTTGTTTCTTTTCTCCCTTTTTGATCTTCATTCTT
Organism: Rattus rattus; assembly: GCF_011064425.1. Classification (NCBI taxonomy): domain Eukaryota; kingdom Metazoa; phylum Chordata; class Mammalia; order Rodentia; family Muridae; genus Rattus; species Rattus rattus. The sequence goes on along the minus strand of NC_046166.1, from coordinate 46,110,865 downwards.
TATACTTGTGTCCAACTTAAATGTGTCTAAATGGGGGACCCTGGGAACATATGAATCCTTTCTCTTGATGATTCTTTCTACTGCTCATAAAACAATTTGAAAGTTGCTTTATTGGAATCACCCTCAGGGATAATGTTGTGCCCTCGAGGGAACTTGGTTGTGCTGGTTTAGAGCTGTGTTTTTAGCATCATGAACTGTGCAGAATGAATTTGAGAATCTCACATATGTTCGGAATCCAGGCTGTGTCCTCATGTAGATGTGAGGTCTTGGAAAACTTACTCAATCTCTCTTTGGAGCACAGTGACACACACCTCACGTCTAGGCTGTTGAATGAATCACAATTGTGTACAACTAGTGTAGTGACTCCCTCCTCCCCACTCCTTTCCACCGTCTGTCTTGGAGCGCCTCCCATGGGTTGTCTTTGAGGTTTGATTTCTCAGAATTTAGATCAAGTTCTATATCTGAGAATGAGGAGCTACACCTGGATGTTTAGAAATCACAGGATGGCAACAGTGATCCTGAGGATCCTGTCATGCCTGTGAGGAAAGCAAGGTAGGTTGGAGGAATAGTAAAGGATTGTTGTTTTGTCCATAGGTGCAGGGATATTTATGGAATAGTGTTATTTATTGCATCATGGGAAACTTACCAGTCGCTACACACCTGGAGAAAAGTGATCCTCTCCTGTAGATAAGTCTCACCAGCATGATACTTAGAGACATTCCAAAACAGACAGGGAAAAGTCCATGAGGCCTCAACCCTACACGAAAAGCAACAAGCAACTAAGGAATGTCGAGAGGGAGAAATGGTCTTTTCCAGGGAAGAACAGGCCGAGCGATTATTTAATACCAAATGGTTATACCTGAAAACATACATTCAATTAATAGTATACAGACTGAGCCAGTTGCATTTAAGAATATATATCTATATATTTATATCCACGTACCAACAAAAATGAGGTAATGAATTTAAAAGAAGGGAAGAATATTATGAGAAAGTTTGGAGGCAGGAAGCATAAGGGAGAAATGTGATAAATAATTTTATAATCTCAAAAATAGGAAAAAGAAAATAAGAAAAAATATGGATTGGGAATTTCATGTCTGCGTGACCTCAATTTCTGCTTAAGCATGAAGGATCTCACCGCTGAGAAGGCATTGTGCTTTCTGAGTGGAAGGAGGATAATATCACCGAGCATATCTGATGGGCAAATACCAGGCATAATGGAGGAGGTGTTATCTGAATAACACGCAGAGAAGGAATAGAATTTTATTATGCAGCTATGAGAGACATTTTATTAAGGTTACATTTTCTACCTAACGCCAATCGGAATTTCTATTTCATTTTCTCTCCCTAACAATGTGAGATGAAGCCCACTGGAGTTTCACAGCAAATATATGATTGAGATAGATTATAACCCTTTATCTCCAGTGTGGGAGCTAGAACCATAGAGCAGCAGCCCATTGTATCCAGAAGGGGTGGCCTGCCTCCTATGAATTCCAGACCAAATTACAATTTAAAACAAAAGCTGAACCTTGCAGCTGAAGTCAGGTATATTTAAGCTGTGATTTGTTCTAATGAATGTCCTCTTTGAAATAACTTAAAACCATGTAACAACCATGATTAGTTGCAGAGGTAGCTTAAAAATGATGGTGGGATGAAAATATTTCGTAAACCGAGGCCTGAAACAGGGTTGTTCTTATTGTTTGTGTTTTGTTTTGTGAGACAGATTCCCACTGTGTAGCCCAGGTGGACCTTAAATTGAAATTCTCCTGCCTTGGCCTGTAATGGCTGGGACATGGCGCCAGTACATGGCACCATTCCCACTTCTAATAGTGTTCGTATTTGTAATTATAGGTACCATGTAAAATGTTGGATGACTAGAGAAAGCATGAGTGTTTAAACTATGATGCTACCTCAAAGCATATAGAATTTTGTTTTTTTTTTTTTTTTTAACAATTCTTTGATTTATACTTCTAGGTGGATTAAAAAGTGAGTGTGTTAGTGTCCTGGGAATGTGGGAAGATTTTCGTTTGCATTTTTAATCTGTTGATAAATAGAAGCACATTTGTTTCATAGCCCATTATCCTAAAGGATGGCTTAAGACAATGGGAAATATTGACTCGCCTTTTCTAAAGGGACAATTTTCTGGAACTTTAAAGCCCAAGTTTCTGGCTTTTATTAGTTGATATACTAGATTATCGTAATCTGGAAACAATATGGGTAATTGTCATTGCTCCTGGTGGCCCACCAGAGCCAGTTGGTCAGATACTATTACGAAAGATGGCACAAGTCTTTGTCACATGAGACAGAGAAATCAATATGGTACTGCATTGGATGTTTCTTCCCTGCCAATTAGCCATTATAATGCTAAAAAGTGTTATGCAAGCTTCTTTAGGAGAATTTTCATCAATAGTTGGATTATGTGCAAGAATACTGACTGGTGGTGGGAGACAGACCTTACCGCCTGGTCAGGTGAGCACTCCTGAGGCTGCAGAGCGGAAGAGACCACCAACACTGCCCACCCCTGCCCACATCCCTGGCCCAAGAGGAAACTGTACAAGGCCTCTGGGCTCCCGTGGGAGAGGGCCCAGGAGCGGCAGGAGCCCTGCCTGAGACACCGCCGGAACCTGAAGGAAACAGACCGGATAAACAGTTCTCTGCACCCAAATCCCATGGGAGGGAGAGCTAAACCTTCAGAGAGGCAGACACGGCTGCGAAACCAGAAGAGACTACTCTCTGCACACATTACTGATTCCAGAGGAAAGCACCAGAATCCATCTGGAACCCTGGTGCACGGAGGCTCCCGGAAGGGGCGGCGCAGATCTTCCTGGTCACTGCCGCCGCGGAGAGCCCGTGGGCAGCACCCCGCGAGCGAACTTGAGCCTCGGGACCACAGGTAAGACCAACTTATCTGCTGCAAGTGACCTGCCTGGTGAACTCAAGGCACAAGTCCACAGGAACAGCTGAAGACCTGTAAAAAGGAAAAACTACACGCCCGAAAGCAGAACACTCTGTCCCCATAACTGACTGAAAGAGAGGAAAACAGGTCTACAGCACTCCTGACACACAGGCCTATAGGACAGTTTAGCCACTGTCAGAAATAGCAGAACAAAGTAACACTAGAGATAATTTGATGGCGAGAGGCAAGCGCAGGAACCCAAGCAACAGAAACCAAGACTACATGGCACCATCGGAGCCCAATTCTCCCATCAAAACAAACATGGAATATCCAAACACACCAGAAAAACAAGATCTAGATTCAAAAATCATATTTGACCATGATGCTGGAGAACTTCAAGAAAGACATGATGAACTCCCTTAGAGAACAAGTAGAAGCCTACAGAGAGGAATCGCAAAAATGCCTGAAAGAATTCCAGGAAAACATAAATAAACAAGTAGAAGCCCATAGAGAGGAGACACAAAAATCCCTGAAAGAATTCCAGGAAAACACAATCAAACAGTGGAAGGAATTAAAATGGAAATAGAAGCAATCAAGAAAGAACACATGGAAACAACCCTGGATATAGAAAACCAAAAGAAGAGACAAGGAGCTGTAGATACAAGCTTTACCAACAGAATACAAGAGATGGAAGAGAGAATCTCAGGAGCAGAAGATTCCATAGAAATCATTGACTCAACTGTCAAAGATAATGTAAAGCAGAAAAAGCTACTGGTCCAAAACATACAGGAAATCCAGGACTCAATGAGAAGATCAAACCTAAGGATAATAGGTATAGAAGAGAGTGAAGACTCCCAGCTCAAAGGACCAGTACATATCTTCAACAAAATCATAGAAGAAAACTTCCCTAACCTAAAAAAGAGATACCCATAGGCATACAAGAAGCCTACAGAACTCCAAATAGATTGGACCAGAAAAGAAACACCTCCCGTCACATAATAGTCAAAACACCAAACGACAAAATAAAGAAAGAATATTAAAAGCAGTAAGGAAAAAAGGTCAAGTAACATATAAAGGCAGACCTATCAGAATCACACCAGACTTTCGGCCAGAAACTATGAAGGCCAGAAGATCCTGGACTGATGTCATACAGACCCTAAGAGAACACAAATGCCAGCCCAGGCTACTGTATCCTGCAAAACTCTCAATTAACATAGATGGAGAAACCAAGATATTCCATGACAAAACCAAATTTACACAATATCTTTCTACAAATCCAGCACTACAAAGGATAATAAATGGTAAAGCCCAACATAAGGAGGCAAGCTATACCCTAGAAGAGGCAAGAAACTAATCGTCTTGGCAACAAAACAAAGAGAAGAAAAGCACACAAACATAACCTCACATCTAAATATGAATATAACAGGAAGCAATAATCACTATTCCTTAATATCTCTCAACATCAATGGTCTCAACTCCCCAATAAAAAGACATAGATTAACAAACTGGATATAACGAGGACCCTGCATTCTGCTGCCTACAGGAAACACACCTCAGAGACAAAGACAGACACTACCTCAGAGTGAAAAGGCTGGAAAACAACTTTCCAAGCAAATGGTGGAAGAAGCAAGCTGGAGTAGCCATTCTAATATCAAATAAAGTCAATTTTCAACTAAAAGTCATCAAAAAAGATAAGGAAGGACACTTTATATTTATCAAAGGAAAAATCCACCAAGATGAACTCTCAATCCTAAATATCTATGCCCCAAATACAAGGGCACCTACATACGTAAAAGAAACCTTACTAAGCTCAAAACACACATTGCACCTCACACAATAATAGTAGGAGACTTCACCACCCCACTGTCATCAATGGACAGATCATGGAAACAGAAATTAAACAGAGACGTAGACAGACTAAGAGAAGTCATGAGCCAAATGGACTTAACGGATATTTATAGAACGTTCTACCCTAATGCAAAAGGATATACCTTCTTCTCAGCTCCTCATGGTACTTTCTCCAAAATTGACCATATAATTGGTCAAAAAACGGGCCTCAACAGGTACAGAAAGATAGAAATAATCCCATGCGTGCTATCGGACCACCACGGCCTAAAGCTGGTCTTCAATAACAATAAGGGAAGAATGCCCACATATACGTGGAAATTGAACAATGCTCTACTCAATGATAACCTGGTCAAGGAAGAAATAAAGAAAGAAATTAAAACTTTTAGAATTTAATGAAAATGAAGGTACAACATACCCAAACTTATGGGACACAATGAAAGCTGTGCTAAGAGGAAAACTCATAGCGCTGAGTGCCTGCAGAAAGAAACAGGAAAGAGCATATGTCAGCAGCTTGACAGCACACCTAAAAGCTCTAGAAAAAAGAAGCAAATACACCCAGGAGGAGTAGAAGGCAGGAAATAATCAAACTCAGAGCTGAAATCAACCAAGTAGAAACAAAAAAAGGACCATAGAAAGAATCAACAGAACCAAAAGTTGGTTCTTTGAGAAAATCAACAAGATAGATAAACCCTTAGCCAGACTAACGAGAGGACACAGAGAGTGTGTCCAAATTAACAAAATCAGAAATGAAAAGGAGACATAACTACAGATTCAGAGGAAATTCAAAAAAAATCATCAGATCTTACTATAAAGCCTATATTCAACAAAACTTGAAAATCTGCAGGAAATGGACAATTTCCTAGACAGATACCAGGTACCGAAGTTAAATCAGGAACAGATAAACCAGTTAAACAACCCCATAACTCCTAAGGAAATAGAAGCAGTCATTAAAGGTCTCCCAACCAAAAAGAGCCCAGGTCCAGACGGGTTTAGTGCAGAATTCTATCAGACCTTCATAGAAGACCTCATACCAATATTATCCAAACTATTCCACAAAATTGAAACAGATGGAGCACTACCGAACTCCTTCTATGAAGCCACAATTACTCTTATATCTAAACCACACAAAGACCCAACAAAGAAAGAGAACTTCAGACCAATTTCCCTTATGAACATCAACGCCAAAATACTCAACAAAATTCTGGCAAACCGAATCCAAGAGCACATCAAAACAATCATCCACCATGATCAAGTAGGCTTCATCCCAGGCATGCAGGGATGGTTTAATATACGGAAAACCATCAATATGATCCATTATATAAACAAACTGAAAGAACAAAACCACATGATCATTTCATTAGATGCTGAGAAAGCATTTGACAAAATTCAACACCCCTTCATGATAAAAGTCCTGGAAAGAATAGGAATCCAAGGACCATACCTAAACATAGTAAAAGCCATATACAGCAAAACCAGTGGCTAACATTAAACTAAATGGAGAGAAACTTGAAGCAATCCCACTAAAATCAGGGACTAGACAAGGCTGCCCCTCTCTCCCTACTTATTCAATATAGTTCTTGAAGTTCTAGCCAGAGCAATCAGACAACAAAAAGGAGGTCAAGGGATACAGATCGGAAAAAGAAGAAGTCAAAATATCACTATTTGCAGATGATATGATAGTATATTTAAGTGATCCCAAAAGTTCCACCAGAGAACTACTAAAGCTGATAAACAACTTCAGCAAAGTGGCTGGGTATAAAATTAACTCAAATAAATCAGTAGCCTTCCTCTACACAAAAGAGAAAAAGCCGAGAAAGAAATTAGGGAAACGACACCTTCATAATAGACCCAAATAATATAAAGTACCTCGTGTGACTTTAACCAAGCAAGTAAAAGATTTGTACAACAAGAACTTCAAGACTCTGAAGAAAGAAATTGAAGAAGACCTCAGAAGATGGAAAGATCTCCCATGCTCATGGATTGGCAGGATTAATATAGTAAAAAATGGAAATTTTACCAAAAGCGATCTACAGATTCAATGCAATCCCCATCAAAATACCAATCCAATTCTTCAAAGAGTTAGACAGAACAATTTGCAAATTCATCTGGAATAACAAAAAACCCAGGATAGCTAAAACTATCCTCAACAATAAAAGGACTTCAGGGGGAATCGCTATCCCTGAACTCAAGCAGTATTACAGAGCAATAGTGATAAAAACTGCATGGTATTGGTACAGAGACAGACAGATAGACCAATGGAATAGAATTGAAGACCCAGAAATGAACCCACACACCTATGGTCACTTGATTTTTGACAAAGGAGCCAAAACCATCCAATGGAAAAAGATAGCATTTTCAGCAAATGGTGCTGGTTCAACTGGAGGTCAACATGTAGAAGAATGCAGATCGATCCATGCTTATCACCCTGTACAAAGCTTAAGTCCAAGTGGATCAAGGACCTCCACATCAAACCAGACACACTCAAACTAATAGAAGAAAAACTAGGGAAGCATCTGGAACACATGGGCACTGGAAAAAATTTCCTGAACAAAACACCAATGGCTTATGCTCTAAGATCAAGAATCGACAAATGGGATCTCATAAAACTACAAAGCTTCTGTAAGGCAAAGGACACTGTGGTTAGTACAAACGGCAACCAACAGATTGGGAAAAGATCTTTACCAATCCTACAACAGATAGAGGCCTTATATCAATATATACATAGAACTCAAAAAAGTTAGACCGCAGGGGAGACAAATAACCCTATTAAAAAAATGGGGTTCAGAACTAAACAAAGAATTCACAGCTGAGGAATGCCGAATGGCTGAAAAACACCTAAAGAAATGTTCAACATCTTTAGTCATAAGGGAAATGCAAATCAAAACAACCCTGAGATTTCACCTCACACCAGTAAGAATGGCTAAGATCAAAAACTCAGGTGACAGCAAATGCTGGCGAGGATGCAGAGAAAGAGGAACACTCCTCCATTGTTGGTGGGGTTGCAGACTGCTACAACCATTCTGGAAATCAGTCTGGAGGTTCCTCAGAAAATTGGACATTGAACTGCCTGAGGATCCAGCTATACCTCTCCTGGGCATATACCCAAAAGATGTCCCAACATATAAAAAGACACGTGCTCCACTATGTTCATCGCAGCCTTATTTATAATAGCCAGAAGCTGGAAAGAACCCAGATGCCCTTCAACAGAGGAATGGATACAGAAAATGTGGTACATCTACACAATGGAATATTACTCAGCTATCAAAAACAACGATTTTATGAAATTAAGAGGCAAATGGTTGGAACTGGAAAATATCATCCTGAGTGAGCTAACCCAATCACAGAAAGACAAACATAGTATGCACTCACTGATAAGTGGCTATTAGCCCAAATGCTTGAATTACCCAAGATGCCTAGAACAAATGAAACTCAAGACGGATGATCAAAATGTGAAGGCTTCACTCCTTCTTTAAAAGGGGAACAAGAATACCCTTGGCAGGGAAGAGAGAGACAAAGATTAAAACAGAGACTGAAGCAACACCCATTCAGAGCCTGCTCCACATGTGGCCCATACATATACAGCCATCCAATTATACAAGATGGATGAAGCAAAGAAGTGCAGACCTACAGGAGCCGGATGTAGATCGATCCTGAGAGACAGCCAGAATACAGCAAATACAGAGGCGAATGCCAGCAGCAAACCACTGAACTGAGAACGGGACCCCCGCTGAAGGAATCAGAGAAAGAACTGGAAGAGCTTGAAGGGGCTTGAGACCCCATATGTACAATAATGCCAAGCAACCAGAGCTTCCAGGGACTAAGCCACTACCTAAAGACTATACATGGACTGACCTTGGACTCTGACCTCATAGGTAGCAATGAATATCCTAGTAAGAGCACCAGTGGAAGGGGAAGCCCTGGGTCCTGCTAAGACTGAACCCCAGTGAACTAGACTGTCGGGGGGAGGGCGGCAATGGGGGAAGGGTGGGGAGGGGAACACCCATAAGGAAGGGGGGGAGGGAAGGGGATGTTTGCCCGGAAACCGGGAAAGGGAATGACACTCGAAATGTACATAAGAAATACTCAAGTTAATAAAAAAAAATAATGATACAAGGGGAAATTTGAATAACTATTAAAAATCTGATTCTAAAAGGTAAAGGATATGAGTATATCTAAAAAAAAAAAATTCTCACAGTGGCTTTTTTGTGGTACATGGAATCAAACCCAGTGCTTTAAGTGTACTATGTAAACATTCTATCACTGACTCTGAATTGTTAAAATATCAAATTTATACATTTTCTAAACATGACTTATGATACTTTTAACTGAAAAAAAAAAAAAAGAATACTGACTGGTCAGGCAAGATGAGCCTACTGGTACAACAGTGGCATATCCCTGTTAAAGGGATAACCAACTGCTTTCTGCTTGAATTTGGTGCCCCGCCTCCACAGGAGGGAATTTGTGTCTGGTATTGTAAATCTGGTGAGAGTTGGAGATGTCACTGTGGGGAAACTACTGCTATTTTTCTGCTAAGTGGACATGATATTCTTATCAAATTGCCTTCTAAATTACTGTTTATGAATTGGGCGATTCTTGCTCTCCTTCCTGTCCTCCAATACAATCTCTTCAGTTTCATCTTGAGCACTGTACAAGACTGATGGTAGGTACCTTTCCTCCCATCTACCTCTATACCCTGAGGACTCTCCTAAACCCAGCTTTCACGTAGACCCAGCTTTTCTCCTTCCTGTGAGCCCTCTCAGCCATCCCTTCCAGTCTATTGTCACTTCTTAGTGCCAACTGCAGATGTAGTGCCTAGAAACATTCTATACCTAGGATCCTCAGTGGCGATATCTGGCAGGGGCTCAGGTAGGTGAATCACACTATCCTTCCTATTCTCCATTATGGTTGCATCATTCTTGCCCTCAACCTGGTAACAACTGGTTTAATAGGTGCCTCTTCTCCTATTCCAACTTCATTCATTGGTTACTCAAATTCATAGTTCAGACTCATAGGCCTTTTATCCCAGTATTTCCAGATTATTTGTTTTATTGAAGCCTATTTGCAGGATCCTCCTTTTCTAGTATACTTCCAACTCCTTCAGACCCTACCTCTTGGTTTGGACAGGATCCTATTAGCTCCTTCCTGAAGGCCCTTTCAATCTTACCTCCTAGTCCAATTTTATTCCTCTTGATTATATACCAATCTGTAGAAACACTCCATACCAGGCAACCCATAGCCATACACTTTCTTAAAATCCAAAGAGAGCAACAGAAACCGAGAAATAAAACAACCACTCTTCAAAGACAAGATCAGATATCAGCACCTAGAAATCACAAACATTCCAGCCCCAGATGTCTAACAACCAGCACAAAACACAAACATTTACAAGGCAATATGCCCCTACCAGAACCCAGTGACCCCTTTATAGAAGGCCCTGAGAAATGTAATATAGTTGATGCATAAGACAAAGACTTCAAAATGGCAATTATGACTATGTTTACATTAATGAGGATGTGAATAAATACCTTAATGAAGTATGTGGAAATACAAAGAGTGGGATGAAATAATAAAAAGAGCTCCAGATATAGAAATAGATACAGTGGCTGGGGATTTAGCTCAGTGGTAGAGCGCTTGCCTAGCAAGTGCAAGGCCCTGGGTTTGGTCCCCAGCTCTGAAAAAAAAAAAAGAAATAGATACAGAATCACTAAGGGAAACCCAAACTGAGATAAAATTGGAAATGAAAAATTTTAGGAAGTCAAGCAAAAACCTTAAAGTTTAAGCGTTATCAACAGAGTACAAGATACAGAAGACAGAATACCAAGCATTGCAGACAAACTGTAGAAGAAATCGATATCTCAGTCAAAGAAAATGTTAAATCTGACAGTACTCAGGCACAAAACATCCAGGAAGTCTTGTGTCCTATAAAAAGACCTACAAATAATAGGAAGAAAAGGAGAAGAAACAAAGGTCAAAGGACCAGAAAGTATTGTCAGTAAAGTCATAGAAAAGAAAAATTCCCTAACTGTCTTGTTAAGGGTTTTACTGCTGTGAACAGTTACCCTAGCCAAGGCAACTGTTATAAGGACAACATTTAATTGGAGCTGGCTTACTCATTTAGTAGTACAATCCATTTTTGTCAAGGGAGGAACATGGCAGCATCCAGTCAGGCATGATGCAGGAGGAGCTGAGAGTTCTACATCTTCATCTGAAGACCGCTAGTGAATACTGGCTTCTAGGTAGCTAGGGTGAGAGTCTTTAAACTCAGACCCACAGTGACACATAACTCCAACAAGGCCACACCTAGTCTAACAGGGCCACACCTTCTAATAATGCCACTCCTTGGGCCAAGCATATATAAACCATCACACTAACCTAAGAAGGAGATGCCTATCAAGATATAAGAATCAGACAGAATCAAAAAAGAAATTCCCAATTAAAATACTAAACATACAGAACAAGAATGGATATTAAAAGCTGTAATAGAAAAGAACCAATTAACATACAGACACACCTATTATAATAGAACTTGACTTCCCAGTGGAAATTGTAAAAGCTAGAAGGGCCTGGACATATATTCTATAGACTCTAAGAGACCACAAAGATCAGTATCAATAACTATTTTCAGTAAAACTACTAATCACAATAGACAAAGAAAAACATTCCACCATAAAAGCAAACCTAAGCAGTATCTAGCTATAAATCTACCTCTACTGAAGGTAGTAGGAAAAAATTGTCAATTTGAAGAGTTTACCTATAGACAAGAAAACACAAGGAAATAATCCCAACCAGTAAATTAAAAGAAGGAAAAAAAATCCCACATTATAACAACAAAATAACAGGAATCAAAAAACAGTGTTCATTAATAATATTCAATATTACTGGTTTTAAATCCTCAAAAAAAAAAAAAAAAAAAGGCACAGACTAACAGTACAGATACAATAAAGGATCCATCTTTTTGCTATATCCAAAAAATAAACCTTACTATCAAGGATAGTGTTGCCTCAGCGTAAAAGGATGGCAAAAGGTATTCCAAGCAAATGTACTCAAGAAGCAAGCCAGTGTAGCCATCTTAACATCAAACAAAATAGACTTCAAACAAAAATCAGTCAGAAGAAATAGGTAGGGACATTTATGTGCTTATAAAGTGAAAAATCCACCAAGAGAATTTTGTAATCTAAACATCTATGCACCAAACACAAGGGTACCCAAATTCATAAAAAAAACACCACTGAGGCTAAAATTATATTGACCCTCATACAGGGATAGTGGCTGATTTTAATACTTAACTATTGCTAGAAGGAAATCCAGACAAAATCTAAACAGAAATGCTAGAGTTAAATAATGTCACAAATCAAGTGAATCTATTAGATATTTATAGACATTTCACCCAAACACAAAACAATATACCATATCAGAAGCTTTCTCCAAAATTGATCATATACAAAGCAAGTCTTAATAGATATAAGAAAACCAAAATAGCTCCTTGTATTCTATCTGACCACCATGGACTACAGCTGGATATCAACGATAGAAAGTATACAAACTCATGGAACTAGAACAACTCACTACTGAATGAGAAACATGGGTAAGGACAGAAATTAAGAAGGAAATTAAAAAACATTAGAATTGAATGAAAATGAAAACACTACACACCCAAACTTAGGGGATGCAATGAAGATGGTTCGAAGAGTCAAGTTCATAACACAACTATATTAAAAAAAGTTAGAGAGATCTCATATTAGCAACTTAATGGCACATATGAAAGCTTTAGAACACAAAGAATAAATAACATTCCAAAGGAATAGACCACAAGAAGTAATCAACCCAGGATTGAAATCTATAAAATATGAACAACAACAAAGCAATACATAGAATCAATGAAGCAAAGAGTTGATTCTTGGAGAAAATCAATCGCATTGAAAAATTCTTATCCAAATGTACTAAAAGGCACATAGAGAAGATCCAAATCAATAAATTAGAGACAAAAGAGGGGACATCACAAGAGCCACCAAACAAATAAGAGTATAGTAAGGACATATTTTTAAATGTGTAGTTCACCAAACTGAAAAGCCTAAAAGAAATGGATAAAATTCTTGAAATATATGACCTACCAAAGTTAAATCAATACCAGGTAAGCAATTTAAACAGACCCATAACCCCTAATGAAACAGAAGCAGTAATTTTAAAAAAAGTGGATGCATCACAAAATTCTACCAGACCTTCAAAGAAGGATCAATGCCAATACTCCTCAAATTATTCCACAAAAATAATAACAAAAGGAACATTGTCCTCTTAGAATTATAATTTTTACAATTACTTTAATGTCTAAACCACACAAAGATCCAAAAAAGGAAATTACAGACCAATTTTTGCACATAGTTGCAAAAATTCTTAATGAAATACTTGCAAACTAAATTCAAGAACACACTAAAAAGATATCCACCATGATCAAGTAGGCTTCATCCAAGAGATGGTTCAGCATACATAAATCAATAAAGTAATCCTCCTCATAAACAAGCTGAATGACAAAACAGAACAAACAGAACACATGATCATCTCATTAGATGCAGAAAAGTCCTTTGACAAAAATCCAATACCCCTTAATGATAAAAGGCCTAGAGAGACAAAGGGATACAATGTCCTTACTCGACATAATAAAGGCAGTTTACAACGAGTCCCAAACCAAATCAATGAAAATGGAAACTTCAAAGAGTTTCCACTAAAGTGGAAAACAAGTCAGAAACAAGACAAGGTTGTCCACTGTCACTAAACCTACATTCACTATAGTTCTTGAAGTCTTAACTAGAGTGACAAGACAACTGAAAGAGATCAGGGAGAGGCAAACAGGAAAAGAAGCACTTAAAGTATTTTTATTTGCAGTTGATATGATAGTATACATAAAAGGGTCTAAAAGCTCCATCAGAAAACTTCTACAGCTCTTAGACTCTTTCAGCAAAGTAGCATGACACAAAATTACTAAAATTTACACAGGAAAATCAGCAGCTATCCTATACAAATAACAGATATATTGAGACTAACAGTCTGCTACAGGCTAGGGATGAGCCTGGAGACGTAGTAATGGAGGACAGGAAGGAGAGTGAAGATCATCTCCCTGAGTCCAGGTCTAGTGTGGCTACTGGGGGTCCCTGGTTGACACAAAGGGATGGGAGGAGGGAGGAAAACTGAGTCTGCTCCAAGGTTTGGAGGAGTCCCCAGGGAGTGGTGATGGGGAAGGAAGGGACCTTCAAGCAGTCTGCTTCAGGGCTGGGGATGACTCCACAATGGGTTTCTTAATCTTTCATTTCCCATCCTCCAGGCCTATACCTGTCCTCCCCCTACTCTTCCTTGTCCAAGTAAATGGTGGCTGCAGTGAACCTGTAGGCTGATGAACCAGAAAACTCACCATAGCTCCTGTTTCTTACAATCCACATAACCACATACTGATGACGGCTAATTAAACACATCTCTTCTCGCCATATTCATCTCACTCTCTCCATGTAGGTGATTTCTTTCCTGGATAATTTCTTAGCTCACCTCCTATTTAATCAACCTAGTTCCCTGAAATTTATTCCTCAACGAGTAGCCACAGTGTGGTTTAGAAACAAGCAAACATGAGACAGATGATGTTTTTCATTTGCTCAAAAATTTTCAGTGTTTTTCTGGATCAAAGTAAAGGCCAGTCAATGTCGTAACCACCTTGTCCCTCAACATTTCCCTGGTCTGAAGTTCAGTCACACTCTCATTGGCAAATGCAACTCTCACAGATGTCAGGCAGATGTGCTTCTGCTCGAGGACCTTTGCTTTTGCGGGGAGTGTCTTTGGTCAGCAGTGATTTTCCACTAGCTACCAGTAAGGCTCAGTGTCCTCTCTTTATCCAGACCTCTGCCTAAGTCTTTCTGTAAAGTAACAGGAGTCACTCCTGACCACTTACAGGAGTTGGCACTCTTCTGGGGGCTGGAACTCCAGTCCTCAGGTTTGGTGGAAGGTCCCCTTTCAGCTGCCTCACTAGCTCCTTGGGTATTATTTTTATCTTATGTATGTGCTCCCTGTGTCTACGAAGAATTCAGATCATTCACAAAGATGACTGGGCCATACATGTGTAACAAGTATAACAAATCCTTAACACAAACTAAAACTGGCTTGATTAAGACTTGTTTTAAGGTATCTCTGGAGGCCTATGAAAAAGCAGATTAAGACCAATTTGTGTGGTATTGGGCAGGAAAGTTGAGTTAAAATGAGATCAAAAGAAGAGAAAGAACCTGTAACTTTTAATTCTCTCGTATGAATGTTCTTTTGTGTTTAAACTCTCTAAACAGCTAAACCCTTTTCTGTCTTGTTGGAAGTTGAGCATGGAATTAACCTCACTTTGGTATTACAAGCTGAGTAAATCCTAGATGACAAACATTAGGGAGTAAATGTCAACTCTTCCAGTTTATTATTCATACAGGATCTCGTGTAGCCTGGGTTGGCCTTGAATTTACCACATAATCAAGGATAGTCTTGAATTTCTGATTTTCCTGCCTTTGCCTCCTGAATGCTGTGATGATGAGCATGTGCCAGGATACCCCATTTATGAAGTTCTCGGGGTCACATCGGGGCTTTTAACATGCTAGGCAAGTACTCTACCAACTATGTCCTCAACCCCAAACAGTCTATTTGCAGTGTACAGATGGGAGTTTTAGTATTCCTCACACATGTACAACCAGGACTTGAGTAAATGGATCTTAGAACTAAGAATATGGAACATACATTCTTAGTTATTTAGGAAAAAGGAATCATTCATAATTTTTATTTGTAACTACCTTTCTCTTGAATTTCAAGAAATATAAGATTTTAGCGTTATCTCTGATGTCCAAACATAAACAAAGGCACCATAAAACTTTTTAAAATCTGGTGTGTGTGTGTGTGTGTGTGTGTGTGTGTGTGTGTGTGTTTAGTGTTACTCATCTGTAAATATATGCAGCTGGTTGATCTCTCCAAAGTGATTATTTAGGCAAACCAGGCAGGTCTGATTTTTCTCTTCTTTCCGTAATTACTTTGATTCATTAGATTTTTATTGTTTTTCTGCCTCCTCGATGTACTTAATTCCTGTGGGTTGCTTTTTCCCCCTTGCCAGTGAGTTCTGAGAGCTATGTGTCGCTCTGTGTCCATTTCTTTCTGAGGCTTTTTCCCCCCTTTCTCTGTGAGACTAGATACCCTCTTCTACCACACACCTTCCGGTAGCTTCTCTTTTGGCTGTCACTGCACATAGTAAATCCTGTTTTAGTTTCGTATAACAGTTCCGTGTCTCCTCTGCCATTACACTCTTACAAGGACCTTCCTTCAATTACATAAAGGTGTTTTATACCATTTCCCGAAGAGATATTAGCTTACGAGGCTGGATTTCATTTTTACTGCCTCCCTACATTTCTAATCTGACTGTATTGCTTGGTTTCGTTTCTCAGCTATGAATGTTAACAGCAAGGTACAGATGGGCATTGTGATTTGCCTGCAGAGTTATTAAGGTGCCATTGCTTCTTCTCCTCAGAGTCATTAATAAAGATGGGGAAAGTGAGCTCAAAAGTATTGCTGGATTGTAGAAAATCTCTCCCCTCCCCAAACAAATTTAGTATGCCGTAACTTAACCTTTCCTTCTGTTTTCTTTGATTCAACCAGCCAAATCCCTACCACCATGCTTGTGGCAAAAGAAACATCTCTCCGCGCTGTGAGCTGAATTCAATGAACTCTCATCTGCCTTAAAGTCAGATTTTGGAATTTAGGATATTTTCTTTTTATGAATTAGCATTAACTGCATCAAAAGAGCTTAATGGGAGTCACGAGGCATGCCTTGTGTGGCACTCACTTTCTAATAAGTAACCGAAAAAGAAAAGCTCATTGATTTGTTTCATTTTCAGGAGTGGAACACAGCAGCCGGAAAGGGATATTGACCAGGGTCAAAGCATGTTAAGATGTGGTCCAGTTCCTTCGTAACGGATTGGTAGGGAATGATTTTGTGTCCAAGTTTTACTGGTGTCAGCAGACTGAATAAGACCACACACTGAAATGCTGAATGGCCAAACAAGGGCTAGCCTCATCCAGCTAACAAATGAATACCTAGAACAGTAGTCTTGAATTGTCACAGTGGCGCCAAGTGCCCTGCCCTAACCAGATGGAACAATGCAGGAATAATTTTAAGGCAGACAGATCAGTGTCTTCTTTCTCTACTGTAGGTTTGCAACACCTAAGCCACCTGTGGTAGGAGTCTAAGACGGTGGTTCTTAACCTGGGGGTGACAACCCCCCAGAGGTTCACATATCAGATATCCTGTATATCATATATTTACATTACAATTCATAACAGTAGCAAAATTATAGCTATGAAGTAGCAACAAAATAATTCGGGGTCACATAAAGAACTGTATTAAAGGGTCACAGCATTAGGAAGGCTAAGAATCAATGCTTTAAGATAAAGACTTGTAGGGGTTGGAGAGTGACTGGAGTAGTTAAGAGCACCGGCTGTTCTTCCTGAGGACTTGTGACTTGATTTTCAGCGGCCTCATGGTGGCTGAAAACATATGAAACTAGTTCTAGGGGATCCAACATTTTCTTCTGGCCTAGGATACCAGTGTACAAGATGTACAGGAAAAAACACACATAAAAACCAAAAATAAATTAATTATAAATGCCACTGTTAAAGAATCTTCCTTGCTTGGGGTGCTACTGACAATATTTCCTTTTGCTCTTTTGATCACCTACACACATTGTGCAATGATTACCAGGACCCACAGTGGATCAATTGTGGACATTAACTTGTATCTTCTGTTTGTAAGAAGACATCAGACAGTCTGGTGGTGGTGGTTGTGGTGGTGGTGGCGACGGCAGCGGTGGCAGCAGCACACACCTTTAATTCCAGAACAAGGGACACAGAGGCAGACCCATTTCTGTGAGTTCCAGCCTGATCTACAGAGCAAATTCCAGTAGCCAGAACTACACAGAAAAGCCAAACCAACCAAAACAAAACACTAACACCAAAACCCTTAAAAGAACCCAACAATTTTGACTTCTTGTACTTGTCAACATCCGCTGTAAGAAGTACAGAAGAATAAAGACAGAATAACACAGATGTAGAGTTTGGGAGCTATGTAATTAAGGCCCTAAACAAAGTCCCACCCACATGGTCTGCAGTTATTCACTGCCCTGGGACTCCAGCACTTGCCAATCCTAGGACAGGATTGCTAATGATGTGCTGCAGGTATTAACCACTGACAGCAAGGCTCTGATTGGACACACTTGCCACTGTTGTTTATATCCCTTTGCCGTGTCCATGTAGGAAACACAGGTTTGAAAATGAAAACCTGTTCCTAAAATACATTTGGATGACAACTGAATACCAGACATTCACATGTGACTTCAGTGTCTCCCGTTACCCCAGTGTCATTGGCCAAAGAAAAGATACCTTCTGAGGTGTACTTGTGGTAGAGTAAATTACTCATCACACTAACTGTGGTAGTGGCTATATTGTGCTGATAAAGATGCAGAGAATCTAATCCCATTTGCTCACATAAATACACATGCACACACAGGTGAATTAATTAGTCCACTCTCTTTATTAATAGCTGTGCTTCCCCTAGTTTCAGTTTTCAACACACATGTCAAGTAGGCCTTCACAACTGCCTACAGCTTTCCTTCCTGGGGCGTGAACACCTCTGTCCTCCTTGGGCATCTACAGTTATGGGTACCTACTTACCATGCCATGTACTCACACAGTTGAAAATAATGAACAGTAAAAAATACCGTTGGCTGCTCTAAGGTCATTGCTTGTCATGTGACTGTGTACATGTGAGACTGTGTTTGTATGTGTGAGATCTTGGGAGGCCACAGACTAATTCTTAGTTTTTTTCCTGAGGGGAAAAAACCCTTTGAACTCTTAAAGTGCATTCACTTGGGTAGCATTAGCATTTGCTGTTTGTGAAGAGAGAGAGAGAGATAATAAAAAAAAAATCTGTCTACTTAAGACTGCTGACTATGGGTGGATGAGACAGAATCATTATTCTCTAGGCCATAAACTTAAGAGTTGTGGAAAACAACAGGATTGCCTTTTTTTTGGTGGCTACTTGCTGGTTTTGAAAAGGACAAGGGACATTAGCATTTATGATATTCATTGAATTTTGCTGTTTATTGTAAAGCCAGAAGCTGGTTTGAGTCCCTATCCACCTACTGTTCCTGATATTTTTGTTGAACATTTACTATATTCCAAGCAATGAAGTGAAGCGGGATTTTAATCCAGCTCCATGGCTGCTTTGGCAACAGATCACAACCAAAGATATATGATTTGGCTGGAATGCAGACTTGCCCTTAGTACATACTTTTAATTCCTAACAATGAAGGCAAGGTTAGTTTACAGAAGGAAGCAGCTGTGTTTGAAAATGACATCTAATTGAGTGGCAGACAAAATGATGAATCAGAGAAAGATTTGACAGAATCAGTCAGAGATAGGATATGCCCCAAGTCACAGGAGAACAACATAGGAGAGGCTACTTAAGACCAGAGAAAGAGAAAAAAGGGATGTGTGGTGTGTGGTGTGTGGTGTGTGTTGTGTGTTGTGTGTTGTGTGGTGTGTGTTGTGTATTCTGTGTTGTATGGTGTGTGTTGTGTGTTGTATGGTGTGTGTTGTGTGTTGTGTGTTGTATGTTGTGTGTTGTGTGTTGTGTGGTGTGTGGTGTGGAGTGTGTGGTGTGTGGTATGTGTTGTGTGTTGTGTGTTGTATGTTGTGTGTTGTGTGTTGTGTGTTGTGTGTTGTGTGGTGTGTGGTGTGGGGTGTGTGGTGTGTGGTGTGTGTTGTGTGTTGGTGTGTGTTGTGTGTTGTGTGTTGTGTGTTGTATGGTGTGTGTTGTGTGTTGTGTGTTGTGTGTTGTGTGGTGTGTGGTGTGTGGTGTGTAGTGGGTATTTGTTGGGCTGCGTGTCTGCCTTGAAGCTAGGGTGCCCAAGTGCTGCCTTGGGAAGGAGAACACAGTTCATGTAGAGGTGCCGGCCTGTTTTCCCAGGTGAGAAACATTAGGGGCTGGGATGGATGCTATGGTTTCTGGCTTCCTGGACACCCAGATGTTGCTGGGGGCCACGGGGAGTTGGGAACTGGGGCCCAAGCTTTCTCTTTGCATCAGGCAGGAAAAGATGACTGAGCCTAGGATGGGGTTGGAATCTGGTTTGGTTCTGAGTGATGAGTGTTGGAGGGACTGGAAGAGAAAAGGCCTTGTCTGAGTGATCTCGGCACAAGTTTTATGATGAAGCTCTCCCCCTGCCCAGGTAATCCTTGATAAAGGAGACAGTACTTGCTTGTCCAAATTATTTTATTTGATGGAGGATGTGCATACATACATCTTACTCAGGGTGGTCCCGGTATACCTTTTGCAGGAAGGGATGCCCAGGAAGGGAAGCTCATTGGCTAAGCACTTGGAGCCTATCGGTGCCTCATTAGCATGGAGAACCTTAGGTTTTTATGCTATGTGAGCATGTCTCAGTGGGGTGTCATGGCTGTGTGTTCCAGATAAGGTAGTTTGGTAGAGACCTGACCTTATGCCTACCATTTTTAATTCTGAGATTTCTTGGGGTTTAGGCTTGTTCAACTTTACCAGTTGTTCTGTCTGGTGGCACTTGCCCCATAGGTGTATATGAGTTTTACTGGAACAGTTGGACAGAAACAGGTTGCAGAGAGAACAAGCTAAACACAGGTGAAGACAGAATGAGGCAGAAAATGAGGAGCCAAAAGATTAGAACATATTGCCAAATTAATATGAGGTCCAGCAAAGCAATTCTGTCAGAATCTCTTGGAAGATTAGACTGTCCAGAGGTATCTTAGGGTTTTACTGCTGTGACCAGACACCATGACCAAAGCAACTCTTATAAAGGACAACGTTTAACTGGGCCTGTCTTACAGGTTCAGAGGTTCAGCCCATTATCATCAAGATAGGAGCATGGCAGCATCCGGGCCAATATGGTACTGAAGGAGTTGAGAGTTCCACCATTTGTTCTGAAGGCAGTTAGGAGAAGACTGGCTCCCACATGTTTAGGAGGAGGGTCTCATTGCCCTCCCCAACAATGACATACTTCCTCCAACAAAGTCACACCTCTTAATAGTGCCACTCCCTGAGACAAGCATACTCAAAGCCCACAGGAGGCTAAAAGCTTCCAAGCCTAGGCCTAGGCCTAGTTAGTAAAGAGAAGGAAAGGCTCTAGGTTCAGCCCAAGTTGTGTGTGTGTGAGAGCACAGCTTGGCTCTCATCTCATCACTTCATCAGAGGAAATAAAAGTGACATTGACAATGAAGGTGGTATGAGGTTCAGAAGTGCTTCTCCAAAATACATCACTTTGAGATTGGAGTCGAACTGGAGCAAAGAGGAGAGAGAAGTCACTTTTGAACTGGCTCCAACCTTTCTGTGATGAGAGGTACGATTTTCATACCTGGAGTTAGGAAATCTCTTCATTGTTGAAGATACAGAAGATTATGACCAAAAAGGTTTTGTTAAATACAACCTCCACCCTGATTTATCATCAGGCCATATACCCTGTGTTAGTCACTTTTTTTTTTGCTCTAATATGATATCTGAAGGGAGTGTCTTGAGGAAGGAAGAGTTTACTTTTGTTCACAGTCGGAGGATTTAATTAGTTCTATGGGAAGACTATGGGCGGCAGGAGCTTGATGTGGCTGGTCCCAAAGTGTTCATAGTCAGGGAGCAGAGAGAGAAGAGTTCTGGTGCCCATTTTCTCCTTTGTTTTCAGCCTGGGACCCCACGGAGTGGTGCCACTCATATTGAGAATGAGTCTTCCCTCTTCCAGAAATGCTCTCTTAGATATACCCAGTGGCATGTTCTATGCTAATTCTAATTCAGCTGACAATTAAGATTATCCATGACATGGAATTTGTCCAGTTATATGTCTCTATGTCTGTCTTCTCTTCATCGAACCTGAAAATAAAAATAGATGAGGTTCCCTTTCTCTGGTCTTCATTTCATTGTGAAGATAGGCAAAATTGTATGTTTGTCTCTTATTAATCCCGTTATAAGAACTATAAATACTGGACTATCACTGAGACTCATTTTGGATAGCCTGTTGATTTCCAGAGTTTGGTTAATCTTGCAACTGGGAAGGGGCTGGGCAGGATCCCTTAGAGCTCCTGGCCTTGACCACACATCTCCCACAGGCTTCCCAGGCACTACCATCATGCTTGCTGCCTCTGCTCCTCAGTGCTGTGGCCCTGCATTCTTCTCTGCCAGCAGGGCCAGCAGCAAGAGCTGACCAGAACCTCCCATGCTCCCTCTGCTCTCTGCTTCTCTCTACCACTCACAGCTCGGCCCCATCTTTTTTCCCACCAATTATGTGATAGCATGTCTTAAAATTATCTTTCCAAGGACATCCAGAGACCACCCCACCTCAGGATCCATCTCATTTGCAGACACAAACCCCCACACTATTGCTGATACCAAGAAGTACTTGCTGACAGGAGCCCGTATGGCTGTTCCCTGCAGGGTTCTACCATCAATCTGACCAATACAGATGCAGGTATTCCCAGTCAACCATTGACTGAGACCAGGGACCCCAGTGGAAAAGCTATGGGGAGGACTGAAGGAGCTGAAGGGGATTGTAACCCCATAGGAAGAACAATATCAACTAAGTGGATCACTTAGGGCTCCCAGAGACTCAACCCCCAGACAAAGAGTATACATGGAGGGATCCATGGTTCCAGCCACATATGTAGCAGAGGATGGCCTTATCTGCCATCAATGGGAGGGATGGCCCTTGGTCCTGTGAAGGCCTGATGTCCCAGCTTAGGGGGATGCTAGAGCAGTGAGGCGGGAGTGGATGAGTGGGTGGAAGAGCCCCCTCACAGAGGCAAAGGGGAAGGGGGGATGGGATGGGTGGTTGTGGAGAGGAAACTGGGAAGGGGGATATTTGAAATTTAATGAATAAGATGATTGATAAATAAAAAGCATCTTTCCATATCTCCATAAGACCTGCCTTTAAAAAAATACAGTTGTTTCAGATACTGTGCACTCTGCCGACTCACCCTCTGACTCCACCACATTGCTGCTTGAAGTCTCTGTGGGTCTCAGGCTCTTAGGCCTGGTTTGGAGGGTCCTTGGGGTATTAGAAATGGCTGCCATATCATCCTGAGTGAGGTAACCCAATCACAGAAAAACACACATGGTATGCACTCATTGATAAGTGGCTATTAGCCCAAATGCTTGAATTACCCTAGATGCACAGAACACATGAAACTCAAGACGGATGATCAAAATGTGAATGCTTCACTCCTTTAAAAGGGGAACAAGAATACCCTTGGCAGGGAAGAGAGAGGCAAAGATTAAAACTGACACAGAAGGAACACCCATTCAGAGCCTGCCCCACATGTGGCCCATACATACACAGCCACCCAATTAGACAAGATGGATGAAGCAAAGTAGTGCAGGCCAACAGGAACTGGATATAGATCTGTCCTGAGAGACACAGCCAGAATACAGCATATACATAGGCGAATGCCATCATTAAACCACTGAACTCAGAATGGGACCTCTGTTGAAGGAATCAGAAAAAGGATTGAAAGAGCTTGAATGGAGCTCGAGACCCCATATGAACAACAATGCCAACCAACCAGAGCTTCCAGGGACTAAGCCACTACCCAAAGACTATACATGGACTGACCCTGGACTCTGACCTCATAGGTAGCAATGAATATCCTAGTAAGAGCACCAGTGGAAGGGAAACCCTTGGTCCTGCCAAGACTGAACCCCAGTGAACATGATTGTTGGGGAGGGCAGTAATGGGGGAGGATGGGAGGAACACCCATAGAGAAGGGTAGGGGAGGGTTAGGGGGATATTGGCCTGGAAACCAGGAAGGGCAATAACAATCGAAATGTAAATAAGAAATACTCAAATTAATAAAGATGAAAAAAAAACTTAAAAAAAAAAAGAAATGGCTGCCATAGTCAATCATAATCAGCCTGCTTAATAGTCTTGCCTGTGAATCTACAGTGCTGTGTCTAGTAGGTGAGTTTGCGATTGTACTACAGTGGTCCAGACCTTCCAAAGCTCCCGAAGACGCTGAAAAGAATCTATAGGAGGAGTTGATAGGGAATTTGGGAGCACTCTTGCCCCGGACTCTCTGGGGAGGTTTGCTAGTTCAAGTATATGGTAAATTCTTTGTCTCTACTATGGTGAAATATGGTCTCCTTTTTCTTGTTCAAGGGTATATATAAGCAAGTGCTGTGTTTCCTCATAGCTTAATCATATTTTTATATCATGGTGAAGAAAACATCAGGGTATTATCCAGAATTTATGTGTGAGAAGTCTCAGTAAGCCTGTCGAGTCTAGGAATTTAAATCTTAGGCACATAGCACCCTGGGAATTATTAAAAGACTTCATTCTGGGAATACAGATTATGAGTTGTGATAGAGGTACTGAACATCTATATTGCTTCTATGGTCTTTTACCTGACTTTTTTTTAAAGGTTTCAAAGTGATTTTATCTTTAGTTGGTTTCCTTAATGAGTTGTTTGAAGCCACAATTTAACCAATGGTATTAGCTACTATTCTATTGTTGTGTTAAAACACCATGACCAAGGCAACTTATAGAAAAAGTTTATTTCAAACAGTTAGAGTCTATGATGTTGGAGCCATGACATGGCAGCTGGAATTGGCGGCCGAGAGCTTCCATATTGAACTGCAAGCAGGAAACAGAGAAAGCAAACAAGAATTGGTGTCTATTTTTAAACTCTCAAAGCCTGCTTCTTGTGACATTCTTCAGCAAGGCCATGTCTCTAAACCTACCCAAACACCATTATCAACTGGGGACTAAATATTCAAATGCCCAAGATTGATGGGGCCATCAGTGATTCAAACCACCGCACCATTCACAGAGGTCTATGGATTACAAAATGAACATTTGTTGTTATGAACTTTGTAGGTACAAATTAAAAAAGATCCTTACTAGGAGTACTGGAGTTTGTGTTTGTGACACAGAAAGATGTGGTTCTCCATTCTGCTTCTTTCCTCTGGGTGTTCAGAAGCCACTGCTTATCCTGCAGGAAAGGGTGAAGCAGTCTGTCTGGCTGTGAATGTGTGTATGCATGTGTGGGGGTCCTCTCTAAGGATTTCAGTGTCACAGCTCTTTTAGATGGTATTCAGTGAAACCGGTTGTGTGCTTTGTTGGGGGAAAACAAGGTTAGCAAGGGCTGTATAAACCATGGAGAGTAGAAAGGGTGAATGAATAGTCATTGGCAGAGACTTACGGTACTCAGAACATCTCATTTGTGTGGAGAGGCATTTCAGGAAGTTGTACTTGTAATTTTGCTAAGGACTGTGTGACATTCCTTGGGTAGAGGATGTGGGGGGTCTTGTTCCCCAGATAAGGTCAGACAGAGAAGAGGAAGCCCTGCTGAAAAAAGGAGTCCTCCATTTTGCATTGAGCTCAGGGAGCTGTCTGGTTATGGTAGACTGCGACCTTAATAGCAGGGTTTCCCCAAAGAAGGGGAGGTTTTCTTCTAGAAAGAGAAAGAGAAGGTGTCAGATAGCTAGATTTGTTAGAGAGAGAGAGAGAGAGAGAGAGACAGAGACAGAGACAGAGACAGAGAGAGAAAGAGAGACAGAGACAGAGAGACACACAGAGAGAAAGAGTGACAGAGAGACAGAGAGAGAGCGACAGAGAGAAAGACACACACACAGACAGACAGAGAGAGACAGAGAGAGAGACAGAGAGAGACAGAGAGAGACAGAGAGAGACAGAGAGAGCGACAGAAAGACACACACACACACGCAGAGAGAGAGAGAGAGAGAGACAGAGAGAGACAGAGAGAGAGACAGAGAGAGAGAAAGAGAGAGAACAAAATAATCGAAGTGGGAAATTATAATTAATTCTTACTTTTCATGCTTCTGTTAGTTTTGTTTTTTGGCAGGGGAATGAGATCTAATTCCATGACAAAGTTTTCCTCATACTTATTCTCCCAGTGAGCCTTGTAATTAGGAAAAAATTCAAAACTTGTCCTTCCTTGCTATGTTTTTGTTGTATTATAAATACATTCTCGGATCCTGTCAGTTTGAATGTAAAGCTGATATTCAGCTTACGTTTACGAGATGAAACAGTCTGTCTTTCAAATTTGCCTCTGTTGTCTCTGTCCCTCACCAGATATCATGATTAACTCAGCCCGAGTGGATGAAAGGCTTATTGCGCTCACAAGAGCGCAAGCGTAGCTTTCCTACAAATGAATAGGAACTGCTGAGAGATAGGACCCCAGAACCAACTTTTTATCTCGAGTTCCTTGGAGAGCCGTGGTGCTAAGAGATATTACCCATCTTTCTCCTAGATATTTTAAAGGTCTCTTGGTCTCCCATGTGCTGGAAGGTGAGAGGGGATTTAGAGTCTTTTTGAGAATGATTCCCCACATTACTGTGGTTTTCTATTCCTAACCAAAAATGCTTTCTCAACATCTGTGTCACAGTGTTTCTCTTTTTTGTTCTCTAAGGTAATAATACAAGGTAATCTCTCTCAATAAACAGACTAGTTAAGCATACGGTAAATATGTCTACCTTTAAGAACATAAGGTAAATATGTTTACATTTAGTTCTAAGGAACGAACGCAATTATTTACATTTAACTCGGAGGAATTAAATTATTCATCTTCTGTTTTCTTCTTTGCTTTTCAAAGAGAAATGTAGCTATGTATTTAGTTAGACTAGGGGCAGGATATTGTGAGGCTGCCTATAGCCCTTGCATTGGGAAGACAGAGGCAGGAGGATGACTGAAAGTTTGAAGTCAGCCTGGTCTAAATAGGGTGTTTTAGGCTAGCTTGTTATAGCCATAGTGACACTGTTTTCTGTTTTCTTTTTTTTAAAAATCCTTTGCTTCCCAAGACTAGAGGAAGAACCTGACCTTGCAGAATTGCAGCCTGATAATTGGTTAGAGCCGAGAGCTTTAGTTGTTTCTCTCCAGGACCGATCTGTGGTAGAGTGGATCACTGCTTCTTTTTGATGCTACCGAGGATAAAATACACTCTCCATTCTGGGTTCTTTTGGTGGAAGAAGTCTTCTAAATTATGGGATGTAAACTAGATGGGAGGTTTCCTTTTTGCCTGTTATTAATTGTTCTGTTCTCAAGGTAATGTTGCATGTGGTACAAAGTAATCCCCCCCCCCGTAACTAACGAAGTTAATTATGTTTATAGTTGTTTGACCTCCATTGACCTTTAGAGAGAAACATTACCAATGTGTGACACCACTGTCCCCCCAGTCCTGTTCTGGGAGGATCTTGTCCCATTTTCTTCCAGACTAAGTAACTGAGGGATCAGAACTCTGACCCAGGTTGCCAAATCCTACCTTCCTTCAAGGGATTACAGTTATGAATTAAAAGTTCCTGGGTTTGCTGCATCGATCCTGCAGAGAAATGGCAGGCACCAGGGCAACCCTTCTCAGGGCTGTCTGGCTGTTGGGTTGGTTACTCACCAGGTATAGAAACCTCTGGAAGATTCAAAACCTTCTCACCCTCGTGATTTATTTTTTAAATGCTACAGACGAGGTCAGCAAAGGATAAAGGAGCAAGGAAGGATGCTATTTTGAAATTCGTCATAAAAACCCTCCGAGTATGTGAAGATGGGTTGGAATGTGCTGAGAAAAGCTAAGAAAGCAGATTTGTGATCACACCAGCATGCGGCTTGTGCACCGGCTCTGGATTACGGAGCCGAGAAGATGCTGACAGCTCCTTCTCCTTAGCGGCGACGGCAAGGGTTCTATGTCTCCCGTTTAATATATCATTTTAAAGCCATCGTTAAAATGGGAAAATTCTCTAAAGAATTATGTGTGATGTAGCGTATACTCTCTCTTGTTATCAGTTCCACTGATAAGGACAGATTTTCAGAGGTCTCCTTTCACAGGGCAGATTCCTCATATCAGAGTAGATGGGGCAATGGCCACATTTTTGGACATAATGGTCTATGACAGATAGACCAAAACAATTCGTTTTTAGCAAAGCAGATGTCTATAAATCTGCTTAGCTGGTCATCCAAAGTGATGACATTCAAGATATAGTTGATATGCTGTTTATCTTAAAGAAACATTTGGAAATTAATTCTTCAGCGCCATGCAATATTTTATCTTCTCGGTTTAATAATATCCAAATGTGCTTATGGGAAGCAAAAAACACATGTGTGTTTCTTCATAAATCAGCCAGTTAGCTTTGAAAATAGAATATATTTCAAATACACAGCAGAGGCCCCCCCCATGTGCCGTTATTGTAGAAGTATGGGGGCTTGGAGATGTCTTTGCTGTGGTTTTGGATTTTTTTTTTCTTTTTATAGACTTCACTGTCTTCACAGCAAAAACAGGAACATCCCACAGAAGTCTCTGGTTAGGAGCCAGCATCCTTTCTCTTATATTACTTTAGATCCCATTGTTTTTATCTGATATTCGGAATGGAGCACACTCAGTTCCTACTATCATGTTAAAATTATCAGAAAATACCTCAAGCACACCTTCCCTTTGATTTTTAGGTGACTCTGCTGGTGGGGGAACTGGCATTTCTAAACTGACTTTGCAAGAATTGTGAAGATACTGCATTTTGTGTTCTGAGTGTAGGATTTATGATAAAATTATGTGAGACCTTTACATTTGTGGAAAATAAAACATGCAACTTGGAAGCTATTTCAAAACACGCATCGAATCCATCACTTTGTCCTGACAACTTTATCTTTAATATTTCTCATATTTCTTCATTATTTATTTATTTTATTTTTATTTTTATCTCCAGTTCGGATCACTATCATTCCTTCTCTGACTAGTGGAATACCATCCCTTCCCCCTGCTGAGGAGTAGTTCATGACCCAGGAAACACTCCACATACAAAAACAGAAGATGCAGCTGGGTGGCGGTGGCACCCACCTTTAATCCTAACACCCAGGAGGCAGACGCAGGCAGATCTCTGAGTTCAAGGCCAGCCTGGTCTAAAGAGCAAGTTCCAGGACAGCCAGGGTTACAGAGAAAACCACTAAAAAAAAAAAAAAAAAAAAAAAAAAAAAAGAAGAAGAAGAAGAAGAGAGAAAGAAAACAAATTTTTGATTCATATTCAATCTGATCCTGATTAAGGGACTTTAAAGTGTAGCAGTGGCAGAATCAAAATTATCACTTTTAATCAACACTTTTCAATGTTTCCCAAATGTTCTATAATATGCATGGCTCTCTTGTTTTTTTCTTTTAAGCTAATTCAGTTGAAAAGTTAACATTGTTGGTGTCTGGGGATCATCTCACAAACTACTTAGATGCTCATCTCAGTTGAACTGATCAACCAGGGACACACACAGTCCAGACTCAGGAGCTGAGCTGTGACCCCTAACTAGAATCCTATAGAGTTTTTAAGGCCTGAGATCCACAAACACTTGTGCCAAGTTATTTCACCAATAAAGATTTAGGGATAGGGGATTTCCTTAGGAACATGTCTTTGTTGTATATCTATCCTGCTCCCATTGGTTGGAATATTCAGTGGTGGCAGGGGGACTTGCCTAGCCTAACAGTCATGTCTTAACTTGTCAACCAGGATGTCAGTACCCATGGGGGGTAAGACAGTTGTGAGCTGCCACATAGGTGCTGAGAACCAAACTTAGATCTTTTACAAGAGCAACAAATGATCTTAACCACTGAGGTAGGTCTCCGACCCTCCAAATAATTTTAAGGTCACTCACAACTCTTTTTTTTTCCTTTTAAATGTACAAAGACTTGCATGGTTGCTATTATTCATGATCTTGAATAATCTATTCAAGAAAGGTTACTTAATTCAACTTAATGAAGCCTATGTCATTTGGGTACCAATTGAAACATCACCCTTATATGCTCAGTTGGTTTTTCTCATCAGACCATGGTGGTTGGAGCAGACAAGGCAATCCAGGAAAACTGCCGATGACCAATCAGCTTTCCTTCATATGCCCAATTAGAGGAAGGGCCAAAGTTTAAAAATATTCCATTTTGTTATTAATTATATATGTGTGTGTGTGTGTGTGTGTGTGTGTGTGTGTGTTTGTGTGTGTGTGTGTGTGTGTGTGTGTGTGTGTGTGTTTGTATAAGTTGGAGGTAACCCTCAGAGGTTGAAAGACTTCAGGGAATTTTCTGGAGCTATTACAGATATTTGGGATTCCGTGTCAGTGCTGGTAAATAACTCGGATCTCCAGTAAGAGCCTTAGGCATGTTTAACCATTGAGCCACCTGTCCAGCATTTGTACCTAACATTTTTTTTTCGCCTTAGAAATATTTTTATTGGAATATCAAATCCAGGATATAAAAATGCTTCAAAGGAATTTAAATATGACCATGTAAAGCAACATATTTAATCATGAATACGAGGTCAACATGGCAGTTCAAATTCAATCACAATAGCGCATATGACTCTACATTGGTTTGTACCTAACATTTTGCTCTCTCCACATCTATTGAGACACATGTAGGTAAGCTACGTGAAAGACAACTCATCAACTAGAAAGGCAGGCAAAAACAAAATAAATATGGGATCAAACTATACATAATTAAAGAGAAGATTCTAATTACAATGAATTTAATAATCTTACCAAAAAAATTAACCTTGTCCACTATGTGAATGTTCCCCCATTGGAACAGAAATGCCACATGAATGGAGATTTCCCCATTGTATCTTTAGGTGCACACTGCACCAGGCTACTTTATTTCTTCCCTCTCTGCTTTGTTTCAGTCACGTGTGGGTTTTCAGTGAAAACAGCTATTCTACTGCTTTGGGGGATCCTAAGGCTTATCAGGGACCAGGCAACAGAAACAACGCATTTTCCTCTCGTGGCGATGAGTTCATCTCTGTAGAAGGATGACAACTTTCTCCTCAGTTGTCCTGGAGATACAGGCAAGCATGTCCCTGCATGATTGGGCTATTACTTACTAAACACCTTGAGTTTATTTCATAATTTTTTCAGGGAAACAAAAAGACTTCTGAAGAAAGAATAAATTCTCATTTGTTTAAATTGTAAAGGCAATTGTAACTAAAAATAAAAAAAAAATCAATGGAGAGTTTTGGAGTCTGGAATGTTCTGGCCAGTGGGTTTACAGGTAGAAAAAGTCAAAACAGAGACATGGAGAACTGGCTAGTACCTAGTCATATTATAGCTTACAGAGGCAGTTTATCAATCCAGATTTAAGTCTCCTTTTCTCTTTTTGCCCAGTGCACATTTCTCCCTCATTATAATCAATTATATTGCCTTTAGCTCAGCTGCATATTTAAATGATTAATAAATAGCTATTCAATATTTATCTACATTTTATATGCTAAGTACGTTTTATAACATCTACAGTATTATAAAAAAATGAAATATACAATTGATTTTATTCCTTTCCAACCCATTTCCCACCCAATATGATGTTAAAAAGCAAATACAATTGTATCACTCCACCCCTAACATCACCCAGGAGCTTCCTGTGGTGACCTTGTTTTCATTCTTCAAAGACACAAGTTCAAGCCCTCCGTGGTGGGTCTCTACTGTTGGGGTTGGTCTGGTGCTGCTCTGTATTCAAATGCTAGATTATGTACCCCAAGATCTGGTTGCCCCAAGAGGAGCTAATTCTCACCTATACCAGCTTTTGTTGTGCAAACCTTGCTCCCCAAGTTAATTTGGTCAATAAAAGAGCTAAAGCCTGGGCAGTAGAGTGAGGAAGGCGGGACTTCCTGGGAGGGAGGGAGGGGGGATGGAAGACAGGAGAGGAGCCAGATGTGATTTAGGGCCTGGTATACCTAGCCATCTGGCTGAATGGGGTTAGGTGGTTGGGTTAACTTAGATGAGCTAGGAAAGAGTCTGCTTAGCTAAGTTTTGAAATATTAAAAGGTCTCTGTGTGGTCATTTTGGGGAACTAGCTGGGTAAGGAATAACTGTTGCTGTAATGCTTTTCTGTAGTAATAAATATAAAAGGAGTATTAATATTCTTTTTATATCATGTTGGGTATCTATGAATGTGAACTTTGGGGAAATAGAATCTCTGTAGTCAAGGCAAAATGAGACTTTCCAGGAGTATAGAGGGCCCTAATGCCATAACTAAAAGACATTTGAGCTGGGCAGTGGTGCTGTACCCCTTTAATCCCAGCACGTATTAAGTCAAGCCTGGTCTACAGAGTGAGTTCCAGGACAGCCAGGGTCACACAGAGAAGCCCTGTCTTGAAAAACTGTAGCCAAGGTTTATCCATGGTGTGATTATTGCTAATTAAAAATTTTCCCAATACCCAGCCTTGATGATTTGCAATATAGTCTACATTGTCAGTGTTTGACAGTCTCTGCAGAGACTGAAGAAAGAAAAGAACCAAAACCAACGAACCGGAAAAAAAAAAGAGGCATTAATGGGGAGAGTGTGTATAATGAAATCAGAGATCAGAGTCATCTGCCAGGAGCTCCAGGGATGACCAGCAAGCAGCAGCTAGGAGAGGGACATGAGGCAGCTTCTCTCCAGATTTCTGAACGTGCGTCTCAGACTTCTGGCTTCCAGATCATAAGAGGATGGATTTCTGTTCTATTGAGGTTCTTTGTCACGGTGACCCTAGGAATCAATTGCATGGGTAAGCAGACCCACCAGTGCGAGCTAACACAGACCAGAGAAAATAAGACCCAAGGGTCTTCAGAGGCAAGTCTGAAAGTAAGATGAAAGACATCACAAATCAAATAATCCTTACTTATAATTAGTATAAAAATCAAAGATCATTAGTTTGGCTCTTTATGTCTATTGATCTTGTTTGCTAGCTTCCTGTGCTTCTATTGTTTCCACTGACCTTTTTAAAAGCTCGCTGAACAAGACAAGCTCTTGTCTGACTCAGGGATTTCATATACACCAATTCCTTTGACTCGGGCAAACTCTTTCACCTGTGCTTTCCTTGAAGCGCTGCTACTGATCTGTCAGGCTCAGTGAAAGGTTGCATCCTAATGGCCTTTCCGTGATTGAGCTTACATCCATGAGGTTCCTAAGCTATCATTCTTGGTTGAATCTCAACTTTGTTTATCTTCCACTGCATTTATTCACAGATTAGGAAGTAATATGTATGTTATTTATATGATTTTCATTATCTGTTTTTTTTTCTCTAGATTACATGTCCCATTAGGCAGTGACCATGTATTTTTGTCTTTTGCTAGCTAGCAGCATAACATTTTTGATTGAGCGAAGACATATTTTTAGACATTTAAGTACATGGATGTGTACAAAAATAAAAACATACACTTTTCAAATTATTTTTGTAACAGGGTCAGAATATTGAATAAATTATTTCCATAATTTTTACGTAAGTAGATATCCTGTTAGATTGTCTTGATGTCACAGCATTAGGAAAACAGCTACTCTTTATTTGCTTTGAATCACATTAAAAAATTAAAGTATAATTTTAGAAGTCTTATTTTTATTTTATACGTGATTGCCTGTATGGGTGTGTATGTACCATGTTATCATGTGCATGAATTGTAACCCCAGAGGCCAGAAGAGGCTGTCAGATCCTCTGGAACCAGAGTTAAAGATGAGTGTCAGCCACCATGTGGGAACCAAACCTGGGTTCTCTGGAAAAACAGCGAGTGCACTTTACCACGGACCCATCTTTCCATCCTCTTAATATAATTTAAAGTATTTTTTTGAGAATGTTATTCATGTATAAAATGTATTTTGATCATATTCACTCCCATTACTCTTCCTAAACCCTCCCAGGTTTACCTCCACTACACTCCTCCAACTTTGTGTCCTCATTTTATAAAATAGTTCAATGATTACAGTTTGTGTTGCCCATATATTCCTGGGTATGGTGCCATCCCCTGGAGCAGATTTGACCCCCCCACTAGGGCCTATGTGCTTTCCTGTCCCCTAGAAGTCATCAACTGTCAATCATTCCTTAGATCAGAGTCACTTTTTAAATATACACATTTAAAGTGCTTATGTCAGTATAATCAGTTACTCATAACGAGTGGTTTTGGGAAATTTGATGATTAATTGGATTACGTGTTCAAATTCTGTACTGCATTCCTTCTAAGGTAGCAGAAACACACATTGACAAAATTATAAAACATGAACCTAAAACTGGTTAAGATAAACTTTGTCATTTTGTGTTTTTAGATAACTTTTACGGTTATCTCTGATTTTTCCACATATCCATTTTCAAACATTTTTTTTCTAGCATGTGGCTCCTCAGACCCACATTGTGGAATTCTCCACCAGCCTTGGTTTGGCACAAGGCCAGCATATTGACCCTTAGAGCAGACTGCAAATTCATCTTCTAAATTATGTATATTTTCTGACTGCTTTCTCTGTACTTGTGCTCTAAGAAAGTTAAATCACAAAGAACCCATCTATAAATCCAAACGTGTCACAAATGCGTGTGGCTCTAAGACCCAAGGAGTTAGCAGAGAATGTAACAGAAGTGGTTGCTACATTTGGTACTAGCCTCACAGTTTTAAAACAACCCACTCCAACCTATCAGATTTAGTGGGCAAAAGCACAGAGGAAAACTATAAGTATCTTTCTCGAAAAACACTATACTCTGTTCCTCATTACATATGGTTTTATGTCTGTATAAAACTGATGGTTTAATGCTATTACTCCTTTTCCAAATGCAGGGACCATTACATTTTACATTTGCATTGAGCACAATTTATATAGTTGGGGTACAGAATGATAGCAGCAAGATCTCACACTTTATTCCTTCCCTCAAGGACTTCAGCTGGTAGCTATCCACATATATGAATACTTTGGTATGACTCTTGAAGCCTGGAAGTAATCCCAAGTTGCCAATGTGGGGACACAGGATGGAGTAGGAAATACATAAAAATGTCAAGAGAAACTCCTGGATAAGATTGCTGGTCAGTTTCCCAGTTGGCATGAAGCTATGGAGACAGTAATTCCCCAGGAAGTGCAGATTGGCCAGGGGGAAAAGAGAGCCCTAGGTGCATTTCTACAGACCACAGTGTTCAGGGATACTTCTGCGAAGCCCATCCTACTCAGAGTCCATGGATATTTCAGCAGAGTGGGAATGGCATGGTGAGACTTCCTAGGTCAAGTACATGAAAGTTTGAAGGTGGAGCCCACATTGGCCAGAAAGAACAGAAAATCTTGATGGTATCTGTGTTTATTTACCAGTAGTAGGGGACAGCCAGAGGTACTAGCTAAGAACAGATAATACCTGGCAAACCAAGCAGGTTGCTTCAGAAGTTTCGGGAAATTCTAACCTTGTTTGACTCTCTAGGTGGCCAGTGTCCAGGACTAGGTTCAGTCCCTACCTGGAATACTGTCCAAAGTAGGAGATGACCACTGGAGTACATTTCAGAGAAGAGAACGGAGTAGCGGTGTCATAACAATACTTCCCACGGCTCTCACTCAACATTACACCCACTCTAAGGCTCTACCCAGTTGAGTCAATTCTTTTACACTTTTATATTTCAAGTATTTCATGTATCTCATGAATTTTTATCATGTTTGTTCTCCCTTTGCCCTCCAGCTTGTCCCATGTTCTCCCTACGTGCACTTTAACCAGATGTTCTCTGCAATGGCCTCCTGCTGCTGCCAGCAGAAGCTCTGATGAGTGGTAAGAACAGCACGCATCTATGGGTGTAAGGGAAAGACTTCAGAAAGTAGTTGAGTGCCATATCCATTTAGCAAAATGGTAATAATAAATAAGGAGATAATTCATTTTAAAGTATTTTTATTAGCTTGTTGAGAATATCATACATGCATACAATGTATTTTGATCATACCCTTTCCAGATCCACCACCACTCTCTACTTTCTTCCAAATTCATTTTCTTCCTCTCTTTCTCTTTCTTTCTTTCTTTCTTTCTTTCTTTCTTTCTTTCTTTCTTTCTTTCTTTCTCTCTGTCTCTGTCTCTGTCTCTGTCTCTCTCTCTCTCTCTTTCTTTCTTTCTTTCTTTCTTTCTTTCTTTCTTTCTTTCTTTCTTTCTTTCTTTCATAATCTACCTAGTCCAAGTTTATACTGCCCATATATACATATGATTATTGGACCCTGACTTAGAGGGCAGTCTACTGGTGGTTATCCCCTATGAAGATAATTGACTCTCTCTCTCTCTCTCTCTCTCTCTCTCTCTCTCTCTCTCTCTCTCTCTCTCTTTCTCTCTCTCTCTCTCTCCTAGAATTCACCAAGTGTCAATAGCTTCTCCTTTAAGAGTGGTTGGTGAACTTCTCTTCCCCTCCATGCTAGACCGTGGACTGCCTTGATCTTGTACAGGTCTTATGGAGGCAACCATAGCTGTGGTGAGTTTATGAGTGAGTACAGCAGTTCTGTCATATTTATACGTTTATAAGACATTTTTTCACTCTGATATTTCTGATCTCTTTCTCTCAAAAATCTTTCTACCCCTTCTTTGGTGGTGGTCTCTAAGTATTAGGGGTAAAGAGTGTGACAAAAAGAAGCAAATACACCCAAGAGGAGTAGAAAACAGGAAATAATCAAACTCAGGGCTGAAATCAACCAAGTAGAAACAAAGAGAACTACAAAAAAATAATCAATAAAACCAGGAGATATTTTTGAGAAAATCAACAAGATAGATAAACCCTTAGCCAGACTAACCAGAGGGCACAGAGATAGTATCCAAATTAACAAAATCAACTGAGGAAATTTGAAATATCATAAGATCCTACTACAAAGCCTATACTTAACAAAACTGGAAAATATGGATGAAATGGACAATTTTCTAGACAGATACCAGGTACCAAAGTTAAATCAGGAGCAGATAAACCTTCCAAACAGTCCCATAACCCCCTAAAGTATTAGAAGCAGTCATTAACAGTCTCCCAAACAAACAAACAAACAAACAAACAAACAAACAACGACGACAACAAAAAAGCCCAGGACCAGATGGGTTTAGTGCAGAATTCTATCAGACCTTCAAAGAAGACCTAATACCAATACTCTTCAGACTATTCCAAACAATAGAAACAGAAAGAACACTACCCAATTTGTTCTATGAAGCCACAATTACGCTTATACCTAAACCACACAAGGACAAAGAAAGAGAACTTCAGACCAATTTCCTGTGGTAGTAAATAATAAAAAAAGTAAATTCACCATCCCATGCTATTGCCAGCACTGGCGGGTCACGTGGCATCTGTAGGGTATTTTCATCACAGTCAGCAAAATGTCTTTACTGGACTTCTTAAACTCCTCATTTCCATCCCATGTTACTGCTGGCTACTCTCTGGCCCCAGAGGCAAGTGCCCTCTTTCAACTCTCTGCTGTGAACTCTGTTCACAGTTCCAGCATCTGCCCTCTGTGGTTATAGTCACAACTCCTAGTAACCCATTAATATCAAAACTCAATAAACTTGTAATTTATCAATCAATCAGATTTATATCAGTAAATCTTCACCTCACAAAATGTCCACACAATAAACTTTGAAGCAATTAATATTAATATAAACTGCCCACCTAGATAAGACAAATTGTCCTATAAAAATCCAACCCTTATGAAATATTTATAACTACCTGTACCCTTTCAAGGCTACACAGATCTGGGTTGTTCTTCTCCTCCTCCATCTTGGTTCTTTTTTCCTCCCCTCCATCTCTCTCTCCTCTTCTGTGTCTGCTTTACTTTTTCACTGCTCAATCACAGACCTTGCCTTAACTTGTGCCTGCTTTCACCTGCATATAGAAATCAATTCATAAATTTACTTATGAATATCGATGCAAAAATACTGAAGAAAATTCTTGCAAACGGAATCTAAGAACACATCAAAATGATTATCCACTATGATCAAGTAGGTTTCATCCCAGGGTTGCAGGGATGGTTCAATATATGGAAATCCATCAACTTAGTCCACTATATAAACAAAATCAAAGAATAAAACCACATGATCATCTCATTAGACACCGAGTAAGCATTTGACAAAATTCAACACCTCTTCATGGTAAAAGTCTTGGAAAGATCAGGAATTCAAGGCCCATACCCAAAACATAGTAAAAGCAATATACAACAAACCAGAAGCTAACATCAAACTAAATGGAGAGAAAGTTGAAGCAATCCCATTAAAATCAGTCCACTCTCTCCCTACTTATTCAATATAGTACTCCAAGTCCTAGCTAGAGTAATTAGACAACAAAAGGAGGTCAAAGGGATACAAATTGGAAGGGAAGAAGTAAAAATATCACTATTTGCAGATGATATAACAGTATACTGACCTCAAAAATTCCACCAGAGAACTACTAAACCTGATAAACAACTTCAGCCAAGTGGCTGGATATAAAAGTAACTCAAACAAATCAGTAGCCTTCCTTTACTCAAAGGATAAACAGGCTGAAAAAGAAATTAGGGAAATGACACCTTTCATCATAGTCACAAATAATATAAAAGACTTTGGTGTGAGTCTAACCAAACAAGTGAAAGATGTGTATGATAAGAACTTCAAGTCTCTGAAGAAAGAAATCAAAGAAGATCTCATAAGATGGAAAAAACTCTTATGCTCATGGATTGGCAGGATTAATATAATAAAAATGGCCATCTTGCCGAAAGCAATCTATAGATTCAATACAATCCCCATCAAAATTCCAACTCAATTCTTCATAGAGTTAGAAAGAGCAATTTGCAAATTTATTTGGAATAACAAAAATCCAGGATAGTGAAAACTATTCTCAACAATAAAAGAACTTCTTGTGGAATCACCATCCCTGATCTCACTCTGTATTACAGAACAATAGTGATAAAAACTGCATGGTATTGGTACAGAGACAGGCAGGTAGATCAATGGAATTGAAGACCCAGAAATGAACCCACACACCTATGGTGACTTGATCTTTGACAAAGGAGCTAAAACCATCCAGTGGAAAAAGAATAGCATTTTCAACAAATGGTGCCGGTTAAACTGGTGGTCAGCATGTAGAAGAATGCAAATTGATCCATTCTTATCTTCTTGTACAAAGATCAAGTCCAAGTTGATCAAGGACCTCCACATAAAACCAGACACACTGAAACTAATAGAAGAGAAACTGGGGGAAGAGCCTTGAACACATGGGCACTG
Source organism: Rattus rattus (assembly GCF_011064425.1). Lineage (NCBI taxonomy): Eukaryota > Metazoa > Chordata > Mammalia > Rodentia > Muridae > Rattus > Rattus rattus. The sequence goes on along the minus strand of NC_046166.1, from coordinate 46,072,121 downwards.
TGTTCAAATTTCCTGAACAGAACACCAATGACTTATATTCTAAGATCAAGAATTGGCAAATGAGACCTCATAAAATTGCAAAGTTTCTGTAAGGCAAAGGACACTGTCATTAGGACAAAATGGCAACGAACAGATTAGGAAAAGATCTTTACCAATCCTATGTCCAACAGAAGGCTAATATCCTATAATATCATATATATATATATGTATATATATATATATATGTCTCAAGAAGTTAGACTCCAGAGAATCAAATAAGCCTATTAGAAATAGGGTACAGAGCTAAACAAAGAGAGGAATATCGAATGGCCAAGAAGCACCTAAAGAAATGTTCAACATCGTTAGTTATCAGGGAAATACAAATCAACACAACCCTGAGATTCCACTTCACACCAGTCAGAATGGCTAAGATCAAACCTCAGATGACAGCAGATGCTGGCGAGGATGTGGAGAAAGAGGAACACTCCTCCATTGTTGGTGGGATTGCAGACTGGTACAACCACTCTGGAAGTCAGTCTGGTGGTTCTTCAAAAAATTGGACCTAGTACTACTTGAGGACCCAGCTATACCACTCCTGGACATATACCCAAAATGCTCCACTGGATGGATCCCCAGGTGGGGTAGTCTCTGGATGGCCTTCCCTTCAGTCTCTGTTCTATTCCTTGGCCTCATATTTCATTGAGACAGAAGCAATTCTGGGATGCTCCAACATATAACAAGGACACATGCTCCACTATGTTTATAGCAGCCTTATTTATAATAGCCAGAAGCTGGGAAGAACCCAGATGTCCTTCAACAGAGAAATGGGTACAGAAAATGTGGCATATTTACACAACTATTAAAAACAGTGACTTCATGAAATTCCTAGGCAAATGGATGGAACTAGAAAATATGCTGAGTGAGGTAACCTAGTCACGAAAGAACAAACATGGTGCGCATCACTGATAAATGGATATTAGCCCAAAAGGTCAGAATACCCAAGATATAATTCACAAACCATATGAAGCTCCAAAAGAAGGAAGACTAAAGTGTGGATGCTTCAGAACTTCTTAGAAGTGGGATCAAAATACTTAGAGTTAGCAGAGGGTGGGAAGGATTTGGGAGGAAGAGAGGATATGAAGGGGCAGGATTATATATGGGAGGAGACGGGGATGATATCCAGAGGGCTAGCAATTTGAACAGAGCTGTGTAACAATGGGGGATGGGGAACAGGTGGTAGCCACCAGGAAGTCCTGTATGTCAGGAAAGCAAGAAGCTCCCAGGACACAAGGGAGTTGACATTAGCTGAAAGGCCCAACAATGGGGAGTGAGAACCCGTAGAGATCATATCCAGAGGGTAGGCAAAGCCCCCAGTTGGGGTATGGGACTACCCACTCATGTCCAAATTTTTAACCCAGAATTGCTCCTGTCTTAATGAAATATGGGGCCAAGGAATAGAACAGAGACTGAAGGGAAGGCCATCCAGAGACTACCCCACCTGGGGATCCATCCCATTTGCAGCCACCAAACTTGGACATTATTGATGATGCCAAGAAGTGCATGCTGACAGGAGCCTGATAAAGCTGTCTCCTGAGAGGCTCTGTCAGAGCCTGACCAATACAGATGAGGATGCTCATAGCCAACCATCGGACTGAGCACAGGGACCCCATTGGAGGAGTTAGAGAAAGGACTGAAGTAGCTGAAGGGGTTTTCAACCCCATAGGACGAACAACAATATCGACCAACCAGACCCCCCAGAATTCCCAGGGACTAAAATACCAACCAAAGAGTACACATGGAGGGACCCATGGCTCTAGCTGCATATGGAGCAGAGGACAGCCTTTGTTGGGCATCAGTGGGAGGAGAGGCCCTTGTCCTGTGAAGGATCGATGCTCCAGTGTAAGGGAATGCCAGGGTGGGGAGGCAGGAGTGAATGAGTAGGTGGGTGGGGGAGCACCCTCACAGAAGCAGGGGGAGAAGAAATGGGATAAGGGTTCTTCGGAGGGGAAACTGGGAAAGGAGATAACATTTGAAATGTAAATAAATAAAATATCCAATTTAGGGGTTGGGGATTTAGCTCAGCGGTAGAGTGCTTGCCTAGGAAGCGCAAGGCCCTGGGTTCGGTCCCCAGCTCCGGAAAAAAAAAAAAAGAAAAAAGAAAAAAAAATATCCAATTTAAAAAATGATAAAACTGGAAAGAACCTGGAAAAATTGACATGGCTTTTAATATGCTGTTTAATTTTATTTGTTGACACAGAAATTTGAATTTCATCTAATTTTCATGTGTCATGAAATATTGTTGTTTGGGATTTCTCCCAATCATTTAAAACTGTTTTTAAAATAAAGCCCAGAGCTGGGACTAGGGCAATAAATAAATAAATATATGCATATAATATAAACCTATACTGTTAAAGAGAAATAGAAACTTAAAATTTAATAATCTTTAAATTATTTGTATACCTACACATATACATATGTGTGTTTATATACTCAAAAGAGTGTTTCATTGTGTAGCTATGGCTGTCAAAGCTTCTCTGTAGAACAAGTAGTTGCCTGTCCTGGGTCAGCCTCACCCCTGTAATATTGGTGATACTATTGTACCCATGGCCATATCTTGCTAGGATAATCATTACTGTAGCACAAGGTTCATGGCTGGGATAAATCTGTTGATTTTTTTGGGGGTGGGGTTAGAGGCCTGCATAGAACCTTCCAGCATTATGAAGCTAGTTAGTAAGGAGGAAGCTTCTTGTTCAGTACCAATTTGGTCTTTCCATTTGTGACCTAGTGTGTTGTGAGGAGATAATTTTCCTTTCCTTTGCTTTGCTGTCCTTTCCTCTCCCTTCCTTCCTCTTTCTTTCTTTGTTTTTCTTTGTTTCTTTTTTTGTTTCTTTGTTGTTTCTTTCTTTCTTTCTTTTTTTTCTTTCTTTGTTTTTTTTCTTTGTTTCTTTGTTTCTTTGTTTCTTTCTTTGATTCTCTTCAGAAAAGTACAGGTCTCTATGAATATCAACCAGCCTTGGCATATCAAGTTACAGTAAGAATAGAAACCTCTTCTTCTATTAAGGCTGGACAAGGCAACCCAATATGGGTAACGGGTTCCAAGGGCAGGCAGCAGAGTCAGAGACAGTTCCTGCTCCCACTGTTAGGTGTCCCACAAGAAGATCACGCTACACAACTGCAACATAAGTGCAGAGGGCATAGATAGGTCTCGTGCAAGTCCCTGCTTGGTGGCTGGAACTTACCTGGTAGACCAGACTGGCCTTGAGCTCACAGAGATCCTCTCCACTCTGCCTACTGAGCACTGGGATCAAAGGTGTGTGCCACCAAACCCAGTTGAGAAGATATTTTTTAAAAACTTTATTTATTTAATTTGTACATGGGCGTATAAGTGCTTTGCCTACATGTAGATACAAGTACCCTGTGATAGCCTGGTGCCCATGGAGGTGAGAAGAGGGCTTCAGATCTTCTGGAACTGGAGTCAGATAGTTGTAGCCTCCATGTGGGTACTAGGAACTGAACTCAGGTCCTCTGGAAGAGCATTCAGTGCTTTTAACTGTTTAGCTGTCTTAGTGATGAATTTCTAGTGAGTATAGTAGCTGATCTCATCCACTCCACCTAACATCAGAACCATTCCTGAAAACCTATTCACCTGCTAAATTCAATACCATCTGGCCTGGCACACTCTGGAATATAACGGTGTAAGGTGACTGAATGCAGACTAAGCCAATAGTCTCACCAGATAGCAGATTCTAGTCGGATGTCCCATCAGAACTCAGAGCAAAGTTAGTATGCCAGCCATGTACAGACTTTGAATGAAAGCTCTATTTGCCCATGGTTCTTACTAGGTAGGCCCTGCAGAAAGCACAGGCTTGAGTGAGTAGTGGGTGTCTGTCCCTTCTCTGCCAATGACAAACTGAGGTTATAGAACTCAGGAAATCATTATACTTCCAAAAGAAATTAACAATGGTCCAATATTAGACCCCAAAGAATGGGAGAGCTATAAAATGAGGAAGCATTCATGAAAATGGCCTCAAAAGAATATGGGAGGGGAGAGCACAAGAACATGTTTACATATATGAGCAAATGAGAAGTCTTATGAACAGAAACAACAAATGTTCAGGTGACGTGTCTTGGTCTGCCAGAAGCAAAATCTCCAGGTAGCAGCAAACTAGCATTAAAACTCATGTCTTCAACCAGTCAGGCAGCCCAGCACTTCTGTTCTTAACTCTGATGTCTTTGAAAGATGCCTTGTATCCTAGGCTCAGTAAGGAGTCCATAACTTGGACAAAATTGGCCATTCATATGAGAAAACCAAATACAAAAAACCACGGTTTTTCATGCCAATAAATAGATGGGTCCTCTTAGTACTATTCGCTTTTAGCATGTCCTGGAAGCAGAGTTGGTCATCTCTCTGGTGGAAGCAGTGCTTCATGGGATTACCACCCACTGTTCGAGTGTGCATGTGTGCGTGGTGTGTGTGTGTGTGTGTGTGTGTGTGTGTGTGTGTGTGTGTTCATGAACATACCGGTAGAGGACAGAGAATGATCTCAGGTATGACCCTGTGTGCATCTACCTAGTTTTGTTTTCAGAGGCTATTACAGGGTCTCTCCCTGTTGGGGAACTCATGTCTAAAGCTAGCCTGGCCATAACCAGAAATCCTCTAGGCGTTTTCCTGTTTCCCCTTCTCCAGCTTTAGAACACTGCACCACAACCAGCCTTTTCATTCAAATACCTGCTTGTGTTTGATCGTCAATTAAACTTAGGTTTCTTGCACCACACCCAACTCTTTACTTTAGGTTCTGGGCATCCAGCTCAGGTATTCATGACTGTGCCGTCAGTGCGTCATTGTCTGTCCGTGTTGTCTCCACACCCCAAGACAGTTCCTTTTTATCAATTTAATGGAGATAGGATTCATATAAAATAAAATGCACATATATTTAAAGGTGGGAGTTTTAACAAATGTTTGTATTACTTTAAACAGGAGCTCTCTCTCTCTTATTCCTCATTGGTTAACCTCACCTCCTCAATCATTGCCAGCTCAGAAAACCACTGATTTGGTTTCTGTCACTACAGATTAATTTTGCTTATATTTGAAATTTATATGAGCGGAATCTTGTGTGCTACTGTAACAGCATATTTTATCAATGGGGGGATGGAGGGCTATTTCACTCAGTGCATCCTATAAATTGCCAATGGACTGTTTCAGTTTGCAAATATTTTGAAAGCCGTCTCTGCTTGGTGCCTTCTCTGAGCAATTTTTGATATGGTACCTGCTGCAACACTGTAGGCTGATACTAGCGGTTAAGGTCGGTGCATAACTGAAAAGGGACTTTCTCTGAAGACATCCCAGCCCTTCTCATACACGATGATGTGACAGCGACTGTCTGAACATTTAATATTCCATCATTTTTGGGTTACTGTCTGTAGTGGGTTGGTCTAATGTTGCTTGTATTCTAATGCAAACTTTGGGCCCTCAAGACTGTTTGCCCAAGAGATGAGAGAGTCCATGTATATATATGCTAAGTGACCTTGTCCCCAAGTTACTTCTGCTTGGTAAATAAAGATGCCAACAGCTAATAGCTGGGCAGAAGAGACATAGGTGGGGTTTAGGTTTCACAGGCTTGGGGTGGAGAAGAACCATGAGGACAGAAGAAGAGTGCAGGAGGGGGAGGAAGAAGAAACCATCATGGGTTAGGAGTCAAGGGAACGTGGCCCTGAGGCCTGGCCAATTGGAGTTAACAGCAGCCCAGATACTCTATACTATTACTGACACATAGTAAGTAATAACGAAAGTGGATTCTAATAGCACAGAGGCCAGGCAGCTGCCTTGCCATTGTGCTGTGTAAGGCTTATTGTAAAGATAAAGGTGGTGTGTGTCTTTCACCTGGTAAATAGCTAAGGTGGGTTGGGACCCCGAGGCCAGGAATTCAATCCCTTCTACAACACCTGGCGGCACTGGAATCTCCTAGGACACTTTTGCCAACTTTGATGCTTTGGGGTCTGCCTAAAGCGGTCTACCTATAAGGAAATTAAAAACTGAAAAGTGGAGAAGAGAAGTTTCAGTCCTTCCTAGTATTCTTCTGGCTTACTTCCTTTCCCATGCTATCCATACCAGCATGGATGATGCCAGCCCTCTCTCACGGTCACTTCTGTGCCACCGTGCAGTTTTTATTTCTCTCGTTGGTAAAACCCTTTTGGGGTTTTTATTCCCCAGACAAAGCTATTGGCTCATTTCTGTTTCCGACAAGATCGGCAGATCCTTTGCATTTTAGGTCATCCAGGCAGCCCTGTGTGAAGCTCCACACAGCTGAGGCTGCATAGCACATGGCCGGTTCCTCAGCAAACACACAGTTGGTAGAGGATGCCCAGGTGACAACTCTAACCCCCAATGCTTTCTTCTCTCCCCTCAAGAGGGAGCCCGTGAGTGGTTAGGAATGAGGGGAGATGTGGAAAGCAGTTCTTGATTTTCTCAGTTACTTCCTCTCTAAGTCACAGGCACTGTTAGCTGTGATCTGGTGGTGAGGGTGTGGCCTTCCCACAGCCATTGTCTCACTGCTTCATGGAAGCAGACCCTGTTGGAATCAACAGTGGGGACAGACTCCAGAGCCCATGTCTCACAGTAGTAGTGCAGAAGGGGTGGTGGTGGTGTCTTAAACCACCTCCTGCTTACAGTGCGTCTTGCTACTCTAGAGAATATGCTTAGAGAGTTAAATAAATGGTAGGGGTATGCTTTTAGCTGTTCAAAGAACATAGTATATTAAAACCCTTATCCCTTAGAATGGCTTGATAATATAATATAATAATATATAAAATATAATGCAATATAATATAAATAGCTTGTTCAGAGGGTCTTTGAAGACCATGAGCCATCGCATTCTGCTGCTGGTTATAGTCAAATTGTGTTTCTTACAAAAAAGAAATCTAACTTTAAAATCATCTTTCACAGACAAGTGTTTTAAAGGTCATTTTCTGAAATGATAAAAGGCTTACTAAAGACTAAAAACAAACTGAAGTTAGTAACTTTTATTTCCGAGGACTGAAAATTAATATGACTTATTGCCAATCAAAATTGGAGCCAGTTGAAGGTGATGGGCCAGAATCAGAGGCCAAGGGATCTGAAATTACCTTGATGTGACTTTAAGCTTACAGGATAGGAAGAGATTTGGAACGTAAGGATATACAAGGATCTATTAACCTTTTCTCAGAGGTTACACAGCAGGTGAGGAGAACGCTTAAGAAGTTTCTGCCTTAAGAACCATGTGTTCAGACAAGTTCCACCTCCCCCCCCCCCAAATAAAAGGTACCTAAGCGAATAGATAGGACAGGAAATTAAGGTGGAAAGTGAACAGCACTGGAAATGATGGATTCGGAATGTAAATGTGTTTTCACAGAATGTGATTTATGAAGATTTAGTGATCCAGTGCTAAGGAGTGTGCAGTGGTCCCTGTGACTCAGCTCTGGGTAGATACTGTCATATCCTGATTTACAACCGCTGGCCTGGGGCGGGGGTGAAGAATGCTATTTGTATTGATCACGCAGTCTTATTGCATCAGAATTTAGATCTTCAGAATAAATGGGAGGCATCTGATAACATTTGTATAGTGAACTGCTGAGAATTGATTGTCAGTGATAAATAAAACGAGGCTGAAAACGGACTGATTGGAAAAGATTTAAAAATTATAATTGCCTATGAATGTAAAATTGGTTTATTCGGCTCTGGGTCTAGGCTCTATTTTCTTATGGGTTGACAGGCAATTTAAACCACAAAATTAAACAGTAAAAGATATGGCTTTTAAAATAAATGAATCCAGAGTTCAGTCTCTCTCTCTTCTTTTTAATCTCAGAAGAAATCTAAACTTTCTATGAAGGGCGCTCTGTTGTTCCAACTCCTCTTTTACTTAAAGCAGAAGCTTCTGTTTGCAGGAGTTGGTGGTGAGTGATTTCGGGCATTTATTGTCAGACTTTGCCCCTGTAGAACAGCTTTCATGAAATACTCATTATTTTTGTTTCAGATTTTCCATCAGAAAAGTTGTTCAAGTGATTCACTTGCAAAACCAACCTTAGGATTTGTTTGTGTGTACTATTAGATTTATTTGTGTTTTTTACAACATGCCACCTGTTTTCTTTGCCAGTGTCCAACCTCCCAGAAGCAAACAAAAGGTGAGCTGCCAGAATGTTTGTTTCTTTTAAATGATCACCCAGAAGAATCTGCCCGAGACTGGCATGGCCTTGGTAGGGACTGAATGACATGGTTCCTGCTCCTGGGACAGGGCCAGCAGACATGGGCCAAGAGTGTCGATGGCTGCTGTGGGTGTAAGGCTTGTTTGTATAATAGTGTACATGTTTCCACATTCCTTTGAGGAATGTCCTCCCTGTTAGTGTTAATGACTCCATAATAATCAAAAGAGCATGAATCATTGAGACAAAAGTGTAGCTAATGTCTCAGCAAAATGGTAAACATTGAGACCTTCAGGACAGCCCTTAAGGCTGTGGAAAAGAACTTTAGAAACATGAGTTAGAAAATATATAATTTCTCAACTATATAGAAATATAAGGATGCAGTATGAATTGTATAAGGAGCTTCACAGACCTAAAAGAACAGGCAGCCACACTCTAAGCTAGCATGTCAGAAAGACACAAAGACAGGAAGACACAAATGCAGGCAGATTCCTGTGTCTAGTCAGCCTGGAACAGAGGAAATTTAGTTTCAGCGTGGTCAGAATGGGGATCCAGGGCAAGTTCTCACCCAGCTCGCTAACTATCTGTGCTTATGCTTCCTGTCTCTTCCTAAGGCCATGCAATGCTGATTTGTGCCATGGTCAAGAGGGAACCTGGAATAAATAACTGAACTGATATGTAAATAAAATCTAGGCTTTTGGTCTGCAGGAGACGAGCTAGCTGAAAGCTATGAGAGCAGTTCTTTAGAATTTTTTCCTAGTGAGAGCTGAGCTGTCTGGAGATCTCTGGAGAGTGAACACAATTCTTCGAGATTTTTTTTTTTTTTCCAAAAACAGCATTTCTGACCTCGAAATCCCAAGGATGTTCTCTGGCAGGTATCCAGAGAAGGCTGTATGAAGAGTGAACACAGCTCTTTTACATTTTTTTCTGGCTTCCCGGTTTTGATTGGAAAATCCAAGAATTACTTTTAGAATTTTTCTAACAGGATCTCTGACTTGATTGGAAGATCCAAGAAATTTTTTTATAGCCCCCTATTTGACTTTGGTCAGAAAACCTGTGAGCTTTTAGAATAAAAGTAGCAGAGAGAGCTGTCTCAACCAGTTTTTTAAAATAGCAAGAAAATGCTGTTAGGGCAGAGTAGAGGGAAGGATGGAGAGATGAGAGAGAGAGAGAGAGAGAGAGAGAGAGAGAGAGAGAGAGAGAGAGAGAGAGAGTGAGTTGAGAGGGCAGACTACAGAGATAAGAGCTACCTCCAGCTTGGGCCCAGGATCTGACTTCTAGTCATTTGCTCCCAGACACGCCTTCTCTCAGGACCCTAGCTGAGGCTGCTCCTTGGCAAGAATCCTTGGTGGTAAGGGTAAGACATACATTTTTAGTCACCAACCTGAGGGATAGGATTGATTTGGGGTTGTGGCTGTGACCTAGCCACTCACACAGGGCTCCATGCTTAGAGGAGCCCTCAATGTAATTTAAAGTTCTGCAGTTGTACCCTTAAAATTCATAAGTTTTAAATGAGGAAGGCTTAATAATTTTTAAACGAGAAATGTATATATAAACTCATACACAGAAAAATACACATATTTTAGGTATATGAGTACAATGTCTTTATGCACTCTAGAATAGGTCATCAGAGCCCATTACAGATGGTGGCGAGCCGCCGTGTGGGTGCTGAGGTCCTCTGAAAGAGCTGTCAGTGCTTTTAACTGCTTAGCCATCTCTCCAGCCCTGGAAAGATGCATTTTTGTTTTGTTTAGGTCCTCACAAATTAATCTAGTTGTTGATAATTAACCCCTTAGCTGACATTTATTGTGTCCTTACTGCATATCAGGCATTGTTTTAAGCATATGTCGCCACAATTAATACTTAGAGAGTTAGTCATTTTGAGTCCCACTTCACAGTTGAGAAACTGAGCATAGACAGAGAAGGTGGGTAACATTAGAGAGCGGTGGAGCCGAGCTCAACTCTCATCAACTGCTTCTGGAGCTACAGCTCCTATCTCTGCTATCTCTGTCTATTTGCTTTACTTCCTCCTCTAGTCCCTATTCTGAATTCTCATTGGCTGTTCATGGTTCAATCAATGGGCAAGACCTTCGGACAGCTGTGATAGGTCTGCTTGATGAGAATGGGCTGGATAAATGCAAATACATGCTCAGAAAGTTCAGACAAAGTGCCTTAATTTCATTTAAATTAACTCACAGTGACCTTGGGGAAAAGTTTGATGCAATGGAAGGAAGAAGGGAAAGTGACTTGGGAAAGGGAAGAGTGTAGTCTGCAGCCACACGGGAACCCGGATGGATAATCTGTGTGGAGAAGTGTGCTAGACATCTGGGTAACCTGACAGAAGAAGAATGAACAAAGTTCAATCCGTGTCACAATTTGATGGTGGCAGATTCTGCAGAACCGAATGCCTAAGTTTTAATTTGGTTTAGGGAGACTAAGTGAGAACAACTTTTTTTTTGTCTAATTTGCAGGCGGCAGAATATACGGATGTGGCGGGTGTGCGGCTGGAAGGCGGCTAATGCAGGACAAATGTTGAGCAATGTAGTAAGACACTTGCATGCAGGTGGGACTCGGTATGGGCTAATGGGTTTCAGACCACTCAGGGAGGCCCTCTTGCTGCCTCTCTGACCGTCAAGTAGCATGTGGTGCATAACAGGCACTCAGTAATTAGGGGGACTCTAGCCATTGTCCATTCTGTATTTCAGGCAGGCTCAATAGCTAAGACATATTTGTCTGACTGACAAATTGACAGACTTAGCTAGCCCCGCTCTTAGTTGTTGATACACAACACAGCGCAAGGACCTTGGACCCTGTGTCTTAGCTGGTGTTTCATCTCCAGTGACCAACGGAATGAATAAATGATTGAATGTTGTTAGCATAGAGTAAGAAGCCAAAGCCATTTCTTTTAGGTCCCAGGGTCCTTATTTTCCCTAATGAGCTAAATACGGAGTCTCTGTTCACTGAATTTTGATATCCCGATGCACTGTGCTCATTACTGATAGACTCGGCTGAAAGCATCTTACCTTGAGTTAGCTGTAGTGCGGAACACTGGTGCGATATGTGATATAAAAGTAAATATGTATTTGGCCTTCGTCCCTGCTTCCTAGCACTGATATAAAACCCTTGTAATTTCTTGACAGAAAGGGATGAGGGGAACATCTTTTGTTACTCACGATACATCATGCTCACCCACACCTGAATTTATGCTTGGATGTCTGTTTTGAACCTCAGATAGCTTGAAGCCAGTAGCTGCTTGACAGAGGAAGTAAGCATGTAATTACAAGGCAGAATCTTTTATCTCCAGTCCATAATTTCTGCAGAGGTGAGCATGTCGAGGAGTTGAGCTAGGCTCCAATGCTTACTAATTTAATCAATCATGCCTGCACAAAACCCATAAACTGTGGGGTTTTAAGAGCATCCAGCTTGATGAATTCGATCAAGTGTGGGAGAAAATATCAACTCTTGTGTTCTGGATACTTCTAGGCCTTGGTCTATGTGTCTTTTCATCTGATTGCTTACTTTTGTTCTTAGTAAATATCCTTTATAATAAACTAGGAGAGTTAACCAAATGTTTTCCTGAGGTCTGGCAGATGGGTTTGTGAGAGCAATTGCTTTACGGCTATTCTGTTAGAGGCCAGATTTGCAGTGGACATTTGAAGTAGAAGGCAGCCTGTGGGACTGGGCCCTTTACCTGAGACACCTATTCAGATCCTGGGTAGTGGTGGAATCCTTAGATGATTGTTGGTGTCTGGAGGGTGGGAGTAGTCGTTATTGGCGTGGGACTTATTAGTGTAAGTGTTGTTTAGTGCATGCATTAGAGTAGTAGCTGGTAATCTGAATGAACAAATTTGCTCTGTAAAGGAATCAGCTAAGAGGATTGTGGGAAATAACTACTTTACAGACAAAGCCCATTGAAGAGCAGCCCTGACCGTGTCCCCCTGTCATCATATGCATAACTAAAAGAATCGGTGGCTCTGTTAGTTTTGCTATCCCCAACATGTCTGTAACTGCACTGGCTTCACACAGCACAATGTGCATGCCTGACCTGCAGAGGCTGGAAGAGGGCATCTGATGGCCCGGGACTTGAATAACTCATGCCGCCATGTGCAGCCAGTGCTCTTGCTTGCTGAGCTATCTCTCCAGCCCTCCTAAGTCTGTTATAGAGCTGTCTAGGTGTATATCTTCTCTCTGGAGATGTTAACCCCCCCTTTATAACCATATTTATGAGCCAAATGGTGCAAGGTTGTTGCTCATGGGTACTGTTGAAATGGGCCTTTTTACACTTGCCTCTTCTTATTCATAGCTGATGTTAGGGGAGTTTTACCATGTTTAAGAATGCCACCATTCATCTGTTTGGAAATGTTCTCTAAGCATGTAGGTGCTAACTTAAAAGTTATTACACACTAAATATGAAGCAGCACAAGGAAATGTTCATACATATTAAGAGTTTTTATTCTTAAT